>NC_059076.1:88801056-89429826 GCF_020497125.1 Mauremys mutica
GGTATGGAAACCTAACTGTCAACAGTGAGTGTGTGTATCTTGAAAGGTACTGTAACAGTGTCACTGTGTTGGCTGGGCGAGTGAGGGTTCCTGTGTTCACACCCACAGACAGCCCCAAAGGGTTTGAAATCTCCAAGAGGGAAAGAACCCCTGACTCATGAAGTAATGCTGATAGGAAGTTCAGAGCATTATCTGTACTTCCTGCCTCTGGGAGTGTGGGAAGACATTCAGGAAAACCAACTCTAGCAGCTGGAAGGGGCACTGCATCTAGTCTGTACCCTCTCCCTGCTATAAATGGATGTGGTTCATGTGCTTACTGAATTTGTGCCTGTGTCATTATTCTGGGGATTGACCCTGTTGTGCTAGACCACCGAAATGTGGCCTGTGAGATCACATAATAAGTGATTGTGAAGGCAATGTCAAGTTCTAATGTCAAGGTCATGTGTAAGCGGTGGCACTGGAACAATTTGTACAGTGGGGGTGCTGAAGGCCATTGAATAAAACTGTAAACCCTGTATATGATGGAAACCACTTCAAGCCGCACCCATAGTCCCAGCAGCCCTGTGTGTAAGCTATCACTCAGTACCTTGATCACTGCCACTTTCCAATGTAGTGATTAGATATCCAGGGTGAAATCCTGCTCCCATTGTGGTCAATAAGAATTTTGCTATTGATTTTAATTGGTCCAAGATTTCACTCCCAGTATTTAACTCATTGAAAGTACATTGAGATACTGTTACTTAAGAATTAAGAGTTACCTAAGAGGTGCTATATAAAAGCAAATTCTGTTTTATTCTACTTGCGGGGTTCCAAACAGCAATATACTCTGAGATACTACGCCTGATGTTTTTCCAAACCATCTCCCTTGTCAATAATGAAATGAGATCAGGTTAATCACTGCCTAAACAACACTAGTCTTGAATGTACTGATTTGTAAAATAACTAATAGACCTATATTACTTTTCCTAACCAAAATCAGGTGTTCCACAGCAATCTGATTTGTTTGTTTAATGCTATTTACTCTTTGAACTAAATGGTGGTTGTTGCCAATGTTGAGAACCTTGCATGCAATTGCTTTGGCATAGTGATGAGAAGAACTAATTCTATGAAGGACATAGCTTCTGATTTATGTTGGAATACAGCATAAAGCCCTATGGTTTAAGCATAAGGGGTACAGATGTACAAATATTTACCTTGGAGCCATGTATAATTTTAATTAAAACACAAAGTCCTGGCTTTGAAACCTCTATCAAGTTCTACTTCAGAGTCATAGAAAATGAAATCTCAAACTTAGAAATTCTTTGAACTGTAGTTTGTTTTGCTCTACTGCTAATCTTAATAAACTGACTGCAGGTTAGTCCCATTATGCTTTTATACTGATCTTCTTAAAATTCATTCTATGATCAATTTTGGTCATGTTTTAGCACCTAGCTAATTCTGATTAGCATTACAATCCACTGCAATAAACGCAGTTTAATCAGAATTTGCAAATGAGCCTCAACCAAATCTACTCTAATCAACTATTTTGCTGACATTGCTTTAGCAGCAGGATTGTCAAGCACAGCATGAATTAGCTGTATGTATGAATGGCTTTAGGACATGTTTGATACTGATTTAGAGGAGAATTTCCATAAACAGCAGTTAAAACTTAATTAAAAGTAAAAACCCTGTAGTATGCTTTTAAGGGTGAGCAATCTTTGCTAAATTAGTGATGAGAAAATCTGTCCAAATAATCCTCCTCATTTTCTAAGTGAATGTCATAAGCAAACAGCCCCTTGCATTTGCTATATAGACGTTTGTTATAGATTCTAATCATGATAATAAATGTATAATAAGTATAATCTCTGAATGCCCCATGTGCAGCAATTTATTCAGCCTTTTTGTGAAAAGTTGACATGTGTTTACTTTTGGCATTGAGCATCTTGTGCTAATTAAAAATGACTTAGCACTGATGACCGTTAAAATAATCAAGCATTTTATGATGCTCAAGAATCTGGCTGAGGAACAGTTGGGGAGAATTTTAGTTTGGTTAAAATAGCTGGTTTAAAAGAACATTCCAAAGCTTTTAAAAAAAGCTTAATAACTTTAAGTTGAAAGGCTTGTTTAAATAAAAATTTGAATTTTTATATAAAATGGATAGAAAAACAGTAGTGGCAATGATGTAAAAGCCTCATTTGTGCTTATGATGTATGGAGAACAAATTCATTTAGACCAAAGACCACAGAAATAAAATAAAATTAAGAGGCTAAAAGGAAAACCATCAAGAATCCTGAGATCTAAAAGCAAGTGAAAAAAGAAACACTGTCAGTGAATAATAGGAATAAAAGTTTGGCTTAGCCAGAGACTGGCCTGTTTGAAATATGTTTGCCTTTTTCCTGGGAGTCCTTTTGTCAAATTTTCAGTAGAAAGAGGCAGATTTAAATTTTTTCGGAATATTAAAGTTTTATTTAGTTGTATTAAAAATTTACCCATCTGGGATCTGAACTGGAGACCTCCAGAGTTGAATGTCTGAGAGTAAAATTTTGGCCCACTGAAGTCAATGTCAACATTCCTATTGATGTTAATAGGGAGAGGACCATCAATGTTAACAGGGAGCAGATTTCACCAGATGTCCCCACAGCTTGAGCTAAACAGCCACTCTAGGTACCTGGGGGATGAAATAGGCTCACATTTCATCCCCCACAAATAGGCTGGGTGCAAAGATGGTAGCATAATACTCACTGAGCAATGTGTTACACATGCATATACAAAACATTAATACAAATCAATAAAAGTTGGACCAATGTCCAGAAACAGAGTTCAGTGCCCCATCCCCACACATGCACACACTGAAATTCTCTCAACAAACCCTCATCAACATTCAGCATACTTCCCTAGCAAAGGCCCTACAGGAAAATATTAATATTGACAACATTTAAGTCAGGCAAACAATACATTTTATATTGAAGAACATATTTTGCCTGCAGGTTGTAATGTTGATAAATGGTTATTTTAATCAAAAATCCAAAATAAAGTAATATTCAGGAAGCAACCTATTTAAATGAGTTACTATTATTTATAGAGCACAATCTGGGTGTGAAGTAATTTACACACAATTGGGAAGAAGAGGTCCCCACCACAAAAATGGATTTCAAAGATGTTTTGACTTTTTACATGAGGACAAATCCAGAATGGGTTTACTTGCCTGCAGCAGAGCTAAAAGTCAGAGAAATACAGCTCGACTGCATGCATGGTCTCACTGAATCAATTTGCAACTACATAATTTAATGTTAAGAAAAATGACCTCATCCTAAAATACAAATAGGTAATGCCCCATATTGGCCTAGTTTGTCTTAATCTATGGACAATTTTTTTTAAATGACCTTCATCACTGAGTTGATGCTGATTTATGCTGACAGTAAAATATTTTTATCAGTTGCTTATTTCTGCCGATGCACCAATGTCACTGACACAATTCTGTATTTTGGGGATTGCTTTCAAAATTTAATTCACCCATTTGTACCCGTTTTAGCTTTGCAAGCCAAGAGCATTACATGGGTTGATGATGACTCAGACAGGTGGATATGGGGGGCACATATAGCTTTACACCTCTTTTATGCCTCCCTGCATTCTGGGAGCAGCCCCTATCATTAGGCTGAGTGGTTTATGGCCTAATTGGCTTATACAATGTACATTTAGCTGCAACTATCCCATGGGATTGTTCTGGGAACTGGGAATAGCTGCAGGGCAGTGGTGGTAGTCCAGCCAGACATCTTTTTCCACAGCTACATCCCAGTTGTTCAGAAAGCTTTCTGTTGCTGGCGTAAGTAGGGCCAGTGGGCCAATAGGCAGCTCTGGAACTCCACCAATAGGATGCCGGGGTGGAGCCTCAAACTATGGCTGGGGTTCATGGATGCTGGGTCAGCAGTTGTCAGCAGGTTGCCAAGTGGGAGGTTGAAGTGTAGCTGTTCCTGTGGTTTGAGGCCCAAGGGCCATGACACATGTTGCTATTAAGTTTGCATTAAAAGCAAAACCTAGGCTCAGAGGAAAGTTGGGCCATTTCCAGTGTTTGCTGCTTTAGGAGTAAGGTTGGACCTATACTAATTCAGATTTTTCCTGACTTGCAAAACTTCTTGTACAGCTTTCTTAGTAGGTATTGCCTTTCATCTTACTTTTCTCAGTATTTAGTCATGCTGTTTATGTATGCTGTGTCTTCAGGTTCTACTGTAAGTACCTTCTGACTCAATTAAATTCAACACTCTGTAGTTTTAAAAATAAAACTAATTGTAGGAGTTCAGCACTCAAGGCATGACAAGAAAAATAGAGGCATTCATTTTACAACTAGAAAATAGGCCAACCTGCATATATAGCCTTCCCTAACAGCTCTTGGTAACTCTTACATTTTTTTTTATTCTAACCTATAAACAAAAGTTTATGTAACAGATAGAGGCAGATTTAGAAACTAGCAACCAGTACCTGCTTACTATCACTAGATAGTTGTCCAGCAAAATAAGATAAACAGCACCTGTACCAAACTGCAGCAATCCATTCAGAAACAATATAATATTAATCACTATGTTAGAAACAAAAAGCAGACTAAGGTTCATAGTGATGGGATGTAGCTGATAAAGGCAAGAAACTATCTGGGATACTGATTGACTTGTCCATTTAAGTTGTTTACATTTTTGTGATTATCCCCGCCCCCGTCTTTTAATTTCGTTCTGCTGGATCATGGAGTTTAGACTTTGTTCCTTTTCCCTTATATACTTCAGGTCAGTCTTTTGGGGGATTAAAGCACTTTCTGATAGTAACAATGAATATATAACTTTTCTTTTTAAGTCAGCAATATCTGTTGCTGAATGTTTTCATCGTAAAACATGAATCTTTCTATCATGCCTCTTCCAAAACAGAAGAAAAGCCAACCCCTTTCAGAAAACATACCATACTTCCTTTCATTTACTGCTGCATGATTCCTAAAGGAAAATTAGAACGTTAGAATTATTCTACTGATTTAAAGCATAAACAATTTGATTTAAGAACTGACTTCTCAAAACATTGTTATTCAATAACAGTTACCTTAGAGAAGAGAAATGACCATATATTACCCTTTGGTCATAGAATACAATGGTGTTACATTAATCATCACTGTGAAAATCTTTATTTCTATGACGTGTTCATGCAAACATGAATTTCACCTTGAAATCTTCTCAAACTCTCAGAGTTTCAGCAGCTGTTGGTTTAGTTAAAAATCCATGAGGTCTGGTATGAAGTGACTTCCATGAGTTTCCCAGGACATTAGGAATAGGAAAGGGTGTGGTAGAAAGACACTACTCTACTCTTTAATGAATATTATGCCAGTTATTTATATAATGTCATTGGGAGTCACCAGATGGTGGTGTGTGTTAGTTTCAGAAGTTCTTTTCGACTGAATGTATAGGCAGTTAGATCTGGAAGAAAATGTTATGTTGTTAGCTAAGATGCAATTCTTTTTAGAAGATGTGCAAACTTCAGAAAAGGTTTCTTCAAATGTTTAAGTTTCTGAAAGGATTCCTAGGTAGCTCAGAACTGCTTCTGTCACTCACAGAAACCAACCAAAATAGTATGTAATGTCAAAAATACTACAATTCAGTGGACAACAATTGGTATCAGTGTGTAGTAATCCACCTATCTATGTATCAGTTCATCTAACCATCCTATCTAAATATTTATACTGTGCTCATCACTCTAGTGTCTGAATGTCAGCAGGCTAAGTTGTTAGCATATGGGCTTAGGGTTCCCAGCATCCCCTTCATTCTCTCGTGTGCGGCCATCAAATACGCATCTTAGAGGGAACTACCCATAGACCACCTGAATGGAGCTTGCAGATCACTGGTGGTCTGCAGACCACAGTTTGAGAACCTCTGTCTAGTGGATCCCCACAAGACATTCAAATGAAATAGAATTGCAAGAGACTAGTTCTTCTGTTCTCTGTCATAATATTGGACCTTGCTAGAGCAGCAGCTATAAACCTGCCTCCCTTTCTGCCTGTCTGGCCCCCTTCTATATTGTCTTATTATTGCAATTGTAAAACTGAAACATTTTTGAATGCCTTCTGTGATATTTTAATTATTAATTAAATATGAAGTCACCTTTTTGCTTGTACTCTTTTCTGTTAGGAATATTAAGCATCAGGAATATGTCAGCCTGGCAGTAATTAATTTGATGTAATTTTATAGATAGTAGAAGTTGCTGAAATCCATTTGTTTGAGTGATATTGTGCCATTTTTGTGCTCTCTGGGAAGTCATTATGATTTTTTTTTAAAGAATAGAAAATATGCTACCAATTTCCTTGCTAATTGTTAAGAGAGCCACCTTTATAGCTAAATGATAGAAAGACCAGTATATGGGAAGACAGCTTTTGAAACTTGCATAAAGTAACTTACATGCTACTTTGAAGCTATTGCAATGATCAGTAACTGTGTCTGGAGCAGGAAGTTTTATTTTTGCTACCAATAAATGAACAAATCCAATTAAGAAAATGTGAGACTGCATGAATTTGACAAGATAATACAGTCAGCTTTCAGTTTTATAGAATCAGCAACTTTGGGCAGGTACACATAAAACAAGTATGAGTCAGCAGTGTGCCCTTGTTGACAAGAAGGCTAACGGCATTTGGGGCTGTATAAGTAGGGGCATTGCCAGCAGATTGAGGGATGTGATCACTCCCCTCTATTCGACATTGGTGAGGCCTCATCTGGAGTACTGTGTCCAGTTTTGGGCCCCACACTACAAGAAGGATGTGGAAAAATTGGAAAGAGTCCAGCGGAGGGCAACAAAAATGATTAGGGGGATGGAGCACATGACTTATGAGGAGAGGCTGAGGGAACTGGGATTGTTTAGTCTGCAGAAGAGAAGAATGAGGGGGGATTTGATAGCTGCTTTCAACTACCTGAAAGGGGGTTCCAAAGACGATGGATCTAGACTGTTCTCAGTGGTACCTGATGACAGAACAAGGAGTAATGGTCTCAAATTGCAGTGGGGGAGGTTTAAGTTGGATATTAGGAAAAACTTTTTCACTAGGAGGGTGGTGAAGCACTGGAATGGGTTACCTAGGGTGGTGGTGGAATCTCCTTCCTTAGAGGTTTTTAAGGTCAGGCTTGGCAAAGCCCTGGCTGGGATGATTTAGTTGGGAATTGGTCCTGCTTTGAGCAGGGGGTTAGACAAGATGACCTCCTGAGGTCCCTTCCAACCCTGATATTCTATGATTCTAAGTACAAATAAATCATTCCCGAAATAAGTCATAAAATGCCATTGTTTAATCAATGACAATGATTTGTCTAAGAAGCTAAATTATTGTACAAATTTTACAACTTTTATTCAAAGCATAGCTCTAAGTACCTGCATTGCTTAGTAAGAGGCCTGTATAAATACTATACCTTATTGTCAGTGAGGCAAACATATTAAAAAGTTTCCCTATAATTCCTACAAATGTTGTTCTCGTAATACATTTATGAAGTCATGAATCCCAAATGGGAGATGTGAGAGTGATATGTATCTACCTACAAGCACCACCACTGCTTATCATGGATTTTAGGGGAAAACACAAAATATTTAAGTTGTTTTAAATAAAAATTTGTCTGTGACTTGTTAGTGTTAACACAGAGATTCAGAAATGATATGGTTACATAAAGTCCACTGATGGAGAGACAATTTAAGGACTGTAAACTGTGCAAAACCCATGACTAATTTGTGATACTTTACTCCTTGTGTACCAGCTGTGTAAATCCTGTGAAAAACACAAGCGGTAACTAATTTCCATTTCTTTAATTGAATAAGGGCCCTTGACATTGGTTTTGTTTATAAAATAATTCCATATGGATGCAGTAAATTGAGTACTGAAATACTGTAAAGCAGCAGGAGTTGTTCACTGGGATATATATTATAAACTCTTATTTTTGCTGGAAATTTTTTTTTTCTCCTTAAACTAAATAATCGCTCATGACAGCAAAAATTGTCTTTGATTTGTGTTTAATTTCTGAAGATTTTAATTTGATTTAATAATTTTAAAAGGCATATTTTACCACTCAGAATAATAATTCTGGGGGATTAATTACTAGTTATTCTAGTCAGGAGGGTTGTGATCATCCTTTTACCTGATTTATGGATTGTGATCAATTATATTGATTACTTAAGAATTCCTGGCTAATACCCTGAGGTTTGATAGGTTCTTTCCCCAATATCAAACCTTGTAAAATTACTGTTCAGTTGGGAACCCCAATGTGCATGGTTGCAACACTCACATTTAGGAAAACCCTTCTGTATTTCTAATAGTTGTATTAATACAGTTCTCACAGTCACCACCACTCTGCCCCAGCAAGGTAGGCAGAGATGATACAGAATGCACATCTGAACATCTTTGCAGAACAACCTGAAATATTAGTCATTAACTTCCTCATCACCATCTCCTTCCTCATCGCTGGGATAAAACTTTTATAATGTGTTAGGCTGAAGCCAAGATGTCTAATGCCATATTCTGTAGGGGTTTCTCCTCTTTTCCTTATTTGTATTCCCTCACCCTGCTAATATTAGGGTGTCCGTTCCCCATAAATTACTAGGTCCTTTACCTCAGGCTTATTAGAATAAATGTCAGCTAGTTACCATGGCACTCTTATAGTCAGACATCTGCAGATGTTCCTAACTTAAAATATCCCAAGCCGGTAGAAACTAGAATCCTGTGGTAACCTGTTAGCAGTTTGGTCATTACTGCATTCTCTTATGATGTGGGGTTACTCCTGGTTAACTGTGTATGCTAAGGCTGTATGGCTGTCTGCCTTGTTTAGCTAAGCTACTGTTTTACATGCCTGAAGGCTGTAGGCTCATTGCTCTACTGCCTTAACTTATGCCTATGCCTAAGGCTTACCTAGAAAATATCTATACCCATAGGTTATAAACCAGATTTAATAAATCTCCTGGAAAAGCTGTTTATTATTACAAAAGTTTGAATTATATCCATTTTCTCTATTTGAAAGTTGATCCTGGTTTCTACAAATGTATTTATTGTTTTCAGCTATCCATTTAATAGATTAAGGCCTCAGTTCAGCATTTATTTAAGCAGGTGCCTATCTTTAAGCATGTGAATAATCCAATGGGAATACTCTTGTGGTTAAAATAAAACACAAGATTAACTGCCTTGTTGAAGGGGAACCTTGCTGAATAGAAATATGACAATTGTCATTCTTAGAGTTAAGCATGTGCTTATGTGCTTGGCTTAACTGAAATTTAGGAGAAAAATTTCCAGAAGCATCTAAATGACGTAAGAGCCTGAGTCCCATTTTTAAAAGTGACGGGCATTTAGGAGCCTAAGTTTGATAGGAAGTCAATGGATTTAGGTCCCCGTGTCACTTTCGAAAATGGGACAGAGGCTCTTAAGTCATTTAAACACTTCTGAAAATTTTGCCTATGGTTCTTTAGGACTTGACTCAAAGCCCACTGAAGTCATGGAAAGACTCCCAAAGAAGTCAGTAAGGTGCTGCATGGGTTGAGGGGTTCTCTTGCAGGATTATGGCCTTATGTCCGTATTTTAAACAGTATTTAGGTGCCTAAAGATACAGCTAAGCCCCCACTGGGATTTTCAAAAGTGTCTATGCACCTAACTTCCATTGATCTGAATGTGAATTAGAGCATAGGTATTTTGAAAACTCCATCAGAAGACTATCTGCTCCTTTAGGCATCTAAATTTGTTTAAAAATCTGTCTTTGGGTTCTTAGCTCCTGTTGATTAGAACCAACTCAAATAAAACATTTTGGCATTTCTGAATTGAAAGTTTTTGCAACTTTTCATTCAGTGAAAACAATTGATATTTTGATGTCTTCTTGATTGGACAAAAATAAATATCAAAATATCTTTCAGGATGGAAATCTCTGTTGTGACCAGCTCTATAACTGAATATGCAAATTAAGTTCAACTTTGTACATGAGGTTTTGCACTTGTGATTGTGCACCTGTGAATTTTTTCAAAAATCTGACTCTTATGGTTTAGCTCATTGAGAACAACATTGGCTTTCTACTGACTCCATTTGTGAAATTTGCAGTGTATTTGTGCCTAAAGTTTAAAATATGGACATTTTGCAAGGGTAATATATAGATTCAGACCAACATGTAGCAAATGAAAATATTCATGCTATCTATAAACAAATGTTATTTTGGGGCACATTAAATTGTGCTTGGCACAAGTTTGGTACAGACAAAAAAGTGTTTATCATCAAATTGTTCTTTTGTGGCTTCTGTAAATAAATTGGTGTCTGCAATCCAAGTCACAGAGTGCAGGTCTCCAAATGAGATATCCACCAATAAAATCATTGCTATTTCAAATTTATCAGTAGTCTTAGCAGGGAGGTTAAAACCTGATTGTATTTGGAAAATGAATTTTTCTCTTTTCCCTACAGATTAACCCCTATATGAGGGTCATTGGCAGGGTAGTGAAGTGAAGTTTGCATTGCCAAAGCCAGAAATATACCTGTTCTGTGCTAAAGGGAGGACTTTATTCTTTAGTTGTCAATATCAATTTATATTCATTTTCTATTTATAAATAGTTTACAAGAGGTTATTAAATGATTAATAGGTGTTTTAAGCACCTTACAGACAAGAGATGGTTATAAACACATTGGTAGAAGGGATCATAACTGATTATAATTAGCCATTTTTAAAACCAACCTATTGATCTGTGTGGCTCTAACAACAGGTTAACCATTTATTAAAGCATCTATTAATCATTTATTAACTCTTTAAGTATATTTGTTTATAAATGGAATCTGAATATAAAGTCTGAGTTGCTAATTGGACACCTTTCACAAGCATTAAATTAACACCTAGAACAACAAAACTACTCTTGATTATAACTTCAAAGTCTTCCTTCAAAGCAGTTAAGCAGAGGGATGATGATAAATGTGGCACTCTTTGGTGACTAACAGCAGCAGAGATCTCTGGATCAATTCGGTTCTCAGTTATTCTTAAACATAAATAATTGAAATGAATTGATTTACTATAGTTTACATGTTTCCTTATGCTTTTTTAAGCATATGCATTTTTCTCATGACCTTACAGAAGAATGATGACACTTAACTTTGCTCTGACCCCTTTTTTTCTGTATGGCTCCACTTGCACTACAAGTATCATTTTGTTTCTGTAACTCAGGGTACTTCCAAATTTGAGCTAGGAGGTGTGATTCCTAACTTGCACAGATGTACCCGCTTAAGCTAACACCTAAAAGTAGCAGTGCATCCATAGCAGCAGGGGCAGCCACTCAGGTTAATTGTCCTGAATATAATCCATCTCACCCACCCAGGCACATATTCGGGTGGTTAGCTTGAGCAGAGCTAGAGCAGGTACATCTATGTGAGCTGGGAATCACACCCCCTCCAGCTCAAACATATACATACCCCATGACATGATACTATCATCAAACCTATTTACATGAATATAACTGGGTTTTGACTACATACCAACTTTATTTCCAACAGTGTGTAAACCTGCATGTATCCAGACCTACAATACTGCCTGACTGTATTTATATCCATCCGAAGATCTGAACATACATCCCAGTGTGCCACAGAGCAGCAGTAACCATATAAGGCAATGAATTCTGAAATGTCATACTTCACAGTTTGCCGGGAAGAAGGAAGACCAATAAATATAAGTTTACACAGTCATGTTTAGTGGGTTTTGCCATCTATAGAGCAAAATAACAGTGGATCTAATTCCTCTACTCCTTTCCTGTAGGCAAACTTACAGAATATGTCTAGAGAAGAGGACATTTCTGTGAGGTTTTACTCAGTGAGATTTTTTTTCAACAATTGGTGCTTTTAGGAAATGGTTTTGCCCACTGTCCCTTAGAAATGGGATGTACATTGCATATTCCCCTCTCTGTGTCTGGGAAAGCACTCCCTGCCCCCCTTTCCATTCTTTCAATAGAATTATGTCTTGAATGCCCACTAAAATCAGTGAGAGTAAGGTCACTCAGTATGCAGTGCCTCCCATGACTGGAGTCATAATGATTTTCATTATTGAATTGTTCTGCCAAAACCAGACATTTATGACTTAAAGTAAGGAAGAAGACATACTTGAGGAGGCTTATGTCACAAGGAATCCCACTTTTCCATTGCTGCATGATAACAATGGACAATTCTGTCTACAAGAGGTATTTTATGTTCATGTGTGCAGAGAGACATGGTAAATAAAAGGTTAACAAATATTTTAAGGATTTTTACAAGGGAAACACTTTTAGAAAGCCTTTGATGTTAAAACTTTAATGTGCTTTTGAAATTAGATGGCAACATTTAGGTTTTAAATGCAATGGAATTACTTGTTTTCAAGGAGACTAAAAAAGTAAATTAAAATAAGTCAAAGGCTTCTTTTAGTGAGGAAAAAATTATGATAGCAGAACAGACAAATCATCTTTGTATATTGCCTTTAGACTTGAACTTCTTTGAATTTCATTGCTAGCTTTATCTTTCTGAGTTAATGAAAATGATTCAGTGAATTTCATTTAAACATAGCCTCTGACTAGTATTATTCACTGTCTTTATTAATATTGAACCAAAATTACTATTATGATGCTAGAATTGATGTACATAGCATAAATCTCCTCTCTGACAGTACTTTTAGCTTAGGCATCCTAAAACATTTCAAGGAGAGGAAAAGACCTATCCATTTTTTGTGGTTTATTTTAATATCAGTTAGTTTTCACATTAACTTCCTTCTTATGTTCATCATCTTTATGTAAAAGCAATTCTGACAAAATTCTTGTACTCCTAGTTTTAGACAGTTACTAAATTTCAGTGTCCTGTATCAGGGTGCACCAGCTTTGCCAGTCCTTTGTATAATTTAGAAAAGGTCATTACATCACCTTGATGTCATCTTTCCAATGAGAAGAAATCCAGTTCCCTAAGGGGTAGATTCTGATATACTTTCCTTGAATAGTATCTTTACTTCAATGGAACTACTTATCGAGTAAGAGTGCCAGAATCTGGGCCTTAAAGTGACCAACTGAAGTCAGGGTATCGGCATTTGTCCCTTAAACTTCTTTCAGAGCTTAAATAAATACTTGACGAGGAATCCTCCTCTAACTTTCACCACATTCTTGAAGTAATAGGGTAGCATGAAGTGATTATCACTGACACTTAATATCCTCTTGCTTACCCTCTTGTCCTCTTCAAGAGATTGTGTTTTTCCTATTATAGTATGACCAGTATGGCACCATATGTGGTCTAATAAGAAATATGGATAGCAACAGTCATACCTTTTCTATATTATATTCCATCCATCTGCATATTGAAGTTAGTATTTTGTTTGTCTCCTTTACTATTGCTGTGCTCTGTGCTTTTAATTAAAATGATTTTCCATAATAACCTTCAAATTGTTCTCCTGTTCACTGTGCTGGATGATTGGTCCATTTACCATACATTCTATAGTTTATTTCCTTGATCCCAGACTAATTTTACATTTTTCTCTACAATAAAACACCTTTGCCATCTATTGGCCCATTTATCTAAAGATCAAAATCTGACTGTTTCTACAGTTCATTCTTCCTTGCTCTACCTTCGAATTTTTGTATCATTTGCAATCTTGAACATCACAACCTTTCTCCCAATCATTTATATGATATACATGTATTGATCAATGGAGATCCTAAAACCAACCTCCAGATTGCCGCTGTTACAAGCCATTTCTATCAATAAGAATGAGCCATCCATATCAACTATAATTTCTCTAGTACTCTTGGAACTAGTTTTTCTATCCATGCCTTTCCAATTCATTCTGATCTGGATCTTTATCAAAGACATTTTGTACATCTGAATGTGCAACAATCATTGATTTTTACCTATTTATCATGGCAATAATATCTGTAAGGGACCCCCACAGGTTAGCTGTGAATGACCTACCCATCCTTAAATCTGTGCTGGCTATCCTTCCTTAAAATATGCTCTTCTAGACATTGTATCATTCTAGTTAAAATAGATAGTTAAAATCTATCTAGGATCTCCACTCCCTTTCCCTGACTTTGCATAGCCATGAAGGGACTATGTGTAGACATAATTCTAATCTAGTCCAATGACTAGTAGTTCATATTTAACTGACATTCATTTAAGATAACTTGCATAACTCACTCATGGCTTCACCACTCGTGAGGATGAGGCCATCCCAATCTCACAGCAATAGAACCTTTGTATCATGTGTAACCATTATGTATCTATATAGTGTCCAATCTGTCTTAATTTTACCTAATTCTACCTCACCCATGCATTGTATAGTCATTAGATATGGTGATGTTTTAAAAATATTAATCTTCAAAACCAGTAAAATTATAAATAAAAACTAAATCTTATGCTGGCCTTCATTGTTCAGATACTGCAGTACAACAAAGTACTTTTAGTAATGTACAATTTTTAGTAGAATATAGTACTTTTTAGCACCAAATTTGAAAGAACAGAATATTACAGAAATAGTTTATCCAAATGTATGTGTGGGGGGGGGGGAGGAGGAGATTGTAGTATTTATTTAGTGATATGTATATATGAAAAAGTGAAAGATGTATCACTTACTTGCATTTTGACATACTTTCTGTGCTGTGCAAATCTTGGGCAAAAAGCAGCTATACATGATGCTTTTCACTTCATTTACATGTGTATATCGCATGCATGTCCCACCGAAAGTTTGTGGGGAAGGGATTCTTGATGACAGAAGTTGCATAGTAGGTCTGAGTAACACCTGGTCCTGCTACCATAAGTCGATTTTCTTTTCTCTCCCGGAGTTATGGGGCTTCCCATTTTATACCCCAGAGTGAGAAATCATGCTAATAATTTCACATTCAATAGTGGAAATTAATAACATCAATAATTATTTCATTTTGGTAAAGTTATATATACAGTTGACATTTAGAAATGTCAGTACCTGTGGGTAGTAACCATCCATTGCTTATTTTTTCTTTTATTTCTATGAAAACTGATGCATCTCCAATATGTTTATTAATGGAGAATAGGATTAATGTATTTAATGCATTGATGCTGACTTATATGATTTTCCCTCCAATTCATTTCTTTCTTCTCTTTTCTATCATCTGAACTATATGTTTACTTTATGTGGAGGATTGATTTAGTTTGAGATTTTTATATTTATTGTTAAAGAAATGGGAAAATGATACTTAAATCTGCCATCGGGAGACCCAAGAGTTGATACACTGTGAAGGATGACAAATTCACAGGAGAAGATGAGTAGTTACCATTTCAAATGTAATGACTCTAATAAAAAAAAGTAGTCAGTGACTACCAGAGAATTGCCACTATGGAGCATAATCGTCTCTCTCTCCTCAAACATTACAGTTACCCAGTATAAAGAAGATCTCACTAAAATTTGCCTACGGGATTAAAATATTGCTGGTGGTTACATTAGTTATCATTGTGTGATGTCAGGTAATCCCATCCCTTCTCTTCCCTCTGCTCCATTCCAGTATTTAAACTGAGCAGTTTGCAAAGGGTATCAAAAAGCCGTTGCAGGGGATTCATAGGACTATCTACTCGCAGAAAAGTGCCTTTTGACACATACCAAAGACAGAAATTAGTTCTGCAGAAGTGTTTTGAATTTTATCCTTCTTGCCCGCACATGCAGAGGTTTTGCATTATTCCACTGCATCCATTAACACCCCATATTGCAGAAAGTCTCTCTTGACTCTTTCATTATTTCTCAATTTTTCAGCACTTTTTGGCCCGGGCTGGCTGGAATTACCAGGAGAACAGTTTCACATTATCCCATTGCTTTTCCTTCTGGTCCCTGGCCAAAACAGTAAAATATAACAGTGAGTGAAAATTTGTAGAAGAAAAAGGTAGCTGGGTTGCAGCAACTTCCCACACAGTAGCCTCAAGAGGAGACAGACACCCTGGTACTGGAGTCCCTTCACCTAAACAAACGAACAAAAATAAAAACATTACAGAGGCAATGTTCCAAGGAACAGGTGGCAGTTAGATGGCTAACTCTCAGGTCAATGGGAGTTAGTTGCTAATGGTCATTTGTGCATTTGAAAATTTCCCTCAATATTACCAAGGGGTTTCAGGTACTAACAGGGGGGCTGCATTCAGCACTTTCAATGATGGGGTCATTAGTTCTTTGAAGCCTTTTTCTCTCCTAGACTCCATTTTGGAGCTGTTAGTGCTGATTGAGAGATACAAACAGTCTCTTTAACACTCTCCAAGTTTAAGTCAGAGAGAACCCATCCCTTCCTGGTAGGCTCTGCATTAGCCCCCTGGAGAAGTGCAGGGTTGAGTAGCCTCTGGAAGTCTGTCATTCAGGGTTTGCTTAAGCCTCAGGAGAATGGATGAAGGCCCTGATTCAGATAGGCAAATGAGTATGTGTTTTGCTGAGTAGGGATAGACTTACATTCATGCATTTAAGAACGTGCTTAAGTGCTTTGCTGAACTGGGTCTAAATGTGCAATTCTAAAGTAATGTTAAGGAGTTGTAATTTGCCTTGCAAAGTGATTCTGAAATTATACCACCACATCTAGATGTATTTAGACAAACCTTCTGGGTCAAGAAGAAGTCTAGGATTTTATTTCTTGGTGGTATGTCTAAGAAGCATGAAGACATATTTAGCTTTAAAAATCTAGTTAAATATTAGGCAATGATTATAGTACATAAAGCTTCTACGGGGTGAACACTCACAAAAAAGTCTAAACCGCATATGTATAAGATATGGCAATTGGTATGTACACAAAACAAAAGGCCAAGAAATATAAAACACTGTGTAAGAGACAAGGTCACATTATTGCTATAAAAACAAAATAAATTTCATGCACAGAAATATTTCAGACAAATATATCTGTGCATTTGTCTTTTGAAACCAGAAAGGGACAAAAAAGAGACTTGCCTTCTAACCATTAGTAGCACATAATTTGGAAGCAGAAAAAGCAAAACATTGATCTACCAAAATTGTTAGGTATCCTGAGTAATAAGCAGCTCAGGCCACTGCTACTTCAGAGCTCTTAAGAGTGAACAGATTTACAAAAAAGTGAGCCTGTTTCATAAATTTTGATAAAATTCTGAGAGTATTGAAAACACAGAATAGCAACCCTTCATGCTTGCTGGTCCAAAGAAGTCACTTTAACAAACCACACAGTGTGCAAGTGATATGTGCTGGAATTGCATTTTGATATTACTGTAGAATCAAGATAAAATACAACACCAGAGAAATGCCACCTGCATGCAGTAGGAAACTACTTGGAGTTTTCAGGATATATGACCTGTCAATTTCCAGCAAAACTTCAGGCTGAATGTACAGTTCCATAAATTACTTGAGTGACTGCAAAATATTTTGTCCTTCCTCTCTTCCTTCATTGAACTTGGCTGAATAAACCCTTTCCATTTTAAATGCATCCTGCTCCTTGCCTGGTCTGCTCATGTAAAAGTCCTCCCACAAGAAAATAATCAATCAGCCTACAGTTGATTTTCTCCTGATGGCTCCAGGCTTCTTTATTCTTCCAATCTCCTGCTCTGAGTTTCTTCTAGCCCAGGTTCATCTGCACATATTCCTACTGTGGACCTCTGCAATATTCTTCCATTCCCAAACACAGACACACTTTAGGCCCTAGTCTTGGCCACAATCAATATTCTGTCTTACTGATTTCTTTATAGCTATATTCCCCTCCTGCAATTCATTTATCATTAACCATCTGATGATTGGTGCAACTTTTTGATCTCTTCCTTAGTCTGCTCACTCCCAGCCCTGCACAAAGGATAAGGATTGTCATTTCCTAGTTTTACCTTCCCTTTTAACATGTTCTCATGTTTTTTACAAAAATAGACGTGCTTGCGTAGCTTACCAAGTGTGGGGGTTTATTTTTGTTTTTTTCTTGAACTTATCTTAGATAAGGAGATGAAAATAGATCTGATAGTCCTCACTATGTCTGTAGATTTTCTCTCTAATGGCTCTTCTCCAAGCTAGTTTAAGATAGACATACTGCATATATGTCAAAGTTTCCAAGATGGAGGGAGAAATGTACCATAATACAAATACAAATCCAGCTCCAAATCATAGGAGATTAATCTCAAGAAAGACTTTAGGATTCAGTCCAATGAGTTCTTGAGCTAACAAGATTGGTTGTTAAAGTACAGAGTCCACTCTGGATAGCTTCTAGAATTGCAACCCTCCAGAAATTTTCTTGATTGGGCAATATTTTTCTTTGAAAGCTACCAACTGCAAACAGCTCCCCCCTCTCTTTCTCTCCCCGCCCCGAGTGATGTTTTCATACACTTTTCTACAACCTTGGTAAAAGATCTTTGGGGCTGGTATTATATAGGTGTATGTCTCTAATGACTCTAGCCATCTCCACTCTTAATCTGTCTGTTGGTTATCATCACCTCTTTTATTTAGTGGGAGAGCTTGACAAGAGTGTTCACTCCAGTGTTTGATGCTGTCCTTGTTTCTCATCATTTGGAGAACCAACAGCAAAGACCCTATGTTGTTCTTGGTGATGTACTCTATTATTTTGCTGCAAAAACTGTTTTGTGATTTTATTAATTCAATATATTTGAAAGGTTTTGTAGTAGAATAGCAGTAACCTCTGGCAATGGGTAAAGGAGATGCATCTTCAGTAATATAGCACACTCAGAAATGTGCAACCAATGTGCAAAAATAATGTTCTTTAAGTACTGTGGCTTCTGATGCAGTGAAATGAAATTCTTGCCTAGACCAGAAAAGCAGTGCTGTGCTATCCTTTACCTGAGCACACAGAGATACAGTTCTTTTTCTTTCTGATATATCCTAAAAATCTCTCTCCTTCCCTCAACCCCCCCCCCCCCCAAAAACCCCAAAAGCAACAACTAAAGACAGTTTTCTCTACAACCCATTCCTCCACATACTGCAGGATAAAACCCCCAGAGAATAAATCTGCTTTAAAGATAAGAACATTCACTGTGTGATTCTTTCTTGGGGAGCCCAGGACTGTGAGTCACCATGTAACCCCAGTCTTTTAGCTGACATAAACAATCTCCTTCGAAGCTCTGCCAGCTTTTGCATTGCCTTGCAGGTTAACACTTGGTGTACCCTAGCCTCAAGCCCCTTTGAAGAATGTACCCCTGTAATAGCCAGCCCCTGCCATTGGATAATGTCCGAAATTACCAAATTCACTGTCTCCAAAGAGACACCGTGTACACCAGCTTGCTTGATTCATCTGAGGATTTACCCTTTACTTAATACCATAGCACTGAGATGTATTTATAATAAAACCAAGAAAAAGTTTATTAATAAAGAACAGCGATGTAAAGGTTCAAATGAGTAGAGTATGGGGAATAAGAATAATAGGTTACATAAAACAAAAGTATATGAGTCTACTAGACTAAAACTTAACTCTAGTAAGCTAAACTTTTTTAAAGCAATTTCTCACCTAAAATCTTTTCAGTAGAGCTTGCTGGTTCTCAGTCAAACCAGGAGCCCTACATTCACAAATCAGCCCCATCTGCTAAGCGTCTTCCTCTGTGAAATGAATACCAGAGTGTTGTCCCTCTGCCCGCTCTTATAGTCCAGTAAACCTTTGAAATGCATTCCTTTTGTTTGTTCTTCTGTGTGCTAGTGCCACATCCCTATGTCAGCCTGTTTTTCCTGTTGATTTTACATGGAAATTGGGCTTGCTTTGTATTGACTTCATAATGCTTAATTTACTTCAGAGCCATGGCGGATAGATGATTCCACCCCTTGTCTGGCAAAACCTGCTTGTCAGCCCTGCCTGGGACACAGATTCTAAACATATTTCAATACATACAAACAACTTCTTAGATATCACCCGTACATACATCCTGCAATGAGTAGGAGGATCATTATGATGCAAACTTCAATTAGACACTGCACATGCCCTTTTTTGGTAAATACTATGAAAGTAGTGTGTTGAATGTAGTGAGTTTGTCAGGCTTGTTGGAAGCTCCTGAAAGAACAGTGAACCCTTTGCCAGTTGGCATTGATGGGCTCCTAGTGTCACATATTGATTTTCTGGTGACTGAAGATTATATCCGAGCTGTTTTCTGTTTGGTGTTTTTCATTCATTGATACTTTTCAATTTTCATTTCTATTTTATATTTAGTATAATAATAAAGTTTGCTTTTGCACTGCTAAAGAAGGAATTGACAACTTGATGATCTTGGTACTACAGAAAAAGGCAATTCTAGCAGAATTCTGCTTATTAAATATGATTGTAGATTTGAAGATGCACAATTGTGCTGATACAGAATTTTTCTTCACAGAGTATTTTTCGTACTTTAGGAAATGCTATCCTTTAAACATGAAACCGACTAATATGGTGGTTTTGCTCCTGGAGATAAAAATCTAAGCATCTAATACATTTATAATCATTAATGCATGCTTTAGACTAAGTGGCCTAGAATCACGCATGTACTATCTGAGATCCAAATGTGAGTTTTGTTCCAGTTGCATGACTCAGCAGTTTATATACTGTCAAGCAAAATACAGAATCTACTGATTTCTGTAAATGGTTTCTGCTCTGTCATAACTTATGTTTACTTGGCTTCAGTGGTAAAATAAACATGAAAACACATTTGTTTGAATAAACTCAGTAGTACTACATGACTTAATCGCTAATGACACCGGAAAGAAGGCACACGGATAATGTTAGCAGGAGCCATGTCAGTTCACAGCTTTTGTAACTTAGTCTCAGCATGGACCACCACAAAGCAAGCTGTCTGCTAGTTTCATTACATTATTTGGTAATTATTTTGTGTTATGCACCAGTGTGCATTCTCAGAGAATACTATGTTGTTTTTAAAGCAGAAAAATGTTAGCTGATTTGAGAAGTCTGTGAGTTAGTTCTAAAGGGTGATGAAATAAGAGAAGCACAGGAGTACTTTTTAGTTACTGGGTAACCTGACTCTTTCAGTATGTCTGAAAATGCAATCAAGTGTTCATCATTTGAATCTAATGCCTCTATAAAAAGCTCCCTTGAAATGAAAAGGAAAATATAGATAGAAAAGAAGGAAGGAATATTCCTGTGTTAATGAGAAAAAGAGTAGTTAGGAAAACAAAAAGTTAGCACTGAAATCCAGGATACTAATTCTCATTTATACTAAGATCTCTTTACATGGTTTTGGAAGTGTAAAAGGCCCTTTAAATGGGCATAAATGTAATCTGGAGCCAGTTTAGTTTCTCTTCACCCCATCAGAGTAGTGTAAAGGGGCCTTAGTGTAATTGAGAATCAAATACTAAATCTGTATGCAGATTTTGGTAGATATTGAGTAGAAAACCCTATTTGGTACTGCTTGAGATGCGAGACAGTGGATTGTTTTTGTTGGAGATATGTTCAGTTGCTAGCAACAATTATCTTTATTGTTTTAGGGTGTGTCTACACTGCATTTTTCTTTCAGCAGCATGTAATGTACATACTTGTTAGCAAATATTAATCTTTTATTATTCTTTTCATATTAAACTCTCATGATTTCTTGGCCAAACGTCCCAGAAGTTTTTCTGTGTTAGCCAAATTGCTAGCTAAACCCTAATCATAGAATCATAGAATATCAGGGTTGGAAGGGACCTCAGGAGGTCATCTAGTCCAACCCCCTGCTCAAAGCAGGACCAATCCCCAGACAGATTTTTGCCCCAGATCCTGAAATGGCCCCTTGAAGGATTAAATGTTAAAGAGGGTTTTGTTTTCAATAAATAAATGTCTTTGTCCTGGTGGGTCTGTACTCTATTATTCACTCTGTTCTACTCTGAAATTTAGCTGATCCCTAGTGTGTTATCAATGAGCTGAATTTTAGCTGAACCTTACTGTTGTTAAATAATAGATTGTGTGTCTGTTTTTATTCTAAACACTTGACCCTGAGAGAAATGTCCAGATAGGAACAACTTGTAACTAATATGGGGCAGGTGATTCTATGATTAATAAGATGATAATCTATCAAAGGATGCTTTTAGCTTATCAAGAACTATTCTAACAGATGATTTCTCTTATAATGACTTGGTTATAGATATATTTTGTAACTGATACAATAGTGGATGATTGAACAGATGTCTTTAGTTTATCACTTATGTAAACCAGATACCATGAAAAGAAGTCCACTGTCAATAGTTCATTTTCTTTGTCTCTTTTTTTGTGAACACACATAGTATAAAGGACAAGCATGTTATTACAGATGTATGTTGTAATGGACAAAATGGTGTAATTGAAAATGGATGCTCAGAAACGCGCTGTGATTGCTAAACTTGGTAATTGACAAAATAGAAAAGGAACGTGTGCTAGAGCATGTGTGTTCTATAATCAATGTATCAGCACAACATTATTGTATGGATTAATGTCTACGCATTAGTGGGTAACTGTGGTCACAGATGATGCTAGTAATGATAAAGTAGTTACAAATATCATTGGCTTAACTATTCAAAATAAGATCAAGCGTGAGAATAGATTTTTCTTTGTTTTGAACAGTATCTAAGAGGTGAGTTTTAGGAATTTAGTCAGAAGTGAACTCATGTAGGCTGTCTCACTTTTCCAGTCTCAGATTTGGTACCTTTTCTGTATTCTGTATAGTGCTGTGTTAAGTATTGCTTGATCATCTTACTTAAATAGAACTTTAACTGAGTTAGTTATTTGACATCAGGCCTTAACAAATCTGACCATGCAACACTGTAGCCCCGCCCCCCCCCAGCATGGGTACAAATAGCAGTGTAGATGGTGAGGCATGGCTTAGATGAGTAGTGTAAAGACATGCCTGATGGGTGTGGTATATTCTTGAGTACATACCTTACAGGGCTCTCTATTTGCCCAAGCTATGCTTCTGCAGCTACACTGCTATCTTTAGCAGTGTAGTGGCCCACTGCCTTCCCACTGCTGAAGCCCTTTCCCCACTGCCTGGAAAGGCTCTAGCAACAAGAAAGGGCTCTGGCAGGGAGCCTTTCCTTGCTGCCTCCTCCTGACAGACCCTTTCCTTGCCACAATAAAAGGCTCCATCAGTGGGAAGCTTCTGAAGTCTTTCTCCTCTGCCTCATTTCTGCCAGAACCTTTCACTGATGGGTGTAGCTGCACACCGCAGCATGGACATGGTGTGCTTCTCATTGCTACACGTACACTACATGCTGTCAAAAGTGGTGCGTAGTGTAGATGTAGCCTTACTAACCTTTAAAAAGTAGTCCTACCTATGTAATGCATGCCTATTATTAGTGATTATTTGTACTGTGGTAGTGCCTAAGGGTACCTGTCCATATCAGGATTCCAATGTGCAAAGCACTGTACCAATAGAGCTGGTCAGAAATATGTTGACAAAACATTTTTTCCTAAGGAAATGCCAGTTCATGACAAGTGAAACTTTTCACAGACGTATGGATCTATTTCAGCACAGCTTTAGCCAGGAAAGGTTTCTCAGGTCCAAAATGGAATTTCTAGTCAAAACCAGAGAGACACTCCAGACCAGCCTGGTGGTTTGGATGCTAATGTGGGAGAACCAGGTTCAAGTCTCTGAACAGAATCAGATCAAGGAGGCACTTAAACCTGGGTCATACATCCCAGCTGACTGCCCTAACACTAAGGCTTGTGTGGAGGGGTCTTTGTGAAAGCCTTCTGGTACAGCTGTTTCACTTTGTACAAATAATTTTTCGAGCAAAGACTCGAACCTGAGACTTTCACATCAGAGGGAGTACTAACCACTGAGACAGTCTCTTGTGCTATCTCTCTGGGCCAGTGGCTAAACATTTATTTATTTATTCCAAAGTGAATAGTTCCAACAGAAGAGATTGTATGAACTCAGGACTCACCTCAACAGATCTGTGGTTAGAGAATTCAGCTAAAATGCAGGAGATAAAGGTTCAAGTCCCTTATTTGGATCATCTCTCTGTTTTTTCACAACAACAACAAAAAATTCTAATGGTCTTTTGTTTTCCCCCCTGAAGAGTTGTAAATCTTCTGAAATTTAAAAAATGTTTATGGGATGTCAAAACTATTCCCCACCCAGCTCTATGAACAAACAGGAAGTAGTAGTCCCTGCCCTAAAAGACATCACAATATATTTTACATACTGTACCTAATTTACAATTAACATTTTATATTTTGTACATTTTTCATATTTTTTTCTCATGGTTTTTCTGATTTTTTTTCTATGCTACCTCAGAACCTCAGGATAACTGTATCTTTGTATTTTCCATTTTAAAAAATGACACTATTGGGGAAAGTACTTACAAATATTTATACTTATAAAATAGGACCAAATGTTGTGCCATAAAACTAGCACTATGGTACATACACTGCATAATGAAAGGCTATCATGTGTCTCCCCAAAATAGTTTGAAGATGCTGTGCAATAGAAACTGCATGATTTTTCTATTTGTGTAACTATAAGCCTGATCTAATACCCATTGAAGTCAAAGTAAAGATTTTTATGAATTTCAATAAGCTTTGCATCAGGCTCTGTGTAACTGAGGTGGTTTAGCCAGCATTTCTGAGCATAACGTCTCATAACATCTGTGGCTTCATTTTCAAGATAGCCAAACACTGTCAATTCACTTTCTATGCTAAGGTGACTGTGATATTTTGATTTTTATCAGTGCTACCACTGAAAATCCTGTCTCACACAAGTATGATGTTGCCGATAGAGGAATCACATTTACAGCTCAGTTGCTAGAGCTTGTATTATTACTTCCTACATAATCAGAATTCCAGTGAACCCCCCCGACTCTCCCCACCCCCATTGCATTGCCTGAAATGTCAATCAACTATTCTTTGTCTTCTATTGTCAAGTATGCAACATGTGAGACAAGAATGGATTATGTACCCACGCATATTCTTCTAGATGAACATTTTGAAAAGACTTATTAAAGTTTTTGTTCACTTCTGCACAATACAGTCGTGCAACTACCAGCTACCATACATTGACACTGGCAAACCCAGTGCTCTCAAAATCTATGGGCCTGATTTTTAATTACCCTAAGACCCCTTTACACAGGTCGATTCCCCCGATTCCCCAGAATCGGGCCCTGCGCCTTAGGCGCTTTTAAAAAAAAAATTTTACTCACCTGGCGGTGGTCCGGGTCTTCGGCGGCACTTCAGTGGCAGGGGGGTCCTTCACTCGCTCCGGGTCTTTGGCTGCATTTTGGCGGCGGGGGGTTCGCGGAAGACCCGGAGCGAGGGAAGGACTCCCCCACTGCCAAAGTGCTACCGAAGACCTGGACCACTGCCGGGTATTCGAATCAAGCCCTGCAGTTCCTAAAGTCGGCCCTACTTTTACACTGTTCTGGCAATGATAAGTAGACCTCAAACTTTCTGGATTATAACCAGGACCTTAAATTTCATTCAGACACCAAGAAGCCAGTTCAAGATATGAAATACAGGTCTCACGTGCATATGTTGGCTTGTCCCACCTAAAGGACACTAGCTGAAACTGCCATTCAAGACCTTGCAGCAGAGCACATTGCAGTAATACAAGAGAGAAGTGGATAAGTTTGGCATGATCTGCATTAGAGGCAGGTTGCAGTTTCTTGGACTGCTGAAGGTATACTTTTTTTCCAGGCCAGTGTTACCACAAGGGAATTCAAGAGCATGAATAAATGTAATGAAAATCTGATATTGTGAATCTGTGAGGAACAGAGTTGGTATATATCTTGCCAAGGAATGGAATGTCATCATCAACTCTATTGTTTCTGAAGGGTTTTTTTTTTCTATCCACCAGCATCACCTCAGGCTTGTCTTGATGGAGTTTAGAAGTATGATCATTCATCCAGGACTCTATCAAATCTAGGCACTAAGAAAACAAGGTCCACAGAAACTAGGTTTGGAGAAGAGACACAGGCAAGTGTCAACAGCCTAGTGATAGTGCTGTAGCTCAAAATGTCTTACCAACTCTTACTGATGTTTTAGATGTATGTTGGCTAGATGGGGTATCAGGAAAACCCCCACACGTAAGGCCCCATTGTATTTCTTCCATTTTAATATTTATTACAGCAATTTGGCTTTGAGCAGCTGGAACAGATGTTGTGCAATAAATTGACCCTGTGCCAACCTACTTGGTAATGATAAGGCTGACTTCACAGAGGGCCTGACAGAGAAGTCCCCAAGCTTAGAAATCCCAGACACTCTCTGTTAGGAAAACTAAATTTTAGGTGCCTGAGAGTATATTGTGTCAGAAATCAATTAGGATTGATAGGTTCAATTTATCAGTCAATCACTTTGGGTCACTTTTTTTGAAAAATTTCATTTTATGCAGTTCGATTCCTCTTTTTGAATTTCTTTCAGGTTGGTTATATGCAGTGAGTGTTCATACACAGCCCATAAGGTAATGTAGGGGTTTCAACATGATTTCTATTGCTATGCAGTCCTTGGTGTAGATGCTCAGATGAAAACAAGTGAAAATAAGCATGTTATAAATATCTAGAGAGAGATTCAAAAGATAAAGGAATTATAAGAAAACACATTCTTGTCCCAGTATCAGAGGGGTAGCCGTTTTAGTCTGGTTCTGTAGAAGCAGCAAAGAATCATGTGGCACCTTATAGACTAACAGACGTTTTGCAGCATGAGCTTTCGTGGGTGAATACCCACTTATTCACCCACGAAAGCTCATGCTGCAAAACGTCTGTTAGTCTATAAGGTGCCACACGATTCTTTGCTGATTCTTGTCCCAGGCATTTATGTTTCACCTCTAATATCTACACCTTTCCTACAGAGAAAGCTTGCTTCTATCACAGATGGATAGTATTCACAGCTGGACAAACACACAAGACAGTGGAAGTGGCTTCTAAGACAATATGTTCCATTTATAAACAGGGATGGGGTGATAGTTTTAAAAGTTTTAATTGGTCTAATTGCTCCTATTGAATCATATAGTCATAGATTCCAAGGCTAGAAGGGACCACTGTGATCATTTAATCTGGCTTCCTGTATGACACAGGTCACAGAACTTCCCAAAATAATTCCTAGAGCAGATCTTGAGAAAAAAATCCAATCTTGAATTTAAAAATTGTCAGTGATGGAGAATCCACAATGACCCTTGGTAAATTGTTCCAGTGGTTAATTACTCTGCCTGTTAAGAATTTACACCTTAAAAGACCGATTACTTTAATTGGAACAGGTATGCTAACAGCGTGGTTTTGTAAATCCTGCTCTTAAAGGCTGCTCTGTGTTATATACACTGCCACGTCTTCGGAGAACTGCAGTCAGAATTTTAAATTTCTGTGTCTGCCACAGTGAGGGCAAGAAGTACAGTTTTTCAAGATAATAAAAAGTTTGCTATATTGGCTTGTGTAATCTAGTCTTTCATTTATGCATTTTGGAATTTATTGAGCACTGGGCATTGTTCTCTGTCATCCATAAAATCTGTAGGAGATTTAAGTACATCTTAAGTCAAACATGCAGAACAAATGTTTTGTAAGTACAGATAGCATGTTCTGTTCTCCAACTATGTAAGTGGGTGTTTTGAAGAAGTGGCAGCAATATTTCATCTTTTGAAAGAAACAGTTGAAAGTTTGCCAGACTATATAGAATTGATGCTGCATTATTTATTTGAATACTAAAACCATACTGAGGCAATTTCACAAACTGTACTGCTGTGTAAGAAACAAACAAAGAACTATCATGGAGTTTTTTTCAACTTTTTTATTGTAGCGGTAAAATCACAGTGTAATTCAGACAGATACTTTGGCTGGATTTTCATAGGGCTGGATAATTTCATGTACACTAATAACATTAGTGCTAAGGAAATTGTAAACAAATCTTATGCCTCAGGTCATAAACGGATTGCTTCAAAGTTGAGAGAGGCATTTTCCCACCATGTACAGCATTATTCAATTGTCCAGGTGCATTGTGAGTTTTTCTTACTTGTTGATTCTAAAGGAGGAATTAATCTAATCTGGAGATGACATTACAACTAGGATCCAGTTTGTTTCTTTGATCTGGCATGGCAAAGCCTATTTTCCTATAAAATGCTCAATTATCAATAGGCTGGAGAAACTGTTGTTGTAAAATTATTTTGAATACATTGGACCAGATCCTCAGTTACCATTAAATCACATTTATGCCACTTCAGTGGCACAAGGGGGACTTAAGTCTGCTGTGAGACAGCACCTGAGTATTCCTCTACTGTAGAGGAATCCTGAATTGGTGTAGGCTCTCCCTCAGCTCCCAATCCTCTGGCTAAAAGAGGATGGCAGGGAGTAAGACAAGAGTGCAACAGACTTTAGTCATCTTGGATAGTGGAGCAATCTCTCAAGAAGGAAGCTTTATTTGCCAGCACAAATTAAAGCAGCCCTGTGGCTTCTCTAATGGACATGGGGCCAACTTGACCCCCAGAAGCCTCTAGAATTGAAGGGGAGTAGAAAGGCGGGGTAAAGCCATTTATGCCCTTCTCTTCTCCATTAACTCTTGTCATCAGCTCTACTTTCAGTATAACTAAGGAAATACTTATGAAAAGAAATGAAAAATCCCTCAAGACAGATCCAGGTGATTAATCAAAAAATCAGTTGGTTTGTGAATATCATCTTTTGTGGTTTGAGTGGGAATCTACCATGTAAATGAACTCTCCTTTCCTTGAAGACAGTTGCACTGGGTACAATGAGCCAAATCCTGATCTTAAATATATCTGCAACTTCTCCTGAAGTCAGCTGCAGACATGCAGAAGTGTCTGAGGAATTCCCCCAGTCCCGCCAACTAGCTGTTGGATGTGGTTTAAGAGAGAAGACCGGGGGAAATGGAAATTGAAACAAAGTTGTTCTTTTGCGAGGGGGACTTGCCTGTCACTGGCTTTGGGGAGGCAAGTGCTGAAGTGTGTGAGGGCTCTGGCTGCATTCAAGTTTGTGGGATTTTTTTTTTGACCATGTGGTCTTGTGTCCTCCCTTCAGATATCCCTGCTACTACAATATATTTCTCCTTCGTGAAGGCAGAATATTAATGCCCAGAGCCTTGAGTGGAAGTTTCTTCCCTGTTCAGCTGTGGGTAGCTAGATGGTCCTTTGCGGGCTCAGTCAGTTTATAAAGGCTCACATATGTTTTATTTTCACTGTAGATGTGTATTCTTTCTTCCTTTCACATCAGACCTTCGGCTATGAGGGACTTGAGCTGCTTATTTATCTTGATCTATATTATTTGGTGTTATACTCCTTCTTTTGGGCCTCTTGCCACTACAACATCTTGGCAGGGTGACAAGGCACTTCAATAACAGCTGCATGTATAGGCAAGGCGATTTTGCTTGAAAAGTAGTGCTATTCAATGGGGTTTGCTTTCATTGGATGGCAGATCACATAGATTTGACCAGGAATGTGTGACTTTTTTTTTTAAAAGAGCAAGGCTCACTTTCAGTAGTCCAACTTGTGACAGGTTCCCTCTGGGGTGCTGCCTAGAACTGGGGTACCACTGAGCCTCCTGACCCATCAGCCTGTGCTCTCACTCACCCTTTAATGCTGTGACAAGCTGCAGACATGCTCCCGGTCTCACACTTTGACCAGCACACAAGTAGGGACACACCCAGCTGTAGTAACTTGCAAACAGCTTTCTGAGCAGTCTCTGCATAGGAAGGCTTTACAACTAGGGCACTTATCAGCTTCTCAGGTGTACACCTCCTTGGGAAGGTTAACCCAAAATTATACTGTCTTGCACTGCACAAAGAACTGTACAGTGTAAGCTCATAAAATTCACCCTCTCCCTCAATGTGGAGAGAGATAAGCAACAGTTTTCTGCCCCGAGTATGATTTCCACACACTGGTTTTAAAGAAAACAAAAGATAGATTTTAAGTGATTATAAGGGATAGCAAACAGATAACCTCACAAATGAACAAAAACACAATCCAAGCTTAATATACTAAAGAGATTGGATATGAATAGCAAATTCTCACCCTAATTGATGATTTAAGCTGGTTTCAGAGCTTCTTAAAAGGCAAACTGCATTTGTTTGCAGCTTAAAACGCCAGGTATTCCTTTATAGGCCAGAAAGTCTTCTAGCCTGGGTTCAACCCTTCCCCCAGTTCAGTCCTTGTTCCTGAGGTGTTTTCAGGAGTCTCTTTGGGTGGGGAGTCAGTGAAGCACCATGATGATGTCACTCCCCTGCTGCCTTAAATAGCTTTTGCATATGGTGGGAACTCTTTGTCTCCAGGCTTAGTTCCCAGGATTTCAATGGAAGGACACTGGTATTCCAAGATGGAGTCCAGTAGCCGGTGACTTGGTCACATGTTCCTTTAGGGTCACAGCAGCCATAGCTCGGGGGCTGTTTGTAGCATCCTCAGGAAGGGTCCCTGGTGGGAGATTAGCTTCTTCTAAGACCTATTGTTCTCCACAATGGTCCTCCCCAGCCAGCCATCTAGACTGATTTAATTTTGTAATAGATACATAGACAATATTCCTAACTTCAGATACCAAAATGATACATGAATACAAATAGGACAATCATATTCAGTAAATCATAACTTTTTCAATGATATATTATATGACCCATCTTGCATAAAATACATCATAGTTATGTATAATCATAATCATATCTCTATGAAGAATATGAGGTGTAGTGTCACTCAGATGATTTCAATTTCAATAATTAATCTGCACAGCATTCCTTATAAATCTGTGAATAAGTATGATTAACCCTACTTACAGATGGGGTAACTGAGGCAAACATGTTCAATGATTTGTCCCAGGTTATATAGGAAATTGGTGTGGGAGCTGGGATTAACATTCATGAGCTCCCGGCTTCCTGTCCTGGGTCACACCACTAGCTCATAAAAGTGTGAAGGGATTGCTCAGTGCAACAAACTATACAGAATTCTAATTGCTCACTTGAAAAGACATTGTCAAGAATTTTGGGGGGAGGGAGGACTTGCCCATGTTCCTTCTTACAGCGCCCACTTACCTCCATTATCATAATCCCCCGATGAAGAGTGATCACAGCATCCCACCACATAACAAATGTTCATAGGACAGCATCAGTAGAAGGGGTATAGATAGCGGAGAAGGAGAGCAGCTCTAAGTATGTCAGTGTGTTTTTAATTTTGTACCATCTAGTTTCAATACAATTATGGGAATTGTCTGGCATGAATGAGGAGCTGCAAGGAGGAGAATAAACAAACAAATGGTACACTCAATGGCAAAGACAAAATCAGCATAAGTACAGAGAGAATGCTGCTTTGCAAGCACAAATACAAAAAGGTAGGAAAAAACGCTAAGGCAAATCAGCCTCTAATGAAGATTCTTCAATGTGTGATTATGGAAGAATTTACTGAAGGGGAGAAAAGTGAAAAGAAGGCCTATTAGTTAGTTTTCCTGTTTAGGCTTACATTATTGTTTCGTTATTTCCTTAATGGTCCTGCAAGTATTATTACAGAGACTGAGTAATTTTACAGTATTGCCTCACTTGTTGATTGCTTTTCTCTAGATGGTTTCTAGAGCAAGTTAATTCTTAAATTATGTATACATGACATTTTTTGTAGTAATAAAGCTTATTTGAAAATGTATTAAAATAGATTTTTTGGTTTGAGTAAAAATGGTATGGACCCTTTAAATAAAGTAGACTTTTTTTTAATAGAAGCTCCCTCCTAAGTAGGCCACATAAGACTTTCTGTTTCATAGCTGTAACACATAGATAATACAGCAGTTTTAATTAGGTATTATGTGGAAGAGGATTAGGTCTCACATTTTAATACCAAAGTTGGAAGAAGTCTGTTTAAAGCTGGAGGTCATTTTCATATGGTAATAAAATTATTTTTGCAGGGCAGATGTCAAGTTCTTAATTGAACATTAATTTTTAAATAGTTAATGGTGAGTTTCATGAATATTTGTCACTGCTTATATTAATATTGCGAGGGTCGTCCATGCATGCTCCCATAATAAGGACTATGAATATATACAATGGATACCAAAGGATACAGAACCAGATTTATCGTTAAAGTAAGATAAGTTGATGTAGGACTACTACACTGAGATAAAGATCTTTACATTAAAAAAAACTCCTTTCCCTGATGGTTTGTTTGGCTAGAACTTTGTTAAATATTACTGGGATAAGGGGATCTGATGTAAATATCCCATTTTTAAGTGTAAATAATTATTGCTTTTATTGTACGGAGCAAAAGGATATAGTTCTTGGAATCTTATAAAGTATTAAGCAATAAGAAAAACAACAGAATGTAGATAAGAACAAGAACTCTTGTGATATAATGATGAAACTCAGGGGTATAAATGGAGCACTAATTTGTGATTCTTTCTAGTGTTCACAAAAGGTGCTGGATTGACAGTCCTTGGAGGATAAAGCCACCTATTATCTACAGAAGAAGTAGAGCACAGGACTGGTGATGAAAGTTTCACCATATTGTCCTGCCTCTTTCTCTTGTGCTCCTGAGGTAACTCCTCTGAATTCTATTACCAAGGCCAATGCTGCCTCCCTTCATTATGATTGATGGGATATGGAATTACCATGACTGCTAGAGCTCACATGTGCATCCCAAAGGGGCTGTACTGCCTAAGACATGTAGTTATACCATAAAAGTGGCAGATTCTCCTCTTATAGCCCCTAACAAGGGGAGATACACTTGAGGCATCTTCTCTTCCTTTGGAACTAGATGGGACTTTTACAGCCTATGTTATTACCCAAAAATTTATTACCCAAGTGAGTAATTTTTCTTTTCTTGTTAAAGTGAGTGTCATAAGAATAGGGTTGACTTCTTTTTTTTAATTATCTCATTATGACTCCCATTCAGGAAAGCATCCCTGTTTAGGACAGTGCTAAACTTTAAGCTTATAATGTTGCTGATTTAGGATGGATTTATGCAGGTGCTTAAGTATGTTCCTGAATCAGGTCCTACGAGATCAGCATATCATCAGATTTAAAATACTCAGTCTGTGATAGTGTACCTGCAGTTATAACTGCCTGAGAATCAGATTGTGATATCCTTACTATGAATAGTGCCTTACTCCACAAGTATTCTTAGTGACTGAATGAGAACATATTGATTTAAGGTACTATGTGAGGTACATGAGTAAGGATATTGCAATGTGGCCTTTAACCATTCTGTAATTTGAGGTATCTTCTTTTCATAAGTTACTGATCTGTAGATCATAGCATCATAGGACTGGACGGGACCTTGAGAGGTCATCTAGTCCAGTCCCCTGCATTCATGGCAGGACTAAAGGATGGTCTAGATAATACTGACAGGTGTTTGTCTAACGTGCTCTTAAAAATCTACAGTGATGAAGACCTTTAGGTATCCATCCCAGATGTACAACAGGTGCAGAGGAAATGCAAGCTTTCCTAAACTATCCAGCCACAGGAATTCAAACCTGACTTGAAGGTACTGTAGCATTTTTTGGGATCAGAATTATTTAGTATCTGGGTTCACTCTATTCTTAGTCATACTTTGGGGACGGTAAGCATGTAGTTACAATATAATTTACTTACCAGCTTGTCTGCTTCTGTGTTCTTTCTAGAAAAAGTAAGTTACCTATGACAGAGGCATTTTATCTTCATGCATGTTCTAATATTTACTTTTGGTCTTTAACTGAAACTCTTTTCTCTCTATCACTCTAACCAACTGCTACAAAACAGAAGGACTCACATTTGTACTATTTCTTACCCATACACTGTTGCTGTATGATGCTTTATCATTGTAACTAAGAATCAGGGAGAGCAATTCAGTTATTCATATATTAAAATGCTAATATGGTTTACATTGCATTGCATAATATGGGTTTTTACTTCTCTTCAACTTAAAGAAAGATGTATTTTTGGAAGTGTGCATGAATAATATTTATTTTTTCAGCCAAAGACTAATACAGCATGGCCAAAATGAACAGTAGTTTCATTTAGTCTGACCCTTGTATTTTTCAAGATTATATCATACATACTAATGTCTCATCTAATCTGTTGTTGAATATGCATAGTGAGGGTGCCACAACTTCCCTTTGTACTTCAGGCTATTCCATCATCCAGTTGCTCTTGCTCAATAACTTTTTTCCTAATAACATTTAGTTTAAACTTTTCTTAGCTTCAGGCCATTGCTTCTTGGCATATCATATCTTGAGGCTGTGAATGATTCCCTTTTATCACATATGCTATCACTTTGAAGACATTTGTAGACTGTCAGAAAGAAAAGATATCTCCCGAGTCTTCACCATTCTAAATTATATAAATTTTGTTCCCTCAGTCTCTCCTTGTAAGATTTATCCTCCTATCTTTGTGTCACTATGGTTTCCTTTCATTGTAGTTTCTCTAGGTCTTCTATATTCTCATTACTCTGTGGGGACCAGAATTTCAAGGTGTAGACACAGAGGTCAGCATTATATATCCTGGGGGGGAAATCTAAGCTAGAATTAAGGCTGTACATAAACACTCATATTGAAATTAACATTTCTGAACAGCGTTACAACTTCCATGAGGTCTCCGGTAGTGGTAGTGCAGGCTATAATGTTCTCTTTCAAATGCTGCACTGACAGAATTTATAGGATGTCTGAAACTTATGTAAGAAAATACAAAACTAAGAAAAAACATGAATGTAAACTTTATTAAATAACTGAAACATTCTAGGGTTAACATAACAAGGGTTGTATTCTAGCAAGTTCTGAATGAGTTTCAGGTTGCACTCAATCTCCAAATGCAACCCCCACAATCTCAAGATAGGGGGACTTTTTCTGGACTGGAAGGAAAAAAGCATAGTGGCTCCTTTAAGTGGGGTGAAAGGCATCTCCTGAGTTCATGGGTTGGCCAGTAGGACTCAGGGAATGGCTCCTGCACACATGGGGAGGGTTATATAGAACCTGTCCATCCAGAGTGTGCCTCCACTCATGCCCAATTAGCAGCTTTCACCCTCCCACCCATGAGATTATTAAAGGCCTGTTTTTTGTTGATGTTGTTGTTTTGTTTTTTGTTCTGCTGTGTGCACTGCACTAGTTACCTATATGGGGACTGGGAAAACATTTTTCCTTACTGCCAGACAGGGTGGGGTGGGGTCTTTTGCCTCTCCCACAGCAGGCTAGGGATCTGGTGAGTAGGTCAGGAGGTACAAATCAAATTGTTGCAATTTAGCAAGTGCCAGGTGTCCATTGTAGGTACTCATTCCATGGGGGGACTGGTCCCTAATATACCAAAATTGGAAGTGTACTTAGGGGACAGCATCCTCTAAAGAATCTGGGGAATGGGTTGGGACTCCTAGAGTCTGGTAGTGGTTGTAGGCAGCCCCATAACACTCAAATGAGGAGAGGGTGTTAGGGTCTTAGCCATGGGCTGGCACCAACGGTGGAGGGGTGGGAGCTGATGCCCACCCTCCACCAGGTGGAAACAATTAAGGAAGGAATGATGATGTGCATTGAATGAATTATGAGTTGATATTTCCCAGCTGAATTAAATTAATAAAGTTGCAGCTTAGTTAAACCGCATCCCTTGTGTCTTCTCCTTCTTTCCATAAATCTGAGACAATAGAGGAGCTGTCCTATTAATAGGCTAAGGCTTCCACTTTGAGTTCTGCAGGTTAATTATGCTTTGCCTCTCTAACATTTTAGATTGATCCCTCACCTATTAAATCCTTTAATTGTTTATGGTAGTTTTGACCAAGAGACAGAAAAGCAAACATTGACAAGAGGATAGAAAAAAACCCCTAATGTTTGTTCTTGGAATGCATGGATTGAATTGCACATTTATTTGATTAAAGATATAGTACTCTCAATGCCATATCAGGTGGAAGTTGCTGGGGACATTCATGCCGAGTAAGAAACAAACAATGAAAATGCACATTTTTAGGGGATGAGCCTGCCTTCTGATATGCATCCAGCACACCTACTGGAACTAAAAGGTGTTTGGGTGCATATCTTGGGCCAAGATGGGCCATTAGAGGTCTCATTCCTGCAGCCATTGAGGTGAATGGATTAATAGATTTTAAGGCCAGAAAGAAAGGACAATTGTGATCGTATAGTTACACTTCCTACATGACATAGTCCATAAGACTTTCCTGAATTTTTTCCTGCTTCAAGTGCTATAGCTATGGTTGAACTATAGCAGGTCTTAAAAAACAAACAAACAAAAAAAAACCCAATTGTGATTTTAAAATCTCCAAATGGTGGCGAATCCATCACAAATACTAGAAAATTGTTCCAGTGGTTCATTACTCTCACTGTTACTATTCTGTGCCTTTTTACTAGATATATGTGTCTAGCTTCCATTTCAGTCTTTGGATTTTGTTATACTTTTGTTTGCTAAATTGAAAAGCCCCTCTTTCCAAATTTCTGTTCTCTGTGTAGGTGCGGTGACCTCCTCTTTGACAAACTCAAGGATCTCAAACTACAGTGTCTCACTATGAGGCAAGTTTTCCAATCTTTTAATCATTGTTATGGCTCTTCTTTGAACTCTTTTCAATTTTTCAACACCCCTTTTGAAGGGTAGAGACCAGAACTGGATACAGTATTCCAGTAGTGGTTGCACCTAAGCCAAATACAAAGAGTATGAGGGTGTTGCCATTAACTTTAATGTGAAGGATTAGATCTTAAGTTATTTTTGCTGATGGTATGCCAAAGGGCACAAAGTCCAAGCATGTTGCTGCCTCATCATTCTATAGCTTTTTAGTTCTTTTCTGAACTTTCCAGAATTCACAGATGGATCAATTTAATAGCAAGAGGAAGTGCAGGATTTTTATACCAGTTCCTGGAGTGATAAGATCCAGATTTATCAATATATATCACATCTGTCATGCTGCAGAGATGCACAGGGAAAGATTAACAATCCATTTTAGCGTTTTATACTGCCACTCATCATATTAGTATCTCAGTGCATAAAATAGTTATTGCCAGCCTATGTCCCTGGTGGACTTCATGGACTCTTTGGCTCTTCTGCCACTCTAGGCAATTGAAAGCTCTGCTTGGGGAAGAGTCTCATTCTAATAGTTGTCAGAATAACAGTGCTTATGAGACTTACTGCATCTATGGGATAAAAAATATGCATCAAGAAAAGCAAGCTATAACACCATTGGAAATGAACAATTATTTCAATTAAAATTCAACAGGCAAAGCAATGAATTTTCTATGAACAAGACCTTACACCTACTGACATTAGACTAGATTCAGATTTGTATGCTGATGCTCCAACCAGGTTAATGGAAAAGATTGCTCAGATTCTGCCAGTATCTTTAGCTTTGTATAGGAATGATTCTGTTCATGACATATCTCACTGTATTATTCCACTACACTTAAGACACAGAACAGTTTCTATTTTAATCTGTTTTCAGTTACTTGGAGCTTTCTGAAACTTTTGCCATCAGCGCTAAAATACTCCAAACTTTGTTTTTGTCCTAGGTGAATCTTTTTGTAAAATATGAGCAAAATTGATCTGACCATTTTTAAGAATAAAAGTTATGAGAAGAATAAATGTTACCAATTACTAATTATATACACCGCTACCCCGATATAACGTGGTTGTGGGGAGTTAAAAATCCCTACTGCGTTAGAAGTGAAACCCCGTTATACTGGGGTAGCGGTGGCAGGGCTACAGCGGTGATTTAACGAGCCCGGGGCTCCAGCTGCAGGGAGCCCCAGGCCCTTTAAATCGCCAGTGAGCCCCGCTGCCGCAGCCCTGGGATAGCAGCAGCAGGGCTTCAGCGGTGATTTAAAGGGCCCAAGGCTCCCTGTAGCAGCCGGAGCCTTGACCCCTTAAAGCACCGTTGGAGCCCCTCTGCTACCACGTTATATGCGAACCCGTGTTATATTGGGATGCGTTATAGTGGGGTAGCAGTGTATATTCCTCCAAGAAAACAAGCATTAAAGTTGTAAAGTTAAGAAAAAGCTAGTATTTTTTATCTAAGAAGGTATGTTAAGAGACTCTTATGGTTGCAGAGTTAAGTCCTCAAAAGTCTGGAAAAGACAAGTAAAAGTTACATGTGCAACCTTAACTTTGCCTTTGCAGAATTAAGGTTAGTGTGAGATAAATTACTATTGTTATATGATGGATAGTGCAGAGAATGGAGAAAAATAAATTATCACTCAGAGAAAATACTCTTTGATATTTTGCACATCAAGTATCTGGCATACACAACTTTCCAGATGGATCATCAGCCAATATATGGCACATAGATTAAAAAAAGAGGATTTTGTAAAAATAATTTTCACTGCAACCAAATTTTGCCTCTTTCTCTGACTTGTAAGTCAATGTAGCAGATGTATATTCTGGGAAATCTTCCAGAAATATATATCAGATATTTAAAATTAGAATACATTTTGATCTGTCATAATACTGCAAGCAACACTAAACAAGTTTTCAAGAAATAAGATATATATTTAGTGATTTTTAAGTACTAAACTTGCCAAAATCAGAATATAAATTAATGGTTTGAAATAAATTATGCAAAACTCAAACAGCTTCATTTTTAAAAAGTTACAGGTTGTTAGTTCATTAAGTTTACAAAGCATCTGGCATTTCACAGTTCTGCACTCGCCATTGCCAGGGGCACCATTAGCAATCAATGAAAGTAAAAACAAAAACAAACAACCCCACCCCTCCAAACCACAGCTTGACTCAGTCAGGTTCCATATTTATTTAATTTCTTTTACAGGTGCATATATTTTGGTCTTCCTCAGAGCAAAATTTAACATGGTGAAACAGAGATTCAGCAAAGAGACGCACACATCTCAATTATTTATTGGGTCTTGTCTATATGGGGATGTTACCTCAGAGTAACTATAGTTTGTTTGCCTTAATGTGTCTTGTGTCCACACACAACCTATTTTTAAACCAAACATCTTAGATCACGGTAATACTCCTTGGAACTGGAGTAACTCCATTTTGCAATGAGTTTGTTCACTTTAAGTTTTGTGTGGACCCACTCCAGCTAGTACCCCTCACTGTTTTACTTCACACCTGAATCAGAAGGCATACCACAATGCACTGAGACAAATTACCAAGCACAGACCTGAGTGGGAGAACATTGCAGCATGGGATATCTGCCCAGAATGCAGAGTGGTTAATTTGAATGAGCGCAGAGCTGCGTAGACACAATGATTAATAAGGGAAGTACCTTAAGCCCTCAAAAAGTGATGTGGCTGCATTTCAATTCTCTAAAATTAAATCACTGCACTTAGAGCAAACAAAATAGAATGACACATCATTTCTGTGTAAACATGGTCTTTATCACAGATTGAACACCACAACGGCACCACTAGATGGCTTCATTAACGTGTCAGCTAACTCTCTACGTCTTAAAGTAGTTTACACTACAGTCCATTTTATTCTTACAACTTTCCCTCAATCCCATTTTGCTTTATTTTACACTATCAGTAGTACTAGAACAATTCCAAATGTTAACTTGTTAGGAAACAGTAATAAAAAGAGGAATTGCCATTAGTATTTTCCATCTACGCAAGGTACTCTACTTAGGTGTCCCATCACTGTAGTATCAGAATTGTTACCCAGGTAATTAAAGAAGTAGTAACAACAATCTCTCTCTCTCAATTTCTCTACATGTAGATTTAAACATGGATACAACAACACACATATAATTTAGGCATTTCCCACAGCTGGAGCAGTGCACTTTTGGGATATTGTCAGAGCACATCTAGCCAACACAATGCTTTATTGTCTGTTCAATCTGCTGATCAAAGCATGGCCACTGGATACAGTTCTTGGACATTGTTTTCATTCCTATTATGTCTGCATGATTCTCAAGGAGCTGGTATCACACTTGTGATTGTAATATTTTGTATACAACTACTGTCATTCATCACAGGAAACAATACAGGTAGGTAGTTAACTCATGTCTCTGATGATAGAAGGAGACCACCACCTGTCTGTGTTCAGAGGTCCACCCAGACATTACTAGTTCATAAGCACGGGCAAAGTCAAGATTCTTTCAGGTTTCTTTTTTAACCATTGGCTTGGGTACAGCTAAAAAATCCAGTTGTGATATATGAAAATATTTGACTGGGTCTATTCATTACCCACTGTTTTCATGTTAGGCTGAACAATCCATCAGCATTAATGTTAAGGGCAGTCACACCATTGTATCTCCTAATAAGCGTGGAAATTAGTCAATTAAAAATGCAAAATGTGGACCATGCAGTAAAGTATGAAATTTCTCCACACCCTAAACTAAGACAAAGGCATCTCTGTCTATCCATGAATAATTCTCTTCTGATGATGACAAAAATCATGAGGTAAGTGTAACTGGCTTCTCTATGCTGTCACTGAGTATGTGAAAAATACCAACACTTAGGCTATGTCTTCACTAGCAACGTTAAAGCGCTGCCGTGGCAGTGCTTTAATGTGGCTGTGTAGTCGCGGCACCAGCGCAGGAAGAGAGCTCTCCCAGCACTGTAAAAAAAAAACAAACCCATCCCCATGAAGGGAGTAGCTACCAGCACTGGGAGCACAACTACTGTCTACACTGCTACTTTACAGTGCTGAAACTTGCAGCGCTCAGGTGTGTGTTTTTTCACACTCCAAGCAAGAAAGTTGCAGCGCTATAAAGTGACAGTGTAGACAAGGTCTTACCTTATAGGTCCGACTAATTCTACATGTGGGTTGGCACAATGCTTCAGAATGACTTCAAGTGTCAACTGTTGTCAAGCTTCTGCAAAGCCATCTCATAACCTGGAGCTTTGATGGTGATCTAACATTTTTTCTATACTTGTGTGTAGCCTTCTTTTGTCAATCTCATATACACAGAGTAATGCCATCCTTGAAAAATTAATATCTCCAAGTTTTCTTGAAGACCAAATTATTGGAAGCATTTAAAAACATCTCTAAATTAATCAAATGTTCTGCATCTCCTTTTTCAGTGATCATCATATTGTCTATGCTGTCTTCTATAATAATTGGTTGACAAGCTACTGCCAAATGCAAGGTGTGCATGCAAAACAAGTCTGTTGTACTTATACAAGCCCATCTTGATGTTAAGGGTTTAATATTATCTCCCTGTCAAAGCATCAGCCATGTTTTTTTCAGGCACAGGTGGGTAGAGACTGATTCAGAATACCAGCTTGATCATAATGTTAAAGTTCCCACAATTTTTTGCTTCCTTAATCTATTTTCTACAGAAAATGGGACAGATTCTGATCTGATTAACTGAATTACTCTCTATGATCTCAGTTACAGTGATGTAAAGAGTCAGGGTCAGTGAACTTAGCTCATTTACATTTGAATTAGTGAACCCCGTTCTGTTTTCACTGATAGAGGTTTTACAGCATTGTACTTCCATGGGCTTCAGTGGGCTCACTAGTATAAGTGGGATCAAAATCACACCTCTTGTGTACAACAATCTTGATACCTGTAACTCAGTCTTCCTAGTGGGCTGCAAGCAAACATGTGCTTGTTGGTTCTTTAAAATTTGGGTTACCATGCAGTACCAGTTGGATCTTAAAATCTGTAAAAGTTTCCTCATTATCTTGAAAAATATATTCATATATTTTCAGCAGCTGCTGTATTTTTACATTTGAACCACCCACTGGGGAATACAATTGGCAGGGTAGCAATGTCTAGCCACTTCAGCCTTATCTTCCACAGTCAGCTTCTACCAAACAAGGCAGGTTTTTACACTTCACAGTGAAGAGCTTATAAGGATGTATATCATATTTCACATATGCATATATCATAGCTTTTGGAGTAATTTTTTTATGTAAATACGTTTTAAAATGGCATCAATATATACTCTAGTTTGACATTTTGGAACAGTTCTCTGTAATCCCACAGTGATGTTACAGATACACCTGAATCTGAATCCATGCCCATTTTGAAGGGTGAGCATTTTGTCATAGTATTATGGCTGCTTCACAGGATACAGGAATAATTTTCCTTTTCCTTTTATACCCTAATTTTACTCTTCCATGAAGAAAACAAAATCCATTGCAGGGGTTACCTGAGCCTGTGACTCGGAGGAGCTGAGCTGCCAGCCTAATGTGTATTTGAAAAGCTATTGCCAGAAGGCACTGAGGGCTTCATGCTGGGTATACAGGAAGGAGGAATGTATTTAGCGCTTGAAGAAGTCAGGAAAAAAAAAGTACTTTCTCTATTTCTTCTTTAATATTATGTATCAAGCTGGATGGCCGAAGGGAAAGGGCAAGGCAGAGGAAATTGTTATAGCAACTGGAGCTGGTTTTGAATTTTTTTTAATAAAAAGGGGCACATTTTTTACTACAAATGTCATAAAAAATGTGTCCCTTTTTGTCAGTCTATTGTAAGCATGGAAGTGCGCTGCACTTTGAAGGTTTGGTTTGGAATCATTCCCATCCACAATTATGCTAATTTATCTAAGTGCTCTCATTTATTACTTCATCATCAATTTACCACAACATGAAACCTGGATATTTTTATTAACATAACAGCTAACTCACTCACTGTAGAGGTGGCATACTATGCACAGAATCTCAGCGCTGACTATTGCACAGTTTTTGGGCCAAACTGCCATATAGCCACTACTATTATTTACCTGAATACACATATGCATATACATTTATTCCACATACATGGTGCAGCAATGTGATTACATTTCATTTATTATGCACCTTTGGCTGCCTGTATCAGAGTGGCCTGGCGTTGGCCAGCCCCATTCAATTAGCCTGCCTGCCATACCTGGGATGAGGGGTAGGGTTTTCTTAGAACCAGCTGGGCATAGAGTTGTTTCTCTTATAAAGGCAGCAGGAAACTCCAGAGAGAAGTGGAAGTCTAGACTGAGATTTGTGCAGGAAAGACCCTGAGACAAGGGGAATTGTTCCAGTAGGAAGGGCTAGGATTAAGCCTGTTAAGAGCTGGAAGGACCCTGACTTGACAAGAAGATGAGAGACTGTGTTCAACTTAAAGCTGGGGACAGATTTGTTTAGTTTTGACCTTTAAGTTTGTCATGAATAGTTAGTAAAGGGTTAAAGCATAGTACCTGGTGGGCATCTGACCTGAGGACCAATCAGGGAAGAGAATTTGAAACTCCTAGGAGGGAACTTTTCCCTCTGTTTGGGGGGGTCTTTGTCTTTGGCCGTTTGGAGTTCAAGAGACCAGACGAGTTAATCAAGTCCCTACAAGTTCCACCTTTCTGAACTAATTTCTTCTAGTCAAGATAGTGAGTATTAGAAAGATACTTTGTGTCCTTATCTAATAATCCTATGTTTGCAATTCTGTGTGTTTGTTATTGATTATTCTTAATTCTGCTTGTACTGGTTGTACTGAGAAAGAGAGAGGATTCTCTCCAGAACTTAGCAAGGTTATACCCTATGAGTGCCCAGCTTGGATTCATAGAGATTCTATATTTTCTTTTGTTCTCTTAATAAATTCTTTTCTTTTCTTTGGACTTGGTTAATTCCTTCCCTTGGGGAAATTCAGGGGAAGGGGAGGGGGAAGTGGGCTGCTTCCCTGTGTGTGTGAGATTCAAGGCGTTTGAATCCAGGCACCTCTGTCTCCAGAGCAGGCTGGAGAGAGGGAGGAGGGGGGAGGTTCCTCCTCTGTGAATTGATCTGTGTTCCCAAGGGGGGAAACAGGGGTGTCCCGGCCCACGGAATTGACCGGGTGGTGGCAGCCGAAGGGGAGACCTACCCTAGGATTTTGGGGTGGGAAGACATGCGGGTCCTCACTTTGAAACCGCCCAGTTTCAAGTGAGGGTAGACTCCTGACATGGTGGCAGCGGAGTTTCGAACCCATTCTTACAAGGAGTTTTTTTCAGCTAGGCTACGCTGAAGGGAGCTATTCTCTTCTTCTATAGCAGGAAAGCAACCTGACAGAAGAGGGAGTTTACAGTTTCAGCCAGGTTGGCTGGAGGAAATTAAGTTTCCAGCAGGCTTTGTTGGGAAACAGATTTTCTTTCTTGAAGCAGTTTTATGGGAGGAGTTTTTTTTCTCTGCTGGCTATGCTGAGGAAAACTCTTCCCTAGAGGTGTGTCCTTCCTTTGTGATATCAGGTATCACTCAGGATTCCTAAGGTGGGGGGAAGTGCTCGACAAAGTACATTCCCATCCAACAGGAAAAACAGGTTTGGGGGGGGAAGAGACAAACCCTCCAGCCAGGTTTTTTTTTTTTCTCTCCCTGTGTCTTTTGAAAGGATCAGAAGACAGGAGAACACAAATCCCTGAGGAATAGACCAGATTTTTCTCAGGGGTATTGTTAGCAGCAGCCTTTCAGCTGGGCTGCTGAGTACAGCAACTCAGAGCAGAGGGAGACAGAGGAATTTTTTTTTTACTCTTTCCCTCTTTCTCAGTACAAAGCAGTAACATTACACAAACCACAGTTTGCTATACAGAGGATTGCTTTATCTTTCTGTACTCCAGTTATCATAGCCAGGGTTAGGGACTGTCAAACACCACAAACAGTTCACGGACTGCAGAGGGGTGTGGCCAGCGCCAGGACACAGACACAATGAGTGCCAAGGCCGCATCTAAACTGGAAACAAGACACAAAGAACTGCAATTACAAGACATGGAATTACAATTAAAACTCAAGGAGATTGAAATGAAAGAAAAAGCCAAACAGGCTGATCACAAGAGAGAAATGGAGATAATACAAGCCAAAGAGGCTGAGCACAGAAGACAATTAGAGTTAAAAGACAAAGAACTGGAAATCCAGAGACAGGCTCTGGAATTAGAAAAAACTAAACAGCAAACTCCACCCAATCCAACCCCTCTTCAACCTAATGATCAACCTTCTCGGAGAAAATTTCCCGCCTACAGGGCAGGTGAAGATGTTGAGGCCTTCTTAGAAAACTTTGAAAGGGCCTGTCTGGGATACCATCTTCCTGAAACAGAATACATGATAGAGCTGAGGCCACAGCTCTGCGGACAATTAGCCCTGGTGGCAGCTGAAATGCCTAAGGGCCAAATGAACGACTTTCAACTATTTCTAACCAAGGCCAGACTCAGAATGGGCATCACCCCTGATCACGCCCGTCAGCGTTTCAGAGCCCAGAAATGGAAACCAGAGATGTCATTTCCAGAGCACGCTGCTTACCTGGAAAAACACTATTTCTCCTGGATATCAGGATCCAAGGTTAAGGAGCTAGACGACCTACACCTCCTGATATTGATGGAACAGTTCCTAGATGGTGTTCCTGAGAACATTAGACGCTACATCCAAGATGGTAAACCAAAAACTCTCACTGAGGCAGGAGAGATTGGAGCCAGATGGATGGCATCGGTAGACAACACGAAAGCTACTGCCAAGGGGAGCGAATCCAACAGGGTACACACCGACACTAAACCCTACCGTCGCGGACCAATCAAACCCACACCTACAACCCACGGACAGTCACACTCTACCTCTTCTTCTACCTCACCAGTCTCCAGTAGACCAACACAAACCGGTGACCCATCAACTGGGCGATGTTTTCAATGCAATGAATTGGGGCATATCAAAGCCAAATGCCCAAAGAACCTAAACCGAGTGCAACTCCTTGCACCTTCACACCAAGGAAAGCCGGACATAGATGTATCTCAAATACCCTTAGAACATAGGGAAACTTTGAGAGTGGACGAAAAGGAGATCATCGCATGGAGAGACACTGCAGCACATGTGTCAGCTATCCACCGAACCTTCGTGGACCCCAAATTCATCAACCAGAAAACCAAAGTGACAATTCGACCCTTCATGTCAAAACCTGTAACATTACCTACAGTGCGTTTACCTGTCCAGTACAAGGGCTGGTCAGGGAAGTGGACTTTTGCTGTCTATGACAACCATCCGATTCCCATGCTACTGGGGAACGACTTGGCCCGACACATTGAACAGAAAAAAACAGAGGGAGTGGTTACACGCAGCCAAGCCAGACGAGCTGCCGGACCCATCCCTGTTCCTGAGCCATCCACCGGGACCCCGTCTGTGTTACCAGAGACCCAGACAGAGGTGGTGGAACCGGATCCCAGGCCAACATCGACAGCAGCCATAGTTCATCCAGTCCCAGAACCGGAACTGGAAGGGCACCCAGCGCCAGCACCGGCGCCAGCTATTACAACTCCACCGCCAGAGGGCGACAACGGGCCAGAACTGGAAAAACCAGCAGACAACCCTACCCAAGAGGCTCAGCCGGAGCCTGAAATGACGCCTTGTGCACCAGCGGAGAGCGGTTCACAGTCAACGGAAACAACCTCATCACCTACATCGCTCCCAGAGGAACTGGTGTCTCCCACCTCAAGGGAACAGTTCCAAGCAGAGCAGGAAGCCGATGACAGCCTCAAGAAAGCATGGGTGGCGGCACGCAGCAACCCACCGCCTCTCAGCTCTACTACCCGATCCCGGTTCGTTGTGGAGAAAGGACTTTTATACAAGGAATGTCTTTCTGGTGGACACCAGGAGGGCTGGCATCCTCAAAAACGGTTGCTAGTTCCGACCAAGTACCGGGAAAAGCTCTTAAGCTTAGCCCATGATCACCCTAGTGGCCATTCTGGGGTGAAACGAAGCAAAGACAGGTTGGGAAGGTCCTTTGACTGGGAGGGGATGGGCAAGGCGGTAGCCACTTACGTCCGGTCTTGTAAGGTATGCCAAACGGTAGGAAAACCCCAAGACCAGATCAAGGCCCCTCTCCAACCACTTCCCATAATGGAGGTCCCATTTCAGCGAGTAGCTGTGGATATTATGGGTCCTTTCCCAAAGAAGACCCCCAGAGGAAAGCAGTACATACTGACTTTTGTGGACTTTGCTACCAGATGGCCGGAAGCAGTAGCTCTAGGCAACACCAGGGCTAACACTGTGTGCCAGGCCTTAACTGACATTTTTACCAGGGTGGGTTGGCCCTCTGAAATTCTTACAGATTCGGGAACAAATTTCCTATCAGGGACCATGAAAGACCTGTGGGAAACTCATGGGGTGCATCACTTGGTTGCCACCCCGTACCATCACCAAACTAATGGCCTAGTGGAAAGGTTCAATGGAACTTTGGGGGCCATGATCCGCAAATTCGTCAATGAACACTCCAATAATTGGGATCTAGTGTTACAACAGTTGCTGTTTGCCTACAGGGCTGTTCCACATCCGAGTTTAGGATTCTCACCATTCGAGCTGGTGTATGGCCATGAGGTTAAGGGGCCATTACAGCTGGTAAAGCAGCAATGGGAGGGGTTTACACCTCCTCCAGGGACTAACATTCTGGACTTTGTAAGCAACCTTCAAAACACCCTCCGAGACTCTTGGGCCCTTGCTCGAGAGAACTTAAGAGATGCTCAAGCGGAGCAAAAGGTCTGGTATGATCGACATGCCAAGGAGCGGTCCTTCAAGGTAGGAGACCAGGTCATGGTCTTGAAGGCGCAACAGGCCCATAAGATGGAAGCGTCCTGGGAAGGACCATACATGGTCCAGGAGCGCCTGGGAGCTGTTAACTACCTCATAACATTCCCTGATTCCTCTTTAAAGCCTAAAGTGTTTCATGTTAACTCTCTAAAGCCCTTTTATCCCAGAGAATTACAGGTCTGTCACTTTACAGTTCAGGAAGGAGATGACACCGAGTGGCCTGAAGGTGTCTACTACGAAGGTAAAAGAAATGGTGGTGTGGAAGAGGTGACCCTCTCCACAACCCTACAACGTCTACAGCGGCAACAGATCAAGGGACTGTGCACTGACTTCGACCTTGTTCTCAGCCATCCCAGGACGGACTGAGCAAACCTACCACTCCATTGACACAGGTAATGCTCACTCATGCCAAAGTTGCTATTAAATTCTACCGGGCATCTCCAGTGGTTCTGGTTCCCAAACCAGATGGCTAACTGTTAAGGCCAAAAAGTGTCAAATAGGCCACAACAGAGTGACTTACCTAGGACACCAGGTGGGTCAAGGAACCATCAACCCCCTACAGGCCAAGGTGGAGGCTATCCAACAGTGGCCTGTCCCAAGGTCAAAGAAACAGGTCCAATCCTTCTTAGGTTTGGCCGGATATTACAGGCGATTTGTACCACACTACAGCCAAATCGCTGCCCCACTAACTGATCTGACCAGGAAAACCCAGCCAAATGCAGTTAAGTGGACTGATGAGTGTCAGAAAGCCTTTACCCAGCTTAAGGCGATGCTCATGTCGGACCCTGTATTAAGGGCCCCAGACTTTGACAAACCCTTCCTAGTTACCACCGATGCATCTGAACGTGGGGTAGGAGCGGTACTAATGCAGGAAGGACCGGATCACAACTTCCATCCTGTCGTGTTTCTCAGCAAGAAACTGTCTGAGAGGGAAAGCCACTGGTCCATCAGTGAAAAAGAATGTTACGCCATTGTGTATGCCTTGGAAAAGCTACGCATACGTTTGGGGCCGGCAGTTCCAGCTACAAACTGACCATGCTGCGCTAAAGTGGCTTCACACCAACAAGGGAAACAACAAGAAACTTCTCCGCTGGAGCTTAGCTCTCCAAGACTTTGACTTTGACATTCAACACATTTCAGGAGCTTCCAACAAAGTTGCTGATGCACTCTCTCGTGAAAGTTTCCCAGAATCAAGTGGCTAAAAACTGTTCTTAATATGTTTTCATGCTTAGTAGTCGATGTAATAGTGCATGTGTTTTATTAATCTGGTTGTTTTACAGTTCTAGGAGGAAATCGCCGCCAGTGGATCCCACTGTGACGATTTGGGGGCGTGTCATGAATAGTTAGTAAAGGGTTAAAGCATAGTACCTGGTGGGCATCTGACCTGAGGACCAATCAGGGAAGAGAATTTGAAACTCCTAGGAGGGAACTTTTCCCTCTGTTTGGGGGGGTCTTTGTCTTTGGCCGTTTGGAGTTCAAGAGACCAGACGAGTTAATCAAGTCCCTACAAGTTCCACCTTTCTGAACTAATTTCTTCTAGTCAAGATAGTGAGTATTAGAAAGATACTTTGTGTCCTTATCTAATAATCCTATGTTTGCAATTCTGTGTGTTTGTTATTGATTATTCTTAATTCTGCTTGTACTGGTTGTACTGAGAAAGAGAGAGGATTCTCTCCAGAACTTAGCAAGGTTATACCCTATGAGTGCCCAGCTTGGATTCATAGAGATTCTATATTTTCTTTTGTTCTCTTAATAAATTCTTTTCTTTTCTTTGGACTTGGTTAATTCCTTCCCTTGGGGAAATTCAGGGGAAGGGGAGGGGGAAGTGGGCTGCTTCCCTGTGTGTGTGAGATTCAAGGCGTTTGAATCCAGGCACCTCTGTCTCCAGAGCAGGCTGGAGAGAGGGAGGAGGGGGGAGGTTCCTCCTCTGTGAATTGATCTGTGTTCCCAAGGGGGGAAACAGGGGTGTCCCGGCCCACGGAATTGACCGGGTGGTGGCAGCCGAAGGGGAGACCTACCCTAGGATTTTGGGGTGGGGGAAGACATGCGGGTCCTCACTTTGAAACCGCCCAGTTTCAAGTGAGGGTAGACTCCTGACAAAGTTAACAAACCAAACCCTAAGGAGGCTTGAAATGCTACAATTTAATTGTAAGGCAGAGGGGTGAGTGAATAGTAGAGCTGATTAGGACAGTCTAGAGAATGTATTTTAGCATGTTTCATATGGTTTAATATTTCTGATTTTTAATATCTTCAAAATGGGCATGGATCCAGGTTCAGCTGCACCTGTAATATCAACATGGGATTACAGAGAACTGTTCCAAAATGTCAAACTAAAGCATACACTGGTGCTGTTTTGAAAACTTATTAACAAGAGAAAATGACCCCAAAAGGTGTTACTTGTATATGTGAAATAATGACAGACACCCTTATAAGCTAGGACTCTTCATTGTGAAATATAAAAGACCTGCCTTGTTAGAGGCTGACTGTGGAAGAAGGCTGAAATGACGTGACCTTATAATGTCATAATGTGATTATGGTTGTTACTTGATTTGTAAAAGCCTCTTTTTGAGTTTGAGGAAACTGAGGTGAGGGGCTGCCTGGTGGTCATGAGGGGGTGCCTGGGATGAGGCCGCTTGTTGTTGATATTGTCATACATGTGATCTCTGGTTGAAAAATTGTAAAATGTCATGGAAAATGTCCCTTTGCCTCCCAAGCAGCTCCACTGCCCACTCATCTCTCTTCTCTACAGTTTAGCATTTCAAACCTCTAAAGCCAGCTTTCAAACAGACACTTTTTTTTTTTTAGGAAGCCACAACAAAGGTTTTTCTTTTCTCTCTAAAGTTACCTCTTTTGCACCTCCGGCCAGTGTAATATTTGCTCATGGACTGAACAACTTTTGCTGCAAATATCTTTAGTGGTTCCTGAGATTTTGGGACTAGTTGGGTGAGTAAGTGTTCACCTATACTCAAGCCTTTGGGGTGCAAAGCAGAAGTTTCATCAGATGGGAATAGTCATGAGCTAGCTTTTGGAAATAATCTCATGATTATTGGGTTTGTATTTCAGAACAGTTTTGAGTTTCTAAAATGTGAGTATCAATTTTTCCTTCTATCTGAGATCTGTACATTTGGACTTGCAGCACTAAAGCCGTCTGTCTGCAAAGGCACAAGGATTCAATAAGCTATCCGAATAAACAAAAATATTAAGCCATATAAAAAGTGTGAAAATATTTTCTGTAAAATTTGAGACTTATAAATAATGCAGACTTCTGATAAGGAGTTTGTATTACACCTCACCATCAATTGTGTGTGTGTGTGTTCATGTGTGTGCATATGTAATCTTTAGTTGGGCTAGAGTTTACTTCACCACACTTCTCCTACTGCTTCAAACACAACTTCAATAGAAAAGCACATGGAGACCCAGAATTCAGTCACTGAGGAATTCCAGCAAGCATTGCATAAAGTCAGTTCCTCACAATCAAGTCCAAAAAAACCAAAAGGAATAAACTTATTTTTAAGTACTGACTTTATACAATTTTTATAATGATAATAGCTTCATTTCTATTAAATAATAAGTCTACCTCATAATCCACATACCTTGTCTTCACAGTTATGCATAAAAATACACAAAAGAAACAAATTTAAATCTAAACCGGTCAGTCCCCAAAGAAACACAGTGAGAAGCTACTCAGAGTTCCAAAAGCTTAGGCTGAGTTCACGAGTCTCAGGGCTTGTCTACACTGGCACACTAAATCGGTGTTGCTGCAAATGATGCTGCGGGTCCAGTGAAGACATGATAAGTTGATAGCAGTGCACTCTTCCTTCGACTTCAGTACTCCACCTTTCCAGCAGGCGGAAGCTAAGTCGGTGGGAGAGCATCTCTCCTCAACATAGCACGGTGTGGATGCCACAGTAGGTCAATGTAAGCTATGTCACTTTTTCACACCCCTGAGCAATGTAACTTACATTGACTTAAGCAGCAGTTAGACCAGGCCTTAGTTGAGTCTTTAGTCATCAACACTACCCAATCTGCTAAATTAAAAGCACTGCACTAATATCTTCTCTCCTCTTACTTGAAGAACTCTCCAGTTGGAACCCACACAGACTCTTCCTCCTCTGCTGGACTGCTGCAAAATACTCAGAGTTAGGGGAAAACAGCTTGCTTTTTGCTCCTCGGCTAAGCTTTCCCCAACCCACCCAGGTCATATGTCTTCTAGTAAACGGCGCTTAACTTGTGCTGGGGGTTGCAGGGGCTGAGTCCTGGCACCTCTAGGCTTGGCAGTTCATAGCCCCAGCACCTCAGTGCCGCCGCCAGAAGCAGTGTAGAAGTAAAGGTGGTAATACACCATACCATGCCACCCTTACTCTTGCACTGCTGCTGGCGGACATAAAGCTAGCAAACATGCTATTTCTCAGCTAATTTTCCGATACTGCAAGCAGAATTGTCTGTTAAGGCTAACTGGTTTAATAAAACATTTACATCCTATTGACTTGACAGGTTTTGATAGGGAGGTAGCCTTGGCTATGATACCCTATTTCCTGGTTCTGATTACCTCAGGGAAAAAACAGACTCAAACTAAAGCTTTCCACTTAATAGTTGTAATGGATTTACTGTCTTTGGTTTTTGTCTGCATAATCAATGAGTGGGTCTTACTCATAAAAGTAAATTCTTCCCTCCTGGTTTGGATTAAACCCATATAGCTTTGTTGTATGAGTCACTAAATTGCACTTGTCCAGCTAGAAATAGAAGTCTATGAGATTTTCTGAAAAAAAGACCATCTTTTAGAAGAATAGCCTGCCAGTAGATATGTGCTCAACAGAGAATTCCTTTGTATATTATTTACTTTGATAGGCTTACCTGGCCTATAGAGGAATCTATAAGGATTTGAACTATCAATTAAACCCTGGCCTGGAACAATCATCAGACATCCATCTGTTTGTCCTTTGTTATCTATACTGGTGTGTTCTGAACTACTGGAAAAGGACAAGCAGGAATAAAACCGTGGACCTGTCCAGAGGTCTTTCCCAATTATTTTTTGCATGAGAAGTCCAGAAAATTCTTCAAGTAGAGTGACTGTTAGATGTGGTGACCAGGTTCAGATGTGCATTTGCTTGCTAATAGTGCAGCAGGAAGAATTTCTCAGAGATTAGAGAGTCTTCCCCTTTTCCCCTTGACAAGGTACCACCATTCTTTGTCCTAGGAATGTTCTCGGTAATCATGCTATGATATGATTTTCAATTTTTAATGCCAAAATTATGTGCTCTGTCCTGATTGTCCCAGCTTGGTCAATTAAAACACTATCTTGCTGTTTAACAATATTTGGATGATATGCAGTTGGCTTAGGGCTCTCCAGATCACAGGAAAGCAGGGACATATAGCTTATTCATGGTTAGTGGAACCTCTGACAAATTCCACAATCCACTTTTACTTTGCTGAACAAAGAAGCATTCAGCTTCATTTATAGGATTTCTGGATTTATAGGATTCTCAAGCCACAGTTGGTCTGGCCCTGACCCCCTAGAGTCTGCTCTAACTTACAACAGATGGCTAGGATCCCCGAGGGACCATATTGTAGTTGAGAGCTGTTGGAGCACACACATACACTGATACCCCCTTCCTCCCCTCCACAACATATCCCTTATGGCAATGGTGGGCATGAGACAGTTAGAATAGTGCTAGGTATGCTAGCACTTCACCACCTCCCCCACAACAGGTAAATCTGGTCCATAGTTTGTAAAGCACTTCGGATTCATTGAAGATGAAAGCTACTCTGCAAATGCAAGATTTTATTACTTATTCATTTATTTTATTATTAATGATGTTATTTTATTATTTTGCCTCAAGGAAACTCAAAACGCACCTCCAAGAGTAATGACTAAAAGCATAAATAATACCTATAATATGAAACTAACTTTTTACTTTTTTTCTGCCTTCCAGTGCTTCTACTACAACAACACTTGAAAGAGATTTCGAAAACAAGTGTTATAATTAATAATAATGAATTGGTATTTGCATAATTAAATTTCAGAATGGTGTACTTCTCAAAAACTCTAAGAAAGTAGTAAATAATTTGCAATGTTTCCTACTAGAGGGAGAAAGATTAAGTCTTTGCAAAAATGAAAGAGTGACTGGTTAGAGGAGCAGGCTGGAGACACTTATTTTTTTGCTTGTGAAAGCAAAAGGACTCTAGAAGAATTATATCATCTGCATGTTATTTATCTTACAGTACTCTAAAACTTCATTACATTCATGTGCAAAGGAAATTCATAGGTATGGAAAATATATGGGGATCTGAAAATGTATGGTATCTTCACATATTTTCCTATGGTGTTAAGGTTTCCCTTCCTCTCCCCGAAATAAATATGTTCTGGTCAGGGGAATTACCGGTCCCCATCAGTCGCTTTCTTACTGGTAAACCGTACCGGACCAGACCAGTTTACTTTCACCACTGGTTCTGGTTCATAGGTTGCATTCACTCTGAAAATCGATTCTATGATGTCTTGTTTGTTCTGCTCCCAGACAGACTGAAACAATATAGTTCTCAAAGTATAAACTTGTCTCATGTATCCTTCAGGAATATTGATTTCAAGGCTTAACTTAAGTTTTTAACATTTTAATGCCTCATGGCCTGAACCTCAGCGGGTGTAAATTAGCCTAGCCTACCTTAGCTGCATTAACTTCAGTACTGATTTAAAACAGGTGAGGATTTGGCCTTCCATTTTTAAAATACTATTTCCAAAAGAGATACACATAGCTCAGTCAAATGAAATTTACTTATAACAGATTTGGGGCCTAAACCTACCCACCTTATTCACAGGAATAGTCCCATTCATTTACTTTTCGGCCCCTAGTGCATGTGGAGATGAGGGAAAAGCCCCAATTTAATTAAAAATATAGATTAGAATAATATAGTAGAATCAAGTATTGTAAGTCTATCATAGGGTGAAATTCTGCCCACTCATCTGTGCCCAATTGCCCTTGACTTGCATGACAGCTGTACACACCTATCTGAGGGCGAAATTCGTATCTTGTTTTGTTAACTTGTACAGAATTGTTGTTATGGATGTAAAATGAATTAAAACATATCTGTAGATTTCGGGTCATATCCTCCTCTGGTATAAGTTGGCATAACTCCATTTAAGGCAATGGAGGCACCCTGATTTACACTAGCTAAGGATTTGGTCCTTAATTATATTTTAGGATGTCCAGTATTAATTCATCTGTACATGTAGGAACATTATCTTCCAGTGCACGTCACATGTTTTACAGATACAAGGTGAGTGAGTTAATATCTTGTATTAAACCAACTTCTGTAGGTGGAAGAGACAAGCTTACACAGAGCTCTTCTTCAGTGACCTGTATTCATGATGCGTATTCAAAGAACTCCAGAAAAGCAATGTTCATTTCTTCCTCTTTTGGGAATAATAATCATCTGCCACAATAAAGGTAGTTAGTGTGGATACCTTCTTATTCACTTCCAAAGAATATAGATTCCAAGGCCAGAAGGAACCATTGTGATCTTTTGACCACGCATGTAACACAGGTCCTAGAAGTTTTCCAAAATAATTCTTAGAGAATCTCTTTTAGAAAAGCATTCAATCTTGATTTAAAATTGTCTGTGAGGGAGAATCCATCCTGACCATAGTAGGTTGTTCCAATGGTAAATTACTCTCCATGATAAACATTTGTGCCTTATTTCCAGTCTGAATTTGTCATGCTTCAGCTTCCAGCCATTGGATGTGTTATATCTTTCTCTGCTAGATTGAAGAGCCCATTATTAATATTTGTTCCCTGTGTAGGTACTTATAGACTCTATAACCTTTTCTTTGTTAAGCTAAATAGATAGACTCAAGGAGTTCAGTCACCATAGGGCATGTTTTCTAATCCTTTAATCATTCCGATGGTTCTTCTCTAAGCTTGCTCTTCTTTATCAACACCCTTCTTCAATTGTGGAAACCTGAACTGGACACAATATCTCAGTAGTTGTCACACTAGTGCCAAATACGGAAGTAAACTAACCTTTCTACTCAAGATTCTACCTACTCAAGATTCATCTGTTTATGTATCCAAGTATTGCATTTACCCTTTTGACCACATCACTGTATTCAGAGCTCATGTTCAGCTGATAATTCACCACAACCCCCAAATATTTTTCAGAATCACTGCTTCCCAGGATAAAGTCCCCGAATGTGTACGTATGGCCTACACTCTTCATTCCTAGATGTATACATTTATTTTTAGCTGTATTAAAATGCATATTGTTTGCTTTCACCTGGCATACTAGGCAATCCAGATTGTGCTAAATCAGTAACCTGTCCTCTTCATTATTTATCACTCCTCATATTTTTGTGTCATCTGCTATCTTTATCGGTAATGATTTTGTTTTCTTCCAGGTCATTAATAAAAATATTAAATAGTGCAGGGCCATGGACCAATCCCTGTGGGACCCACTCAATGATGATTCCCTGTTTAAAGTTACATTTTGAGACCTACTAGTTGGCCAACTTTAATCCATTTAATGTGTGCCATCTTAATTGTATAGTTTGTTTTAGGTTTTTAATCAAAATGTCATGCTGTACCAAGTCAAATACCTTAGAAAAATCTAAGTATATTTCATCAATACTGTTACCTTTATCAGTCAAACTTGTACTCTCATCAAAAAGTATATCAAGGTAGTTTGACAGGATCTCTTTTCTGTAAAACCAGCAGCTTTGCTATCATTGTGGATCAGTGTAGGAGCACAGAACTGATGAAAATGTGTGCCTATGAAGCTTTTACAAAACCTGTTGTTGCAGCTCTTGCCACTAAATACATTACCTCTTATTTGTCAACTTTTAAATGTTGTCATTTTTCAGAACACCAATTTCCTGTTCTATTCATGTTGTTAGACATGTCCCATTTAGCTAAATATTTATGCAGAATCATGTACTGTATTCCAACAATGGTATTAACTTAAACATCCATCTCATTGAAGAGGTCTGCCAGTTTTCAGTAGCATGTGGCAATATTCATGCTTGTATTTAAAAGAAGTACTATTTTCTAAAACAGTATTTCAATTATAGTCAAGGAATGTCAGTAAGGAAAATAAACAAATGTTATAAGATTGGCATAAATGCAAAACCATAACAATAACCCAGGCTTCTCAAAAAATCTATTAAAATACATTAGAGACAAAAAATGGGAAAGGTAACAATTGAAAGACAAGATCAAAATGTAATTGCATTTTGACATAGAAAATATTAGAAAACCTGAATTCAGTCTATCATTCTGTACCATCTACCATTTGTAGTTAGGAAAATTTTAGTTAATTCTTTTGTTATCAGAACATATATCACCTTCTTTGTAAAAGAAGTTTTTGGGCAAATTGTGTTAATAGGACAACTTTGTCAATGTTATAGTAAATAAAGTGTCTTAAAATTATTTAATAATTTTTTTCTGCACCAAAACAATGCAGAAGCTTGAAAGCCTAACAAGAAGTCAAAATTTTCATCTGTAATTTTGCGAAATTCTGTTGATATCAGGAAAAACAAATATCTCTTTATTTAAAAGTTGTATTATACACTTCTTCTGACATACTGTAGTCGTAATGTGCTTTCCAGTCCACAATACCAGAGTCATCATATACATTCTAGCTAGAAGAGCGTAAGCCAACTGTGATCATACAGGGGAAGACTTGGGAGGTATTGTGGTGGTGTGTTCACTCCACACTGGCTGTTAAAGGGTCAATGCATATTGAGAAGGGGCAAATTAACTGACAGGACATAGCTGAGAAAAATCAGGTGTTTAAGCAATCCCCTGACTGAGGGAGGGAGCCCAGCTGGGCAGGAATAAGCAGGGCTGGATTTATAAAGCAGGAAATTTGAAGCATAGGGGGTTTCTGGGAAAGTCTGCAGTCACTGCCTGGGAGAAGGGAGGAATGTTTGGAAGTTGCAGAGACAGGTAGCCTGCAGTTACTCTCAGGGAGTTGGTTGGCTTCAAACCTGGGCGGGGATGCCAGAGGGGTAAGGAAAGGACTCGGGAAAGGCAGTAAGGTCTATAAGGCACAGACCTTGGCTGCTGACTAGAGGTCCCTGAGCCATAACCCGAGTAGAGGGTGGGTCTGCTGGTGACTGTGGACATGGCACTATAGGGCAGTGAGTGGGAAGACTGCCCAAGTCTGAAGAAGTGGCAATGAGGCAGTGAATGGGAAGACTGCTGAAGACTGCTGAAGAAATCCTCTGGTACTCCAGAAGGGGAAAACATGTATAGTGACCTGACAAGAGGGCTGAGCCACAAAGAGGCAGTAGCAGCTTGTGGAGCAAGAGAAGGGCTGTAGATAGAGAGAGGTAGAGAAACAGTGTATATTGTGGGAAGGGGTGTTTACTTTATGAAGCTAATTGCCAGAATGGCCAAGAGGAGGTGCCATCTGGTGGTGAGTAGAGCACCCCATCACAATTGGTGGAGAACACAGACATGACTGTTACCCAGGGCCAGCTCCAGCTTTTCTGCTGCTCCAAGCAGGGTGCCCCTCCCCCCCCCAAAAATGGTGATCAGCAGCATTTCGGCTGCAGCTCAATCACGCAGCTTCATTCCTCTGCAGCAATTCGGCGGCAGGTCCTTCATTCCCTCTCTTCCTCTTCGGCAGCACTTCAGTGGCAGCTCAAAGAGGAAGAGAGGGACTGAGGGACATGCCGCCGAAGACCAGGAGATGCCGCCCCGATACCGGACGGAGTGCCGCCCCTTTGTATTGGCCGCCTCAAGCACCTGCTTCCTTCGCTGGTGCCTGGAGCCGGCCCTGCTGTTACTCCTTACAAAAATGGGTGTGACAGACTGTACAGGACAAGTATCAAAAGGGGAGGGGTTATAAAGTGTTAAGCCTTGATGAAGGGGCTGAGCCAGAGAAGGACCCCTTAGGGAAACTGAAAATGGAGAGGCAGATGATGCAGGATTTTTCTATTGGCAGGGGGAGGGATAGTTCAGTGGTTTGAGCATTGGCCTGCTAAACCCAGGGTTGTGAATTCAATCCTTGAGGGGGCCACTTAGGGATGTAGGGCAAAAATCAGTACTTGGTCCTGCTAGTGAAGGCAGGGGGCTGGACTTTTGAGGTCCTTTCCAGTTCTTGGAGATAGGTATATCTCCTATTATTATTATTTATTATTATTATCCCCCATCAGGGTGGATACCAGAGTTGCCCCTGCTACAGAGGTGAGCTGAGAAGCAACAGAGGTAGGTCCATGCTCTGGGGGGACCAATGCTGGAGAATCAGCAGAGACTGTAGGAAGCCCAAGTTTACCTACAGGACTATTTGGTGAGGGTAGCTGAACAACAGCAATGTTTTTATAGAATCCTATAAGAGGGAAGTAGGGGATGTCAAAGGGGCCAGGAATGGAAAAGGTACTTCAGGATTAGGAAGTCAGATGCCCAACCCAGCAGGTGTTATGGCTGTGGGTGCAGGGGACACCCACAGAGACAGAGAGACAAAGAGTCTTACCAGGAAGGACTAAGGCAAGGCCCTGGAGACCCCCAACAAATAAACAATTGAGTGGGAGGAGAGCCTGCTTTCAGTGTGTGTGTGTTATATAAAGTGACATTGCCCACAGAGAGAAAAGACAGAGGGAAAAGGGGTAAGAAGCTCATACTTTTCTCTGCTGTATCTAAGTGGCAGGTAAAAGTAAAAAGTGAGGTGAAACTGGGGGGAGGAAGGATCCTTTTCTGTTATGGAGGATTTTCAGGCAGTAAGGTAAGAAAATATAAAATGGAAGCCATGTTATATAAAGGAACCGTCTCTTACTCTTTTATGGTGAGTCAAGAATTCATAGGGACAAATGAGGCCTTTGGACACTTAGAGGTGAAGATTCTATACAATAAATGAAATTTGCATAAACTGAAAATTTCTGCTGGATTGTGAAGCTTACAATAAGATTTATATTGCCTGCAAACTATGGAAAGGGTAAATGTAATTAAAATGAATGTGCTTTTTAGGTTAATATTAATGTTTCAAAATTGACTCCTATTTGTTGCTAATATCTGTCCTGCATAAATGCAATTTTTATTTTTATTTTTATTTTTTTTACAATAACCTTGAAACTGGAAAAAGGTGGAGGGGAAGGAATGAAGGTTTCATTCTTCACTACTTTTTTCCCCTAATTGTTAGAGGCCTAGAAATGTCTGACTGGCAGTGGCTAGGTAATAGAGTAAAAATCTATCTAATTTATCTGTCTGAGTCAGTGGTTCCCAAACTGCTGTATACGGTCCACGAAGCAATTGCTGGTGGCCTGTGGAGAGTTGTCTCATTAAATGGTGCTGGCTGTTCTCTCTGTTTTCAGCTGAAGTGCTTTCAGAGGCCACAGAAACATTAGATATTTCCCCAATACTACTTTTCCATTAAAGCAATTTCAGTAGTTGTTACACATATGTTGTGCGGATGGAAAGGGAGGTGGCTCACAAGTTATTTTGCCCTTTAATGGGAAAACATGAGAAATCCCAATCTAAATGTTAATACTGTGGCCCCAGAACTTAATATAACTGCAGTCAGCCATTTTGTGCGTCCGCACTGCTAGCTAAAAAACAAATATGATAGCTAGAAATAATCATTAGGGTTCTGAGAGGCAAGTCCAAATAACTGTATAATTGCAGTTTTGCTAATCAAAATAATATATATATAATATATACACACACAATTAAAACAAGTTTAAACAGCCAACCTTGGTTTTAAGTGCCCCTGACATACAAGTTTTATTACTGTTATAACTAAAAATGCTTTAATAAAAATAATAAATAATTTGCTAAAATAAAAAAAAAATGGTAACCCAACTAGGGGTTACTATTATAACTCACTAAAAGTCACTATACGTTATGTGCTTTGTTTAAATTAGCTATAAATATTAATCAAAAAAAATATTTTGGAGCAGCCCAAGGAAGCTTTTCTTCGGGCAAGGAGCTGACACCTAAACTCTCGATCAGCTGGACAGAAGGAGGATCCCCAGAAGCCTGGCTCGTGATCACTCAAAACCATCTCAGACTTTGTGTATGTATAAAATACTCTAAACCTATTGCATATATGTATGTGCTTAAAACCAGTTAACAAAATAGTTTTAATACATGCACTTTGGTTTGTATCAATCACTTATCAGATGGAGAAGCTGTGTCCCCACTGATTTGTTTCTGACCGCCTTAAAAAAAACACAAACAAAAACAAACAAAAAAAAGCACAATGAAGACCCTGGGTAGCAATACCATTTCTATCAGCAGGATATCGGAGTGTCTCACAATGGTATCAGACTACTTGATGGTAGGTGGAAGCATATTTTCTATTCAGGGATATGAATCAAACTGTTCCCTTTTTGTGTAGACACAACTGTAAAGTGTTTCAGGAGGAAGTGACCACCAATGGCAATAAAGCTGGAACTGCTGTCTCCTTCTCCCCATCCTCCTCCATCCCCTGTCTCAGACCCACAGCTTTTGAACTATTTAACTCATTTGCAGAAAAGTGGGGAGAGTGGGACATAGCTTTGCTTTACATACAGTGAGTTTTAACTATCCTGTGTTGACTATTGATTCTTATCTACTTTGGCCTTCACCTTAGGAAACTGAGTATTGTGAAGTAGGGTATCAAGATCCCCCAAGAGCCTAGTTCTTGTTATGTTCCTATGCTCCTGTGCTACTGATCTAGTCCAGTCTAAATACCATGAAAACACCATTTAAGGGGGAGATTTTCATAGAAATAAGATCCACAACTCTGATTCACTTTCAGTAGGAGTTGGATACCTACCTCTCCTCTGTGATTTGAAAACTCTCCCCCTATTTGAATATCAAGTATAATGAAAATAGAGTAAAAAATGTTTTTTCTTAAATGAGAAAGTACTCTCTACTGTAACTTTAAAGCCAAACCCTTGAGAAGTTACAATGTGACAGTTTAGGAAATTACTTCTGCTGCATGAGGCACCCTCTTTATTCTGTAAAACTGTAAGGTTAGGGAAGTTCAGCCAGCCAAGCAATCCAATTGACTGATCAACTCTGAGTGCTTTAAAATAAAGCAAACAGCCCTCTTTTCAGGGAAGGGTAGAAGAAGAGTAAAATAATTAGTGCAGGAGATGTGAATCTTATCTGTAGTTCACAGTGTTCTACATGCTCAGAAATGAAGTGAATATAAATTTCAACATTTTACTCAAATAAGCTCAACTTTTAACACTATTGGGTATAAGTTCATATCAGATACTAACTATTCAGCTACATTATTGCTGGTCCAGCATGATTTTACAGGAGGGCAGATCACTCTTTGCCACTGAACAATTGACAAAATAGGGAACTAATTTTACAATCCGACTTAATTAAGAAGAGCAGACTTTAGCACACAGTTTATTCAGCTTTCCAGAACCTCGTATTCAGCTTGAATAATTAGAAACTACCCATTATATGCAGCCATGGTTCATACCCATGGTAGAGGGAAAGCATTTATTGATAGACACTCTTGCATATTACACATAATGCCCTAGTACTGGAGCACTTTCCAATATATTTAAATATGCACATAAAGTATATTGATAAGTATTTTTGTCATTAAAATATCAATAACCATTCACACATGGTGGTCAGGCTTTATTGTTTCTTTTCCCAAAAGCAACATAACTAGTATGTAAGGAGCCACTTCACTGCCATATAAAAGACATCAAAAGTCTGCCAGAATGAATCCATCCACTGAGCCCTCCCAAACTCTGGCTGTGTTAAGCCATCTGAGGGAGTAAGTTCCACAAGACAGGACCCCATTGCTGAAAATGAGATTTAGTTTCTTAACAAAAGCAACCAAAACACTCACTGCAAGGACAGATTCATAATGCAGCCGATGCTGCCTCATATCCTAGTTTGTCCTGCCTCTTTATATAAAAATCAACCACGTATTTACATTTGTCATGTCACATTTACCTCCAAGTCACGATGAAACAGGAAAACTGATTTATACAAAGAAATACCCTGAATGTTCAGAGGCCTGATTGCATGTAAAGCTGCTTCAATGATGTATTCTCAAGCACTTAAAATTTGCTGGGGTGCCTCTCCTGTCAGCTACTGAGACAAAATCCTCTAGAATCTAGTGGATGAAGAAGGATATTGAACTGAATTATAAATTGTTTGCAAGGAATTGATGATAGGCTGAGTAACTTTTTATTTTTCCACTTGAGGCTGCCTCCAAGATTTTTACATGCAGCCCTCAAAGGCTATACAATAAAAACTTTTTATGTGGTATATAAACTTGTTCCCATAAGCAAGATAACTTTACAAGTCCATTTCATTAAATGCTTGTGTAAGAATTGTTTACTGTGGCTCATTATCTCACCACTCCTAGGCCAAGCTAGCCCTTGTAAATCCCAAATTGGACAGCACTGTTCTATATTAACCTTGTATGAGAATTCTAAAATTCTTAAGAAGAATGTTGGCTTTGCATCTCTTTTGCCTGTTATACCTTTACCCAGACATTCATTATAGCCAAGCCAATTAATGCAAAGTTTTTGGTATTTGTAAACATATGGGAGCTCATCTAAGAAGATACCAACCAGCACCTTCTCCCTCCTGCTGAAGTCAATGGGAGTTCAGGACACTGAACACATCTCAAAGATCACTCAGCACATTACAGGATTGAGCCCAGGGATGAAATATTATAGGCACTTCTCCTGTAATCATACACAAATAGTTGTTTTCAATTTGCTGAACATCATGATCTGTATTTGTACTGGCCATTGTAGTTCCAGTAGACAAGGTCAGTTTAGTAATTGATAAATTGACCTTGACTTGGAAAAAAAAACTAAATTGTGTTCTCTGATGTCAAACAACAATATGTGTGTAAAGAATATGGCTTTGAATAAATACCACCTATGGGTGAGAATTTGCCCTGGTTTCCTCTTTCAATTAAAATATTTTTGTTCTAAAGAGTTCCCTTTTAACAGAGTGTTTGTGGTGGTAGTGATAATAAAAGAGCTACAGAGATTAAAGGGTTTAGCTTTAAAACCTTAAAAAGCTTATTTGCCCAGATATGAACATACATTCTTAGGCCTGGTCTACACTAGGACTTTAATTCGAATTTAGCAGCGTTAATTCGAATTAACCGCGCACCCGTCCACACCAGGAAGCCATTTAATTCGACCTAGAGGGCTCTTTAGTTCGAATTCGGTACTCCTCCCCGACGAGGGGAGTAGTGCTAAATTCGACATGGCTATGTCGAATTAGGCTAGGTGTGGATGCAAATCGAACTTAGTAGCTCCGGGAGCTATCCCACAGTGCACCACTGTGTTGATGCTCTGGACAGCAGTCCGAGCTCAGATGTTCTGATCAGCCATACAGGAAAAGCCCTGGGAAAATTTGAATTCCTTTTCCTGTCTGGCCAGTTTGAATCTCAATTCCTGGTTGGACATCGTGGCGAGCTCAGCAGCACTGGCAGCGATGCAGAGCTCTCCAGCAGAGGAGTCCATGCAATCTCAGAGTAGAAAGAGGGCCCCAGCATGGACTGACCGGGAAGTCTTGGATCTGATCGCTGTGTGGGGCGATGAGTCTGTGCTTTCGGAGCTGCGCCCCAAAAAATGGAATGCAAAGACCTACGAGAAGGTCTCCAAAGCCATGGCACTCAGAGGATATAGCCGGGATGCAACGCAGTGCCGCGTGAAAATCAAGGACCTGAGACAAGGCTACCAAAAAATCAAAGCGGCAAACGGACGCTCCGGAGCCCAGCCCCAGACATGCCGCTTCTACGAGGCACTGCATGCCATTCTCGGTGGGTCTGCCACCACTGCCCCACCAGTGACCGTGGACTCTGAGGATGGGATAGTGTCGACGGGCAGTTCCTCAGCGATGTTCACCGATGGGGAAGATGAGGAAGGGTTTGTGGAGGACGAGGCAGGCGACAGCGCTTACAGTACTGCTTTCCTCGACAGCCAGGATCTCTTCCTCACCCTCACAGAGATCCCCTACCAACCCTCCCCGGCCGTTAACCCGGACTCTGAATCAGGGGAAGGATCAGTCGGTAAGTGCTATAAACATGTAAACATTTATTTTTTAAAAAACAGGAATAAAAACTATATGAAAAGAAGGTCAATGCATATAGGGATCGAACAGAAATCCTCTTGGGACAGTTCCATGAAGCTCTCGTAGAGTTACTCGAAAAGCCTCCGCAGGAGGTTCCTGGGGAGAGGTGCCTTATTGGGTGCTCCGTGGAAGCACACTCTTCTGCGCCAGGCCATCCTGAGGTATAGTGGGAGCATTGCCTCGACCAGCATGGCAGCATAGGGCCCTGGTCTGTGCAGGGATTCACGCAGCATGCGCTCTCTGTTTCTCCTGGTGACCCGCCTCAGGGTGATCTCACTCGGCGACTGCTGCATCTAATTAGGGGAATTACTTTAATGTTACTATTGTGAATGCTTGACTTTTCCTTTGCATAACAATGACCGTCGTTAAAAAGCCACGTGGTGGAGGCTGCAGAGGAAAAGCATACAGGGATCTTTCCCGGGGACAGCCGCGAGGGGCTGGAACAGGGTCAGACTTTATGCTTTCCAGATTGCCTGCAGCAGGAGGGCACTGCTATCCATTAACTGTTAAGCAGCCTAAAGTTTACGGCTTACCAGGCCTGGCTGCTACACGGATTCTGCTGTCCTGCCCCGCTTGTCCGATCTCCAGTGCAAGACCCCAGGCAATGAAAGCGAATGCCGAAAATTCGAACTTGTCCTGAGAGCACATGAGATTAGGTGCCCTGTATGGTCTTGTTCACAGAAACTGAGTAGACTGTGTTCAGTGTTCGCAAACATGTATCTTTGCAAGGAAATCACTTCCTTTTTCCCATCACACAGCTGCGGCTCTTTCCTGAACTGCCCCGGCATCCCCCTCACAGAGGCTGGCGCAAATTAGGCGGCGAAAGAAAAAGACTCGGGACGAGATGTTCGCTGAACTGATGGCCTGCTCCAGAGCCGAGGCGGCCAAGCAGAGCCAGTGGAGGGAGACCCTCTCTCAGCAGCAGCGCTCACACAGCGAACGGGAGGACAGGTGGCAGCAGGAAGACCAGCAGGCGACTCAAACGCTGCTTGGACTAATGAGGGAGCAAACGGACACGCTCCGGCGCCTTGTGGATGTTCTGCAGGACCGCAGGCAGGAGCAGAGAGCCCCCCTGAACTGTATCTGCAACCGCCCTCCCCCGCCACAAAGTCCTGTCCCCCCCTCACCCAAAATCACAAGAAGGAGGGGCGCTAGGGGCCGTGAAAACTGTCACTCCACCCCAGCAGAGCGCTCATGTACCAAACAGCTCTCATTCCCTAAAGTATGAGAATTGCTTCCCTTCCTGGCTCACCCGATCCCAAATCCCAGTTTCATCCCCCAACTGTGTACTTGAGTATTAAAAATAGTTTGCTGTTCATTACTGTTTCCGTCATGTTTCTTTGCAGAAGACTTTGTGTGAAGGGGGGGGTGGGGTTTGTTAATTGCATAGGACAGCCACCATTAACAGGGTACAGACATGGGGGCAGGATCAACAGCAGGTCACACACAGAGTGCAGTCACTAGGCACCTGGGTCACTGTGGGAGGTGTCTGCTGCCCCAGGTCAGTCTGGAAGGTGTATGCTGCCCCAGGGTCCGAGCGCCTGGCATCCACAAATGGCAAGGCAGGCTGCCCGTACCATGCGCTTCTACCCTAGCCATGAACCTCTCCGATGCCCTGAGCCCCAGCCAGAGCCATCATCCCCCTACACCTACTCACCCTTCCCACACACCCCTCATCCCTTCCTGCAAACCCACCCCTTCCTGCACACCCTCCTGTAACCGTCCTTCCCCCAGAGACCGCTGTAGGAGCAGGAGCCTGTCAGTCCTCGAGTGTAGAATCGGTCTGTACATCACTGCACACCGTACCCACCACAGTCTGCGTCCCTGTTTGAACCCTTTAACGCGAATTAGTTAGTAAAGAAAACTTTGTGAATTAAAGATGTTCCAATAAATTTATTTTTAAACGTCTGTTGGAAGGGGGGAAACCTGGGGAACGGGGTATGTAACCGCTGAAAAAAGTGAATAGTAAGTGAAACAGGGGCAGGTTCAGTTTCTCTGTAAAGAGACTGGACAGTCATAGGTTACCCTGCTCTCTGAGGAACCTAGCTTTCAAAGCCTCCCGGTTGCACAGCGCTTCCCGCTGGGCTCTTCTAATCGCACGGGTGTCTGGCTGAGCGTAATCAGCAGCCAGGCGATTTGCCTCAACCTCCCATCCCGCCATAAAGGTCTCCCCCTTGCTCTCACAGAGATTGTGGAGCACACAGCAAGCTGCAATAACAATGGGGATATTGCATTGGTGACCTTCCAGAAAACACCATCCTGGCCACCATGGACGTAGAGGCTCTCTACACAAACATCCCACACACTGATGGAATACAAGCTGTCAGGAACAGTATCCCTGATGATGCCACAGCACACCTGGTTGCTGAGCTCTGTGGCTTTATCCTCACACACAACTATTTCAAATTTGCTGACAATATATATCTCCAGATCAATGGCACCGCTATGGGCACCCGTATGGCCCCACAATATGCCAATATTTTTATGGCCGACCTGGAACAACGCTTCCTCAGCTCCCGTCCACTCACGCCCCTTCTCTACCTACGCTACATCGATGACATCTTCATCATCTGGACCCATGGGAAGGAGACTCTGGAAAAATTCCACCACGATTTCAACAGCTTCCACCCCTCCATCAACCTCAGCCTGGACCAATCTACACGGGAGGTCCACTTCCTAGACACCACGGTGCAAATAAGTGATGGTCACATCAACACCACTGTCAGGAGTCTACCCTCACTTGAAACTGGGCGGTTTCAAAGTGAGGACCCGCATGTCTTCCCAAAATCCTAGGGCTGCCACCACCCGGTCAATTCCGTGGGCCGGGACACCCCTGTTTCCCCCCTTGGGAACACAGATCAATTCACAGAGGAGGAACCTCCCGCAATATCAGCAAACAGGAATAAAGCATTTCCTTTAGCAAACACACAATTGCAAATAGATTAATTCGCCTTTCTAATTAATACTCACTATTAATTAGTAGAAACTACTCCAGGAGAACTTGGGGACATGACTGTCCTCTGTTAAATCCAAAAACAGTTCTCACTCAGACAAAGGCTTCCCTCCACAGAGATTTGAAAAAATCTTATCTCTGATTGGTCCTCTGGTCAGGTGGTACTACATGTTAACCCTTTACAGGTAAAAGAGACCTTAACCCTTAACTATCTGTTTATGACACGCCCCCCAAATCGCCAACAGTGGGAACTACTGGTGGTGATTTCCTCCTAGCACTGTAACATAAACAGATAAACAAAACACATGCACTATTACATATACTACTAAGTATGTAAACAACAAGATTTTTGACACTGAAGAACACTTTGTATGCATTTGAGCGGACATACTTGGCATTGTCCTTGCCCATCCCCTCCCAGTCCACCCTATACCGAAAACCTACCGACCGCTATGCCTACCTTCATGCCTCCAGCTTCCATCCCGGACACACCACAAGATCCATTGTCTACAGCCAAGCACTGAGGTACAACCGTATCTGCTCTAACCCCGCAGACAGAGACCAACACCTAGAAAATCTCCACCAAGCATTCTCAAGACTACAGTACCCACACGAGGAAATAAGGAAACAGATCAACAGAGCCAGACGTGTACCCAGAAGCCTCCTACTGGAAGACAAACCCAAGAAAGAAACCAACAGGACTCCACTGGCCATCACATACAGTCCCCAGCTAAAACCCCTACAATGCATCATCAGGGATCTACAACCCATCCTGGACAATGATCCCACACTTTCACAGGCCTTGGGTGGCAGACCAGTCCTCGCCCACAGACAACCTGCCAACCTGAAGCATATTCTCACCAGCAACTGCACACCGCACCATAGTAACTCTAGCTCAGGAACCAATCCATGCAACAAACCTCAATGCCAACTCTGCCCACATATCTACACCAGCAACACCATCACAGGACCAAACCAGATCAGCCACAACATCACCGGTTCATTCACCTGCACTTCCACTAATGTAATATATGCCATCATATGCCAGCAATGCCCCTCTGCTATGTACATCGGCCAAACTGGACAGTCTCTAAGGAAAAGGATAAATGGACACAAATCAGACATTAGGAATGGCAATATACAAAAACCTGTAGGAGAACACTTCAACCTCCCTGGCCACACAATAGCAGATCTTAAGGTGGCCATCCTACAGCAAAAAAACTTTAGGACCAGACTTCAAAGAGAAACTGCTGAGTTCCAGTTCATCTGCAAATTTGACACCATCAGCTCAGGACTAAACAAAGACTGTGAATGGCTTGCCAATTACAGAACCAGTTTCTCCTCCCTTGGTTTTCACACTTCAACTGCTAGAACAGGGCCTCATCCTCCCTGATTGATCTAACCTCGTTATCTCTAGCTTGCTTCTTGCTTGCTTATATATACCTGCCCCAGGAAATTTCCACCACTTGCATCTGAAGAAGTGGGTATTCACCCACGAAAGCTCATGCTGCAAAACGTCTGTTAGTCTATAAGGTGCCACAGGATTCTTTGCTGCTTTTACAGAACCAGACTAACACGGCTAACCCTCTGATAATGGGGATATTGGTTTCGCTGAGATCTGAGCGAGTCAGTAAGCTCCTCCATCTCCCCTTGAGATGTCCGAAAGCACACTCCACCACCATTCTGCACTTGCTCAGCCGGTAGTTGAAGAGCTCCTTGTCACTGTCCAGGGCGCCTGTATAGGGCTTCATGAGCCAGGGCATTAGCGGGAATCACTGTAGGCATCTCCACATCCCCAACACTTATATGGTGGTCCGGGAAGAAACTACCTTCCTGCAGGCGTCTAAACAGACCAGAGTTCCTGAAAACACGCGCGTCATGAACCTTGCCCGGCCACCCGACGTAGATGTTGGTAAAACATCCCCTATGGTCCACCAGTGCTTGCAGCACCATTGAAAAGTAGCCCTTTCGGTTAATATACTGGCTGGCCTGGTGGGCCGGTCCCAGGATAGGGATGTGAGTGCCATCTATAGCCCCACCGCAGTTTGGGAATCCCATCGCGGTGAAGCCATCTATGACGACCTGGACGTTTCCCAGGGTCACTACCTTTGAGAGCAGTAGGTCAACGATTGCGTGGGCTACTTGCATCACAGCAACCCCCACGGTAGATTTGCCCACGCCAAAGTGGTTCGCTACTGACCGGTAGCTGTCTGGCGTGGCAAGTTTCCAGAGGGCTATGGCCACTCACTTCTGCACAGTCAGGGCTGCTCGCATCCGGGTGTCCTGGCGCTTCAGGGCAGGGGCCAGCAAGTCACACAGTTCAAGGAAAGTGCCCTTACTCATCCACTGTGATTCATCCCAGACCTGCAGCACTATGCGGTCCCACCAGTCCGTGCTTGTTTCCCGGGCCCAGAATCGCCGTCCCATAGCATGAACGTGACCCATTGCCACCATGATCTTCACGGCGCGGGATCCCATGCTTTGTGAGAGGTCTGTGCCACTCTGACACTTCATGTCCTCACCGCGCTGCCGGAGCCTCCTCGCCCGATTTCTCAGCAGCTGACTGTGGAAGAGGTGGACGATAAGGTGCGAGGAGTTGACAACGGCCATAAGTGCAGCGATGATCGCAGCGGGCTCCATGCTCGCAGTGCTGTGGCGTCCGCGCTGTCACTGACCAGAAAAGTGCGGTAACAGAGTTCCCGCCGGCGCTTTCAGGGAGAGAGGGCGGGAGTGACGGTTGAATGACAACAGTTACCCAAAACCACCCTCGACACATTTTTCCCCCAGCAAGCATTGGGGGCTCTACCCAGCATTCCAATGGGAAGCGGGGACTGCGGGAACTGTGGGATAGCTGCCCAGAATGCACCACTTCCAATGTCGACGCTTGCCCCGTTAGTGTGGACTCACAAAGTCGAATTAGTGTCCTTAGTGTGGATACACAAATTCGAATTCATAAGGTCGAATCCACAAATTCGACCTAAGTTAAATCGAACTACTCTTGTAGTGTAGACATACCCTTAGTCCCATTATGAAATGTGATGTGTGATAGTAATAAAAGGGCAAAATTCTTGACATTAGAGCTTGAAGCATGTCAGAAATATGCTAATTTATTATCTTATGTCAAATTAAAGTATCTTTTCAATAAAAATGCAATCAACATAGTGTACTAAATGCACTGAAACAGTGTTAAACATTAAAGTACTCTTGCCAAATTTAGTAATCAATATTCACATTAATTTCCTAATTCTAAAATACACAAAACAGGGTGAAGAGATGAAACATATTCTCATAGATAGCAGCATTATTAAATCTCAGAATGTGTGACAAACGGCCTGTGGGCCATTGGTTTATGAGAAACCTTGAGGGAAAAATACCTCTGACAATATGGATTAGCTGCTTTATCACAGAAATTCATAACTTAGTTTGTTGTTTTATTCTCCTTCTCCCCCATCTCACTCCCCAGATACCTGGGAACTCATTTTTTAAGATATATATTACATACTTTTTTCTTTACTGTCTCTCATTGCCCTTTATAAAACATTCATCTACCTTATTCTAACATATAAATCCTCATTTACAAGTCATGAGACATTTTAATATGTTAACTGGCAATAAGACTGGGATGTCGTCTTCTGGGTTGACACATTTTTTTATACTCTTTGTAGCTAAACAATATTTCAGAAGGAATGATTGTTGGTAAAAGTGTTTATGTTGTGAAATGGCCTTTAGACTAGGTATGACCTCAGGATGGAGTAGGAGAAAACAGAATCTTTTGATATACAGTACCGTTATAACCTAAGCAAAGGCACTATATGTATATATATGCCATTCATGACATTCTAGGGAACTTATTCCAGACATTAGAGCTGTAATTGGCAATGCAGAGTTTAAACTATCATTAACTCATTGGTAACACAAGTGCTTATTGAAAATTAAGCTGAGTGTTTGTTATCAGTAATGGAGGAATAATGTTTTACATATAGCAGGTCATTTTAGTAGCTAAAGATATTGAAAAATATCTTGGGGAAACCATTTAGGTCACTTAAACAATAATGAACAAATGCTAGACTCCTAAATAAGCTCTGGTGAACAAAAGAGTTTTTCTGTTGCATATTTTCTCCAGGAATATGCTTCTGTGGTAGGCCTAACCTTTTAGGTGTTTAATAGTTTTATATAGATGTCTCAAATATCTATGCCTCATCCCAATAGTCTGGTGATTTTACTGTAAATATCATGGCAATAAAATGATGAATTTTTGTCTCAGTAGGATGATGACTTAGCTTACTTGATTATCACTTAGGAAATGCCATGTGCAAAAAGCCTAGTTATGAGAAATAATATTTTCAAAAAAATCCTCAATGTGTATAAAGTTACCTTCATTTAAAAGTTGATACTTCAAGGTGTAAGTATGAGACAAATATTTAGGTATTGTACAAATCCAGATGTAAATATATACATTAGATACCTGATCATGACCCTACATATATGTACATTTTCTTTAATCCCCTAAGATCCTAAATTTCCCTACAAATACATATGAATCGCTTTGCTCACCAACTGGTGAAATACAAATGTTTAATACAGAATACGGATATACCATGCAATAGTTTAGGACAACAATTGAAAAATGCCATAGGCATGGAGAATGTAATTACTGGAATTGGATGATTAATGGAGAAAAATATTTTTGACTATTTGAAAAATCTTACAAAATATTCAGTGAATATATTCACAAATTATTCAATCATCTCTAAAGGTTGAGAGAAAAATTATTTTTAAAAGATCACAACCGTTTGTCAAATCCCTCCTCAGTAGGAGATGGGGACTTTATTTGACAAACAGTTGTGATCTTTTATCAAAATGCTAAATCCAGAGCGGACTAGGACCACCATACCGTGGAATCCACAGCCCTGAGTTAAGTTGCAATGCCCCCTATACTAAGCATGGGGAGATTTAGGAGCATAAAAAGGGGATTAATTGAAACCAACAGCCCACTGAGTGAGGAGCCACCCAAGCTAGCCAGCAGGAAATGCTAAGGAGATGTGTAAGGCCTCAGCTCTGTCCCTCAAAGTATTTGAATCTGGGTGTCTCACATCCTGGGAGAGGGCTCCAATCACTGACTTATAGAGCACAAGGGGATCACCTCCCAACTGCTGACTATGTTTTGTGGGTCCATTTTGGTAGGTAGCCTCTGAGAACACCTACCATATCAGGCTGTGTAAGCAAGATGGGCAGGGGCAATCCTAGTGAGGATCCCTCCAGGACTTAGGTGCTGAGCTGCTTGGATGTGTCAGACCTTAAGGGATTGTGCGTATGCACACCACAGAAATTCATGTACCTAGTGGACTTTATTGCTGGAAACCTAGGTGTCTAGGGAATTTCGGCAACTACAAGGTTAGATGGCAGCTGAGTGGGGATTTTCAGAATCTAAATTTTGAACTGAGGCACCTAAAGTGGAAGTTAGGTACCTAAAGCCCTTGGTGGAACTAGCCCAAAGTAGAGTTTGGCCAGCACACCATGACTAGAACTTCTAATTTTGTGATAGTGTCATAGGATTTGTAATTGATCAAGTTGTTGAGGAGAAAGGTATATACTTGTGTCTGAGCGACTCAGGTTTATTAATTCAAAACTTTATTTGAACCAAAAGCATACCTTGTGATTACATTTACTACTCAAGTAAGAAATGACAGATATACAGAAAAAGATAGTTAATTATCTTTTCCTGGAGCATAGGTGGGTTACATTGAATTTCTCCTACAAATGCCACCTAAATCTTACAATCTCTGTTATATTATACAGACCCCAGCAGAACCTCACTTGTTATACCTTTCCAGCAGAACTGGGAACCATTAATAACTACTCTCTTGAGTACGGTTATCCAGCCAGTTATACACCCACCTTAAAGTAGCAACTTTTGTGTGTATTTCTAAAACATTTTAATAAAACATTTTTGGACTTTGTGTTTTGTTTATAGTGAAAGTTACTGTCCCATGGGTTAAAAAATGACCTCTGTCATAGGGCAGCTGGTCCCTCTGAATAGACCAGGCCCAGTACCCCTGTGTCATGGCAGGTGAGCCCAAATGAGCTCAGTAAAGGGGGCTGAGCTACAACTAGGGCTATGAAGGCAAGTCAAAGGAAGGGGAGAAGTGATTGGGGCAGGATTTGCCTGAGAAAAGGAGCTATGAAGGAGTGAAGCTAACACCAGTGGCAGGGGCGGCTCTAGACATTTCGCCACCCCAAGCACGGCGGCATGCCGCAGGGGGCGCTCTGCCGGTTGCCGGTCCCGCGGCTCCAGTAGACCTCCCGCAGGCGTGCCTGCGGATGCTCCACTGAAGCCGCGGGACCAGCGGACCCTCCGCAAGCACGCCTGTGGGAGGTCCACCGAAGCCGCCTGCCGCACTCCCGGCGACCGGCAGAGCACCCCCCGCGGCATGCCGCCCCAAGCACGCGCTTGGCATGCTGGGGCCTGGAGCCGCCCCTGACCAGTGGTGGGGCCTTGGAGCAAAAGGCTTTGTGCCCGGAAGGTCACCCTGGAACTGCTGTTCTGGAGCAGAACAGAGCTGCTGAAAAGGGTGAGTTAAGGAACTGTTTGTTAGTTACGTCTGTTAGTCTATAAGGTGCCACAGGATTCTTTGCTGCTTTTACAGATCCAGACTAACACGGCTACCCCTCTGATACGGAACTGTTTGTGTTTGTTTTGCTTTTATTTGGATAATAAACATATTTAAAGGAGAGTGGGTGGGGCAATGTATGTTTCAAAGCTGGGAAGAAGCTCTGCCCTGTGACAACCTCCACGGGACAATAATGCCTTAAATCTATGGCTGTGCTCCTACTGCTGTGTATTCTGCAGCTGATTACCATTTCAACTCAGTGTTTTTCACTATAAATCTCATCAAAGTTTGATTTAACTGCATGGGTGGAATTTGGGTGGGGGCATGGAGGGGTACAGTACCCCCAAACTTTAAGCCACGGGCAGCCTGAGGGTGCAATGTAATCAGTTCTGCAGAGGATACAGGAGACTTCTCCCAGCTTGGGCGCCTGAGGCAGGGAGTGAGAATTTTGTTTATAAACAGAGTGATAAATGCTGTTAAGATGTTTCCTACAGTTAAATGATCTGTTCCAAGCTTGGTGAACTGCAAAAAGTAAGTAGCCTAAATGATAGAAAGTAATTGTCGATTTTTCTATAATTGTTGGATTCAAGAGGTGGTAACAAAGTTACTAATAACTGATTTTTTAGACAAAGGAAATGCAGTAGATCTAATGTACGTGGATGTCAGTAAGGCATTTGATACAGTTCCACATGAGAAATTATTAGCTAAATTGGAGAAGATGGGGATTAATATGAGAACTGAAAGGTGGATAAGGAACTGATTGAAGGGAAGACTACAGTGAGTCAAACTGAAAGGTGAACTGTCAGGCTAGGGCAGGGATGGCCAACCTGTGGCTCACATGCAGCTCATTAGAAGTTAACATGTGGCTCCTTGTATAGGCACCGACTCTGGGGCTGGAGACACAGGCACCAACTTTCCAATGTGCCAGGGGGTGCTCACTGCTCAACCCCTGGCTCAGCCACAGGCCCTGCCCCCACTCCACCTCTTCCCACCTCCTCCCCTGAGCCTGTCATGACCTCGCTCCCTCCCCCCCAGAGCCTCCTGCATGCCACCACGACAACAGCTGATCGGGAGGTGTGGGGAAGGAGGGAGAGGTGCTGATCGGCTGGTGGGTGGGAGGTACTGGGAGCAGGGTGGGGGAGTTGATGGAGGGGCTGCTGAAATATTACTGTGGCTCTTTGGCAATGTACATTGGTAAATTCTGGCTCCTTCTCAGGCTCAGGTTGGATACCCCTGGGCTAGACAGAGGTTACTAGTGGAGTTCCTCAGGGATCAGTCTTGAGAACAATCTTATTTAACATTTGTATTACTGACCTAGGCACAAAAAGTGGAAGTGTGCTAATAAAATTTGCAGATGACACAAAGTTGGGAGGTATTGCCAATATGGAGGAGCACCAGAATATCATACAAGAAAATGTGGATGACCTTTTAAACTGGAGTAATAGAAACAGGATGATATTTAATAGTGCAAAGTGCAAGGTCATGCTTTTAGGGACTAACAACAAGAATTTTTGCTATAAGCTGGGGACTAATAAATTGGAAGTGACAGAAGAGGAGAAAGATCTGGGTGTATTGGTTGATCACAGGATGACTATGAATGGTCAATGTGATGCAGCTGTGAAGAAGGCTCACATGGTCCTGGGGTGCATCAGGCAGGGTATTTCCAGTAGAGATAGGGAGTGTTAGAACCATTACACAAGGCACTGGAGAGATCTCATTCAGAGTATTGTATGCAATTCTGGTCTCTCAAGTTTAAGAAAGATGAATTCAAACTGGAACATGTGCAGAGAAGGGATACTAGGATGATCCAAGGAATGGAACACCTACCTTACAAGAGGAGACTCAAAGAGCTTGTATTGTTTAGCCTAACCAAAAGAAGGCTGAAAGGAGATGTGATAAGTCTGTACAAATATATCAGAGGGATAAATACCGGGGAGGGGGAGAGAGGAGTTACCGTATATACTTGATCATAAGCCGGTTTGTTTATAAGCCGACCCCCCCCCCAGACCAGACCAGGCGGTGCGGCCGCAGCATGTTCCAGAGGGCTGGGCCGGGTGTCACAGCCGCAGCGTGCTCCGGCAGTGTGGCCACAACCTGCTCTGGGGGGCAGGGCCAAGTAGCACAGCTGCAGCCTGCCAGCCCCGGAGCTGCAGTTGCTTTGGAGGCTGGGAGGAGAGCAACATGGTAGAAGTGGAGAGACTCTGGTCCCACCTCTTCCCTTCTGGCTGTGCTGCCTCTCCTTGCTCTCTCTGTTGTGGGGAGGGGCTGTATCCCACCTCTCCATCTCTATACCCGTTCATAAGCTGACCCCCTTCTCTGGTGCTTCCCTTTTTTACTAAAAAAATTCAGCTTATGAACGAGTATATATGGTACTTAAGTTAAGCACTAATGTGGACCACAAAACAAATGGTTATGAACTGGCCATCAACAAGTTTAGGCTTAAAATTAGGTGAAGGTTTCTAACCATCAGAGGAGTGAACAGCCTTCCAAGGGGAGCAGTGGGGGCAAAAAACGTAGCTGGCTTCAAGACTAAGCTGGATAAGTTTATGTGGGGGATGGTATGACAGGACTGCCTACAATGGTGTGTGGCCCATTGGCGACTGCCTGTAGTAAAAATCTTCAATGGCTAGAGGCGGGACACTAGATGGGGAGGGCTCTGAGTTACTACAGAGAATTCTTTCCCGGGTATCTGCCTGGTGGCTGTTGCCCACATGCTCAGTGTCTAACTGGTTGCCATATTAGTGGTTGGGAAGGAATTTTCCCATAGGTCAGGTTGACAGAGACCCTGGTAGTTTAAATGGTGAATTCTCTGTAACTTGAAGTCTTTAAAACATTATTTGAGACTTCAGTAACTCAGCCAGAAGTTAGGGGCCTATTACAGGAGTAAGTGAGTAAGATTCTGTAGAAGCAGCAAAGAATCCTGTGGCACCTTATAGACTAACAGACGTTTTGCAGCATGAGCTTTCGTGGGTGAATACCCACTTCTTCAGATGCAAGTGGTGGAAATTTCCTGGGGCAGGTATATATAAGCAAGCAAGAAGTAAGATTCTGTTGCCTGTAACATGCAGGAGGTCAGACTATATGATCACAATGGTCCCTTTTGACTATAGAAAGAGTATCTGAAAGAGAATATACATTACAATTTTAAACCTAACCGGTGTCTCTTAAGTGACTTGCCACAAAATGTCAGAACATGTTAGTATTACAGCTGAGTGGGTCTAATATTTATTTAATGTTCTTTCTTGATATCGGAATTAGATACAGTGCTCCTGTCAGATCATTTCTAAATAATTATCTGCAAAAAAATAGAGTTTTCAGTTGCCTACATAATTCCTGGAATCATGGTTAAAGTTTCCCCGCTCCTGAAAAATCTGAAATGGTGCCTCTGTGGACCAGTACAGAATTTGTCCGCTCCCAGGCATGGCCCTATTGGCTTGACTGGAGCCACCCCTCCCCCCCAAATATAGAAGTAAAACTATGACTATGTTTAACTGTCATTAGAAATACAGACTATGCAAAATATATTCTGTACTTCTGAATGAGATTACAAAATTCTAATTTATACCACCTATGCTGTAGTGACAGACCTGTAAAAATAAATAAATTGCAGAACCATATAGTAAATGCTTGGCCCTATTACAACTTCATCTGTAAAATGCACACTAATTACTTCTAACATTCTAGTCAGATTTAAAAAAAAAAGATATTTTTCTTCTGTCCTCTAAATAGCCAATTTTCTTTCAGGATTAGGCATTGTGCTGAGCCATTTTATGAACAATATTCACTCCTAGGCTACTGGAAAAGTTTGTTATCTTTTTAAGGGATTTGGGGGAGACTTGAGGGTATGCTTTCCTAGAACAATGAAGGGGTGGAAAGGAGGTCTTTGTAGGTAGCTGAGTTCCTATCTAAATGATTGTTTTAATTGCAGCTGGGATTTTGTTGTAATATTAATTACATGTTAGGGCATCTAAAGCCTTGAATAGACATATTTTTGTTATTTAAATAAATGAGTAAATTGCAATTAGCCATGAAGACTAGAAATGGATACTTGATAATCCTGGGGAGATGGGAATCCCTCTCTGCCAAAAGGCTACCGGTCATGAGAGGTCACAAGATATTGGACTATAAACTCACCGCATTATGACCTATGGATAACTATTTTAGATTAATTTTAGAGGTCACTGAAATGTATTAATTATCACTTGTATTTCTCCTGAGCCTGTATAGGTGGATTTATTATAGTCTTGGCTTTAAATGTTGAGTGATATGGGAAGGGGATTGATTATAGTATATTTTAAGTTTCAGAGTAGCAGCCGTGTTAGTCTGTATCCGCAAAAAGAACAGGAGTACTTGTGGCACCTTAGAGACTAACAAATTTATTTGATCATAAGATTTCGTGGGCTACAGCCCACTTCATTGGATGCATGCAGTGGAAAATATAGTAGGAAGATATATATATATATATATATACACACACAGAAAACATGAAACAATGGGTGTTACCATACACACTCTAACGAGAGTGATCAGTTAAGGTGAGCTATTACCAGCAGTAGAGAAAAAAACTTTTTGTAGTGGTAATCAAAATGGTCCATTTGCAGCAAAACTATTTCCTCATGTTTATTTCCCCCCACCCCACACACACACTGTTCCTCACAACTTCTTGTCAACTTCTGCAAACTGCAAATGGGCCATTTTGGAAGGACTATTAGTTGTCAATAAAACTTTCTAATTTTGCCATGATTTCTGTTCATACTTTATCCACAAACATATTTCATTTCAAATAATAAACAGTTATATCAATTATCCAATGAGCACATCATACAAATATATCAGTCTATGGGTTAGTTGTTTTCACACTGATTTTGTTTACAACTATTTATTCTTGCAGTGTGTGATTGGTTACCTAAGTCACATGGTATTGCTTTTGCGCCATGATTGATCTTCCCCTCCGGTTTATGACCGTTTCAAAGATATTTTCAAATGTACATGTGGGGAACACTTGCAAATTCATTCACAGAAGTGTTGGCGAAACTTTCACCTTCTATGATCATTTCTGCGAAGAAAAAAATTGTTTGGCGAGATGTTCAGAGAAAATATATGAAAAAGGTTGTGAATGCACAGCTTTTAGTCAAAGGAATGTATATGAATATATTGATGCAGACACAACAGTGACATGAGGACAGACACATGGATGGATTTTAAGTGGTAGATTGCAACACCCATAGTCCCTCATACCAGGCATGTAACTGGTGTCAGGCTGGGGGTTATTGGGCTCCTCCTGTGTAACCTGTAACTCAGGGTACACACTCTTCAGCCTCCCTCCTTCCAGGACTCAGCTCGCTCTGAGTCCTGCCACCACCCTAAAAGGAAGACAGAGGGTACAGAAGGGCCCATGAGGCTCATGGCCCATGAGGTCCACAAAGCCTGACCTTGCAGATGCTGCTTCAACCCTAAGGCTAGAGTAGAAGCTGTGGAGCAGATCTGCATCTTCAGCACAGCCTGGCTACCTTCCCACCTCAGTTCCTCACTTCTAATGCCCAGCCTGTCACCTTAGCCTATGTACTAGAGACAAGATTTGGGGATAAGTACAGAAGGAAGAAAAGTATCATCTGTGGTTATTTTAAAATATCAAAAAATATTCTAAAAATCCAAAGTATCTGTTTTTATATTTTTTCCACAACATAAGATTTAATCTAATCTATCAGAGAAAGGCATAGCAAGAACCAATGGCTCAATGTTAAAACAAGACAAATTCATATTAGAAATAAGATACAATTTTTAATAGTGAAAGTGATTAACCACTGGAACAAACTATCAAGGGAAGTGGTGGATTCTCCACCTCTGGAGGTCTTTAAATCAATCTGTGGATGCCTTTTTGGAAGAGAGATTGTAGCCAAATACAAGTTATTGGGCTTAATTTAGGAGTAACTGGATGAAAATGTGTGGCTTGTATTATCCAGGACCTAGACAAGATGATCATAATGGTCCCTTCTGGCCTTAAAATCTATCGATCTGTTGACTAGGTTTGACTATGGGGATGAGTAAAGGCGATAGGGCACAAACATTATGTGTACCTGCATAGGTATAAACCATAATCTCATTGTAGTCATGGCATGTAGGAGACTGGGATGTCTAGCACTAAAAGTGATGCTAGGTGGTAAGGCATGATGATGCAGGGGAAGAGCCATGGCCCATCTTCTTTATACACTGGCCAACAAATTAGAGCCAGTGAAGGGAAGGAGAGCACACATCACAATTCCTGGTCTGATGCACACTGTCACAACTCTCCCAGGGGCATAGTTGACCTGCTCTACAATTAAAAGGTTTGCTGTCATAGCTATGTCAGTTAAGAGTGTGGAAAAAAAAATCACACCTCTAGCTAACATAATCATGCTGTCAAAAGACTTGGTGTAGTTACAGCTGTAGCAAAAATGTGTTTTTTGTTAAAGCTTATTTTGTCCGGGGAACTGGCATAAGCTAGACTGGCAAAAGAACCTGATATAAGCTGTTGCTCCACCAGGACAGATTGCCAATATAGTTATACTGGAAAATCCTTTCTACTCTAGACAAGGCCTAAGTCTCCAAGAATGCCTGTAGTGACTGATGGAGTGCCTCAACCCCCTTTCCTTCCCTGTAAGATCTGGCTGCAAAAACTGAACTGAGGCCTGCACAAATACTTGTAGGTAAGCATTTAATAGCCCTGCTTGATTTAAATTATTTGTAAACTGTATAAAATATAATTATATTTAACCTGCATTTCAAAAAATATATCGATTAATTATGCCAATTGTATGCAAATGCATAAAATGACAGACTTTTAGAGAGGTTATGGTAAACAATTATTTCAACAGACAGAAATAATGGCTTGTAATATGGAAAATGGTGATTTGTCTGAGAAAGAAGATGGGCCTTCAAAATTCAGATTACTTTGTGACATGTTCTGCTACTCTTATCTTATTCTGTGCAATATGAAACATACCAGTAAATAGTAGTACAGAGTAATATTAAAGTGGAGTAATATTAAAATGGTTATATAGCAACCATAATAATTGTAAAGTGCAGCGTAAGGTGTAGTGATTTGAGGAATCTGTACAACTCATGAATTCCAGTTGATGCTATGAAGTTGTTTTGATGAAATTGCTTTATTTTTGAATATATCTGTGTATACAGAGTCTTTCACCAATGCTGACAAGGATTGTCATATCCCTCCCAGACAAGGTACAATGGAGGAGTCATTAGAACTTAAAGGCTGCTTATTCAGGTGGAAACAGCTGAGTGACAATAAGTTGGATGAGTCTGGGAGAAGTTACTTCCTTCCATGTGGCTACAGCAAAGGGAAAGTGGTGAGAATGGGAAACCCCCAAACACAGAACAAAGACACTAACATGTTAATTCTGGCCTTTAAAAACCACAGAGACTGGGTGAGTCAGAAGACTCTTAAAGCCACACTGGAAGTTTTTGGCAGGAGAGGGGAAGAGACAGGCATGCTTTCACAGCATGGGGGCCTGGGTTAGCTGCAGAATCAACCAAGGTCAGAGCTGGCTAACATGGAGAGACAGGGAGGCTCTACAGTTGAGAAGACCAGCTATGCACTGCCAGAGAAGGATCCTGGATGCTGCAGAGGACTCTGACTGCAGTTGAAAGAATCATTTGGTCTGCTGAGAAAACTCAGGCAGGGTAATGAATGTAGGGTTTGTTATTTTTGTGTAGATCTGTGTATTTACTGAGCGATTAAGTAAAGAACAATAGTGATTTAGAATCTTGTGTGAAGTGTGTGTGTTATACTTGTGTGCCACTGACCCCAGAGTGCCCACATAACTGGAGTTCGTGGAGAGGATGTATTTAAGTTATGGAGGAGTCTAGGGCTCAGCAGTGGTTCTAGGAATTGGACAGTTGGACCTTGAGGTCTCACCTCTCAGGAAAGGGTGCTAGACAGAGGCTCTGTACCCCAAGAGTATGCCTGTAGACCTCAGCCAGTGCCAGTGCATGGACTCAGTTCAGACTACAAAGGCTTAAAGGAGATGGTATCTAGCAACTGGATCCCTCACAGCATTCTGGTGAATGCCCATGAGGGGACAGGTCAGCTAGGTCTGGGACAAAGGTTACATAGTCGCTAACTCAAAAGAAAATTACTATTCACCATGATGTTTAAAGTACATATTAGAACCAAATGGGCTTTCACAGTAACTTTGCTACTGAAACCTGAGTTGATGGCGCATATTGACTGGACTCTTTCCTAACAGGTTTCAGGGGTCACTGGCCAGTGTTCCTTGGTGAAAAGCACCCATATGTTCAGGGTCAGAACAAGGCCCATGTATATGGCATTTAAGTAAATAGGCCTTGTGCTGGTACTTTGCACAGATGTGAATTTCACCCTTTATATGAAAAACATTGAATGCACAGTAGGTCAAATGACCAAAGGTCCTATATTGAATAGCTTTAATTTAGTGATGAAATATGTCATTTGCCCTAATAGTTCAGTGACTTTCTTTTTTCAAGTGTGCTCTGTTTGCAGCTTTGCTTGTTCAGTTTTTTTAAAATGCATTATATTCAACAAATTATTTTCAGATATGGGTTTTATATGCTCATGTAATAAGCAGCCATTAAGTGAACAGAAGACCTATAACTTGTAAATTTGTGTAATCCATGAACTACAATTACATAAAGCAAAATGAAAGCCAAACAGAACAGTTTCTACAGTCACTGAATAGATTTATCTGGAAATAAATAGAAAAGTATTAAACATGCATCTCTCTAATCTTTTTACTAATCAGCTACATGTTTTAGTCCTAGGTGGTAATTATGACTGTATGTTAGGGGAGATGGGAGTGCAAAAGTTTGACTTGGGTGAAGGACAAAACCTAAAAGTCTGGACTGTAAAATAATGTAGTCTGGTCAATTATTTCTGGATTTTCTTTTTCAAATCAGATGTACACTACATAATTATTACGAGTAGATTCTAAGAGCCTGTTCCTCAGATGTGTTCCATAAACACTTACTTCTTAAGCCAATGGAAGTTGTTTATGAAATGTAACCCAGAATGAGGCTTTAGAGATTAAATTCATTCCATTGAGAGGACCTGGACAAAGTCCTACTTTCTGGTAAATCCTATTCAGAGGATTTATGAAGGAATTTAAATATGCATAGGTCTTGTGCTGGCCCTCTTCAGACAGATGAATTTCACCCTAAGTGTATATAATAACTTTTTAGTCTTTGTCCTTGAACAGATTAAAAGTTATGGTGTTATGTGGAGGCATCACTTAATCTGACATCAGGTGTGGCCACCACTACATTTCCCATGAGTCAGCAATTTACCTCTTCCTGTCTGGATGTCTACTGTACTTTCCCTTGGTTCTTAAGTAATGTAGCTCCCCAGCCAAACTAAAAGACCTCACATTCTGGGGTAAACACAGATCCAAACAAAAATGAACACAAGTCTGGTCTTCACCTCAGTGTACTAGGTGGGAGGGATAGCTTAGTGGTTTGAGCATTGGCTGCAGCCTAGTGGAAGGCCAATTAGGTACTGGGTTGCAGGGGGCAGCCCACGGGTAGGCAGAAGCAGCAGGTCCAATACCTTGCCTATGATGAGTGGCTTTTACACTGCAGTCTGCCCCAGTGAGTGGGGGTTAGATGGTGAATGGCAGCAGCCCACGACTGAGGCAAGGTGGGGATAGAGGGTTGGGGGTTCCCCTGGGTGGGGAGACCCTGAGACTGCGGGGATATTGCCAGGGGGCAGCACCCCAAAGACAAGGGGTCCTGGGAGGGACACAGAGGCCAGCAATAGCAGGACACCGGCCTCCAGAGGGCGCTCCAGAGGCTGGAAATTCTAATTCCCTGAGATGACCAGCAGGAGGCGCCACAGCAGTGAGTCATGCACTGCTACAGTCCCTAAACTAAATAAATTGAACTTCTTAAGTCTCTCACACCGTAAGGTACATATTCCATATCTTGAATCATTCTTGCAGCTCTTTTCTGTATTTGTTCTAATTCTTTAACACCCTTTTTGAAGTCTAAATACCAGAACTGGACACACTACTCCAATAATGGCCTCACTAACACCATATACAAAGATAATACCACTTTCCTAGTTCTACTTTATATTATTCTGCTTGTACCTCCAAAGATTTTTTGCCCTCTACAAAGAACTACAGCATAACTTTTGATAGATAACCATAAGCTCCATGACCCCAAGTTCTTTTCAGTGTCACTGCATTCCAGGATACAGTCTTCTTCCACACCCATCCCATCAATCTGATTTATTTTCTTTGTTCCTAGGTGCATGACCTTGCATTTGACTGTATTAAAATGCCCGTTGCTCAAATGAGCTCATCTTACAGTACATTGCTTTTGAAAATAAAATAAACCCTTTATTTTCCAACAACCATTTGGAAGATATTCCTTTTCTAGCCTCCCATTCAGCATCTCAAGATCACAATAAATCTTCCAATAGAAAATGAATGGGGTTCTATAAGGCCTGGAGAGACTGGAAGTTTATATGGCCAACATTTCAGCCAGTAGGAGGTCAGAGGAAGGCTCAGGGCCAGCTCTAGGCACCAGCGCAGCAAGCAAGTGCTTGAGGTGGCCTAAAGAAAGGGGGCAGCACGTCCTGCTCTTCGGCAGCAATTTGGTGGCGGGTCCCTCAGTCTCTCTTGGAGGCAGAGCTGCCGCGGTGGTAGAGCTCCTGCCGAAGCGCTGCCGATCTTGGCTTTTTTTTTTTCCTGCCACTTAGGGCGGCAAAAATGCTGGAGCCAGCCCTGGGAAGGCTACATGTAAATTTAAAACCAGTTTTGATGTCAATTCAGGCTGCCACACTCAAATTAAATAGAGAAAAATATATGCTATGACAAACCCAGTGACAGTTTTCTTAGGGCATGTGATTAATAAAGAAGGGAAGACTGATCCACAAAAAAAAAATCAAAGCTTTACTTGAAATGTAAATGTATTAGAACCAATGCTGTTTTTGATGTGCTACAGTCTTTGGAGCACAATTGCATCTAACCTGTCTTTAAAAGGTCAAGCTCTTTATGAACTGCCTTTGAAGTGATAATGGGATGACATAAACCAAATTGTTGGACTAATGACTGACAACTTACATGAAATGCCTTTCAGTCTTTTATAACTATCAATTTTGTAACATCAATAAGCCAATCAAAGGCACGCAGTTTGACTACAATCATACTTGTGGGTAGCTGAAGGCACTTAGCTTCATCTCTCTCAACACACCCAGTTTTGGGAACCAAAACATAGTCTCTTGTGCCTCATTGTCATACCTGTGTTGAAATTGAAACCCTAGGAAAAAACTGTGCTTTTCCTTTATTAAATTTTGAAATGCAGTCAGGAGAGCGTTTCTTGTCAGGGCTCAGGTTAATATTTATTCCTTACTTGGAGTATATAGGATAGAATTGCATATTCGCTCTGAGGCAACATTAAGAGCACTAAAACAGTTTGATTATGGCATTCAGAGATATCTTTGGCATAATGGCCATTTCACTATTCTTCTTGAGGAAATGAAGGTTGTTCTTATAGTAAAAAGAATTACATCTAATAAGCAAGGTGGCAACAATAATTTACCAAGATAATCAAATAAAGGCGAATACACAAGGCGGACAATAGGCTGTGATAGATTATTTCAATATATGAGACATGCTGTGTTTATCTCAGAATATTAAAAAAAAGAAAAGAAAAGAAAAGAAAAGCTTGTGGGTTATTTTGAGACATTCTATTATTTACAGACAAAAACATGCATTGTAATAAATACTCTGCTTGTGCCACAAAGCAACAAGAGGCAGGAAAGTTTACTGTTTGAATGAAACTCCCTATTGAACAAGTATAGGGCTTACTCCTTCAAATACTTATGAATTTCACTAACTTGAGTGCAATGAAGCCTCTCCTATGGGTAAAAGATTGTGTGTTTGCAGTATCAGACACGGAGTTATTGGGAAGATGCTGCAAGACTCTTTGACAAAAGCCATCAATAACCAGAGAGTTACTGAAATGACAGCTACAACAAGCCACAAAAATACTACTTTAAACAAAAGATGCCAGGCTTCAAAGAGGGGACTACATATGTATCCAAACTATTGGATAGGCCATATGCTTTTCAAAAGTGCCTAAGTCCCATTGAAAGTCATTGCAGCAGTTCTATTAGGGTAATTAGCTTTAGGGAACTTTCTTGTGTCTCACAAGAAAAGTGACATTGTGATGTGATGACTATGACAGATGTGGCACTTTCCAGCAATATCCTTGTAAAACCTTATTGAATTAAGTTTAAGTGGCTTTGAAGTCCATTGTATTAAAAATGCAAAGTTTATATAGTATTGTGGAATTGTACGAAACTTTTTATAGATGGAAACATGACCTGTGTAAACACTGGAAAGTGTTATGAGTGTCAAAGGGCTATGTGAAACAATATGCCAGACAAGAATGTACTTAAAGGCCAAATAATATTAGGTGAGTTTCCCAGGAAATCTCCAGGGTTTGGGGGAGGAGGTGTATGCAAATGTGCCCCTTCTGAGTTCTTACCTCATCAACTTTTGAACCTTTGCCCTGAGGAGAGGACCTTTCTTTGCTGATTACCTGTCCCAGGGTCCCATTGACACTCAGATTCAGGGAGTTCTTATTCTGAGCAAAAGGGATTATGAACTTTTAACCACAGAAAAACCCTGTGTGGGTTCTGAAGGACTGAATCCTACTAGAACAACTGCTGTAGATGGAGTGATCTCTAGTAAGCTTATTAGCATGTGTGCAGGTTCTTGTATTGTTTTAGTGTGTCTTCTCTGTAATGCTCTAACTTTAAGAATACATGTGCTCATGTAGAAAGGGCTGTGTGGTAACTTTTAGCTGTGGGCACTTATGCTGTTTATAGCCTCAGAGGAGAAAGTATAGGTGTACTGCTAAGGCAGTCTGACTTGCTGGGGAATTCACAGTGTAGGCAGGGAGCTATGTGCAGCCTGGAAAAATCTGGTCAGGAAGGAGAGAGGAGTGAGTCTCTGCCCATGATAGGTGATGGCTGAGGAGCTGGGAGCCTAAAAGTGGTTGCTCTTGCTGGATCACAGAGAAGGAAAACAAGTCAGTTTCCCAGAACCGTGACATATATCTATCACAGTGAAAAAGATAAGTGTGTCATTCTGTGTCACAACCATCTTATGCAATTTAGTGTCAAACTGGTGTCAAAACTACATCATATATCCCACACAGGACAGATTACAGTGACCTAGGCCTGGTTCTAAGTTAGGACAATAAAATAAAATAATACACTTTTGTCCTATAATGTTGAGGAACTGGGGTCTTATACAAATAATAATTCTATCACTTGATTATCGAGAGATTACAAATGTCATATGCCACTCCACAGACATGGACTTTGGGTATTTCAATGTCTTTCTTCAACTGATGGAATATATTCAGCTGGTGATGCATGTGGTCAAACTTCTGGTGATTAGCTCAATACAGGAATTTCTGAGTAAAATTATATGGCCCCTGTTATACAGGAGGTCAGATGAAATTATTAATATGGTCCTTCTGGCATTAAATCTATTAATTACATTCAAAATCGCAAGAAGCATCTATCTATGTTATAACTCAACCTACCTGCCTATGCCCATTTAATAAGGTACCATAAGAATTACTCTATAAAAACCTATAGCAATAAATAGGGAATGATCTATTTTCCCTATGGACTTTAGAACAATCCTACAGAATTCTATAGCATGGATACAAATCTCTACTGAACACTGTGGTGTAACTAACCCCCCCAAAATGATATCGCTAAAATATTCTGTTAAATTCTGAAGGTTTTTTCATATGGTTTGTAGGGTTGCCAACTTTCTAATTACAGAAACTGAACACCCTTGCCCTGCCCCTTCTCTGAGGCCCACTCCCGCTCACTCCATTGCCCTCTCCCTTACTCACTTGCTCATTTTCACTGTGCTGGGGTAGGGGGTAGGGGATGAAGGCTCTAGCTGTGAGTGCAGGCTCTGGGGTAGGACCACGGATGAGGTGTTTAGGGTGCAGGAGGGGAGTCTGGGCTGGGGCTGAGGGGTTTGGAGTGTGGGAGAGGGCAGTGGGCTGGGGGGGGCAGGCTCTGGGGTTGGGCCGGGGATGAGGGATTTGGAGTGCAAGAGGGGAGTCTGGGCTGGGGGGGTGGGGCCAAGGGGTTTGGAGTTTGGGAGAGGACTCCAGGCTGGGGTAAGGGTTGAGGAGTAGGAGGGAGTATGGGCTCTGGGCTGGGGGAGTGGGCTCTGCGATGGGTCCAGAAATTATGGGTTCAAGATGCGGAAGGTGGATCCGGGATGGGGCAGGGGGTTAGGGTGTGTGGGGAGGTGAGGGCTCTGGCTGGGGCTGCAGGCTCTGGGGTGGGGCTGGGGATGAGGGGAGCCAGAGGGACATGTTGTCAGCTTCCCAGGAGCTATGCAGAGCTGGGCACAGAGCCTGCCTGCTCTGCTGATGCTGTGACCGGCTGGACTTTAGTTGCCCGGTAAGCTATGCTGACCGGAGCCACCCTGGTCCCTTTTCACAATGAAGAAAGCTATTTAAAACCACAAATCACTGAGAACATTCTGAAGCACATTAAGTGCTTTGCTGAACTGGGGCCACAGTGGTTGATCTTGTATTGATTCTTTTTTGTAGCTTATGAATCAAAGTCGTACATATGCTACAGTTACCTAGGAATCACAATAAGTTGAATGCTGTTCATAATAAAAGACCGTTTTGCGTGAAGTATTCAGTCTTGCAAAGAGCTGAGCATACTGGCCTAGTTCCATTAAGCATGTGACTAAGTAGTTCCAGTGCTTAGTAACACATGTGTTTTTGGTATCTTGCTGAATCAAGGCTTAGTGGACACATCCAAAGCCCATTCAGTGATGTACAAATTCCAAGGCCAGAAAGGATACTTGTGATCACTTAGCCTGACCTCTTGTATAACACAGGTCAGAGAACGTCCCCAAAATAATTCCTAGAGCAAATCTTTTAGAAAAGCATCCAATCTTGATTTAAAAAAGAAATATCAATGATGGGGAATTCATAAAGACCCTTGGTAAATTGTTCTAATGGTTTTGATTAATTACTCACACTGTTACAAATTTATACCTTTTTTTTGTTTGTGTGTGTGTTTTACAGTTGCCTTCATTTTTCCTCTAAGCTAGGTCAGTTTTTAACCAGTACAGCCTTCTTCCTCAATTGTGCCTTTTTTGCCATTAACATTTTTCTGATTAAATTCTTCCTCCAGCTGATTTGGCTCATAATTGTTTTCATCTTTGTGAAACTGTGGCTATTAAAGCACCAGGTACATATATTACTGGTCTGGATTTCATTCTGTTTGCACATTTATACATGTGATCAAGTCATGATCACTTGTACCTACCACCTAAGCTATCATTAACTTTTAATTTTGTGATCAGTTCCTATTTATCTGTGAAGATGAGGTCTAATATGGTGGTCTTAGAATCAGGACCTAATGGGATATATTATAGGGATATAAAGCAATATTTGTCTTGAGTTTGTGAATGTTTGCCCCTGTGCTTTTAAAACAATCCCTAATAAGACATGCATATGTTAAACCCTAGCTGCAACTAAATTCACAGCATATACACTTTTTTTGAAATCTACACAAAAGCAGCTGCAAGTTATGAAATTTATCACATCATGTTAGCCTTAATCAGAGTAACACTTGAGTCTGTAATGAAACTGATATGCTGAAAGAAACAGCTGGCTGTATTTTGTGTTATCATTTCTAGAAAACTGTATGCAAAATTGCTTGCTGATAATTCAAATTACTTATGAACAGACTTATTAAGTAGCATTTCTCTCTCCATTATAGCTTAATTGAAAGTTTTGGAGAGTGTTTTTATTATAGTGGGGATAGGTTCTCTGGCTGCCATAGAAATAGATTTTTATGTCTGAAATTACTCAAACTGATTTAAGATGTGATAAACTTTTCAGTTTATAGTCATTTAGTGTACACTGTGGTAAATTTTGACCTTGTCAGCTGAAGACAGTTGAATTATGATTCAGCTTGTGTGAAAAATGATATGTCTACAATATTAGATTAATTTCCTGTAAACTTCACCACTTCGCTGTTCCAAACCTTGTAAATGTCATCTTTATCAATCATCATGCAATATTTTGATGTTGCTCCACAATAATTCTCATTTCATTTCCAGCTTTTCTAGAGAGGGGTTATTTCCCAATTTAAATGATCCCCTTTCAGTTTTTCATTTTATTAGTTTTCATCTAAAAATGCACATTAGTCCTTTGAAAAGTTAATAAACTCAACTTAGTTTCTCTGCAAATTAGTTGACAATATTTTTTCTTTGAGAAACTGGATATTAATTTTCTTTCATATTTACAGAAAAAAATCAATAGTATATTAATATTATGACAGCCACAGAATGAAGTTCAAAACTAAATCTAAAATTTTGTCCTTTAACTAGCTTATTTCCATCTTTACCTCATCCTGTTGCTTCATATCTTAATGCATGGAACTCAAGTAACAGTTAGGGGAAATAGAGTGAGTTATGGCTTAAAAGACAGCACACTAAAAACCTATTTTAAAAAGAGGGCCTAAATCTAGGATCTTAAATTCATACTTCAGTACCCCTTTGTGACTAAGTGAAAGTGTATACTGATGAGTCGTTCACCCTCTTGATGACTTAAATTGGCTCAGCCATTGAGAAATGCAGAAGAAATACTGTATCATTTAGAGTTCCTATTATAATAATCAGTGACACATGAATTTCTAATCTGTACTAATTTCCTTATGAAATTAAAAATCTTCTGAAATTATAGTTGTAGTGGGAAAACTTTGTTGCAGTTTAGATGAATTTTTATTACTCAGTAACTTCTGCGGTATTAATCAGATGCTGATTTCTCACCCCTTCATCCTCTTCCCCCGGTTAATGATTTTCTTTTATTTTTATGGGGGAACATCAGTCCACTTCTTATTTCTTTAGCTTCTTACATTTCAAAGTTCTGAGGGTAAAAGAGAATATTAACTGCTGCTTTTAAATAAAATTGGACTAACAGGCTGATCTTGAGGTACTGAGTAATAACTGGTTGAATCTTTTTTGTCAATTTTTCTTCAATGAAAAAAGCTTTTACACAATTTTCCTCAAAACTGTCCAGTTTTGACTTGAAAACCACACATCAAAAAAAAATTCTGTAGGTATGGTTTAAAAAAAAAAAGCATATGGATTCCTTAAAACCAAAGTTGTAATATTGAGAATGATTTTTGAAAACTGATTTTTTTTTAAATCAAAGATGCTTTACAAAAACTGAAATTCTGAGGATGCTTTTTTTTGTTTTCATCGAATTTTTGGTAAATATTGAAACATTTGCTCTCTCTACCTCAAAAGTTAATTTGCAGTTTTTTTGACCAGCTCAATAGTCAGCACTCCTTCTCATTGATCATACTCATGCGCTAAGATTGTAGGCCAAACTCCACTTTCATTTATTTTGTTATAACCACACAGTAATATGCCTCAAATCAACTGAATTGGTGCACATCTTGGGAAATGTTTGGCCTATTGAGTCTATTATTGCTAATATAACGTCAATGATTTGTGCACTCTTCTTTTTCTCTGTGATGCTGATTACTTGAGACAACCTCCAGCTGTAAAAACACTGGGATCTAAAATGGCTTATTTATAAAAAAAAAATCTGATGGGTGAAATCCTTGTCCCATTGAAGTCAATGAGACACCCTAGCAGTAAGTGAAGCTAAAAATCTAGGCTGATCAGCACCAAAAGCAAAGACCCTATCACTGAAGCTATAGGAGTAACGCTATTATTTATAGATGATCAAAATTTTGGAATAAAAACTTTCATTGGAAAATGGACTCTTTTCAAAACTGAACTTTCACAAAACAGTTTTGGGTTTCAATCTTTTTTTTAATGGGAACATGATGGTAAAAATAGCCTGTTAATTATTCTTTGACCTGCTTTGTAACTTGTGTTGTGTTTTGTATGGTCTCTGAGGAACAGAGAGGTGGGGCCAGGTGGACTTCTGGATTGGGGCACTGAGCTAGGCAGTGGGCTAGGCAGATTGGGAGGCAGGCAGTAAACCAGATGGATCCCCTTTCTTCTGGTTTTCAGTGTTTGATTTGCCAATTTGAAGCTTGTGGGTTTGATTGATTTGCCAGTTTTGATTGGTTACCCTGTTGATATGGTAAGGTGTTTCCAAAATAAAAAATGTGCAATTATGAAAAATTCAGTTTAGAAATTGTAATTTTAAAAAATAAAATAATTACTGCTATTGAAGCAAAATGTAATTTTTGCAGAAAGCTTTGGAAAAAATGAGTTTTGAAATGAATGGAACAAAAATGTTTTCCAAATTTCCCATTTCTCACATTTTAACCCAGCTCTACTGCTAAGTAGCAGGTTCTTATCTTCTATATGGGCAAGCCACTAGAGGGAAACATGGCTGCACAAACATAGCAGGTGCAAGAGCATTGTAACAGTAAACATGAATATTTCTAAAGCAATTCCCTTCTGAGCTAAGATTTAATATGACTTCTCTATAGCCTTAGTAAATGTATGCAGCCAGTTCCCTGTAACTAGTGCAAACAGAATGCATCAGGGGAGTGTTAGAAAAATCTTACTGTGAATGCATCAATTCCATGGATATTTTTTGTGGGCATTCCATGAATGTCTGGAGTGCCTAGCAGAGTATTAAATATCATTAGTGGCACAATATTACTACAGTGATGCACATATGAATGTCATATTTGCCATTGTTACTGCTGCCACAGATGTAGGAAACTTCTGTTTTATTTTATTAAATGGAGTGAATTTAGTTTTTCTTTTTAAATCACACACTGTTAATTGTTTTAGGAATAATTGAGAAATGCTTTTGAAATAAAAATCTTTAACTACACTGAGCAACAAAACACAGCAGTACTACAAAAATTGTATGATTTCTTAAAAATATAGTAAAGCCTCTAGGGAAATGTTAAGGTTTTTTAACCACATTCGCATATTTCAGCTAGTATAATCAACACTTAAAATTAAAAAGGAAGAAAACAGGAATTGCATAGGAGCCTTTGAACTTCCAGTCCAGCCCTCCTGAACTATGGAACGCTAGCCCCACATGTTTGAAGTTAAGCACATGATTAAGCACCCTTCTTGTCTCAAGATGTCTTCCTGAATCAGGGCCTTAATTTGAAAAAACACTTATGAAACCATATTCTACCCTATAGCTTTATAATACACTCATATAATGTAGAGCCTGGTACATTATAACCTCATAGAACACAATTCTATAAACTATAAATACCATCCTTGGTTTTGCATTAACAATGACAATGCTGAAGTAATGGTGTGTCAAGAGCACTATAAAATGACACCAGGTACCATCAACTGTAATAATACATTCAAAATTGCAAAAAAAACCAATAACACATTAAGTCTTTAGCTATAATAAGCAAAGATAACCTCTGAATGGTTAGCTATGGTCTCTTCCTAGCTGTGAACAAATAATCTATTATGACATATGAAGTAGCAAAGGGGAAATCCATTTCCATCTTCCAGTTATGTTCAGTCCTCTAAAAAATCTATATAACAGTCTGTCTGAAATGATTAAAAGATCAATAACACACTACTTTTTTTGAGAATTGTGTTTTGATAACATTTCTACAAATACTGTTCTGGACATCCTTCACCACTTGCCTGGATGCATTATCTGTAACTGTCTTTTAATAGACTGAGACTAAATTATTAGAAAAGAATTGCATCACCAGGGAGTAAGGGTTGTCAGATACCACTGAGATGTAATACATCAAATGCAGTTGTGCACAGCCTTATCTCATAGGCTTTTTGTTTTCTTTAGGATACATTTTTTTTTAAAAAGAGTTTTTAACCCTCGTAACTACTCTAATTCAGAATTAGTAAAATGAGTGCCAACAACATGCAGTTCCATAGAATTAATGAATCAATGGCTATATCTACATATTGGATAAAGAGTTCAGGACCTGAAAAGGAGATAATATAAACTTTCTTTCAAACCAAGCATGTATTTGGTTGTCCCATCATTAATTAAAAAGTTCACTGGGAAAGTATTTTCTTTAATGGCATTGATTTACAAGTTATTTATGGAATTCCTCCAAAGCAGGGTTGGCTTTAGCAAGTGCGGGGCCCGATTCGTACTCACCCGTCGGCGCTTTGGGTCTTCAGCGGCTCTTCGGCAGCGGGTCCTTCACTCGCTCCGGGTCTTTGGCGGCACTCAAGGACCCACCATCGAAATGCCGCTGAAGACCCGGAGCGAGTGAAGGGTCAACTGCTGAAATGCCGCCGAAGACCCAGAGCGCCGCCGGGTGAGTAAACATTAAAAAGGCGCTGGTGCGGGGCCCTCTTGGACGCCGGCATGGGGCCCTCTTAGGCGTGGGGAATTGGGCAAATCGACCGAAAGCCGGCCCTGCTCCAAAGCATTGTTTGGTCTTTTGCAAAAGGTAGAGAGAATAGTTAATCTGGATTCTGGAGTTCTATTTCCAACTATGCAATTATTCATAGTATCCCTTAAACAAGGTATTTAGTGGATCTATTCTTCAGGTTCCCCATCTATTAAATACAAATAAATATATAACTAATAGGTTTGATAAGAATTTAGTGAATGTATTTATACAGTGCTTTGAGATGCCTCAATGAAAGGAATGAGAGATGCTGTATGACCAGAGCAAAAAAGAAAAGGAAATCTGAATTGCTTGCACCTCAATCTCTGCGTCAAAAAGCACAAATCACTCACCAAACTCCCACTATTTGAGGACCGTTTTGAAGAGCAGGTCAGAGAAACATCATGGCAAACAAAGATTTGGATGTCTTTGCACGTAGGTGAACCAGATATTGGATTACCATTGCAATGTGGTTTGAAAAATATAGATGATAACCTCCTATCTTCAAGGGCCTACCTGCACTTGAGCTTTTACAAGACCTTATTTGTGCCTGTACCAGTAGGGGTTGCTGCACAATCAACTGTGTCTATAGTCAGAACAGTCTTCCCTGCACAGGACTGGTGTGCATCCCATGCACTTGACAGAGATCAAAATGAGCAAAGATGATGTTGACTAGAAATGTCACAGTGCTGTTGCATTTCAATGATGCCTGTACAAATGTATCTATTTGTCTTGTCCTTTAGATTATTGTTATGCTTTTGAGGTCACAAAGAAATCCAATTTTGTCTTGAAATAATGCATAGTCATTAAATGAACAAATGAATCCAAATATTTCAAAGTGGTAATTTTAACTTGTTGATGGTGTGATTATTTATTGCTGTTTCTATGGCAATTGTTTCACATCATACTTCTACTTGAAGTAGACATAGTAAACTTTTGTGTGTGTGTGGAATGGGGAGAGAGGTCACATTAAATTGACAAAACCGGTGGTGTAGGCTGCTCGGCTATAAGGGCTGACTCAAAACTTCAGCTAAAATTCAGACTCCAACTTCCCTGAAGGTGGAAAAATAACTTCACTGAGAGCTATAGTTACTGTACCTGTTGGCGATACCTTTCTGCTCCTTTAAGAGTTATTTATACTCCAGAGGATTTTTAGAGGGAGCGGTTCCTGAGCTCCAGGGAAAGCAGGCCTAGCAGTCGTGGGTAAAATTATCTGCTTAGCACAGTGGCGTGCTCAGGGGCGGCTCTAGGATTTCCGCCGCCCCAAGCAGGGCGGCATGCCGCGGGGGGCGCTCTAGCGGTCGCCGGTCCCGCGGCTCTGGTGGACCTCCCGCAGACGTGCCTGTGGAGGGTCCGCTGGCTCCGCGGCTCTGGTGAACCTCCCGCGGTCCCAGCGGACCGTCCGCCGGAGCCGCCTGCTGCCCTCCCGCTGGGTCGCCGCCCCAAGCGCGCGTTTGGTGCGCTGGGGTCTGGAGATGGCCCTGGGCGTGCTTGGGGGTGTAGGGTTGGAGTCAAGGGGTGCTCACCACTCATGTGATCCAGGAGCTGTTTCTGGTACAGCAGTTTATCTCACAGTAAGACTATGTGTGCCCCTGGCAATTGTGCTGTACATGGAAAAATAGATCCTGGGAGTGGGGTAGCCATGTTTTCTGGCAGCAGCAGCAGATTTATTATTACCTTTGCAGGCACAGAAGATGAGCTTCCTTAGTACTAATTTCCTGAGCACTGCAGAATTCACAGGAAATTTGCCTTGTCGCTGTTTTATGTGGGTGCACTAAGGGGAAATGCCTTCATGGAACTTTGCCATTCTCCAGTGCACCCATGTAATACAGGACAGGATTTGGTCATATGGATTGATTTCTGGGAGGCCTCAGGCTAATTTTATGTTGCTGTGCTTTATTAACAACACACTCCGTTAAATGTTTCCCTTTAGCACTTAAAAAAAAGTGCATGAGAGAAGACTTCTTGAATGGACAATCACTGTTATAAATGCAATAGGAAATACAGTGGCTGATCCTCCAAGATTTCTTCCAGTAGCAGGGAGTCTAAAATGTCAGTAGCTCAGCGGTCTCAATACTCAAATCTGTATCTGATCAAAACTAGGTTTTCAAATTGAGATATTCAGGCTGTCATGCTTTCTATTTTCTCAAAGAATTGCTTTCTAATTTAACACCACTTTGAATGCTTTTAGGTCAAGTTGGCTGTAGCACCAAACTGCAAGTTAATTATATGGAGAACTGAAAAAACAATGGGCATACTTCTTGAACAGCCTCTGAAACTATTTTATTCTTTGCCTTTAAAATCAGCCATTCAAGTACTCATGCTGAAGATATTGTTGTTGCATGAAATATTGCTATTTTTCCCCAGTGAGTGGGGAATTAACTGGGAGTTCTGCCACTGATTTGAATGGCTTTCAGGGCATAGTGCAAAGCCCATCTGTTTTTCCAGGCCTCTAGGAAATAGAGGGCTTTGGGCATTTGTTTATTGGGATTTTTGGTAGAGTTTTAGCATTGTTTAAATTAGATTTAATATTATAGTGGCTTATAAGACATTAATTGGTAAAATCCTGGCCCCATTCACGGCAATGGGAGTTTTGCCAATGACTTCAATTGGGTCAGGATTTCACCAACTATACAGCTTCCAAGAGACAGGCATAATGAGTGCACTCTGAAAAACTCAAAATTTCACCCACAATAATAGGCATGGAGAAAACTCCTTTGGAAAGTTGGCCCAAAGGCCAAGTGAATACTATTCTATTAAAAGAAACTTAAATTTGCATTAAACACTTGCATTTTCTCTTAATTTGTATTATTCAGTCTCATGTTGGAAGTATATGACACTGGAAATATGCTCTGCAAAATAAGCTTTTTAATATTCTGTTTGTTTCAATAAAAAAACCTTCATGCATAAGAAAATGAAGGCTATTTTTGATAGCACTGATACACTATAGAATAAATCAGTTTTACATACTGTACCTGTACAAAAGAAAATATTTTAAAAACTGAAAATCAATCCATGACCTATAAAGAAGTTTTGAATAACCTTGTGGGATCCTTTGTTTACCTTTTTTCCAGCTATTAGAGTAGAGAATAATAAAAGAGGCATTTAGTACAAGTTTGACTTGTTTGTTTATTTTCCCATTAGAAAGGATAGAGTGGGACTGCAGATAGAATAAAGTTTACAAAATTAAATCTGAGGTTAGCAGTGCAGCCAAAAGAGTTTTTTGAAAATGCTCTGACTTGAATACAACCAGCTTTCTGATTCTTTACTGGGCTGCAGCCTGTGCTGACGTAGCACTTCTAGGAGCAGTAGTTCGTTTTTTCTGAAAGGACATACTGCTTCCTTTCATGCCACCAGCCACCAAGCTCAACTGGATGAGCAAAGTCAACGGTGACTTTGAAATCTTTGAAAATGATGTGAGGAGAAACAAGAAAAAGTAAAAGAATGTGAAAGACCCTGTGGCCTTTCCTACAGTGCCTATTTTGAAAGAACAAAATATTGAGATCACATAACTAAAATCTGTGTTATAAACAAATCTGTCATTCAAAGCTCATTGAAATCATTGGGAGTCATTCCACTAGCATCATTGGACTTTGAATCACTTCTACAATTCCTTGTCCTGCTGAAATTAATTCACTTGTGTGAGTATTCCCATTAACTACATCAGAACACCTATACTTGGTCAGATCAGTGGTGCTTCTAGCTCAAGGGTTCTCAAATTGGGGGTCGGGAACTCTGAAGGGGTCATGAAGTTATTACATGGGGGGTCATGAGCTGTCAGCCTCCACCCCAAACCCTGCTTTGCCTACAGCATTTATAATGGTGTTAAATATATAAAAAGTGTTTTTAATTTATATGGGGAGTTGCACTCAGAGGCTTGCTATGTGGATGGTGTCACCAGTATAAAAGTTGAGAACCACAGATCTAGCCCAGTATCCTGTCTCTGACAGTGGGCAGTGCCAGGTGCTTCAGAGGGAATGGATAGAACACGGCAATTTAGAGTGAGCCATAATTCCTAGCTTCTAGAAGTTGGAGGTTCAGGGATGCCTGGAGCATGGGGTTGCGTTGATGAACATCTTGGCTAATAACCATTGATAGACCTATCCTCCATGAACTTATCTAATTTGTTTTTGGACTCAGTTGTACTTTTGGCCTGCACAACATTCCATGGCAATGTGAAGGTGTACATGTAAAGGTGTACATCCTTATGCTTGTTTTTAAACCTGCTGCCAAATCATTTCAATGAGTGACCCTGAGTCTGTTATATGAAGGCAGGGGCGGCTCCAGGCCTCAGCACGCCAAGCGCGTGCTTGGGGCGGCAAGCCGCGGGGGGCGCTCTGCCGGGAGGGCGGCAGGCAGCTCTGGTGGAGATCCACAGCCACGCCTGCCGGAGGTCCACTGGAGCCGCGGGACTGGCGACCAGCAGAGTGCCCCCCTGCGGCATGCCGCCGTGCTTGGGGCGGCGAAATGGCTAGAGCCGCCCCTGTATGAAGGGATAAAATAGCACTTCTCTATTCACTTTCTCCATACTATTCATGATTTTATAGACCTCTAGCATATACCCCTTTAATCATCTATTTTCTAAGCTAAACAGTCCCAGTCTCTTTAATCTCTCCTTACATGGAAGCTGTTCCATATCTCTAATCATTTTGTTGGCCTTTTCTGTGTCTTTTCCAAGTTAATGTGTCATTTTTTGAAATGGGGCTGCACAGAGTATTTAAGATGTGGGTGTACTATGCATTTCTATAGTAGCATTATGGTATTTTCTGTTTTACCTATCCCTTTCCTAATGGTTCCTAACATTGAGCAGATGTCAAAAAATAAAAAGCTAACACTGTGCGGTGGCAGTTTTCAGAGAACTAGCCACAATGACTCCAAGCTCACTTTCCTGAATGGGTAACGGCTAATTTAAACACCATCACTTTGTATGTATAATTTGGATTATGTTCTCTATTGTGCAGTATTTAGCAAATTTTGCCACCTCAGTGTTCACCCCATAAACATGCTGAACAGCACAGTCCTAGTACAGATCCTTGGGGGACCCTACTGTTTATCTCTCTACATTGTGAAAACTGATAATTTAGTCCTACACTTTGTTTCCTCTCCTTTAATTGGTTACTGATCCATGGGATCAGTCAACTTCCCTCTTATCCCATGACTGCTTACTTTGCTTAAGAGCCTTGGTGAGGGACTGTGTCAAAGGCTTCCTGAAAGTCCAAGTACACTGCATCCATTGGCTCATTCTTGTCACCAAGAATGTGGACTCGCTCAAACAATTATAATAGATTGGTGAGGAATAATTAAGGCTGTTAGTCACAGTTATTTTTGGTAAAAGTCATGGACAGGTCATGGGCAATAAATAAAAATTCATGGACCATGACCTGTCCATGAGTTTTATCAAAAATATCTGTTACTAAATCTCTACTTCTGGGTACCCTGCTTCAGTGCTGGGGATTAGCTGCCCTCAACTGCTGCTCCCTGGAGACTGCTCTCCGGATGGCCTCTGGACACCCCTGGGGCCGCTGCTCTAGCGGCCTCAGGACCACTGCTGCTCAGGTGGTCCCCAGAGCGCCCCCAGGCTCTGACCGCTGCTTGTGCCATCCCCCTGGAGTCAGCGGCACTGTGAGAGATTCCGTGGGAGAATCACTGCCTTAAGCGTGATTTCCCTTTACAAAAGCTTTATTTACTCTTCCCCAACATATTGTGTTCTCTTGTGTGTCTGATAGTTCTATTCTTTGCTATAGTTCCAACCAATTTGCCTGGTACTAAAAGTTAGGCTTACCAGCCTGTAATTGCCAGGATCACCTCTGGAACCCTCTTTTTTTAAATTTGTGTTACATCAGCCAGTCATTTCATACAGGTTTCAGAGTAGCAGCCGTGTTAGTCTGTATCCGCAAAAAGAACAGGCTGATTTAAGCGGTAGGTTACATACCACAGTTTTGCAATTTCATATTGAGTGCTTACAGAACTCTTGGGTGAATATCATCTGGTCCTGTATACTTATTACTGTTTAAATTTATCAATTTATTCCAAAACCAACTTTACAAACACCTCAGTCTGGGACAGTTCCTCAGATTTATCACCTAAAAATAATAGCTCGGGTGTGGAGGTCTCCCTCAGATCCTCTGCAGTGACGACCAATGCAAATAATTCATTTAGCTTCTCTGCAGTGGCCTTGTATTCCTTTAATGCTCCTTTAGCACCTTGATCAGCCAGCGGCCCCACCTATTTGCTTCTCTTATCGTGCTTCTGATGTACTTCAACTTTTTTTTGCTGTTTAGTTTTTGCTCCTCAAACTTTCTTGGCCTGCCTTGTTATATATAATTTGCCAGGGTTCATGCTCCTTTGTATTTTCTTCAGTGGTACTTGACTTCCAATTTTTAAGGATGCCTTTCTGCCTCTAACTGCCTCTTTCTCTGTTTAGCCATGGTGGTACTTTTTATGGTCCCCTTTCTGTGGTGTGTGTGTGTGTGTGTTTTAATTTGGAATATACATTTAGTTTGAGCCTCTATTATGGCATCTTGAAATCGTTTGCAGGCCTTTTAATTTCTATTCAACTAGCTTCTTTTTTGTGTGGTTCCCCTGTTTGAAGTTAAATGATACTGCGGTGAGTGTCTTTAGCATTTTTCCTCCTACAGGGATGTTAAATTTAGTGACACTATTGTTGCTGTTACCAAGAGGTTCGGCTATATTCACCTCTTGGCCCAGATTCTGTGTGCCAGTAAAGACTAAATCAAGAATTGCCTCACTCTTTATGGGTTCCAGAATAAGCTGCTCCAAGAAGCAATCCGTTGTGGTATCTATAAATTTTATTTGTGCATCCTTCATAAAATGACACATACCCAATCAATATGAGGAAAGTTGAAATCCACCATTATTGTTTTTGTAGTCCTCAGCACATGCTAATCCACCGATTAGGCATAGTCAGGCCCACCTGGTCCATTTTTCTGCCTTTCTAGCCTTAATCTCCTGTCACCATCCTGGTCAGGTGGCCAGTAGTATATTTCTGCTGCAATAGTTTTATTGTTCAAGCATGGAATTTCTGTCCATAGAGATTCTTTTGTATAGTTTGATTCACTACTGTTAATAGTTAATTCATTGACTTATTGGGACTGTTTATGTGTAAGAGCTAATCAATAAGATTAGAAGTTGCAGAGTTAGGGCTCTTTAGTAGAAGCATGGAGTATATTGTGTTTAAGTGGTGCAATCTAAGTTCATGCATGCTGTGAGCCTTTTTAGAATTAATTTCTGACAATCTTATTTCTTCAAATATTTGTGTGTTCCATAACTATACAGTAGTCACCATTCAAAAGAGAGCACTTAGTAGATACCATACAGACATCACAGTTATTTCATGTTTTAAGAATAGGGAAAAATTATGGTGTTTCAGACACCAGCATGGTGGAGATTGGTAAATGTTGATGGTTTTCAATTATCTCTGTACTTTAGATTACCATAATAAGTTTGCATCCTTTAAAAACGTTGTATGCCATGCTAAGTGGAGTTTATTGCAGTAGTACATCCTCCAGCCTAAAATCTCTCAGACTCACAGTCTGTGGCTAGAAGAGACCATTAGATCATCTAGTTTGACCTCCTGTATTGGCCACACAGATCATAGAATTCATCCCGTTACTCCTGTATTGAACCCAGTAATTTGTGTTTGACTAAAGCACATCTTCCCAAAAGGCATCCAGTGTTGATTTGAAGACATCCAGAGCTGGAGAATCCATCATTTCCCTATGTAGTTTGTTCCATTGGTTTTATGTCTGTAAGATGTCCGTGCACACTAATTTTACGAATTTTAGTGGTTCTAATCCTTATAGTACCTGGGTTCTTTACAGGAATTAAAATACAGATTTCACAAAATATAGGTCTTTAAAAAAACTCAATAAAAACTGCATATCTTGCTCTTAAATGCTTGAGCAAACATACGTCAAGCACCTTGCCACAAAGCTCAGCAAACACCCAATCTTGTTGAATCTGCAGCCAGAAAAACTGCCACAATAGCATTTAAAGACACATGAACTTCCCCCATCTATCATAAGTTACATTTGAAGCTTGGTTAGCAAAGACCAACGACCCTCTGGTTTCATGAAATCTAAGTTGGCCAAGCAGAATTTCAATTTCATGCCAGCATAAGTGCAGTCTTTCTGCTTAGTGCCGGGAAGATAGAAAGCAGAATAAGAGGTCCTGAATCTTATTTAAAATGGCCTCAACCTGGTCTCTTAGTGTGGGCCTCCAAATAATCTGTGATCCTCCAAATAATTGTGCTTGTATTTTCATACCCATTAAAATAGTAGTATACTATCTAAGTGTCTAACAGGATTAGAAATAGGATGGTCTTGTGATAAAAGCCCTTTACTCAAATGTAGAAGATTGGGGTTCAGTCCCCATCTCTACTGTGCAACCTTGGGCCACTCATTTAAGCCACATTTCAGGAAAGCACTTAAGAACATGCTTATGTGCCTTCCTGAATCATGGTCCTTTGGGGACTGGAGTTTTCTAAAAAAGGGTGTGTTTCTGGTGTGACAACATGGAGGTGGTACATGTTATCAATCTCCAACTCTCACAGGGAGATGCAGTTGGTGAGGGTATTTGTAGTACAGTGTTTAAGCTTTAACATCTGTTTCTCTTCCAAACATGTGCCTAGGGTTTACAATGGCATAGCTGATTCATTATCTCCTTTTCAGATGGACAGATTGTGGGAGTTGGCACAAGGAGCCAGCAAGCAACCTGAATAGATGCTGCTAGCACTGTAGAACCATGGTGTATGATGACTATCAGTGTAGCAGAGATCGGTAGCACTGCGAACATTTTGGAGATATGAGAGAAGATTTAATGATTTGGGGGCAATTTCAGGAGTAGGAAGGCCTGTCACTAATAGGGCCAATTGCAGAGGAATGGATGCTGCGTGACATGGTGGTCTTAGCAACCTGGTGACTGGTGTCAATAACCATCTCCACTCGTCTATCAGGAATTACATATGTCAGTAGGTTGAATGGTTACCTGATACTTGTAGCAAATTTTTAGTTCAGAGGTTTCACCCAGGGTGATCTCAAAGCACTGGTCCTAGGCAGGATACATATCATCCTATCAGTGTTTAATATGCTTAGGGATCTAGTGTGGATCCTAGAGCCCATGTGTCATTGTGGACAAGCGGTGGCCTTGTTTAGGGCAGCATCTCTGGTAGTGTTTTGGGGTTTTTTTTGAGCTTTTAGAATCAGCGAACTAGGTCTGAGTCCTGCATAGCGTCTTCTGGAAGGACTTGGAATTGAGGGATACACACTGGGACGGGCGATCGGTGATATTAACCTTGAGGAGGTTGAAGGCAGATCAAGGAGGCAGGGTGAATCCTTTATTTTACAGGAGCGTGGCAAGCCTGGGATCAATGCTGTGCAGGCAGGGAAAGTGTATGTGGCATAAGGCCAGGGAGGGATGGGCCTCTCTTGATTCATTGTTGATGGTATGTTGTGAGGGGAACCCCCAATTTGTTAGTGTAGGGATGCGCCCTGGCTCCCAGCCGCGCCTGAGAAGGACGAGCCAGACCAGGCGCTGGAGTGGGCGGAGTCACCGCCACCCGTCCCTGCCCCCCGGAAGTCAAAGGGCGGGACAGGAAGTATAAAAGCCCGGCCCCAGCGCTCAGTGAGGCGGAGGCCTCCGGAGAGGACAGACGTCGGTGCTCGAGCTCCCGCCGGGGCCAGCCTTCCCTGTGCCCGGTATCCAGAGGAGCGCTGGCCTGACCTTCCCCGTGCCCGGTATCCGGAGGAGCCGCCTGAGCGTCCCCTCCGCCCGGTATCCGGAGGAGCCGCCTGAGCGTCCCCTCCGCCCGGTATCCGGAGGAGCCGCCTGAGCGTCCTCTCCCCCCGGTATCCGGAGGAGCCGCCTGAGCTCCGCTCCGCCTGGTATCCGGAGGAGCCCATGGTCTGGGACCCACCAGATGATGCCGGCGACGGACAGGTACCTAGGGAGGGGGAGATTGGAAGTGGCCTGGGGGTAGCTGACCCCAGTCAGGCTGCAGATATACCTGAGCCTATGTCAGTGCGTTGCGGTCAGGATCCCCACTGACAGCAGCGAGTCTTTGCTGCTGCTAGGGCCCCGGGCTGGGACACAGTGGAGTGGGAGGGCCTGCGTTCCCCCTGCCACCCTTCCAAGGGTGGCAGACTCCCCCTCCCCCTGGCCTGAGGAGGCCTTTGCTATTGTTTAGTTCGCTGCTCAGCCCCTGCCTAAGTGTCTGAGCCTTACCTGTGTTTGTTGCCACGCCCTGAGCCAGGGTTTGGCTATATAGACTGCTACTGTTTAGCTCGCTGCTCAGCCCCTGCCTGAAGGGCCTGGGCTCACAGACTCTGTGGTTGATCAGCCCTGCTGAAGGACCTCAGCCTGAACTAACTTGTTGCCCCGCCCTGCTCCAGGGCCGGGCTTATAGACTCTGTGTTTGCTCAGCCCTGCTGAAGGACCTGAGATGGGACTGCTTGTTGCCCCGCCCTGCTCCAGGGCCGGGCTTATAGACTCTGTGTTTGCTCAGCCCTGCTGAAGGACCTGAGGCTGAACTAACTTGTTGCCCCGCCCTGCTCCAGGGCCAGGCTTATAGACTCCGTGTTTGATCAGCCCCTGCGGAGGGGTCTAAGCCCGAGGCGGGCTGCTGCCTGTAGGGAGGCGCCCTGGCTCCCCGCCGCGCCTGAGAAGGGCGAGCCCCATACCGGACCTTTACAGTTAGTTATAAGACTGGGACTGACATGGCTGAGGTTTCCAGCATGTGAATTTGGTTCCCACTCACTCAGGATTGCGACAGCAGCAACAGCAGCCCAGCTGGATCTGGGGGCTAGCGCAATTCAGGCAATTGGGTGTTGGCATTCTGAGGCATACAGAACATTGTGTGACTGCAGAAGGGGAATCAGTGTTAATTTTCCTTTGTGTCTGCATTCCAGATGCTGGCAGGTGGGCCAGGCAGACAGCGGAGAAGATCTATGGGCACAGTATTGTTTACTGGGTGCATAGGCAGGATTCCAGTTTGTCTGGATGTTTGCACTGGGCCTCAGTGATGAAGCAGTCCTGAGCTGGCATGGGGGGAAGGGCATGTTATGGCACCAGCTGATGCCCCTTCTGAACACCTTGATGGCTCGTGAGCAGGCACCAGATATGATTTGTGGCTAATCTTGGGAAAAGTGATTACGGAACATGTAAAGGGGTGAACTTAATGCTCAGAGGTAAGGGGGCTTGGGACAGATCCTGGAACTCTTTCCAGGTTTGAAAATTACTTGGTCACACATGTTGCAATGCAGCCTGTGGCAGGGAGCTGTGAAGCCCTGTTGGACTGACAATGCTAGGAGGTATGTGAAGAGTGAGGTGGCCAAATACATAGGTGGCATTGTGGGATTTGGTAATTTCTCATTTAGACATAGCATACGGAGATCCAGAATTATTCAGGGAGGATGGGATCCACCTGTCAGACTTGGAGCTGACACATTTTTGGCTGATATTAAAGAAGACACTAGTAAATGTCTGGGAACTTAGCTAGGTACTAGGCAGGGGGAGGCATCCACCCTAGTTGGTTGCACCTTCTTGTGGCGGATGTCCAGTGCAGGTACTCTGTAGGGAAGGGATACGGTGATCAGACAAAATGGATTGGTAAAGGATTTAAAGGAGGTCTTTTTTTAAAGGAGGGAAAATGGGGGGCAGGAGTGGAGGGGGGGATTCAGGGCTCCTATGGCTGGTATGGCAGGGAGTCAACCCCCCACTCTTTTTATAGCCACCCTTAACCCTCGTTCAAGAGGGGAGTATACTGAAGTCCCAGCAGCAGGTTGGCTGGGGATCAGGATGGGTAAAGGCAGAGGGCAGACAGCAGCCCTCCATCCCACTGTGGCATACATAAACAATTATGGAATTACCTGCACTGTACTTGATCTGCTGGGTACTCCCTTTATTTAGGCATAAAGTTGTAGCTTAATTAAACCATCAAACTAATGTCTGTCTTTCTTCCAGCACAGCTGGACAATGCTACATGGGATACATAGATTCAGTAATTACAATAAGTAATTACAATAAGTAATTCAGTAATTACAATAAGTCTCTAATTCCTTTAGCTGGTAGAGCGGGAGAATGGTCCAGTGGTTAGGGTGCTAGTCTGGGACTGAGAACATGGGTTACATACCTTGCCACAGTCTTCCTATGTGACCTCAAGTAAGTCACTTAGGCCTGGTCTACACTAGGACTTTAATTCGAATTTATCAGCGTTAATTCGAACTAACCGCTCAACCGTCCACACCAGGAAGCCATTTAATTCGAACTAGAGGGCTCTTTAGTTCGAATTTGGTACTCCACCCCGGCAGGTGGAGTAACGCTAAATTCGCACTTGCTAGCTCGAATTAGGCTTGGTGTGGATGCTAATCGAACTTAGCAGCTCCGGGAGCTATCCCACAGTGCACCACTCTGTTGACGCTCTGGACAGCAGTCCGAGCTTGGATTCTCTGGCCAGCCACACAGGAAATGACCCGCGAAAATTTGAATTCATTTTCCTGTCTGGGCGGTTTGAATCTGACGTTCTGGTTGCACATCGGGGCGAGCTCCGCAGCACCTGCAACGATGCAGAGCTCTCCAGCAGAGGAGTCCGGGCAATCCCAGAATAGAAAGAGGTCCCCAGCATGGACTGACCGGGAAGTCCAGGATCTGATCGCTGTGTGGGGCGAGGAGTCTGTGCTCTCGGAGCTGCGCTCCAACAAGCGGAACGCGAAGACCTTCGAGAAGGTCTCTAAAGCCATGAAAGACAAAGGATACAGCCGGGATGCGATGCAGTGCCGCGTGAAAGTGAAGGACCTAAGACAAGGGTATCAAAAAGTCAGAGCGGCAAACGGACGCTCCGGAGCCCAGCCCCAGACATGCCGCTTCTACGAGGCACTGCATGCCATTCTAGGTGGGTCTGCCACCAGTGCCCCACCAGTGACGGTGGACTCCGAGGACGGAATAGTGTACCGGGACAGTTCCCCCTCCCTGTTCGCCGATGGGGAAGATGAGGAAGGGTCTTTAGAGGACGGCGCAGGCGACATCGAACCCACTCCCGCTTTCCCTGACAGCCAGGATCTCTTCATCACCCTCACAGAGATCCCCTACCAACCGTCCCCGCCCGTTAACCAGGACTCGGAATCAGGGGAAGGATCAGGCGGTAAGTGCTACAAACAGGGAAACATTTATTTTTTTAAGAAACAGGGATTTATATAAAAAATAGAAATACTATATAAACATTTTTAAATATGAAACTAAACAAACAGCAGGTCTACACAAACAGCAATGGAGCAATAGTCCTCTGGGGATATTTCAAAAAAGCTCTCAGAGAGCAGCTGGAAAAGCCTCAGCAAGAGGTTTCTTGGGAGAGGTGCTTTATTGGGTGCTCCGTTGAAGCACACTCTTCCGCGCCATGCCATCCTCAGGTAGAGGGGGACCATCGCCTCTACGAGCATGGCAGCGTAGGGTCCTGGTCTGTGCAGGGCTTCTATTAACATCCGCTCTCTCTGTGTGCGCCTGACACGCCTCAGGGTGATGTCGTTGTGGAAGTGCTGCATCTAATTAGTGGAATTAGTGTACTATTACTATTGTGCATGGTAGACTTTTACTTTGCATAAGAATGACCCTCGCTTAACAGAGTTTTACTTTGCATAAGAATGACCCTCGCTTAACAGAGTTTTACTTTGCATAAGAATGACCCTCGCTTAACAGCCAGGTGTTCCAGGACTCAGAGGAAAAGCATACAGGGGTCTTTCGCGGTCACTGGCGGGAGATGCCGCATAACGCTCATCTTTTCTGCTTTGCACATTGCCTCCAGCAGGAGAGCACAGCTAAGCACTATCTGATAAGCAGTCTGTACTGTAAGGCTTACCAGGACTTTGTGCAAGAGGGATGCAGCTGTCTCTCCTCGCTTGTGCGCTATCCAGTGCAATCGCGCCGCCAATGAGAGCGTAGTCCGAAATCTCGGACTAGTTCCGAGATCTCCTGAGACTTGGTTCCCTGTTTGGTCTTCTTAACTGAAAATGACTAGACTGTGTTTACTGTTGGCAAACATGTATTTGTTCAAGGAAATCACCTACTTTTTCGCATCACACAGCTTCGGCTCCTTCACGGACTGCCCCGCCATCCCCCTCGCAGAGGCTGGCTCAGATTAGACGCCGAAAGAAAAAGACAAGGGACGACATGTTCCAGGAACTGATGGCCAGCTCCAGAGCGGAGGCGGCAGAGCAGAGACAGTCGAGGGAGAGCCTGTGTCAGCAGCATCGCACACACCTGGAACGGGAGGATAGGTGGCGGCAGGAAGACCAGCAGGCGACTCAAACGCTGCTTGGTCTAATGAGGGAGCAAACGGACACTCTCCGGCGCCTTGTAGATGTTCTGCAAGACCGCAGGCAGGAGGAGAGAGCCCCCCTGCAGTGCATCTGCAACCGCCCTCCAACGCCAAGAAGTCCTGTCCCCCCCTCACCCAAAGTGACAAGAAGGAGGGGCGGTAGGGGCCGTGAGAACTGTCACTGCACCGCAGCAGAGCGCTAATGTACAAGACACCTCTCGCGCTGTAAATCTGTAGAAGTTCTTCCCTTACAGGATCACCCAGTCCCAAATCCAAGTTTCAACCCCCCACTGTGTATAACATTATTAAAAGCGGTTTGCTGTTACTCTCTGTTTCCGTCACGTTTCTCGTGTTAGAAGACTTTGTGTGTGTGGGGGGGGATTTTTAATTGCAGTGCATAGCCCACATTACCAGGGTACAGACTTGGGGGCAGGGTCAACTGCAGGGCACACACAGACTGCAGTCACTAGGCACCAGGGACAGTCTGTGTGGTGTATGCTGCCCCGGGTCTTTCCTTGATGTGTAGGGTCCTGGTGCCTGACATCCCCGAATGTAAAGGCAGGCTTCCCTTCACATGCATTTGGACCGTAGTCACGATCCTCCCCGGTGCCCCGAGCCCCAAAAAGAGACCTCATCCAGGGGCAGATACTCACCCTTCCCCCACACCCCTCACCCCTTCCAACGCCCAAACCCACAGCCGTCATGGTAACCCCTATCCAAGGACGGCACCCCTCGCCCCTTCCTGCAAACCCACCCATCAGTGCACACCTTAACCAGCACAGAATGCTTCCATGTTTCAACGAAGAAACAGAAATGCAAAGTCAACGAAAGATTTATTATTAATTACTAAAACATGTCCTTAGTTTTAAAACGTCCTTGGGAAGTGGGGAAAACTTGGTTTATGATCAGGCTCTCTTAAAATCAAGTGGACAGTCACAGGTTACCCTGCTCTGCGAGGAAACTCGCTTTCAAAGCCTCCCTGATGCATATCGCTTCCCGCTGGGATATTCTCTCAGCACGGGTGTCTGGCTGATCGTAAACAGCAGCCAGGCGATTTGCCTCAACCTCCCAAGCGGCCAAAAAGGTCTCGCCCTTGCTCTCACAGAGATTGTGGAGCACACAGCAAGCAGCAATAACTACGGGGATATTCTTTTCGCTGATGTCAGAGCGAGTCAGTAAGCTCCGCCATCTCCCCTTGAGACGTCCGAAAGCACACTCCACCACCATTCTGCACTTGCTCAGCCGGTAGTTGAAGAGTTCCTTTTCAGTGTCCAAGGCGCCTGTATAGGGCTTCATGAGCCAGGGCATTAGCGGGTAGGCCGGGTCCCCGAGGATCACTGTAGGCATCTGCACATCCCCAACCGTTATTTTGTGGTCCGGGAAGAAAGTGCCTGCCTGGAGGCGTCTAAACAGACCAGAGTTCCTGAACACACGCGCGTCATGAACCTTGCCCGCCCACCCGACGTTGATGTTGGTAAAACGTCCCCTATGGTCCACCACAGCTTGCAGCACCATTGAAAAGTAGCCCTTTCGGTTAATGTACTCGCTGGCCTGGTGGGCTGGTGCCAGGATAGGGATGTGAGTCCCATCTATAGCCCCACCGCAGTTTGGGAATCCCATCGCGGCGAAGCCGTCTATGATGACCTGGACATTTCCGACAGTCACTACCTTTGAGAGCAGTTGCTCAACGATTGCGTGGGCTACTTGAATGACAGCAATCCCCACGGTAGATTTGCCCACGCCAAAGTGGTTCGCTACTGACCGGTAGCTGTCTGGCATGGCAAGTTTCCAGAGGGCTATGGCCACTCGCTTCTGCACAGTCAGGGCTGCTCGCATCCTTGTGTCCTGGCGCTTCAGGGCAGGGGACAGCAAGTCACACAGTTCAAGGAAAGTGCCCTTACGCATCCTGAAGTTTCGCAGCCACTCTGTGTCATCCCAGACCTGCAGCACTATGCGGTCCCACCAGTCTGTGCTTGTTTCCCGGGCCCAGAATCGCCGTTCCACACCATGAACTTGACCCATTGCCACCATGATCTCCACTGCCCGGCGTACCCTGCTTTGTGAGAGGTCTGCGCCACTCTCCTCACCGTGCTGCCGGAGCCTCCTCGCCCGGTTTCTCAGCATCTGACTGTGGAAGAGGTGGACGATAACGTGCGAGGAGTTGACAACGGCCATAAGTGCAGCGATGATCGCAGCGGGCTCCATGCTCGCAGTGCTGTGGCGTCCGCGCTGTAACCGACCAGAGAAGGGCGCGAACAGATTTCCCGCCGGCGCTTTCAAGGAAGAGAGGGAGGGCGGGATTGACGGTTCAATGACGACACATTTTTCCCCCCAGCATGCATTGGGGGGAAATCCCACAATTCCAATGGGCAGCGGGGAGTGCGGGAACTGTGGGATAGCTTCCCACAGTGCACCGCTTCCAAAGTCGAAGCTGGCCCCGTGAATGTGGACTCAGAAGTTCGAATTTGTGTATTTAGTATGGATATACAAATTCGACTTATTAAGGTCGAATCCACAAATTCGACTTAAGTAGATTCGAAATAGTCCTGTAGTGTAGACAAGCCCCAAGTCTCTCTCTCGCTCCCTCCATTCCTTGTCTGTAAAATGGGGTAATAGTACTTTTCTACCTCAGAGGGCATTGTGAGAATAAATACATTAAAGGTGCTCAGATATGGCCTCGAGTACCATAGTATATCTTTGGTCTGAGAGACACCATGGAGTGGATACTCACTCTTTCACTGTCGCCTACAAAGCTAATTCCAACAGCAGCGTTAATGGTTGCCTAGTATTTCTTTGTAGATTGAAATGTCAGTTTTTCTCAGCGAACCTAGACGGCCTAGACATTTCTATATTATCTCAACATTAATTAATCAATTAATGGGGTCTCCATCTCTTGCTCTATAACATAGTGGCAACTGTATTTGATGTAGTTGTATAAAGAGTGTGGTTCCAGAACAAAAGAGAGAAAGTCCAAAGACCCAGAATGAAATCTTGGCCCCACAGTAATCAAAGGTAGTTTAGTCATGAACTTCAGGGGAGCCAGGATTTCACACCCCTTGTCCCCCTCACTTCCAATCTGGAATTGCATTAGGGTTAGGGCCAGGCATAGCAATTTGACCTCCTATTCCCTCTTAGCTAGAAAAGGAGGATTAGGCTACTAAACCATAAAGGGGTTCCTATGTTTGTTTGGTTTTTGTAACTGAAAAACTTTTTGGCCACCAAATAAGTCTTGTAGTATGTTCTGAAGATAATCTAACTTTGGTTTGCCAGCTCCCTCATGTTGCTTAGCTAGTAACAGAAGAAGCCTAGTGCTTTAACTAATTGTGAAAGACTCAATTTGAAAGTTTCTTAGTTTAGTTATACTGTGCTTCACAACTTAAAATTGAGCATTCTGCATGGCTTAATCGCACATGCACACATAATCAAGAATAAAAACAAATCAATGCAATTGAGTTCCGAACAGCCACTAAACAGGCATCACAGAAATGATGTTCAGACTGATAATTTAAATGAGTAAAGGTATCAAGACACACATTCATGGAATAGTGATCTGGGGATAACTTGAAGTTTGTCATGCAATGACTGAAAACTGTTCTGACTGAATTTAATGAGACCAATTTCATTAAAAGAGAAAAACTTTAAAAAGTGTCAGTCAAGCACACTTTCTTCCAAGACATTTGGGCAAATGTTTATACAGTTTTGTAGTGTATCTTTAAGCATCAAAAACACCTGGCTCCCATCTTTTTATCTTCACTTTATTCCCTCCACTGCCCTGTATTCTCTGGCAGATCATTATATCATTCTTGGGTTTAGGAATGGAATATTGCTTTTTTTTTCGTCCAGATTCTAGTCCAAAATATGAAGTTTTGTTTTGTGTTGCTTTTATCAAAATAGTGAGCGAGAAGAGCAAGGCCAGAGGGTGGAGAATCTAAAAAGCTGGAATAGGAAACAAATTGGTTTGGTTGCTGGAAGGAGAAGATCACTTCCTGAGAAGAACTGATGAGCTGCCAGAGACAGTCATAATGAAACATGCCGATGCCTCATAGGGGATCATAGTGAGGATTTATTTTTCAACAGGACTTTGAAAGAATTTTGAATAGACTGATACAAAACAGATTATTATTGCCCTGTTTTTTGCTTGTTTGTTTTTTGCTAATCTTGAGTTATTTATAAGAAATTCCTTTCAACTGTAAAATGTAATAGATTATTCTATTCTAAACCAGCATTGTATTTATGAACATTTTCAGTCTTTGATTGGCAGCATACAGGCTGAGATAATATACAAAACTGTAATTTTGCTACCAACTACCACTTAGATATTAAAAACACTTGGCCAGGTACCACAAACACCAAAAAAGAGGGCTTTGTGTATTGTTGATATTGCCCACGTAAAGAAAACTTGAAGATAAATGGTCTGGAATGTTACACTGGCTGAACGATTTCTTTGTTTCTTTCCTTTCTTATGTTTATGTAACAAAACAAATTTACAGGCTTCAGACTCATTTGTGCTAGTGCTGATAACTTATCTATTGACATGATTTAGGTGTTCTGCTTCTGCAAAATGTTTTGTGTATCAGAGATTTTATCTTTGTTTTTTTTTCCGTTCCCTCAAGCTTTTAAAATTCATGCAGATTCTATCACTTCTTCTCAGGCAGTCATTTGCATTCAGGTATTTCTAGTCCCTGATGCTCATTCAGTAGCAGATTATCTTGCAGTGCACTGTGAAAGAGATTATTTATGTACAACTCCTTTTTACATTATGGCAGATGAGATTTTGGTAATTCAGATAGAAAACTAGCTTTAACTAGTCTTCATTATTTAGAATAACACTTCAGGATATACAGTAACTTACTGTAATGCATTTTGTAAACATAGTGAAATCTTATAGCAACATTTCATCTATAGTCTCTTCTATTAAATATTCTATCAAAGGTGGGGAAAACTGGCAATTTTGCGTGTGGATTGTAAAGTGTACAGTACATTAAAATGTAAATTAGTGATATACTGCACAATGAGAACATGGAAACCCATCTGTTTCCTTTGTAGACAGAAAGTAAATGATACTATTCATGTGCTTAATATTGGTCACATTCTTAAATGCTTTGCAGACTCACTGCCAGGGTGAATGCATTCTTAAATGCTTTGCAGAATCAAGCTCCTATAGATTGACAGTGAGCACATTTTAAACAAAAATAATTCTGGTTTCAGAGGTATTACTGGTACCAGTGGTATTTCCCATTCTAAGCATAGGGCATATCTCTGGAATTGGTAATACTTCTAAAACTGGAATGAATTTTTTAAGTATCTCACAGTCTAATTTTAGGCCACCATATTTGAAAAAATTAGCCTTTGTGAATGGAATACATGAGTTTCTTAGAATTAAGTGTGTGAAAGGTTCCCCTCCATCCCCAGGGAGACACTTGAAACTGGGGTACCACTGAGCCTGCCTGGCTCACCAGCCTTTACAATGCATTGCTGAGGCAAGCCAGCCAAGCCCTCCCTCAGGCTTAGACTGCACTTACACACATACAGTTAGGGGCACACCCCGCTGCAGCTATACACACAGATCAGCTCTGCATGGGAAGGATCAGCTAAGGAACTGCCTAGTTACTCAAGTACATGCCCCCTCTGGAGTGTAAACCCAAAATTATACCATCTTGTGCTGCACAGAGAACTGTACAGTGTAGCTAATGAAATTCACCCCCTCCCTCTTTGTGGAGAGGGATATACACAGCTTTCTGCCTCAAGTTAGGATTTCCACATGCACGGTTTTAGACAAAACAAAGCAAGTTTATTAATTGGAAAAGATAGATTTTAAGTGATTATAAGGGATACCAAACAGATCAAACCAGATTACCTAGCAAATAAAACAAATATGCAATTTAAGCTTAATATACTAAAGAAATTGATTATAAGTAGCAAATTCTCACCCTATATGCTGTTTTAGGCAGATTGCAGAGTTTCTTGAAGGCAAGCTGTATTTGCTTGCAGCTTAAAACTCCAGATATTCCTTTCAAAGGCCAGACACTCTAGCCTAGGTTCAGCCCTTCTCCCCTACTGCAGTCTTTTTGTTCTCAGGTGTTTCCGGCAGTCCTCTTTTTGGTGAGGAGTCAATGAAGAACCAACCCGGATGATGTCACTCCCCTGCCATAAATAGTTTTTGCATATGACAGGAATCTTTTGTCTCCTAGTTTGATTCCCACCCCTGCTCAGTGGAAAAGCACTAGTATTATCATGGAATCCAGTACCAGGTGACTTGGTCAGATTTCTCTACAGTCATTATACAGAGGCTGTTTCCAGCATCCCCAGGAAGGCTTCCTGGTGGGAGATTAACATCACCAAAGACCTATTGTGTTCCCTAATGTCCCTTCCCAACTGACCATTCAGACTGATTGGCATTCTGTCTAGAGGGCATTCCCCAGATGTAAAGATATTTGTAATAGATGCATAGACAATATTTCTAACTTCAGATACAAAAATAATACATGCAAACAAATAGAATAATCATATTCAGTAAATCATAACCTTTCCAATGATATCTTACATGACCTATCTTGCATAAAATACATCTTCGTTATGCTATAATCATATCTTAACTATATATCTATGAAGAATATGGGGTGTAGTGTCACAACTTTAGGTTTTAGGTTTTAGTTAAAAGGTTTTAACTTTTTAAATGAAATTGGATATAATTTTCTCTTTATAAAAATTTTGCATATAACATTGTAAAATCAGTACAAATCTACACTCCCTCCTCTTCATTTTACATAAAAATGGCCACAAGCAGTTATACCAATCAGTTTCACAGATTACACCATGACTTTTTACATATATGTGTTATTGGTCTATCAGATAGACTAATGTTTCATCTTCCTATCAAAGAGAAACATAGCTCACAGTCATGAATCATCATCTTCCTTACATTTGCAGGCTAATTTCTTGGAGATGTATTTAGTTAATGTCTAAACTTGATGTAACTTCCTTTTATGGTTAGCAAACTACTTCACAAACAGTTAATTATACACTAGTCAAAGTAAGTGTGCTTTGCTTTTGCTGGAAGTGAAGGTTCCTTGAACAAATTATTAAATTCAATTATTAAAAGGAATATCTACTAGAAGTCCCTATAAGGTGACTTAGATCCTGACCCAAAAATGAGCTCTGTATAGACAACCCTTGAACCCTTGTAGAGCTCCATGGATCTCAGTGGGCTCCCATATGGGCACAGGTTTCCACCCATGCAGGATCGTGGACTGAAGGTTCCCTAGGAAAAATGTATTAGCTAATGGATCTGTTCTTTAATCATTTCCCCTCTTGCTCCTCTACGTGGGTACATAGGCCAGTTCACAACTGAGTCCATAGTAATGAGCAATTCTTATTTCACTGGCAATGCATTAAACATATTCAAACACTTTACTATTTATCACACCCTTTGTAGCTGCTAACCCTATTTGTGTGGTGTTTTACTCCAACATTTCAATGTCAGTGTCCTGGTCACTGGGTAGGCTACCCCAACTAAGGGCCTTTTCCAGTGCCCCAAGTGAACCTCTTTCAAGTGTCAGGCACATGCTTTCACATCTCTTTGGGATCAGATTTCTGCAATCCAAACACTATTTGGTGGTCAACTGTGTTATTTAGAAGATTCAACGGGCTTGGCACATGTGAGAGTTTTTCTCTGGGAACCTGAGACAACATACATTTGCAGTGATGCAGAAATAGTCACTTGAAAACAAAGCATGATTTATTTTTCCCAAGAGGTACACAGCAGTTAGAGTAATGGATTTAAAATAGAAGACCTACATGAACATTCCTTAACTGAAGTCTAACTCTCTATCCACAGCTCAGGTGGGTCTGGCTTATTCTCTGAGTTGGGAAAACCAGCCTACACTACTTGTAGCCCTATCCCTCTGCATTCCAGGCAGACTGTCAGTATTCTCGCTGACACATCCTGGCCCATCTCTCTCAGATCACCTCTCCTCCGCCCCCCTCCCATAAAACCTACTAGTTGGGATGAAGCCAGCTAGGTCACTTCTCCCCACAACTGGTAGCTGAGACACTGTTCGCTTAGCTGCTTTGAAGATATCTACCTGAGAGTCTGTTTTATTTGTGTCATTATTTTACATTTCCTGCTTGGTTCTGTAACAATCCGCTAGTAGTTTTCTTTGATGTAGCTCTAGGCATTCAGGCAGGAAGCAGTAGACAATTGAATAGGGAAACCAAGTCACCTAATATCCATAAGCACTAATAGACACTTTCCCAGTTTGTCATAATCTTTCCTATTGATTTCAGATAATTTTGCCTAATATTGTGTCATTTTAGCTAAATCAGAAGTAAGCAGTGTCTGAATTAGCTGGGGGTTCGTTCAAGCTTGGTATTGAGTGAGGAAAAGACAGGCAGGACCAGGGTAACACTGAAAAGCCAAGTGGCTGCGTTTATTCAGGGATTTCTTTACACCTTGGGCCGGGGGAGGAGGCAATTCCCAACTGGGACTCAGATAAACAATGCAAACAAATTCAAACCAGTAACAGTGTACTGTATACTGCTCACCACACCACCAAATAGACAGGCACACCAATCACACAGATAGGAATCGGGTTCGTCAGGGCGGTGCCCGGTGCAAACACAGAAAAGAGTCCCACGGGCCACTGCCTCAGCCACCCTTGCGTTCACACAGAGGATAAATCCAGAGTGTGGTGCGGCTGCAGCTGGGCAGATTCCACTCACTCAGACCGCGGGGACTGGACCCCCTTGGTCAGCTACCCTCTAAGTAGAGGCAGCTCCCCAGTTAAACACACACACACTGGACACAGACAGAGCAGTGATTCATTCACATAAACAGTTTGCAATTAACAATTCAATAACAACTAGAACTATTATACAAGCTAGCTAAACAATTGTGCAATTCTGAGCTCACTAATACAATCCTGATATCCTGAGTAGATATTTGGTTCCAAGTTAGGGAGGGGAAAAATAAGAGGCTAAATAAGCTAACTGTCAGATATCAAAAAGCAAATACCGCACTCCAGGCGCAGCTGACCAGCAGAACAGACACCAGAAGCATGACGAGCTGACAGGGATTGGGTCCAAACGACAACGAATCCAAACGATACGACACGAGTGCACTTTACCGGGAGGAGACCCTGGCCGAACGAGTGATCAGGTCCTTCAGCTAACACGCGGATGCTCCACACAAATTTTGGGGGGAAACCTAGTTTTATAGAAAGGTCTCACTCCCTCGTGTCAACATCTGATTGGCTCCCTGGTCCCTCCTCCCTTCAGGTTTCGAGCTGTTGCCACCCCACGTCGGAAGGCTTTGCACACGGCACACTGGAGTTGACGAGTAAACAAATCTGACCCTTAGATGACTGGGTCCAAAAAGAGCGGGAAAGTGAGTCGCTGGGCAGAATTAAGTCTCTGTATACAGTACTCTGGAGTTGCTGGGCAGAATTAGCCTGACCTCCAGGCGACCGACCCAAAAAAAACAGGTTGCCGGGCAGAATCAGGCCTTCATACATAGAACTAGCCTGACCTTTAGATGGCCCAGCAACAGAAAAAGAAAAAAAAGAAAAACACAGGAGAGCACAACTGACTTGGTTGTGGATTCCACCTACTACAGCAATTTTTACCAGAGGTTTTTGCCCTCTCATATACAACAAGAACCTGGTCCAAAATGGAGGCTGCCTTGTCCTTTTAGCAGGACAAGATGGCCGTGGACCGACAATTGGCCATACAGAGCCATAACTATGAATCGGATTGCGACAAGCAGGAGCAATGCTGGCTCTGTAGAACTACCATTAAGTGGATATATAATTGGTTAAACAACCGCAAACAAAGAGTAATTATTAATAGAATGATATCCGATTGGAAGGCGATCTCAAGTGAGGTTCCACAGGGATCTGTTTTAAGTCCGGTGTTATTTAACATCTTTAATAATGACCTGGATGTAGGAATAGAGATCATACTGATCAAAATTTGCAGATGACACAAAGTAGGGGGGAATTGCAAACACTTTTGAGGATAGAGCTAAAATTCAAAGGGATCTTGATAAATTGGAGTACAGGGCTATAGACAATAAAATTAAATTCGACAAATGAAGATGTAAGGTGCTACACTTAGGGAAGAAAAACCAAATGCACAAATGCAGAATGAGAGATTACCTCAACATGCGTCAACAAGGTAATGTTGTTGCACAAAAGCAAATGCAATTTTGGGTTGCATTAACGGAGGCATAGCATGCAAGTCATGGGAGGTGATAGTACCAATCTACTCAATGCTGGTTAGGCCACAGCTGGAGTACTGTGTCCAGTTTTGGTCACCGTTATATAGAAAGGATGTAGATAAACTGGAAAGGATCCAGAAGAGAGCAACAAAGATGATCAGAAGGATGCAATTCAAGCCATATGAGCAAAGGCTGAAGGAATTGGATATGTTTAATTTGGAAAAGAGGAGATTAGAGGGAAACATGATAGCAGGCTTCAAATACTTGAAAGCCTGCAAAAAAAAGATGGAGAAAAGTTGTTCTCTCTTGCCACAGAGGGCAGGACAAGAGGCAATGGGTTCAAATGACATCATACCAGATTTAAATTAAATCACAAGAACAGTAGGGCAATGGAAGAAACTGCTTAGGGAAGTCGTGGAAGCCCCTTTGCTGGAAGTTTTCAAAACGAGACTGTATAGCCATTGGTCTTGGATGGTTTATACACAACAGATCCTGCATCCTGGCAGAGGGTAAGACTAGATGAGCCTTGCAGTCGCTTCTAACCCTATGGTTCTGTTATTCTAAATTGGATTATCTGTGGCATAAAGACTGCTGTAATAAATTGAGGGTATACCCGATAGCCTTTGGATGTGCCACCACTTCTGTCTGAATATTCCTTAACTGTTGGAATAGTGTAATTTGCCAGAAAACTAAAAGGAATTAAGAATAATAATTTCCCTTCATAGTAAAATTGTTTTTTTGTATCTCATGGATCTTCCTATTTTATTGTCATGACTGAGGCCTGGGCAGTCTGAGCTAGTGGTCAGAGCAGGAGCCGGGAGTCAGGCCGGATCAGATACCAGGAGGTCAGAGTCCAAGACAGGCCAGAGGACAAAATAGGTGTCAGGAGGCAGGCAAGAGATTGGGAGCAGGTACTGCAGGTAAAGGAGACCTAAATAAGAAGAACCCAGTTTTATGGACGATTCTTGTTCCTGTGCTTGGTTTAAATAGAAGCTGGGGACCAACCAGAAACCCCAGCATTCTGCCAATCAGCTCCTAGGACCAGAGTCCTCGTCAGAGTTCAGCTACTATTTTGACAACTGTTAACAGGTCAGTGGGCGGCATGCCAGAACTTGGTAGCACCTTAGGGCCCCTGTGTACTAGTGTTAAAGACTCATAGTCCCTGACATTTATCTGATGGAACTTGTATTTAATTCACCTCTCAAATTATCAAATTGTCTCAGAACTGTATTCAAAGGTGTGTGTGCAAAATTGCGTGATTTCTTGTTCAGGTTCCAATTTGTCATGAAAGCTTTTTTAAAATGGGATTTTAAGGTAGTTATGAAAGGGTATTTAATTATCCGTGTCCCATCATGTTCTTTGTATAGTGACTTTATCATATCCACAAAATATTGGGTAACACTTCTTTTAAAATATTCTACTCTTTGGGGGAAACCTGTTAAAAAAGACGGTGTAATGTCTTTTTGCGGGAGGGCTGACGAGGGTAGAGACCGTGAGGGCGAAGGTGGAATGTACGGCACAGTAGTAAAACCAAAAATATTTCAAGACCATTTTATTAGATTTAACTCATGTTTTAAAATAATCACAGAAATTAAAGTTGGCTACATGAGCCTACTATGAAGCATGATATCTACATCCTTCTTGGTTTCTTGTTGGATTTTGCACAACTCTGTTAATGAACTTCTCAAATGCAGTGCATTCATCTTTGGTGGCTACTTGTGTGTCCCTTACTTCCAGTCTTTCATGATATGCTCATGATGGGGCAGAAGGCGACTTCTCTCAGAATACAAAATTCTATTAAATGAGGAAAAAACACTCAGCTGTAGCTGTTGTGATTGGGAATTGCAAGAGATACATTCCTAAGTTTTTCATCCCAGGAAACATAGCACAAAGATTGGGTCAAACCACTAGTGATGATAAAGAAAAAGTTGAAGTTAAATCTTCATTCGTTTGTTGTATGACATTCCACTCTGTGTTCAATTTATCTGGTCTGTCGGTGTACTTTCTCAGCTGGTTTAACAAACACTACTTGTCCTCTTCACTTAAGGATTCAATATAAGTGTTTTCATTAGTCAATTTCTGGACTGAAGTCTGCTTCTTCCAGTATGTTTTCAATGGATATCTCTCTAATTGATCCAAGTGTAGTTCCTTTTGTTGGACAAAGATCTACTACTGTTGTAACAGATGCCTGGATGACATTGCTTAATGACTCAAGTGGTTTCAACAGTAGACTTACAAGAGAGAATGGTGATGGTCTTCTCTGAACTCAATAGCTAAAGTAGTCTGCCAGCTGCACTAATTAGATCTATCCCATCTCGGTAGATACTTTCCAAATCCAGTATGACAGGGTTCGACTCACCACTGCAGCTCCTCCTGCTAGCTGTCCGGGGAATTAGCGCTGTGCCCTCTTCTGATGGTGTCTCACTCGCTGTCACCTCTGTTCCTGGACCCATGTCACTCCCAGGACTGTGGCGTCCTCTTCAATGACACTACCCTCCAGCTGTGCCACACTCTGTTCTCCCCCCATTCCGGGGGAACCTGCAGTCTACTGTCCAGCCACTCCCTTCAGTGGCAGACTGCAGTCCAGAGTCTAACCACTTCCCACGTGGCTTCCCTCCTTGCCCTTGCGTCAGGGCCTCAGTCTGCAGCCCCCAACAGCCAGCCAGGAGCTGTCTCTTGGTCCCTTGGCCCCTGTTGGCAGCACCGCTCTGTCCAAGGTACTGGCAGTTCTCTCAGCCCTTCAGGGACCCAGTCCTTCCTCCCTGGGCTCCCAACAGAGAACTACCCTCCTCTGCCCATCAGCTCCCTTTTTATATAGGCCTGTTTTGCCCTGATAGGCTGCTTCCTCAGCCCTTCTCTGATTGGCTGCCTCCCATACAGCCTTCCTAGGGCTACCTTTAACCCCTTTTTTGCCAATGTGGGGCAGATGCTCTATCACAGCCAGTAATAATGGTTGCAGTAATTTTAGACAACAGTTAAGGATAACTTACGAAAAAGTCAGCAGGTTTTCCCAGGTTGAACTAATTTGAACTTCAGTCCCAATGTATCTTCTATTTTTCCCAAGAAGTTCAGTCCCTTTGGACTGTTGCTGAAGAAAAAAAAGAGTATAACAAAGCCATTCAATTTATGGGTTTTTAATGTCTTTTGAATATTCTGCAGCTCGTACTAGTTGGAGTAGATGTCCTTTGCTGTGTGTATAGGAGAGATTGGGGTTACACTTTTCTCCAAGCAAAGTTTTTACTCTCCTGTGTCTTCCAGAGAAGTTTGCAGGTCTATCAAATGCACAAGCAGCCACCTGTTTGGGATTCAGTTTACAAGCATGTAAATCTTCTAAGATGTGGGCTGTCACAGATGCAGCTGATGTGTCTTCTATAACCTGAACAGCTAGAGTGCACTAACTGGCCTACCATGGACATGAAGAAAACATATGAAATGACTTACAAATGGGTATCAAATATTATCGGTGCTTTCATTAGCCATGTATGGACATTTTTTTGAACGTGGTGAGAGAGTCCTTCACTTTTTCACCTGCTGAGTCTTTTACTGTTGCACTGTATGCTTCTAGCCAGTCAGCTCAGTTTTTTGCACAAAGATAGCGAGCGTTTATCAGTCTTGTTTGGAACCAGTGTGCAACTTCAGGATTAACAAGTGACAATGCACTTAAGATTGGCCTATAGTTTGTAGTGTGTGGTATCTCTTGGTTAAATAGAAAGTATGATGCAATAGCCATGTTGGTTCACATAAACTGTGTTGTGTCTCCAGCATTCTTAACAGCCTCATTAAGTACTTCTAAAATTGGTTTTGACAGCAACTGGCTTATAAGGCTTTCTGCATGTTGATGCAGTCCAGAGGCATGGTGTTTTGCAGTCTTTTCATGTAGGTGGTCAGTAGAGGCTTGTTTGATCAGTCTGGCAAACCAAGCTCTTCCACTTTTACTATATAAATCCAAGATACATCCTTATCTTGAATACTGTGTGCTGTTCTGGCTGCCCCACCTCAAAAAGATATATTGGAATTGGAAAAATGTACAGAGAAGGGCAACAAAAATGATTAGGGATATGGAACAGATTCCATATGACGAGAGATTAAAAAGACTGGGACTTTTCAGTTTGGAAAAGAGGTGACTAAGAGGGGATATGATAGAGGCCTATATAATCTTTGTGATGGGTTTCCTCAAGAGTGCCACCTGGAACTGGGTACCACTGAGTCCCCCTGGCCCACCAGCCTGGGCTCCCTTCTCCACTATACTGCTGTGACAAGCTGCCAAGCCCTCCAGGCTTCAGCCTGCACTTTCACCAGCATACATACTGGTAGGGACACACCCAGCTGCAGTACAGGCAGGCAGGCTCTTTAACCAGCCCCTGCATTGGAAGATTTCAGCTAGGGCATCTTCCAGTTCCTAAGGCATGCACCACCCCCCCCCCCCAGAGCCCCAAATTATACCGTCTTGTATGTGAATTTTAAGCCCATAAAATTCACCCCCTCCATCAATGTGGAGAAGAATATGCAACAGCTTTTCCTCCCTGAGTTATGATTCCCACACACTGGTTTTAAATAAAGCAAAAACAAGTTTATTAACTACTAAAGATAGATTTTAACTGATTATAAAGGATAGCAAACAGATCAAAGCAGATTACCTAGCAAATAAACAAGAAATGCAAACTAAGCTTAATATGCTAAATAGATTGGATATGAATAGCAGATCCTCACCCTAAGTGATGATACAAGCAGGCTACAGCTTCTTAAGGGTCAGGCTGCACTTGCTTACAGGTTGGAATCCCCAAGTGTTCCATTCACAGGCGAAAATATCCCTTTAGCCTGGGTCAAGCACTTCCCCTAGTTCAGTCTTTGTTCCTTAGGTGTTTCCACGAGTTGGTGGAAGTTGGTGAAGAACCCCAGATGATGTCATTCCCATGCCTTATATAGCTTTTGCATATGGTGGGAGCACTATGTTTCACAGCTTGGTTCCCACACCAGTCAATGGAAAAATACTGACATCCTCAGATGGAGTCCAGCACCGAGAGACCTGATCACATGTCCCTGTAGTGCCACAGCAGCCATTACTCAGAGGTTATCTGTAGGGTCCTCAGGAAGGCTCCTCAGATGGGAGATAAGCTTCTCCTAAGGCCTATTGTTTCTTCCTAATGGCTCATTAACCTGAAGGTCCCTTCCAAGGCAGCCATCTAGACTGAGAGCATTTTGCCTAGTGGGCATTGACCAGGTGTAACTATATTTTGAAATACATATACATAGTTAATATTCATAACTTTGGATAAAAAATGATACATGCATACAAATAGGATAATCATATTCAGCAAACCATAACCTTTCCAATGATAGTTCATGTGACTTATCTTGCATAAAATACATTGTGATTGTTACAATAATATCACTGTGAAGAATATGGGGTGCAGTGTCACAATCTTGACTGGTGGAAAAAGAGAATAAGGAAATGTTATTTACTCCTTCACTTAACACAAGAACCAGGGGTGACCCAGTGAAATTAATAGTCAGCAAGTTTAAAATAAACAAAAGGAAGTACTTCTTCACACAATGCACAGTCAACCTGTGGAACTTTTTGCCAGGGATGTTGTGACTCTATTATAATAGGTTTCTAAAAAGAACTAGATAAGTTCATGGAATTTAGGTCCCTCAACTTTTATTAGCCAGGATGGGCAGGGATGCAACACCATGGACTGAGTGTCCCTAGCCTCTGTTTGCCAGAAGATGGGAGTGGACGACAAGATATGGATCACTCAATGATTGCCTGTTCTGTTCATTTCCTCTGAAGCACTTGGCATTAGCGAGTGAAGTTCAATTGAGGGCGACTAGTGCTTAATTTGTAATGAAAGAGGTGCCAGGGATCAAGCAAGTTTGTTACTTTCATAACTGATATGACAAGCCCAGAGGTCCCAGGGCTATGAACTGCCAAGCCCAGAAGTGACAGGGCTCAGCCCAGGCAAGCCCTAGCACAAATTAAGCACTGAGGGAGCCCCACCCCATTCAGACAGGCTAAGCACAGTTCTGCCACCCTTTACTCATACAATAAGGATAACAACATTTCATGACCCCCACATTCAATACTAAAGTGATTTGTAACCCAACACCAGCAAAAATTGATCACTTGAGCAATACAGCTCTCTCTGTTGGATACCTAGGCAGAGTAGGTGTGTTCATGCAAATACAGTCTGATTCTGAAGCCTTTCCACCACCCCCTGGCTCATCACTAGCTATCAAGGGAGAGCTCACTCAGATCTTGCTTACAAATTATAATGTGAAATTATTAGATAGGCCAATATAGCCAAAACAAATGCCCTGACATTCTCATAAATAACAGCTGTATGAGGAAGCTAGTCTTTGTTCATAGTTTTCAAACCCATTATGCTTTTTCAGGTACAAGTATTTTGTCATATACTGTATATGCTTTCAAAGTGTGTATTAATGTTTAAATTTTAATTAAATTTTTCAACCAACGATTAAATTGGCAACACTGCATGTAACTGGTTGACCACTGTGGGGAGGGGGAGAGGAAATTCAGGGGTGAGGGTGTAGGGAAATCCCTGCACATGACCTGGCAGAGTAAAAATGTCTGTCGTCTTTCTGGCTTGTAGAAGGATATTAATGATTATCTATTCTAGTGCATAGAATATAAAACAGGGAAAAACAAGGAGTCTCTTTTCTAGCTATCCTTTAATCTTAGCCTTATCACGTGGCTAAGACAATATTGACCCAACCCCTTTGTCTTTCATGCCTTTGTTTATAAGGGTAAAGGCCTTGATGCTGTACAGTGTTGAATATAGCTGCTTGAAAAACATGAAAAAAGAAATTGAGAGTTCATCAGATTCTCCTTTTGGGCCAAAATGTGGAAAATTTCGACCAATTACCGAAAACTCTTGTGAGTTGCTGAGCTCCCCCCTCCACCTCCACTGCTGTCAGTGGGAAAGGGATACACACAGCATCAAGTCAGTAACTAGTGCTGATACTCTTAAATATGCATCCCTCTTCTATCTTGAATTTCAAATAGAATAATCAAAATATAACTGGATAAATCATCTTATTTGAATTGACAGCAATTATTACATCCATTTCCTGTAAGTGAGAAATCAGATTTCAATATTAATTTTGTATAGTATTAGATACCTTTTAGGCAGCACGATTGGACAGATTTGGGCTTCAGAGCAAAAGGGAGTATGAATTCTAGAGTGATGGGACTTCCACTGAGAATGATTTGCATCAGGCACCCAGAAGTAAAAACCTAACATGTGTCAGTTTTAGTGTTGAGCTGATCTCAGATGTCATGGCAAGGCATAAAGGAAGAGATGTGTCAGGTACACAGGAGCCAGACCATAATAGATCTGTAGATCAAACCCACCACCTGCAGTTACACTTAGAAATTGAGTCGTATCCAGTGAATTAGTTGAAGTACAGATGTAATATGTTCTAGGTAAGAAATAAGGCTGGATTAAGATCTGGTAGTCATACAAGGTCCACGGGTATGACAAAGTTAGAATCTTAGCTTTCATTTTATTTTTATCTAGCACCTTGAAAAGTTTAAATATGTGAACCAATGTACAGAATACAGAGATGGCAGCCTGAGTCTGGGCAGAGCCTGAAACAATGGCTCTGAGATGTGAGCTGCCCTTTCATATCAATGGATTAACTCTGAAACCACTGTTCTGGGACTAAAGCCAGCCCAGCAAGGAGCTCTGCTGGGTCAGGTAGTGGTGGCAAGTTCCTTTCCCCTTGAATCCTCTGGATGGTTTGGAGCTGAAAGCTTTTTCTTCTGGAATGCACCCTAGCGCACTTGAAACTAGAGAGGAGAAGGATTTCTCAGTCAATCCAAAGGAATAATGGTGTCCCCTCCAACTAAGTCAGCGGATGACTTTTGTGGTGTTGGCCCTCGCCATGCCAAGCAGAGGGGAGGCAACAGCATAGGCATAGGGCCATGACAGAGACACATCTTCTTAATTCAGACTTGACAAATAAATGGCCCCCCACATTGTGCACAATCTAAAGCTTTGGAATGGTCTTCAGGTTTTATCCCAAGTAGAGGGCATTCATTGCACAGGCATGAATAACTGTGTTGAGGTCCTTATCTGAAAGAAAAATTGGAACTTTTTAGTGAAGAGAAGATTAGACACTGGGCCACCACTGATATCTGGACATCCAGAAGCTCTTGACTGGGACCCAATATAACTCCTAAACTGTGAACTTGATTAAAAGGCTGGTACATCCCCTCTGTTAGATATAACTTCACTCATTCCCTCATGTTTATAGTCCCTGGCCTATCAGCATTGCCATTATATAATCTGGGTTGAATTTCTACTAGCTAATTTTAATCCTAGTTCCACCACATACACAGACAGAAAATGTGATAGACAAGCAAAATCAGCATTCAGGTACAGTAGAATAAGATTTAGAGCTGTGTTATAAGAACACAGCTATGGCTGCAACTGAAACCAGGTCTCTCAAAGCCTTTCTGAAGCCAGCCTACAAACAGCATGTTTTCTCATTACTAAGAGAACCATCATTTTGGCCATTTTCCTTTTGGAACAATTATTACCATTGACTTGTAGTGAGTGCAGAAAAACAAAATCAACCTTGATATTTATCAGTTGCTGCACCAAGTAGTCATATGTAAACATGCACTTACCCTTTGTGTTTGGTGGTTTGATTTTCTAAGTAACTTCTATTCTTTAGTACTGTTTATCAGGGGAAGCTGAATGTTTTGGTGCTTGAATAAAGAACATTTGGGATTTTGAAAATGGAAAAGCATGAGAGGCAGTTTGGAACTGTAGGATAAACATGTTTTCTGCTAAAATTATCAGCAGCAATATAGGTAACAAAGTTGGCATTAAATGTTATCTTTCAGCTTCAAAGTTAGCATTGCAGAAGACAATATTGCAGTAACATACAACATGTTAATGTTAGGGAAATTTGCACTCTTGTAGCTATGCTGCTGCAAACTCCTAAAGTAAACTGATGCAAAAGAGTGAGAGTACTTTACAGGGGCAAGTCACACGAGGCAAGCCCTGTTTCACACCAGAGAAGAGTGTCTACATTAGGAGTTTGTGCTGGAGTAGTTAGTGCAGACAGATCCTTACAACTTGTTCACAATGTCATCAGACGCTATCAGTGTGGTGCTCTGCTCTATTCCATGTTGATATCAGTTGGCTGCGTGTCTGTGTTCCCTCTGTGTGCTGCCCCGGCTCTGCACAGATAGCTGGCACAGCAGACCCCGAGAGAACCCCCAGTGACCACAGACTCTAGTAAGGTATGAAGGCACCCAGCCAGGTTTATTGTCAAACGAAGCACAGTAATAGTTTCCCGCAGACTCTACAGGACATACTACGAATATGTGCCCCCTGACAATGGACCGGCTCAGTCAGTGGCGGGATTTGCCGCTGTCCCCTAGGCCAGACAAAGACATCCACTCAGGGATGCATTCTTATACACCAGTACAAACAGGTTTCGCATCATTGAATGCACTGAGGTACATCCCCTCTATGCATTATGGTGTTGCCTTTCTCATGGTGCAGATTGGTTTGAACAAATAAGTCTATCCATCATACTGTCTATTCATCGTATTGTCCCTTCATATTGTCTATCCATCATATTGTCTATCCATCATCTTGTCCTTTTATACTGTCTTTAGAATGGGTCTGCCTGTTCCTTGTTATCTGTGTGGGTGCCACCCTGGCATACGTTCATCTTATTAGTACTTACATGTGTATATGCTCTTGCCAACTTCTGTGAGCAGGGCCTGCCTCTGGCTCACAGCCTAACTTTGCTTTATGTTAGCAATGTCTTGCCCATTACTTCAGTTCAGGCCTCGGGCCTCTGATACCAAGGGTTTATGTCTCAGGGCCTCATCTTACTACACACACTATCAATTTTCACTTCACAATCATGAAAAATGGAAGTACATTTTTGTAAATGAAAGCTCAGATTCTTCTTCAAGAGGTTGCATACTTGCATTCCATTCCTGGTATTTGTGCACCTAGCACATGGCTGTTGGGAACTTTTCCTGTCAGTGATACCCATCAGGCAGCTTGAGCACCCTCTGCTGCTGTGTGTCACTGCATGAAGGTATAAAGGACAAAGCCACCCACAGCTCCCTTCATTCCTTCTTACCACCCACAATGCTCATTGGAACCCCAGTTTGTTGCCAGAACAGTTTTCTCTCAGCCTTTGTGTACACATTTAGCTGTAGCTATTTAGTATGTTTTAGTAGATCTAGTTGTATGGGGGGGAAAGTATTGCTTTTTTCCTGATTTCAGTGTTCTGTTGCCAGCACCAAGGCTTATCCTAGGCCATGGGCTCAAAGCCTATGCCTGTAGGCAATCTGCATGGTAGTTGTCTCAAGTGGCTGGGAGAGGTTCACATGAAGGACTGGTGCCAATTTGCCAGGATTTCAAGCCTAGGATGAAAAAATAATGGGGAGGCTAGGCTGAAGTTCCCACTAATGGAGGCAGGCCTGAGAACACCCAAGGAGCTGTCCTGGTCTGACTTGGTGCTGAGTGCTGCTGCTTCAGTCAGAAGCAAGCATGCCTCCTAGACTGTCAGGGTCCCAGCATTGATCTCCCTCACCTGTTACTAGGAAGACGTATAAATCTCCCAGAGAGGATCCAGTCAAATGAAGACCTCCAACCCCAAAGCATGTAAAGCAGGGGGAAGGGAGTTGAGTAGGGGGCAACCAGAAGCTAAGCATCCCTCCTCCAAATCAGTGCCTAAATCAGCACTGTATTGCTGCAGTGGAACAGGCACTGTTGAGTCTGATGCCACAAATGGCACTGTCAGTCTCAGTGGCACCACAATCGTCTCTGTTGATCTTGGTGCTGACTCTTATGGAGACAATTGCAGCAGCAAGGAATTTACTCTGCCTCTTGGTGCTAGTATCGCTGGTGGTATAGGAATCAGGGCCCCCGCACCAGCTGTCTACTTCCTGGACAGTCTACCCATTGGTACTGTCTGAGGGGAAGCCAGAAAAGATGTCATTTCTCCAGCCATTGCCAGGTTCTCTGGTCCCAGTACAGAGTGGGACAGTGGCTGCATAATCGGCAGAAGAATAATCTTCTTTGGACTCTGAGGTAGGTCCTGCTATGAGACCGAGAGACATAGAAGCATGCCACTCCCCATCTAGGTCCTTTCTCTCTGGGTCCCTTCGCAACTCCAGAAGAGAAGCTGTAATGGGATTGTGGCCAGAATGTTACTGGGATCCAGCCCTTTATCAGTTGCCTTTTTGAAACCCATGGGGTTTTCCCCAAGCTTCTAGATTCTCCCCTCATATCGCCTATTCAGTGCCCTCATCCAGACAGGTATGCTGACCTGTAACAGGGCGGTACTCACCCCTGCGGCGCCTCCTACTGGTTACTCCGGGACTTAGCTCTTCTTCCAGTCCGGAGCGCCCTCTGCAGGCTGGTGATCCACCTGTTTTGCTCTCGGCCCCGTGTCCCTCCCTGGACCTGGTGCCCTTTTAACTATAACTGGGTCTCCTCCTCCCAGGGGAACTCCCACCCTACTATCCCCACTTTGCCTCAGTAGTGGCCACTGACAGTCATGGTCTAGCCCCACACCCTGGGGGGCAGACTGCAGCATCGGCCCACTCATCACAGGCCAAAGGGGTTTGGACCTGCTGCTTTACCTACTCCTGGGTTGTCCCTTGCAACCCCCGGTACCTCTTGCCCTTTCCTAGGCCACAGCCTGGGGCTTTCCAGGCTGGAGCTTCCCTAGCTCCTCAGCCCTTCCCCAGCCTTGCTTCACCATGGGTACCTTTTCAACCTCTAAGCAGCCAGGCCCATCTCCCTCTGGAAGCAGAGAGACTGACTGCTCCTGGCTTCCCTGCCTTCTTATAAGCCCTGTTCAGTTTGGGGCGTGGCCTCCAGCTGCAGCCACTTCCCCAATCAGCCCAGCCAAAAAGCCCCTTCCCAGGGCTGTTTTAAAGCCCCAAAAGGCAGGAGTGGGTAGCCACCCCGCTACATGACCCCACTTCCAGTATCAGGTACTGGGCCCAGTGCTGAGCATCAGGAAGAGGCTGTAGAAGAGCCATCAGGGCATCCTGTGGAAGAACTTCAGCCACTTCCAGTCTTGGCTTCCTCCTCCTCATCTCCTGACAAGGTGGTTTCCTTGGAGGCAACATCACCCTGTCCTGATAACTCCAAGATTTATCAGGAATTGTTAAAGAGGGTGGCTTCAGAATTGGACATTCAGATCAAGGAGGTGTTATGGTCCTCTCAAACCTGGTTGATATAATATCTATAATAGGTCCATTTGGGGTGGTGCTCCCAGTCAATAAGGTGGGTTTTTTTGAGCCTACAAAGATATGTAGCAGACCCCATCTTCATTGCTTCCCACCTCAAATTGTGTGGAGCACAAGTACTATCTGTAAGAGCAGCAAAGAGTCCTGTGGCACCTTATAGACTAACAAACAGACGTTTTGGAGCATGAGCTTTTGTGGGTGAATACCCACTTCGTCGGATGCATGTAGTGGAAATTTCCAGGGGCAGGAATATATATGCAAGCAAGAAGCAGGCTAGAGCTAATGAGGTTAGTTCAATCAGGGAGGATGAAGCCCTCTTCTAGCAGCTGAGGTGTGAAAACCAAGGGAGGAGAAACTGGTTTTGTAGTTGGCAAGCCATTCACAGTCTTTGTTTAATCCTGAGCTAATGGTGTCAAATTTGCAGATGAACTGAAGCTCAGCAGTTTCTCTTTGAAGTCTGGTCCTGAAGTTTTTTTGCTGCAGGATGGCCACCTTAAGATCAAGTATCAGAGGGGTAGCCGTGTTAGTCTGGTTCTGTAGAAGCAGCAAAGAATCCTGTGGCACCTTATAGACTAACAGATGTTTTTGCAGCATGAGCTTTCGTGGGTGAATACGAAAATTCGGATGCAAGAAGTGGGTATTCACCCATGAATTCGGATGCAAGAAGTGGGTATTCACCCACGAAAGCTCATGCTGCAAAAACATCTGTTAGTCTATAAGGTGCCACAGGATTCTTTGCTGCTTCACCTTAAGATCTGCTATTGTGTGGCCAGGGAGGTTGAAGTGTTCTCCTACAGGTTTTTGTATATTGCCATTCCTAATATCTGATTTGTGTCCATTTATCCTTTTCCATCTCCTTTAGAGACTGTTCAGTTTGGCCGATGTACATAGCAGAGGGGCATTGCTGGCATATGATGGCGTATATTACATTGGTGGACGTGCAGGTGAATGAACCGGTGATGGTGTGGCTGATCTGGTTAGGTCCTGTGATGGTGTCGCTGGTGTAGATATGCTATCTGTACTCCTATCCTCCTTCAGGGTTGCTAGTGGTTGCAGTGGTTAATAAGTGGGACTGCCAGAGGCATCAATCTGCCATCTCAACATCAAAAGAGCCAAAAAAGCTGGACTTGTTAATCAGACAAGTTTATAGGACTCGGGAGTTGTAGCTTATAATTGCCAGCCTGTAGGCTCTCTGGGGACATTATGATTTTAATGTGTGGGGTTCCAGAGATAAATTCAAAGATCTGCTGTCTGAGTTCTCTGCCCTAATGAATGAGGCTAAATTAGTAGTGAGAGCTTTGCTGTGGGCTGGGCTGGACACAACAGACTTAGTTGCTAGGACTATGGCTTCTGCAGTCTCCATGCAGAGAGCCTCATTGCTGCAGTTTTCTGGTCTACTGTATGCAGTCCAGAATGCTAGTCAGGATGTGCCTTTTGGGAGTCCTTCTGTTTTCAGAGCAGACAGATAGCTCCTGATCTACTTATATATCTGGGGTTTCAAATTAGTAGTTTCTAGGTATGATTTGATGATTTTTTCATACCTGGCACAAGCTTAGTTCCAGCCCTGTCTCTCTTCTCAGGAGAACAACACAAACAGACAAAGGGAAAGTTTTTTTCCCAATTTTAAAAAGTTCTAGCTTTTCCATTGGCTCTTTTGGTCAGGTGCCCACTCCCTTCTTTTTAACCTATGGATTTTTTAACCCTTTACAGGTAAAGCAAGTAGAGAACAGCTACTAACAGGGATTTTATAGCTAACTGGCTGGCTGGTTGTCCTAAAAGGGAGTTACCCTTCCTCCCTTCATTTATCACAACTTGCCAACCATCTTTCCTACTTTCCCAGTGCTTGGTCCCATATTACCTCAGACCATTGGGTCTTGAGCACTGTGGAGGTGGAATATACCTTCCAATTCATTTCTACCCCTCCCACCCATCCCTCTTCAGGAGCCACTCTTATGAGGAGCTCCTCCTCCAGGATATGCAGTTTCTCCTGTGGATGAGTCCCATAGAGGAGGTTCCACAGTATCACAGTGGGAAGTGGTTATATTCCCACCATTAATCCTGAAAGTGAAGGGCAGTCTCAGATCAATTTTAGACCTGTGTCAACTGCACAAATTCTTAAAAATGATAGTTTCCCATGATTTTATTATCCCTTCTCTGGACTAGTATGCCACCCTCGACTTAAAAGATGCCTGATTCCCTGGCAGTAACTACTAGATGTACCTTCATAGAACTAACAGCCAATCCTTGATGTTTCAGGTACAATAAGTAATTGTGTGTTGAATTGAAAAATGGGATGGCAATGCTCCAGAATGGTGCAACCAGATGGAAAAACATCTCCACTTAGGAAGGTAAGTGCCACACATGTCCAAGAACAAGAGTTACAGAATGTGTTAGAAATATTTTTTTATGGATCACAGTTAGGTGGTCATGGGTGGGGAGTGGATGGATTCTGTGGCAAATACAGTGGAATTGTGGGATACACCGAGCCATGCCTGTAGTGTGCTTGTCATTTATAAAACCAGAAAATCTGTCCTTAGTTAAGGATGATATACAGAACGCTGCATCAGTGCTAATCACTAATGTGGACATGTTGCACGAATGTCCGAAGTGAATTGCACAAGTGTGGCTTACTTCAGTTTTAAACTGGGTAAGCTTCACCTGTAATTCACGTTTTGTACTCTGGTGCACTGCATCTACCTGAGGGACTTGCACGGCTGTAGTTATATTAATGAAGTCACTACATCAGTACCTTAAAAATGTCAACATGGCCTAAATTGCTGACCTGGGGACGCTATCAAGCATTGTTTCTATATCTGTTGGGGTCAATAAGACTGATGCCATCTATGAGATGCCTTCCATGCAATCCTGTGACACACGATGGGGTTGTTTTTATATGTACCCTGCACATATTGTAAACTTTTCAGGAATGCCAGTTAAAATAAGAACAAAACCAAAATGGAATCACTTCTTTTCAAAAGTGGCTTTTCACATTTTCACACAATTTCTTGTTAATCTTTCTGAAAAATATGATTTTAAATGGTCTCTTTACAAAATGGGACTGGCAAAAAGTTGTCTGAAATGGACTTGCAACCAGAAATTATACCTGGTTTTGTCCAACAAGTGAGCTAAGGAGCTGTTTTTACCAAACACACATTTGCTTTACTCACTACTTAATTGTTGGGAAATGAGAAAAAAAATAATGAGATGTAACTGAAGCTCCTTGGGGGCAGGGGCTGAACAATCTGCTCCAATCATTAGAAACAGAGTGGTAACTGGTAAATGACCTAGCAATCTTTCTTCTGCTTAGAGCATAGGGGTGCAGAGACTCCTATAATGTGCAGCCCGTCTATTGGGAAAACTTAATATTTGCCTGCATGTGGCTGTACTGGGGCTGCAGGCCCATCCTTTTAGTCTGAATTGACTCTCAGAAAACAAGAAAAAAGAGCAAAGGTAAAGGGACCAGGAGAGAGCACAGTGTTTAAGCCTCTGTTACAGGCTGCAGCAACTCTGGAAACAAAAAGGAGGGTGTTAGGACTTGTCTACACGGTGACATTGTCGACAAAACTTTTGTCTTTCATGGCAGTGTGAACGTGGCTTTGTCAGCAGGAGCACTCAAAACTGCTGACAAAATATCACACAGGCTGACTTTTAGCAACAAGGCTGTGTCAACACAGCCTTGCCACTAAAAGCTGCGTAGTGTAGACAAGCCCTTAGAGAGTTCTTACAGATGTAAAAAGGCACTAGAAGACAAGGCATCAAATTTCATAGCTACATACAGCACAAATTCAAGAGAATAAATTAAAAAAATTGACCTAGAAACAGCTCTATTTCTTTCCAGCACATGAGTCTTCTGCGTGCTTCAGTGACAGAATGCAATTTCCTTTTTGCAAACACATGGAATTTACAGGTACCTATCATTTTAAAAAGAAACCTATATGAAGAATAAATTTAAAAACCTTAAGAATGAAAGAGCTTAAACACAGCCAATTGCATTCTTTGCAAAGCAATTTCTCAGGTTGTGAGGAGGGATAAAGCTTATTACCAAAGAAAAGCATAATGAAACAAATATGTTCTTGAAAAATATAGCATACAGATATAGTACATGTAAATGAAATCACAAATTCAAAACCTATTTCTTCTTCTAATTCATAGTGCAGATGCTCAAATCCTAAATTGTTGTAGCCCTAAGTTATTGCAAGCTACTGAGTCAAATTAAGCAGAATGCTCTTTGTGCTCCCTCTGCTTTAAGGTAAACCTGGTTGCAAAATAGAAGTTATGATATTTACTGATTTATTATTATTATTACTATTTGTGATATAAGCCTGTAGCCAAATTTGGACTGAATCCTGTGACCTTTAAGAATATGGGTTATATAATGTTTCCTTCTGTGATTGTAGGAGCTATAATTGTTGTCTTTCTTTGCTGACACCATGTAGAGAATCCACACTGAGTATGAAATGACCCATCATTCAGTCACAATCAATTTCATTTGAGTTACTTACGTTGTTCTTCTCTTTCTATTCCCTCCCACACCCAATTTCCTGAAATAAATGTGTATCAATCACCTAGCTCCGCTTGAATGTCTTATGCAGTTGCATGATTTATTAAGAGTTGGTGATTGTGAGCCAGATTTTTACAAGTATTTAGGCCCCCAACAGATACAGATAGGCTCCCAGAGGGATTTTCAAAAGCATCTAGACCCCAGACTCCTACTGGAGTCTATCTGTGTCTGTAAGGGCTTAAATTCCTTTATAAATCTGGCCCCAGGTGCTCTAAACTGTTGGCCGCTGGTAATTTTAATGTTCATATTACTGTAAGGGAATATGAATTTGTATTTATATAATTTTTTCACTTTATTAGTAGGCCTGTGAAAATGGATTGTCCAAATGGACAGTAATTCATTGTTTTATTATCCTCTAAATATCGGCTGAATAGTTGGATAAGAGAGAAGGTATCCTATTCTTTTACTAGCCTGGACAGAAGTGGAGAGCAATAAAATGATGAGAAAAATGGCACAGACGGGCAGTAAAATTATAATAAAGATGTTTCTGATTCTGTTGTTCATCTTCTGTTGCTGGCAGGCAGCTAAAATGTGTAATTTATTACTCTATGGGCAGCATAATATTAAAACATATACAGCAAAATTGCAACATAGCCAAAATCAAAGTCTCCCCTCTCTTTTTTCCTTTTAGTTCTTTTCTGTCTGTCCCAACAGGGTGTGAGTGGGAGGGGGTGTAGGGTTGACTTCGATTAGCTCCATTGAGGTAAAAACTACAGTGCTTTGTCTCAACTAGGATTTTACATTGTTAGCTACCTCCAATTGGCTATCTTGATGTAAAAATAAAACTTTTTGGCAGTGAAGACATAGCCTTCTTAAAAGTGGAGTCTTCTTATGCCTGTTACACTGATTAGAAAATAATAATAAAACCACAGATATGCTTAGAACCCTAGGAAAAAAAGAGAATGAATGAAGTCACTGGTAATTGTAGAGTGGAGCTAGCCAACCTTAAATAGAATCATATTATTAGATGCCTCACACACCTTCCAGAAGCTTCTAAATCCTAACTAATAAAGACATTTTCCCCCATCCCACTCAACAATTCACAACGCCGAGTGTTCCCATTTCACTGGCATCCAATGATAGATTATTCCATCAATCACAGGACGGTGTTCAACTATTAGCAAAAAGACAGGATAAAGAGATGGTAAATATTAGCACTCATTTAGCACAAAACCAGATGTCGAGAACAAAATTAACCAAAGAACATGAAGAGAAGAAATTCTGTAATTGCCTATGCACCAATGCTGGGAGCCTGAATAACAAACAAGAGGAACTGAATTGCTCATTCATGAGCACACATTCAATCTAGTTGGTATTACTGAAACCTCGTGGCAGTTTATGTCAAAAATGGTATTTACTGTTTCTAAGTCACTGATAACTCAGAAGAAAATCTTGAACGCTTATGGATAAATGTCCTAACAGACAAAGCACAAGATAAGGTATTAGTTGGTATCTGCTATAAACCACCAAATCTCACCAGAGAACAGGATGACCATCTCCTTAAATACCTAGCTAAAATGTGTAGGGGAAAAGAAGCTGTATGATCAAGGAGGACTTAAGTTTGAGTGACCTATGCCGAAGGTCTCATGCTGTCAGTCCTTGGACTTTCTAAATATTATAGATGACAATTTCCTAACACAAAAAGTGTTGCATCACTATGGAGGAATAAGTAAATCTCATCTTGACAAATAAAGAGAGACTGATCATAGAACTACAAATTAATGGTAACTTAGATACAAATGATCATGATTTGATCCTATTTTTAATGTGCAAACAGAATAAAGTCCAGACAAATATATAGTTGATGCTTTAAAAGTGCCAATATTACAAACCTAAAAGCATATGAACCAAATCAGCTGGGAGGAAGAATTAAATCAGAAAAAAGGAATTGTTTAAGAACACTTAACTAGATGCCCCAAAAGCCACAATCCCACATTCAAGGAAGAAAATCATATTGGTTACAAAACCGACCCGGGGAAGTAAAGTCAGCTATAAATAATAAGACAGGAGAAACTGATAGTAATTAATATAAATCAGAAGCTATGAATCGCAGAAAATTGATAAGGAAAGCCAAGGTACAAGGAAAACTCTATGGCCAGCAGAGTTAAGGATGATAACGAGTACTTCCTTTCACTAAATAAGGGTGACAGTCCAGCAACACATTGAAGCGTGTGTTGAACTTTAAGCCTATGAGAAGTCTGTTAACCAAAATATTAAGTAAATAAATCAATTTTTTCTCTGAATATCAGTGACACTATAGCAGAATTTCGGGAAGTCTTCATGATCCATTGCTAACTTTGAGCACTCAGTAGCTGACCTTCCAGTGCTCTGCCACACATCATTCATCTATCTCCTCACTGGTCATCCCCTACTAAGATAACTTTCTAGCGTTCCTTCCATAAGTTTTTCAAGATTATTTCCATCTCTATGCCTAAAGTCACCAAAGTACATAAGTTTCCAACATCAAGGTCTGCTTTTCTCCAATAATATTTTGAACATAGGGATACATCTTTTTTTCCCATCCAGAAGATATGCAAGAGTCTTTGTCAGCACCAATTTCAAAAGCTTCAATTTTCCTCTCGTGAGCAACATTAACTTCCACTGATTCATATCTATGAATCACTATGGAAAAATTAGGCTTTTTACTAGTTGCACCTTTATACATTTTGAGATACCATGCTTTTTTCCACCTTTTTTAAATGCAGGCTTTAGCTGAACGAGCCATCCCTAGTCTTCCTCCAGTTTCTTTGGAACAGTCTTGTTAGTTGGATAAATATGATCTCAGATAATTAAATTAATCTGCTTCTTGTTTAATCTATAGCTTGTCCATTAATTGTGCTGGCCACTTGCATCCTCTTTTTGTTAGTCATGTCAATGTGTTTTTTCATTTTTGTCACATTCAGGATTAGTCCATACTCCTCACTAACTGTTTTACAGATTCCAACATATTAGCTACAAGGAAAAAGAAAATTGCTGTCTCAAAGACATTATCTGCTGACTTTTAATGACTCAAGAGGACTATGAACCCACATCAGTTGGTATATTGAGACACCCTTAGGTGAACTCCCACAGGTTGACTGTTGGTAAAAATGTTTTTTGAATAACTTTTAGAACTCAAAGTTCTTTTAGTGCTCTTTCTTTGACTATGAGTTACTTGTGCCTTTCCTCTATATGTTATCTCCAATAAAATGAAAAGTTTATCTATATATATATCTATATTTATATATTTATATAGATATAGATAGATATAAATATATAATATATAAAATAAATAAATAAATGAAAAGTGTATGTGTGTGTATATATATATTTTTAATATATATATAAAAAAATAAATTTCTGGGTATGTTTTAAATTTATGCTTAAGGACAGCATCAGTCAAATTCTTCTCTTTAATGGATTCTAGTGATATATTTTTGGATTTCTTCTTGCAGAATAATTGTAGAGTCTAAAGGCAATGGATTAAAATGAATATATGTTTATGTTTCGGATCATATCATATTTTGATCAAGAAAGTACTAAATTTCTGGAAGATATTTAACAAAGACTTGGAGGGCAATGGTAAGAAGGCAAATATATCTAATAATTTGTAATATTATATATATTCAGATGGAGCAACTGCAAAAACTAATTTGTGGTACAGTATGTGACTGAATTGTATTTATATTTGGTTGGCTTTTGTTTGTTTTTAGCATTCAACTGCAGTGTGAATCACTTAACCAAGAATGCAATATAGAGAGAACCTTGTTAAAAACAACAAAAACACCTCTGCCTCACGCCCTCCAAGAGTAATCTGAAGGCTGTTAATTTGGTGAGAAATTAATCTGTTGTTCCTGTTTTTTTTTTGTTTCAGTATATTGCCCTTTATCTGTACCTACTGTTATCTTCATATTTTAGTGCAATTTCTTTGTTAGCTACTTGAATTATGAAAATTCATTTACAGGCAGAATCTCATATTCCAACCTTTTATCAAGTAACATTAGTTATATTTAATGTATTGACATCAGATTATTTTAAAGTCAACTATTTGTTGATGAAGGGCTAAAGATGAACCACTGCTAGGATCAAAAGCATTTAAGTATGAACAAGCAAGTTTTTTTCAGTTTTGGATAAAGAGTTCTGAAAGCAGTGTTTATGGGAACAACACAGCAGCAGTGTTGATTAACCGATTGGCTGATGCTGTGAAAACTATTTCTGGAAAACACATCACAGCATGGCAAATGGGCCCGCACTAGGGGTAGACAATAGGCTTCATCCCTTGTGTAACTTAATTTAGGTGACTGGGATGAATTTGATCTAGCATATATATCTGTACTTTATGTGACTCATAACAGTCATGGTCTTGACATAACGATAGCAAGATAAAGAAAATAATGCTTCATCTAGCTAAAGTGTCCAACTCCAACCAAGAGCTTCTTCATTGCCTTGAAATGCTGGTATAGTATTTCTGAGAATGACATCATTTTATGAAGGACATATGAATGCTACAGGGCCATCTCTGGGGTTAAAATTACCTCATATCATAAATGTTTTCTCTTTTATTTGCAAAACCTTCCATCCACCAGTATTTTCTGGTTAGCTGATATAATTAATCTTGTGCATCAAATCATCCACAGATTTGTTATACAGACTACCTTCAAATAATTAAATGCTGTACCACGAATCTTTCTCCATTACACAAGGAGAAAAATAAAGATTCCTTTCAAGCAAGTAATATAAAGAAGAATAAACTCTAAGAAACCTTCATTTTTTCTTTTATTATGGGAAATTACACCAGAGTCAGAGACACTTTACATACTGAGTCTGGCTCACTTTTCTGAAGCAACATCCTAATTTTCAGATGTTTATATCTGACACAAAGCTTATGTATTAAAATTGGGACCTTGTGGTACATCACCATTTTCCATAAATGTGAAATGCAATTACAATGCAATTTTATATACTGAAGCTTCCTTCAGTTGGGGCAGCAAAAAGAAAAAAATACTTAGCAGGGAGAGTCAATCATAAACTATAGAGAGAAGGTATATTTTGAAATACTCACTTGAAAAAGTCATGGTGGCTCAGAGGGAGAGGAAAGGAGTTATAGATCATTGTGACTGCACAAATGAGAGACACTCACTGTGAGTGAGCATGGGAAGAGGAAATCAAGAATGGAGGAGCAGAAAGGAAGGGGGAAGTTGACTAGATTTTGTTTAGGGAGAGTTTTGAAACTTGGGAAGAGGACAGTTTTGAATTACATCAGGAGATGGATAGAAATGTAGTGACAGTGATGGAGGGATGAGGTGAATATGTTCTCAATTTTTTGCACAGAGATTGGTTTCAGCATGATATTCTTATGCTCCTTCAGTTAACAGTGGGAGGCATTTAGGAAATACATAAGAAAACAAGCAAAAGTTGAGAAGATATTTGAATAATACAGCCCCCACTTTCAGTCTCCCTACATCCCTGACAGTGGAAGTGGGGAGTTCTATTTCAGGGGTTACCCAGTGGTTATGAAGTACCTATACAGAGGGCAGCATGTGTCGATGGGGCCTCTCTGTTGGCAGAGTACAGAATAGGCTGGGAGATAGGTGGGAGCAGAGGAGTTGCTGCTGCACTGACTGTCTTATTCTCTTTCTGAGCACTGAAGCAGGACCAGGTGAAATCACGGAAGCTACTATGGCCATTGTCTGACATAGCCGCTATGGAGGCTTCAATGTACTCTTTAACAATAAGTAATCTGTGTTCAGTTTCAATTCTTTTAATTGGTAAATGAGATTGAAAACAGACTGACTTTAAGGAGCACTGTCTGAGGCCACAGAGTGGAAACGCTCCTTTGTGCAAAGCAGTTATCACAAAGACAAACACAGATGAGAGATTCAATATGAACACATAGACAAGCTTAATCTCTAGCTGTCAGTCCAGTTTTTACATCCTCCACTCCTCTTCTTACTTGTTGGGCATCTATCTGGGCAGCAGCTCTCCCAAGAGTTGTTGACAGAACTGGAAAGTCATGTCAGCTCTTTAGTTTTGTTGACATCCATCCGTTCTTTGTACAGGACATGAAAGATTTTCAAAATGCAAGGGCATGCTACACACATGTCCTTTGTGTCCATGTCAGCTCCAGGAGCCCCAGCACCATTGCAGGCACTCTCACAACACAGCTCAAATGGAGTCACAGTATAAGGACTTCCCCTAGGTGAGTATAACATGGGGGCCTTCTTTTAGAAGGTTCGCTTGCCCAGAGAGAGGCCAAAGAAAATATAACACATCTCTAGGCACAATATTGTTCCATTATCCATTTTTGTATCAAGCAAGAACATTTGAAATTAGGATCTTGCTTTCAGAAGAGTAAATGAGCCTCAATGTAGCACACACCTTGCTCTGGTGTAATTTCTCATGCTAAAGGAAAATTGGGAGTGTTAGTTTTAGATGTTTATGCTACTTTATAGTACAGTACTTCCATGAAGTTATGTTTATATTCTTCTGTGTGTACTGGAGAAAGCTTTGTGTTCCAGCTTTTGAACATAGTCTCCATAAAATGCTGTGTATGTTTTGGTGTATAAGATTACTGACATTGATTTTAATGACCCAGAAAATACTGATGGATGGAAGGTTTGAATGTAAATGGAAGAACGTTTATGAAATGAGGCAATTTTAAAGTAAAAATTATTAAATATTATCTTAACTTTTTTCTGAGAAATCTCCATAAGACTAATGGAGGATGATGTGCCTTCCCTAGCTCCATACTTTGAGCTCCCAAGAAGCCTCACCCTTGCCCAGTCCATTCTCTTACTCTCTTCCTCTTTGACCTGTCGGGGGCACAAGGTAAGGATGTGCAATGCTATGGAGATGACTGCCTTCCTTTTGTCAAGGGAAGGGGAAGGCTGGGGTACTCTGGGCTTTCCTTTCTGGAATACAAATTCTTGTGTCCTTAATATTATCCAAGCCTCCTTTTAAAATTCAATCACAGGATTTCACCCAATCTTTCCATTAATTGTCATTTCTACAAGCCAGTTATTTTCACCTCGGTATCATCTGTGCCACCTGTTAGTTCAGTGTCTAAATGAGAGGAGAATTTTCACAATATCTCTGGCAATGTCATTAATGTTTCTCACAAATGTGCCTCACTCCAGATTCAAGCATAGATTATGTTCCAGCTACTCTGGTGCAACTGAGATCAGAATTTAGCCCGGAGACTTTAGGCCTAGTCTTATATATGTTGTTTTACTATGTTAAAAAAAAAAAGATGGTAAAAGCACTTTGCATAGTTGTCCTTTCACCGGTACCTGAATAGCAACCTCTTGCTGTTTGCTAAATGGGAAGAGGATGCTGGCTAATAGAAGCCAGGATCCAGGAGCTAGGCAGTGGCACTCCTGGTATGGAATAGGTTGAGAATCACTGACCTAATATATAGGAAGAGGTTCATGATTTGTTTGCCAGGAATCATGCAAATTCCACTGCTTCACAGCTCTGTCAGAGTTCCTCATTTTCATTCTCCCTGCCACTAAATCATTCACTCTCATTTATTTATTTGCTACTATATACTTTCACAAAATGGTCCCTATGGTAACACTTTTTACTGATCTCTCTGTATGCCTTATTGTCCATTATCACATTAATCTTTGTAATATCTACATTTAAATTCAGTTTCTTAGTATCTCATAGTACTCATCTCAGTACTGAATTCTGTCCCCAATCCATTCACTTTTTTCAATGAATTTACTGTCTATGATTTTCCATGCAGACTGACACCTACTTTTCCACAGAAAAAGTACATCACAGGCAGCAAAAGCACAAGCTTGCTTTACACTGCCTGCTAATACACTTTACGTCTAAACTGGAGAGAATCCATCTAGTGATTCTCTCTCATCTGTCTGATCTAATTGATTTTTGTACCCCCAACAGTGCAGTAACTCATTTCTCCCAAGTAATTAGCAATAGAATGTTGCATTTAATGGTGAACTCCAGCATCATTCTTATCTTTTGAAGGAGTGAGTTCCATTGTCAAGGTCTCCTGAATTCACAAAGCTTATCTAGTTGGTTGACAGTTGCATTGTTTCAGTGGAATGTAACTGTTTTGGGAAATCTTGCTTATGGAAGGAAAGACAATGCCTCAGATAGTTGTGCCCATCCAATGAAAGGCTTTGAGTATCTGGACAGGGACCTTGAATTTAACTCTGTGTTCAATATTGAGCCAGTGCAGAGGGCAGAGCACCAGGATAATGTGTTCTTGGTAATTTGTGATGCTAAACAAAAACTGCTGCATTTTGTACAAGCTGGAGCTTTTTCAGGGCTTAATTGTTATATGTGTTGCAATAATCAAGCCTGGAGTTCACGAATGGGATAAGATAGTGCACAGTCTTTTGGTCGGTCACAGATAGTTTGGGTTTTTTAAATTTTGTGTTGTGTTTTTTTTTTTTTTTTTACTGCAGTGGCTATTAGGCATCCAATAACTTTGAGAATCCAGTTGATCCCAAAGTTGTAGACCAACTGATCAGTTTGTGGGGAGATGCTGTCGTTAGTGATGGATGGTAGAGGTGGTGCTGTTTCTTCAGTGGTCTTCCTTCTTTCTTCTAGCTACACCTGTGTTCGGCTTTAGCCAGCCGCTCTTAGCCCACTGTAGATTTTTGCCTAGGTGTTGAGAAAGCAAGGTGCTGTTTATATTTGATATAAAGGAGATTTAGAATTGGGCATCATTTCTGCACTGCTGGCACTTGGGCACTTGGGCACTTGGGCTGTCTTGCCAGATCTCCCAGCAGCTTTATATTGACATGTTAACTGTAGTGAGTTGTTCTGATGACTACACTGACCATTTGGAAATGATACTAAAAACTCATTCCATGTAGGCCAACAATGTCAGATGTTAACAACTTTGAGTTATTAGAAAGGCAGTACTGTCTGCAAAAATGAGCAAGGGGATTGAGAGTCAGGAGATCGTAAATGCTAATCTGGTTCTAACACTGACTCCCTGTATGGAAAATCATCACCTGTCTTCATCTGTAAAATATGGATGATAGTATTGACTTCCCCCCTTACACAATGGAGTGTTGGGAAGGCTAACTTCTGCACAGTGTTTTGAATATATGAGGTGGTATAGAAATAGGAAGGATATTACGTCATCCCTAGTGATCTGATCTGGAGGTGAATCAAGACCTAGAGTGGAAATAATCTGCATCTGTATATCAGGGTTCTATCCCTTTGTATTTTTTTACACACATTATGTATCTTGTTTCGGTTTAATTAAGCTCACTGACATTATTTCATTTAATAAAACTTTGTAAATCATCACCAGTCTATGTCCATTTGCTGCTGTGCTTTTCCTGCACTCTTCTGTACGTTTCTATGACATTATTGTTTTTGAATCTGTGTATAATGTAATGTAATAATTGTGTCTTGTCTCCTCACTTATTAACCCCTCCAAAATTCTTTCATGAATAACAACAGCTACAAGATGTTCCTACTCATAGATTTTGGAGTATATTTGAAGGTCTGTTATAAACTGATAAAAAGTTTCATCTGTTTTTTGTTGAACATATGGGGTGCAAGTGTGATATTTTTCTTAGGATGTCAATCTTCCTACAGTTTGATCAAAACATTGATTTTGTTCACATGCTCATTTTCAAATGTGAATGTGTTGTAAATCTCCTGGGCCTGTTTTCCCTGCACAGTGCAGTAGTACTCAGCATTACAGTTTGGTTATTTTTCTGATTTTAAGCCTTTCACTGTTGTTTTTGTATGTAGTTTGAATTGTTGTATCCATCCTTTCCAATTGTCTGATCTATTCCCTTCAAGGCTCTACTGCTTATGTATATGAAATTCATTTGTCCTTTGGCAAAATCCTCAGTTTTGCCTCTGACACTTTATTCCATATTTGTATTATCCTTTGTGGAATGATTCTGCTCCAGTTACTTCTGAAAATATCTTTACTTTCCTATTTTAGATTATATTGTAGTTTTTGAATCACTTCCTAGTGTTTAAATTAAAATAATTTTCAAAGATGCTAAAGTCCATGTGTCGCTGAGCTGTACAAGCATTCCCTGCAGTATTCAGCCCCTTATCCATTTTATGCTTAGATACCAGGCTGCTGTTTCCAAAGGAACAGAACACACCAGATTCATAGACTATCAGGGTTGGAAGGGACCTCAGGAGGTCATCTAGTCTAACCCCCTGCTTAAAGCAGGCCCAATCCCCAGACAGATTTTTGCCCCAACTCCCTAAATGGCTCCCTCAAGCATTGAGCTCATAAGCCCGGGTTTAGCAGGCCAATGCTCAAACCACTGAGCACTTTGCTTAGCACAAGCACTTACATGTATTTATAGTGAAAACAAGAATAAGTTTATTATCAAAGACCAGACATTCAAATGATAGTGAGTAAGAATATTGGAAAAAAATGGTTACATATAAAACAAAATCACTATACACTTTCTAGAGACTAAAACTGACTAGAGGTTAACCTCCTGTCTAAAAGAGCTTATCTCACCTGAAGTTCTCTCCACTGTTTTCAATTAAGCCTGATTGAGATCCCACTTTCATGAAGCAAGTTCACTGTTCATTTTCTTCCTAAGTTCGGGATGCCAGAGTGTCTCCCCAGATACATTCGAACTAATCTTTAAACAGCACCTCTTGGTAAGGTTTTGTTGACAGCAACAAAAAACATTAAGGGAAAGTTAAAATTTTCCATAGACATCGGAAAGCTGTGGTTTAACAGCAGATGACTCGTGCTGAAGATAAGGCCAATCCCAAAGAAATGTCTCATAGTATGATCAGGCCCAAAAACGTTAGTTTATTGGGTGAAAATATGAAGTATTATTGTATAAAATGTATACAAATCGCACAATATTTAATTGTATTTGTAATTTTTGTCCCACAAAGCACAATTAATAGTATATGGCTACTTTAGAGTGAGACATAAGGTGCATACAGAAGTTATGAACCAGCTTCCATTGAATTTCAAAGATTGGGTGGTAATTCCCTTAAGCATGTCTGAATTCCCCCATACTTTAATTTTTTAAATAATCTTTCGGACTATAATGACATTCTCAATACATCGCTAGATTTAGAGATTAAGGATAACTCTTTGATTTCTGATGAAAAATTATTTCTTTCCTGCTCATTATCACATTCATTTTCTGCCTTAGAGGGGTGCATTTGGATGACATACTTACCCTAAAGAAAGCTGCAGGACTCCATAAGGTCTGTACAGAGACTCATTCCTTCATCTCTAGCTCAGTTCTAACTATTGGTTACATCACAAATGTGGCAGATTGAATTTATCTCTAGGTTAATAGGGTAATCTAAAATGGCTCATTACTGAGTTTCACAAGAACTGTTGGGTTGTGCCATTATTTGAAAATATAAAGAGAGAAACCACGTTCCAATTTTTCTAATAAATTATCTGTACATTGCATGCATACAACATGAAAAATACCTACTATTCAAAGTGCAACTACTTTGGAAAAGCTGGCATTGACCATCGATAGATCATGAAAGCATCAGCATCACTTCCCAGAAAGGTTAATAGCAATGTTTGAACAACACTTTAAACAGGTATGGTCCTGACCAGTACCTATTTCAAAAGACTTGCATGAAGGAATTGGAAAGTATCATGGATTCTGGATGGCATGGTAGGACAAATAGCACTCCAAAACAAACAATGTTATTAGGCTAGAGATAAAGTTGCTAAGTAAACTTGATGAGAAGAACCACCATAAAATATATCTGTGAAAACATCCACAAATACACATAGTGTAAAATCATAAATTAATAATAGGAAAAAATCTGAGAAACACTCAATACCCAATTCATATCCACAAGCTATTAGACAGAAATATTCTCAGTAACAATTTTTCCCTTTCTCTTTCTTGCTTCCATCCCAGTCTGCAGTTGAAATAGTGGGCATTAGCTTTAAAGAAAGGGTTTTTTTCCTTTTTGTTTAAATTTCTCTATGTATATGTATGAATCATATGCTCAGGTGTGAAGAACCTATCTAATGGTATGAATATTGACCTAAATCAAAGAAAGGAACTATGCATTTAGTTTGGCAAATGGTGAAATCCGTGAGTCTTATCTTTTGCAGATTCCATTATCCAAGTCCAATGAACATACATGGGCAGATTCTCAGCTTGTGTAAAATAGTCAGATTTCCATTTACTTCAATGGAGCTATGGCTGTTTACATCAGTTAATGATCTGGCACTCTTCTGTCTCTCATAGTCATGAACCTCCCTCTACTGACCAACAATTTCCCTGCTCCAGTGGAACGTAGATGTCATGTAAAAAGAACAGGAGTACTTGTGGCACCTTAAAGATTAACAAATTTATTTTAGCATGAGCTTTCGTGAGCTACAGCTCACTTCTTCGGATGCATAGAATGGAACACACAGACAGGAGATATTTATACATACAGAGAACACGAAAAGGTGGAAGTATGCATAACAACAGGAAAAGTCTAATCAATTGAGATGATGGTAGATGTCATGGTCACTAAGGCAGAGGCAATTGCTTTGGTATCTTGGGCCAGTCCAATGTAAGGCTTTGAATATCAGGACAGAGAGCTTCAATTGGCCTCTATTAAATGAGAAGCCAACACATAAAGCAGATAATCTATGTGATGTATTAACTGTGACCTTTGCTGTGTAGCAGATGGACTACTGTGTTTTGTCCCTGTTGACGTTTTTTTCTCAAGGAGAGTGGCTTTATTCCTAGATATCTTGGAGTGAAAGATAGTTTAAGGTATATGCTAGCTTTCAGCATATGGATCAAGAATCTAGATATATGGAGATAGCTGCCTGACTGTGCTGAGATACTAAATATCTTTCAGGAATGGTCTAGCAGGCAGAAGACAGAACTGTGATTCCCATCTTCACCCTCCACCATTCCTCAGCATTAGTAAATGACATAATGTTACTTAGCTATCCAGAATGTAGACTTACAGTGGCTGAATTCTGTCTTGGGCTACACCAGTTTCTGCTGGTGTAACCCAGAGAGCAATGCCTCTGGTAGCAGAAAGTCCTGTGGGGGCAACAGCAGCACAAAATGCATACAATCACTAACCTGCAGCCAGTGAAGTCTAAAAATGGTGACCAGGCCAATGGATGTGCTGATTCAACAACTCTGCTTATACTCACTTGGCATTTAAAACATACAGTTTACTAACAAAAATACAATTTGCATTAAGCACTAACAGAGGTGAATACACCCCATCTGCCTTTAATGTATTATTCTTGCCTGTTTGAAAGCTCTTGTTGCCATCACCATGAAAGGTATTGTGGAAACACATTAAATCACTCTTCAACAAAACCTATGGATATACTTATGGGTAGATGCTAGGGGACCAGGACTAAACAAGTAATACTTAACCTCTCTTTACTATTTTCCTTTCTGTGGATGTTAATACAGCATCTGCCTTTATCCATATGGCAATGTTGTTTTTACACAAAAATGACTGATCAGCTTCTCATCTATTGTTATTTATCACATGCAATTTGGCCAGAGTTATGACAATGATGAATATCCCAAACTATAAAGCAGATATATTGAATGGAATTAGAATATGGGCAAAGAGCTCCTCTGCTGTGTAGTGAAAAGGAGTAGAGAAGCCCAAACACAGTGCAAAGTGAACAGGTGCCTATGCCCCTTTTCTCGGAAAGTCCTTGTGTGTGAATATCACATAGTGGGGTTCTGTACATTGCAGAGATTGTTGGCTTGAAGTGGGGGTGGACTGAAGAGCAACCACTCCTATTCCTGGGAAGTGAGAAGAATTTCTACAAGAAAATCAACCAGAAACAATAGTGGGAGCAGCATTATCTTCGATTCTGTGTCTTTTAGCTGCCATGGAAGGGAGAGGAAAATAGATGTATCACAGGGAGAGGGAATAGATATATCACTGACAGTACAGATCCTCAAAGGTATTTCACTGGTAGTTAGGAGCCTAAATACCTTTTGAGATCTGGACCTGACAGCCCAGCTCCTGAGTGAGGAATACTGACAGGTAGAACATGAGTAGCAGTGAATAAAGGCAGTCTTGTCCATGAAGATGGCCTGGGACCTATGAGATTGGAACTCAATACCTCTGTGGATCTTTGTGCTGTTCCCTCAGTGGTAGGGCAATTTACCCCTTCCCATATTTTTTTCATAGGGTATTGGGATAGTTTGGGCCTAGATCTAGAGAAAGTGACCCTTTTAATTATATTATTGAGTCCATGTCAACATTATTCATAAACTCAATATAAATATCCTTCACTTACACATGCAGTCATTAAAGGGGTGTCAATTACTGCTTATGTAACCTTTGGGTGGGCTAGAGTTTACTTCATCACCTCTCTTCTAGTGCTTCAACACAATTCATACAGAAAAGCACACGCAGACCCAGAATTCAATCACTGAGGACTTTCAGCAAGAATTGCACAGGGTCAAACTCCCCACACTTAGGTCCAAAAAGAACAAAAAGATTGAACTTAATTCTTAAGTACCAACTTGATAAAATCTTATAATGATAAAGAAACATAATAGCTTACTATCTACTACAATAATAAGACTACATCATAATCCACATATATTATCTTCACAGATATACATAAATATAGATAAAACATTTAAATATAAGTAGCTCAGTCCCCCAGAAATGTAGAGAATTAACTCTAAGTACCAAAAATTTAGGTTGAGTTCAGCTGAGTTTGAGGGGGAGGAGTAGTTCAGTGGTTTGAGCACTGGCTTGCTAAACCCAGGGTTGTGAGTACAATCCTTGAAGGAGCCATCTGGGGCAAAATCTTCACTTGGTCCTGCTAGTGAAGGCAGGGGGCTTGGACTCAATGACCTTTCAGGATCCCTTCCAGTTCTATAAGATAGGTATATCTCCATTTATTACTATTATTATCTTTGTTCCTCAACACTATACAATCTGCTGAGTCAAAAACACCATAGTAATATCATCCCTCCTTTTGCTTACAGAAATCTCCAACTGGAACCCACACAGATTCTCTTTCCTCTTCTGCTGGACTGTGGAACCACTCAGCTAATTAACCAACCAATCAGTATTAAGTACATAAATAAGTACATTAAGTACATAAATAAAAAATCCTGTCACAAGAAAAACAGAGAACTAAGAATAGCAAAATATAGATGACTTTTTCCCTATCATCACTTTTAAATAAGAAGAGCATTGGTGAACCAGACTGGTTAAGACAATTTGACAAAAATCAAGTAACATTCAAGGTACACAATTCAAACAAAAGAAGGTAGCTTTCCTCCCAATTCCACCTTTCTGTAACGAACGCTGCCAAATGCTTCAGAGTTAGGGGAAATCAGCCTGTTTTCTCCTCCTGTGGCTAAGCTTCTTCCAACCCACTCATGTCACACGTCTTTTTGTAAAGCAGCTACCCTGACTATTTGCCCTCAAGAAAGTCTGAGTCCAGCTACAGGGAGCCTATTGAGCATACACAAAATTACTGCACCAAATTCCAGAAACTTCTGGGCACATGTATCTGCCTATCAAAATGAGCCAGACACAACTCATTCCTCTGCCCCTTCTTCTCTCTAGATCTCTTAAAGAGATAATCCTGTTAAGTATGTGGGTTACACATATATTGCTATACTGGATACTCCTAAAGATGAACTCAGATTTGGTTCTACATTACAAATAATTGTTTCACAGGTCACTGTGTGTGTAATTTCAAAATAAACAAAGCAATTGCATTTTTGTTCCCACACAGAAGTAATTAGCTACCCTTTTCAGGGTGCTTCCATAGCACGTGTCTGCCAGTGACTGAGGTTGTTTGTATAGTCATGCTTCAACATGCAAGAGGGAAGGGAAAAGCCATCTGTCATTTAATTTATTTCTCACTGCATTATGTATATAAAGTGAAGATTGGTTATGCATTAACATTAGCCAGATAAACATTTCTTTGCATAATTTTTTCTGCTTCTAAACTTCTATCATTTTTATAGCTTTATGTTTGGAAGATAGATAAATGCATTCTATTGCTTATGATTTCCATAGATATATGTTAGAGGAAGAATTCGAACAAGCTAATAGAGCCATGTACAACATGCCCTCTGAAGGACAGATTTTTCTAATTTGTAATTATATCGCAAAAGTCTTCCTAGATTTTCTTGTCATAGGTGGGTAGTCCCATATGTGATCTTGACCTGAGTGTTTTTGTCTATGCTTTCCAAAATTTCTCCTTTTAATTGCTCTAAAAAAATAATCAGTGATTTTTTTTTGTGCTACAGGATAATATGCAGCATTTAATTCTATTTACAGGATTTTATTTCTTGTAATCTGAACACATTTATTATTTTATTTGTAGTACAGTAGACCCTGAAGGTCTCAGTTAGGATCAGTGGGGCCCCATGTGTGCTAGGTGTTGTACAAACATATAGAAAGACCTGGTCCATTCCCTGAACAGCTTACAAACCTAATTTGCAAATTACACAAGTGAGTTGAACAATTGAGAGAAACAGATACAACAAAGACAATGCAGTAACATTTGTCATTTCCCCCCCATGAGTCTTGTGATATTAATGTTGGATTTTTTTTCCAAGTCACAACTCCTGGAGCCAAGTGACTGAGCTGGGAATGTCTACCTTTTTAAAAAAAAGAAAGTTTCTACATATTATGATTGTGGAGACCATCTTGAAAATGTGAGTTCTAAAGGCACAAAAAGGATCATATGGTCACTAAAAAGACATACAACCTTATTATTTTTAATATAATGATTTTAAGCCTATTTTGTGACTTTGTGCATTTTACTTATGATTTTGGAGTGTATGTAATTGCCAATAGTCATTTCAGTAAAAAATCATAGCTGAGATTTCCAAAGACAGCCAAGGGAATTAGCTGTGCAACCACTATTGAAATGAATGGAATTTGTGACTCTAAAAATAAGCTTCAAAAATCTGAGTCTATGTGTTTAGTCAGGTAAATTATGTGCTGTGCACGCACACATCCAAGGAGTGGTGACCACACTGCCTTTCTTTATAAGTAAATAAGAAGAGGTTCCCAAACTTTGTAACATGGAGTCACAGAATGGAAAAAGGCAGGAATAACTGGTATAGAGGGGTTTACGTTTTCATACCTTAGATTTTAGAGACAGTATTTAATATTCTTTACACAACTTTTGCATTCAAATGCTAACATAAGTAAATACAGTTATTTTGATCTACTAGTACCCCGGGTTTTAATTTTGCTGCCCAAATGACTACTTATCTTCCTTTTTTTCCCCTAGAAATGTTCTAACTCTCCTTTATCAAGTGACTCAACTACATTCCATATTGGAATAGATTTGATAGACAATAGAAAAGTTGTGTAAAAATATATACAATTTTTCCTTCCATTTGCTGTTTAGCAGCCTAGCATTTTCTTACCACTGGATGGACTCCTGCTTTCAGTTTCTGTATCCCATTCCTCTGTATTAAAAATATTACAGAACTGGGGAGCTGAGGGCAAAGAGCCTGGGCTTAGGCTTGTCAAAACACCTTACAGTACCTATACAAATCTCTTGGGCTAAGAAAGCCGCACTTGGTAGGCATCTGATTTTGTGACAGAAAACATTTTGGAACATACAGTCACAGTTCTGGTATCTATCAGATACAGGATATGATGCTGCACACAGAAACTGAGCAGAAAATCCACAATCAGCTATATAGCAAGCATTCCCTTTAAACCAGCATATTAGAATTTATACTGTTGGTAATTAGCTGATGAGTCTCATGTTATATTTTTGATGAAAGACATGCAGTTTTCATGTGCTTTAATGATTTTTTCTTTTATTTTCTACTAATAATTTTTTATTTTTTGCACCATGATATATCTTAGGCCATTTTGTGAGCTCATCTATTATTGTTAGAATGCAACAAAATCTCTAACAATTTCCCATAAAGTCATCTTAGAGAAGACTGATTGGCACCAACCTAGTAAGCATAAAATACTGCTATTGGTGAAAAATGTCATTTATTGCACAATCTATTTTGACCTCACATAGACCCTTATTCCATTATAAAACATACAGTACTTTCGGGAACTACATCAGCATTTAACATTTTTAAATAACCCTTTTTCTCTTCCTTCTTAATATATTGATGAAAGATCATTAAGAAAGTGTGTGTGTATGTGTGTGTGTGAGAGAGAGAGTGCTGAAATGCTAAATATTTTATTTACCGTGAAGACTATAATTTTGCATTGCACTGACAGTGAAATCTGGCATGGGTGGGCATAACAGGAGAATGGGTGGGCATAACAGGAGAATAACCCCAGTGCAAGGAGTATCCTCCATTGACAAAGAACCAGAGTAGAGATTCCTGTGCAACCCACTACCTCTGCTGCAGGGGTAAGGAGTATGTCCTCTGTTCTGCTGCAGTTCCATGATTTAAACTATTTATGGCCATTCTCTGAGTATTAGAGCATTATTTAGGCTACAGTAATTTATGTGTAGGGACTGGCCCCATGCAAAGCACTGCAAAGTTTGGGGAAGCACAGAGAAACTTTATGCCAGTTTTTCACACGCCTAGGGTGACCAACTTTTCAAAATGCAAAAATGGGACACATGAGGAGCCCCACTTTTTCTCTGTGCCCCCCTCTGCTCCTCCTCTTCCCCCCTCCAGGCCCCACCCCCTGGCCAGGGTTGTAGCTGGAACCAGGAAGTAGTAAGAGTCACCCAGGGAGCCTGAGCCACTCTGGGCAGACCCAGACCCTCCACCTGCCCTGGGCAGGAGGCTGGATTGCCCAAGAGCAGCAGGTGGAGGGTCTGGGACTCCAGGGCTCCCCACAGTATCATGGGTTCCCTGGGTGTCTCTTACTATTGCCTGGCTCTGGCTTCTGGCCTGGCCGGGGGCAGGGCCTCTAGAGAATAGGAGGGGCAGGGGGGGTGGGGCTCATGGTGAAGGGGGCTAAGGCTTCCCTCAGGCCTCCCCCGCACCAGGAAGAGGCTGGTGCCACCCGTAAGCCTCAGGCAGGCACGGAGTGGTGCCACAGGGAATCTGGGACAAATGCTGTCCTGGAGTCATTCAGCCCGGGGCCAGCACTTGAAATGTACATTTTGGGACTGTTCCAACCCAATTGCGGATGGGTAGTCACCCTAAGCTGAAGTCTCCCAATTTGTGACCTGCTTTTTGGTAAAGTCATTTCAAAATCATGAGATTTTAAAATAAAAATTATTTCAACGGAGGAGGAAACAACTTGGTATCATCCAAAATGCACGTTAGATGCAAGACTTTGAAATGCTATAATGTACAGGGATACCAAAACTACCACCTATAGTTTCCTTTTCTGGATGTTACTGATTACACAATTAACAGCAGGAAAAGTCAAAAGGAAGTAGACAATGGAAATTATCTTACTAGATTGGTATTTTAAATATAGGAAAGTATAATGGTATCTTGAATGCCATTATATGGTTACTATTGGTTATGGTGACTCTTAACAGTGACCATTACCGCTAGCTGTTTCCCACTGCGGTTATACAAACTTTGTCTCCTTGTCTGTGTATGGTCTCAATTCTGACAAGGAAAGTATCACATTTCAAGTAATGTAGTCAAGGGTAAATTTCGCTGAACTGAGTTTACCCACTTCTTTCTTGGGGTATATGGTATTTACTTTAGGTTAGATTACTCACTTTTTTTTACTACTACATAACTGTGTATTTCCTAAATTTGTGGGCTTCTGCTCATAAACAGTGTGATGGGTTAGATCACATAACCCCCACTTGGGAGCTGCCACCTGATATGTCAAGACTACTTCTGCCCCCGCTTTCCCCACCAGCTCAGGACTCCAGCACCCTGTCTTGCTGAGCCGGACACGCCCATCTGTTTTACCTGCAAGTCTTCCTGTATATGTGTTTTCTGGCAAGTGGGTAATGAAGTCTTACAGTGACATGTGATCCTCTCACCTGAACTGGAATCCAAGGGGGGTGGGGTTCTGTGATCTAACCATCACAAACAGTTTTGTCCATTCACATGGAGGAAAATAATACAATAAAATAAATTAATAACAAAACCTCCTAAAACACAAATAATGATTGCTTTTGGGAAAAGATAACACCCAGATATTCAGCTATGTTGATGGGCAATCAGTGGTGGGGAAACTTTTTAGTCTGAGGGCCACATCAGGGAACAGAAATTGCATGGCGGGCCATGAATGCTCACAAAATTGGGGTTGGGGGGTGCAGGATGGAGTGAGAGCCCTGGTTGGGGCTGCGGGCTCTGGGGTAGGACTAGGGATGAGAGGTTTGGAGTGCAAGAGGGTGCTCCAGGCTGCGATCAAGGGGTTTGGAGAGCAGGAGGGGGATCAGGGCTGGGGCAGGGGTTGGGGCGTGGGGAGAGGCTCAGGGGTGCAGGCTCTGAACTGTACTTACCTCAAGCAGCTTCCGGAAGCAGTGGCATGTCCCTTCTCTGGCTCCTATGCAGATGCTCTGCATGCTGCCCCATCGGCAGGCACCACCCCGGCAGCTCCCATTCAAGCGCGTAGGAGCCAGAGCGGGGTCATGCGGCTGCTTCCGGGAGCCGCGTGCTGTGGCCCCCGACCCAGCGTCCCAGCTGGAGTGCCGGAGCGGGGCAAGCCCCAGATCCCGCTCCCCAGCAGGAACTCATGGGCTGGCTTAAAATTGCCTGTATGCCATAGTTTGCCCCACGCTAAATAATCATAGCAATCACTTCTGAACTTCAAGTCTGAGCCTATAAAACTATAATTAACACACTAATTATGGCCTTAGTGTGTGGGTGTTTTTGTTTTTGTTTTTATTAATTGGCTGACTCTTATTTTCAGTGAATTTCATTCAGAGTGATGTGTATGAATACTGAAGAACAACCGTGCCGGATTCCACAATCTATCTAGTTACTAGTCAGTTACTGTGACACTACCTAGCATAGTGGTCTCCAATCGTTTTGAATTTAAAGGCTCACTTTTTGAATTTAAAGGCAACCCGGGATCTGCCCCGCCCCTTTCCCAAAGCCCTGCCCCACTCACTCCATCCTCCCACCCCGTCTCTCCATCACTCGCTCTCCCCCACCCTCACTCACTTTCACTGGGCTGGGGTAGGGGGTTGGGATTTGGGAGGAGGTGTGGACTCTGGGCTGGAGCTGAGGGGTTTGCAGTGTGGGAGGAGGCTCTGGGCTGAGCCTGGGGAAGCGGGTTGGGTACAGGAGGGGGTGAGGGGTGTAAACCCTGGGAGGGAGTTTGGGTGCAGGGGGGGCTCTGGGCTGGAGCAGAGTGCTGGGGTGCAGGAGGGGGTGCAGGCTCTGGGAGGAGTTCAGGGCTGGAGCAGAGTGTTGGGGTGCAGGAGATGGTACAGGGTACTGGCTCTGGGGGTGCTGGCCCTGGGAGGGGGTTGTCAGGGCTGAGGCTTGGGATACAGGAAGGGGTTCAGAGTGCTCCTTGCCTACCTTGGCCAACGCTCCCCTGTGGCCTTTGGGGGGGTGGGGTGCTGCACATGGCTCCATGCACTGCCCCTTTCTGCAAGCACCACCCCCATTGGCCACAGCTCCCTGTTCCCAGGCAATGGGAGTTGTGGGGGTGGTGCTTGCAGGCAGGAGCAACACACGGAGGGAGACCCCTGCCCTCTGGGGCTACGCTGGCTGCTTCCAGGAGCAGCATGGGGCTGGGGAAGGCAGGGAGCCTGTCTTAGCGGCAGCCCCACTGTGCCAATGAAGATCGCAATTGACTGGGATATCCTCTAGGCTTGACCAGTCGATCGCAATTGACCAGTTGGTGATCACTGATCTAGCACATGGATATGACACCATGATTAATAATAACCATACACTACACTTATGAGCACAGACTTGGGCACTATTGCTCTGATACTGCAAAGATTTAGGCACATGCATATCTTTGAAATGTAAATACTACCACTGAAAACAAATTCTATTCAAGTTAATTACACGCCTAAGTCTGTGCAGGATCATAGCCATAATCTTCACAATAATTGGGGGTAAATAATATATGAGAGAACTATAATTAAACAGTTGTACAAATAACTTATTGCAAATTACTTATTAAACATTGTATTCTCAGACTTGAAGATCCCAAGGTGTTCTCATGTTGATACACAGGGAGATATCCACATAAGGATAAACTTATTAATATTATCTTCAAGTATCTACATAAGTATTGATGCTGCATCAGCTTTTAAAACTCTAGTCATAAGAGGAAATTTCATTTCCTTTTCTTAATAAGAGGAAGCAAAGGTATTATATAACTACAGTTTTCAGGTTTTACGGAAAAGAAAGAGGCTGCATAAGTCAATTCTCCTTCCATTGAGACTAAAGGTAAAAAACATCTTTTAATTATTGCTCACATTTTCATCCTTTTTTAATGAGAAAGGGGAAAGTCCTAAAAATACATTTCTCCCCTCAGTGTTAAAAAGGCATCTCTATTACAGCTCAGCTTCTTCTTCAGCTAATAGAAAAATGTTATATATAATGTAGGATTCAAGGGAAGTTAAATATCCAGTGAGATCAGCAAAGAAAGGCATAGTATTCTATCTTTGAATAAATTTTGGAAATCTCCATTATTTTTGTGAAAGCATTTTCTTCCTAAACAGAATATCTTACTTTGTACTTTTAGTAATATTTTAAAATTAATAAATTGTGTCATGCTGGGTAGATTGTCAAACATAGTTATTGTAATGTATCAAATTGCTGGACTGCAGATCAAACATTTCTAGACATTTCTAACTGTATACAATAGTCCCCCTTTAAAAATCAGCATTACTAACTGTTATTTATTCTTATTTGTTAAGCACCATCCAGTTACCACAGAGTGCCATCTCAAATACCATAGTTTCCTCCTAAACATAGAATAGGAAATAATTTTGTGCTAGATGTTGGACAATGTTGGCTTTTAATAGTAACCTCTGTGCTTGGTGTTACATTGTTAGTGCGGGGAAAGAAATGTGAAAGGCAGAGTGAATGTAGGAAATGCACATACAGCTTTATAGGATATGAAATGAAATGTCTACTTTCAATGTAGGATAGCAAAACAAAAATGGCATTTTCTTCCATCCATGCAAATGGGATATATAATTTTTATCTAGTTCACAAAGCACACTATCAAGTAATTTCTGACTTGTATACATGTAACTAGCATAGTAAATCATAAATGAAATTTCTTATGGTTTCCTGCACTAAAACATCATCAAACTGCTTTAAAAAAATCAAAATTGTTGTGGATAATCAACATGCAAACTATTAAATATTGTAATCTGGATTTTTAGTAACCCAAGCCCAAAGTTTACAATACTCTTAGTTCCTCAAAACTTTCCCTTCCATCTGTTCTCTCATTAGTGTTCTCACTGATAATCTCCCTCACCTCACAAATAGAAATAAATAAAAGATTGAGTCTACTCTTCTCACTTCCAATAAATATAGGTATCATCAATGTTTCAAGTGAACTTTTACAGTGAAGTTAGATGTCAGTGATTTTTTTTCTTTTCTTTTCTTTTTGAAGAAACTTGGAAAGCCTTTCAAAAGGATTAGCTTAATCTAAAACAAGTTAAGCTCTGACTTCTGCAATATTTTTCAGAGTTGTTTAATACTTTTCATCTCATTTACTTTTGGGCTCCTGTTCATATACTGATTGTATTGTTGATATGCTTCACTTTTGCTGGGAGTGGGCTTCGTTATAGATTATACGTGCTCAGCAGACATTTAAGTTCTTTACCTGTAATTGGAAATTCCTCACCCAGTCAGTTGTGGTAGCAGAAAAGATAAGTAATCTCAGTTGAAACCTTTTTTATTAGATCTATCTTGTATCCAGTTGTAGTATTTAATTATATCAATTCAGGATTAAATTTAGAAAGGGATAATTTAATGCAGTTGAATTACTGCAGGAGCTAAGAAAGTAAACTCATGTGTGGTTTCATTTGAATATTTCTGAGCAGGTTATCATTTCAGCACTGACTTCTGAATAATGCACTACAGTTTTAAGATATCAGGAATATTTCTCTTAGAAATAAAGAAGTTTAGTACATATTAAAATACAATTACCTGGGTCCATCACATGCAAGTTCTTTAACCCTATATTTAGTTCCCCAAGACTCATCAATACAATGAAATTTCACTGCCACAAAAGAAGAAATGACATTTTCTGGTCCCCATAACAGCTCTCTGGGCACTGGCATGTCTGGGTGTTAGAAGATATTATGTTAATATACTAATGTCCTATGAAAACTTTGATTAACGTTCTATTTACTGTAGATCAAAATTAAAAATGATTTTTGGTCTCATCAGAGTTCCTAACTGATTCATGTCCAAATTGCAGAATCATCACTATACAAATGGGCATAAATACTAATCTTTTTTTTTTTTAAAGAGACATACTTTGGATAGATTTTAAGGGGTTTCTATAACTTAACAATCACTAATGATATTAGCTGTATAAGGAGAAGGTAGCTATGTGTGTGATCAAATATCCTGTTTCAGGGTGTATGACATTTGCTTGCAACTGTCAGGGGGGAACCTTCCCTCATTATACAAAATTTCACAGTTGCCTCAGGCCACTAGGGATAATGGTAGTGTCCTCCTTTGTAAAATACTTTGAGATCTAAAGCTTTGATCTAGCAGAGGTGAATAACCCATAACATTCTATTAGAAGAAGAGAACTACCATTTTGGGGGTATGTTCTCATTCAGTTAGAGCGTAAGAATTCAGTGAACTCAAGTACATGCATAAATACTTTCCTGAGTTGGGGCCTTAATGTTTGATTAAGCTGTTATTTGTGAAAAAATATTTACGTAAAAGAGATTTAAAATATTTATGGACTATTTTAGCCTTTGACATTCAAAATATGGCAAGTTGTGAGGAAGATCATTCAGCTGGAATTTTCTGCACAGACCGGCATTTTGATTGCGTCAAATTTGAAACCCTGTCTGAGAAAGCATTGCTTCCACTACGTAAGTACTTCGCATGAATAGAATGATTCCCTGCTAATTCCTACATCATCAGAGAATTACACTTATTATTTAAAAGATTTCAATAGAAAATGATACACTTCTTCCTAGATGATTTTCCTTTTGAAACGACACATTACTTATTTTATATTGACTATGTTACTCACTTAGGATGAAATTCATCTTCACCTTTTAAGTCCTATATGAACATTTAGTCATCTGCCTATTGTGGCTGTGTGGAGATGCTCTTACATATCCAATGGCCAAATGGTATGGAGGGATTGAAATCTTTATTTCAGCCCCAAAGCTTCCAGGAGTCAATCTGGCTCATGGCACAACTTAGATCAGCCCTTTCCTTGAGGGTATTCTATATAATGCCCCTTCTCAATGGCCCCACAGGGTCTGTTCCATACCCTGGGAATGTATTGGCCACGCCTCCTCCCCTCATCATTCTCGCTCTATTGGAGCCAGGAATAGATGACTCAGCTCTAAGACAGCCATGTAATTTTCCATGCTGGGGGAATTCTCAGTTGCTCACTTAACAAGACTTTATGGCCTGTTTGGACAGTCAGCAAAGCCAGAATCTGAAATCTGGTCCTGTGTATCAAAATATTTGCCCTTTAAAAAAGGCAATTATATTTAGATACTAAAACATTGGAGGTACCTGAAATTCCTGCAATCTAGTTTGGTATGTGTCTGCTACCCCAATTCCTAAAATTAGAGAAACATATTATTTTCTTTCAAAAAGCAACAATTATTCCAAAAGGCTTTTTCAATGCAATATCCAACTGTAAAATAACAAAAAACTGAAACCAAAACCCTGTTAACTTGCCTCTTGTAATTTAGTCATTGTAATATAAATTATAAATACAAATATCCTTGAGGGATTTCATGAAGAGAACTATAACACCAGATATTTGATATGGGAGAGTTGAAAAAAATGAAAGCAAAGTTTAAACTTGATAACCAGACATACATTTACTTTTAGTCTCTCTCTTACCTCTCATACTGCCATATTTCTTGAATCCATTGCAATAGCATTCAATAGTTAGTGTAGTTTAAAATTGAGAAATAAGTGAGGGCTATTCACTTATCTTTCCTTTATATACTTCTGTTTAAAAAGAAATCCTGTTTCAGCTAACAGTGTCACACAATGTTACCAGCTTTCATAGGGTAATTTCAGCATCCCAGATTTTGCCTACGCCCCCAAGAAAAACTCATAAAGAGGAGCTTTTTCTGAGGAAAGTATCTAATGATCTCCTCACTAACTTCCTCTCAATTCTTCCATTAGGGCCTGGAGTTTATTTCTCTGTGGAATACATCAGCCCCTCAAACCAGGCAGATCTGGAGGGTGGATATCTGCACGAGTCCCGGCTTATCCACCTGGGGGCCATTTGCCTCTGTACTGGACAGGCCTCTAGTGCCATCCCTTGTTCCTCCTACCAGAGTGTGCCCCGGATGTAGCTTCTTTCTCGGCCCTTTTTCCCCCAGAGAGGAAAGATAATACAGCACCAGGATGTATTATATGTTCTTCCTTAGGTCAATTAAGGGGGGAACAATGATGGCACTTTAACATCAAGAACTGAGGGTGGGGGAGGAGGAAGGTGAGTACGGGAAGGAGAAATCTCAGAAGAAAACTGGAGTCAGAAGAGTGCTTGATCTAGTAGCGAGAACCAGAGGACAAATCTACCTTTCTTAGTGATCTTGGTGACCACTAGTCCTACTGTGAGAATTGGCATTATTTTTTATTATTCAAATCACTGGTGCTTATCAACTGTAAAACATGTTTCCTGAAGTATTTTTATTATTTAATTAATAGCCCATGATTATTTTAAAGTTTTTTTTAGGGGGTTCAACATTTCTTAATATCAAGAAAAATTACAGTGTAATACTATATATTCAGGCTCCTTCTGTAGTCTATTCAGGCAAAATTCCCATTATTTTCAATGGGAATCTTGCCTGAGTAGGGGCTATGTGGTTGAACCCTCTATGTCTAATTCTTTGCAGGTCCAAAAAAGGTCCCAGATATTCAAGGAAAACAGAAATGTTTTATGTTTGCCCTCAGTGTTCTCTATCTCCTTCTGTTTGCCATTGTCTTCGTAATCATCAGACTAGCAGGTAAACATTTCTATTTATTATACCAAAGGAAACAAACAGGAATGGGTCATCTTAAACAAGAGATTTAGTAAAGCATGATTATGCCTGGAATGATTTTTACATCAGTGAAGAGCTAAAGTATGACTTAGGATTTGAATGCGCAGGGTATACTAGGGTCAAATTTAATGCAGTGATGGTTAATGCTCCTGGATCAACTAAGCCCCAGCAGTTGTGTCCATCCACCCATATTTGTCACTGCTCCAGAAAAACAATGCTGCCTTCTTTGTGCACTAGACTAGATATACTGGTTGTCATGTTTGCCTTTCTCTGCCTCCCTTGAGAACCAACCTTCATTTCCTCTGGGAGCACCATTGAGTAATTCCTTCAGGTGAAAATCCAAAGCTAATTCAAACTGGAAATAAGACACAAAGTTAACCATTGACACTGCCTAATGAAGGAAGCTGTAAATTCATCATAACTTGGAGATTTGAAATGGAGTCTGGATGTCTGTCTAAAAGACATGCTCTAGTTCCATCACAAATTATTGGGCTTGATAGTTTTCACATATGTAGCTAAATAAATAAATAAATTCCCTCCACTGAAGAAATTGTTGGGCAGTAAATTCTATGATCTGTCCTATGTAGCAAGTCTGACTAGATGATCAATGTGGCTCTTCAGGCCTTAAAATGTACTAATCACATCTAACAGAAAGCTGTCAGTTATGAGCCCTCTGATTGTTCATGAACATTGTTTCAAAGTACAATAGTAACACTCTGCTGTTGCATGGAGTTCCATGCTGCTTACGGGTGGTCATTTGTGCTGACACAGAGCCATTGACTTCCATGGAGGCACCACATGAGTGAAGAATCCACCAACATAGAGCTCCTTACAGGACTGGGGCATTTTTTCTGTACATAAAAACCACTCCCCCGTGTAAGGTTAAAGATCATTAAAATTCTTTCCTTGCTGGAGCTGTCTTATGTTAAAATAATGTCTGTTTCGTAGTACATGCTTCCCAAATTTTACAGTGATATTTTACTCTCTCTCTTTCAGAAAGGTTCTTTACTGCTGAATAAACATATCCCTTGTATATGTTTCAAGTAACTGGCTTTTTGTATCGCTAATAAGGCAAAGCTACATCTTCCTGAAAACATTCCATTAATATGTAAATAACTGAACTCCTTTGTGTAATGATTGGGGCCTGATCCGAAGACCATTGAAGTTAATGGAAATAAACCATTGACTTTGGATAAAGCCCTGAAAAGAAACAGTCAAAGTAAATATATCCTTTAGGAATCACAAATAAAGATACTGAAAGATTAAAAGTGTGTGGGTTGGACAGAACTGTGAAAAGCACAAGACAATATAAATGGAACACCAAAATTGTCATTTATTGAGTTTTGTGGCAAAAAATCTGTGCAAATCTTTAATCGATATTGACAGATTAAATAAAATAGCCTACAGTACATCTTAATTAAATCCTGAGTACAGAAAGGCATTCAAATGTTCTTTGCTACAAGAAATACTCTTTTATTATACTCATTTCTTTTTATGATACACTTAATAGATTTTTACCATTATGACTATTGTAATTTTCTTTTTACCAATTAAAATGGGACTTTCTAAGAACTGACAAGAAAATAAAAATTATCTAGCATCCAGATCTGCATTGCATTTTGTTCCCCATATACAGTATATCATGATGCAACACAGAGACAGTGGGAACGTTCATATCAAAGTGCTTTGCTCTCCCTGTCCCATGAGGAGTCCAAAGAAGCATATTGGCAGATCAGCCACAGATAGACTGGCCTGTATCAGGAGTAATGTAGTCCCATCAGGAAGTGTGCCCCAAAGCGGAGCATGCGAGATGGAGGGACCCAGAACAACAGCTACCATGAGGCACCACAGTGGCTCAGGTGGATACAGAAGTAAATGTCAACCTGACTCTAAAAAAGAAAAAATGATTTTCCCAGTGGAATATTTTGCCAAAATCAGTCTTTTCCCACAGAAAATTTAAATGTGGACGAAATCTATTTTTTCCAATGGGAAAATAGTTAGTTCTAAATTTTTCAACAAGCCCCAATTGTCATGATGAAACATTATGATTCAGTGTCACCAAGAGATGACTGAAAAATCATTTAAAAATCCAAAAATTAGGGGACCAGAAGGAAGAACTGGTGTCTTGAATTTTCTCCAGAAAAACTTGTTAAAAAATCAAAATTTGAAAAATGTCAAACAGCTGTAGTCATGTAGTAATGCAATCCACAATGAAACTATTGCCAAATCAGGTCAGGATGCTGCACTATGTTTACTTTGAGGCTCTCTGGAACTCCATTTTATGCAATATCTCCTCTCTTTTTTCTCCCTCCCCCACTTCTCCCATCACCCCAGATACTGAGAGAAATACAGCAATATCCCACTAACATCAGACCAGTTACTCAGTATCCTTCTGAAACCTCACGTGTATCATGGGAAGAGCTTTAGCCTTTCTGTCTGGGACCATGAAGAGAGAGGGGAGCCCTGGTCAGGCTCTTGCTCTCCACAAGTATCACATTTGGTATTATAAGTGCTGGTCTAGGACTGCAAGCTGAATATCTTCACTGCAACACCTGCCCTCCCCTCCCCAATAGCCTGAAGCATGAGAGAGAAAGAATCAAACCCAGTTTGCTGGATGGCAGCACAGGCACTAACCACTTACCCGGGGCACTTGTCTCATATTGCTTGGAAATGTACAATACATGTTTCCATACAGATTTGGGAGAAATCACTTTAGCAACTGCTACAACCTGCAATAACAGTTTTCATACATATGTTTACAGTCAAGTTTCTTTCTCAGTTGGGCAAATGTGCCTGGGGAGAGAGTCACAAGAGTGGAACTGAGAAGATATAGTTCACAAAAAATATTTAAATCCCCCCACAGTCAGTTAGTGTAGGCGCTATTTACTTTCTCTCCAATGAGGCTGTTATTTCCTGATTCATGTATGGTCACACAGAGCCATTAGACTAGATTAACCACTGGTGTAACTCCACTAAGGTCAATGAAGTTACATCAGGGATACATTTGGCTGAACATGTTTACAGTGCTTGGATGCAGGGCCTTGAACCAACCACTGAAAATCTGGAATCTCTCTGCAGTCCTATTCAACGAAATCAAAGCTACATTTCCAGTAAAAAGCTTTTAAAGGAAACACAAAGGAAATAGTTACAAACAAGCTACTTTTAATGTTGACATTGATTGATCGGAAAATGTTTCATTTCATGTAAACTACAATCACTGATTATTATGCAGACAAAATTTCTAAAAATGGGAGTATTTTTTTCAGTTTGCATTAGCACCCATTTCACCAACAATACAGAACCCACTGTGTCTGCATGGCATGAATAATAAGCATGTGTCAGTTTATCTGCATCTAGAATTAAGTTGTGGAACTTGTCTCCAATGAAATAGATGCTGAAAAATCAGCCTGCCCCTTTATATCTCTTCAGAATTGTTCTGAGAAGTAGAGAGATGACACAATACATAGAGGATTTAACTCTGCCCCATCATGTATCACATAAGGCACTTAACACTTGTGGCCATTAATTTACTCTCCCACAAGTTTACCAGTGGGGGTAAAAATAAAAAAGATCCTAGAAGTGTGCAGTACTGAGCAGCTGTGAATGTCTCAGAAACATCTCATCACAACAAACATTAATTGGCTCCCCTGTTGGCCATCCTATCGAGAGACTGAATGAATTTAAAGATTAACGTAGTCTTTCCTTGATAGAAGTGGTCTTTCTAGACCATCACAGAGAAAACTGGTGTGCAGTACTGGCAAATTTGTATGCAACTGCCTAGGCTGTATATATTCTTTGAATAAATAAAAGACTTCAAATCGCTAGCGGTTAATCCAGCACCTTTCAAAAACACTAACTTCACCAAAAGAGTCATTATCAGTGGCTGCTTTAAAATATATGTCAGATTTGAAAAGCAAAATCTATATTCAGAAGAGAAGAGCTCCATTTAAGGACTAAGACAAGCTCTATGTGTTAATTACGTCTATTCTTGTTTTTTTCAAGCATCCAAATTATGCAAGCCACTTCACCGAAACAAGTAGAGATGTGGAGGAAATCCCGGCCCCATTGAAATCAATGGGGGTTTTGTCATATTTTTATCCATGGTCTCTACCCCAAGGCTCAAGGACAAACTTTTAAAATGTAGGTGGTTAACGTTAGCCACTTAAATAAATTTCACTGATTTTTTTTCCAGTCAGGGCCAGCTCCAAGCACCAGCCGACCAAGCACGTGCTTGGGGCTGCACCTTGGGGCAGGGCGGCGCTCAGTTTTTTGGTTTTTTTTGGTTCGTCAGGCCAGCGCTGCAGATTTTTTTTTTGGTTTGGCGGTGTGGCACTTGAGGGGGCGGGAACTGGTGTGGCGCTCAGAGGGGGGTGGGGGCTTGGGGCAGCACGGTGCTCCATAGTGGGGGCGGGGGCTTGGCACAGCACGGGGCTCTGAGGGGGGCAGGACTTAGGGTGGCATGGCACTCAGGGGGCGGGGGCTGGCGCGGCACTCGGAGGCGGGACGGGGGGCGCAGCGGGAGGGTGGGGACTTGACGCTCGCGGAGGGGGTACGGCAGGGCGGCGCTCTTCTTTTTTGCTTGGGGTGGCAAAAAAGTTAGAACCAGCCCTGTTTCCAGTGAGCAGTTCTCATAATTTCATAGATTTTAAGACCAGAAGGGATCGTTAGATCATCAAGGCTGACCCCTGTGTGCATGTCATTGAATTTCATACAGTTACTCTTGTATTGAATCCAATAAGTTGTGTTTGACTAAAGCATATCTTCCAGAAAAGCATCCAGTCTTGGTTTCTCCATTGTTTGATGTGTTCAAATCACCACTTTCCTTGGTAGTTTCTTTCAGTGGTTAATCACTTTGAAAAATATTGTGCCTTATGAATTTGGACATCGCAAGTGAGTGTCCTATCAGACTGTAAAATCTTTCTCTCTCTCAGTCCCTCCTGTTGAAGCTGTTCCATTTTGTATAATGATTAAATATTAATTGGACCAGAGAAAGAGAGAAACACTCTGGCAGGGGTGTCAAAACCAGGGGGACTAAAGGGTCCATGCCGGCTCATTTTTTAATATGGGCATAATTTGGGGGGCAGGTGGCCATGTTGCCCCTCAAAACTGCAAGCCTGAGGCAAGTGCAGTGTAGTGTAGCCAAAGACTGCGCTTCACAGCAGGGGAGCTGATGATCACAGTACCAACCTCTTCACAGTGGGGGAACTGAGGTGGGTCTTAGTCGCCCCTTATAATGAGGCATGGTCCCTCTTAATGGCCCCGGTCCTGCTCCTCCTCTTTGCCCCGATCCTCTGCCCCCTGGCCAGGCTGGAAGCTGGAGCTGGACCATGATAAGAGCTGCACAGGGAGCCTAGGCCTCTATGGGGAGCCCTGGACCCTCCACCTCTCCTGGGCGGGGGGTTGGTGGGCCTGAGAGCAGCCGGTGGGTCTGAGAGCAGCCCCTGGCCCATGTCCCTGCCCCCAGGGCACACTACCCAGGGCAGGGTGGCCTGAGCTCCCTGGTGGGTTATTACCATGGCCCTGTGTGGAGGTCCTTGCAGGATAGAGGTTTAAGAACAAGTACAAAACTATAAATTAGGTCACTGATGGGCAAAAATAGATAGAGGGAAAGGACCAGGGTAACAATAAGATCACACTCAGAAAGGTCCGTGTGGTTTTCTTACAATACAGTTTATTTAAATTTTTTATCATCTCACATGCCATGCCAATTCTGTGGGAACAAAGTAATTTTAACCCATAATACATGGAATGCTAAGGTCCTGGATAACTTCTTTAAGAACAAATTATACAGTCTTGATACTTAATCTATTGATTTCATTATCTCAGAACCCTGTGTGATTAAATAATTGAAGAACTTAGCAATAACAGTTGTATTTTCACTTGGAACTTTATTCAGTTCATGTATCCGAGATGGAAAAGAACCTGAAGAATGACACTAACCTAGTTAGTGAGAATAACATACAACGGTGCTTCAATGGAGATTCTCCTGGCAAAGCAAGAGAAGGAAGAGAAGAGCAGAGAAAAATCATCATCGCTCACACTGAAGCTTTACATCAAATTGCCAAAGAGATTTCAGAGCTGAAAACTAACCTTCACCAAAAGTCAGAGCATTTCCGAAATCTAAGCACAGCAACTGAACAAAAGCTCTGGGAGGCTGGCCTTCAGATTAACACCTCAGCCTTAGCAATGCAAGTTTTTCGGAGGCTGATAGAAGATATTCAGAACTCATTTAGGTTTCTGAATTTGACATTAGCTGATGTTCAGTCTGCTGCAGAAGACAGGAACAATAAATACACAGGAGTGTTCCTTAAACAGCAAGAGGTAGGAAGCTACACTGATTTTGTCACAAGATTTAAGGCATTGATAGGATCCCCCATCCACCGGCAAAGAAAAGGTATTAGCTTTGCCTTGTAGATGGTCAGATTGTTGTTCTTATGACTTATTTTGAAATACATTTTCAGAAGGGCAGAGGGAACAGCTTTTCTTTCTGCAAGTGCAATTTATACCTACAAAATTCGTTCTCATATTTTTGCAACAGGAAAATGAACTACATATGCAAATCAGACAACCTAGACCTCTTTCTACTTACCTGATTTGCACCTGACCATGAGATAATTAGTGAAATTATCCTAATTTTCATCCACAAAAGGAAGGATGCCCTTTTGAAAAATCGCCCTGTCCCAAAAAGATCATGTTGGTGGGTTAACATTTTGTTCATTTACTTACATCCCAATGGGATTTAGGCTTTAAAAATCCTGCTAGGCATCTATCTGCATCTTTAGGTGCATAAATAAATACCTTTGAAAATCTGTCCCTTAGGAGAGTAAGTCTCATTGAAAGTCAATGGGACATAGCTTTCTAAATGCCTAAATCACTTTTGTAAATGAGACGTAGGTTGTGAAGTAGAGCTTTGCAAATAACTGATGGAAAATTTAAAAAAAAATACATTTCAGGTTCAACCAAAATGAAACTGTTTTAAAATTTTTGGCAAACTGAAAATTTGAAATAATATATATTTGGGGGCAAACAAAACATATTATTTGACCTGAAAGGAAGAATCTTGCTTCATTTTCAAGCTTTTAAAAAGTTTTTTAAAATAAAAGTGAATTAAATTTCAAAGTGAAAAGTCATTTCAAATAAAAAAAATAAACATTTTGTTTAAAAAATGTCAGAACAAGATTTTTTTTTCAGAACTTTTGTTTGTTTTTTCAGCTGAGATAATTCAGTGAAATGGACTTGAATTCACTAAATGTTTCAGTCAATCCAAATCTGCATGTTTCAGAGGAAAAAAAGTATTGGCCAAAAAATTTCATCCAATTCTACTTCCAAGTTACTTAGGCAGTTTGGAAAAAATGTACCCAGAGACTCTTACTAGTGACTATAGTCCTGTACACTAGTCAATATAATAAACAATCAGACATTGACTATTTCTTTTAGACAAATATAATGTACCCTTCTTTCTGCAGCAAGTTTTCAAGCATAACCATGCACGTACTGTACTTAACTAAATGTTAAAAACCAAGGACCACATTCTAAACTAGTCATTCACACATGTGCAAAATGAATGCAAAATTATAATGGTAACACTTCACAATCACTTTCCGCTTCCTGGGCAAAAACCTCAGCTGGCCAAGATACATTCAGTGCAACTAAACAGTGGGTGGGGCTTTAAGGCAGCTTTTCATTCCTTCTGTTCAAGAGCCTCCCAGGAGAATGAGCTGATCCCTAGCATAACTTAAAGCAGCTGAGGATCACAAGGACATAGAGGGTATGTCTATGCTGCCTTTAAAAAACACAGCTGGCCTGTGCCAGCTGACTTAGGTTCATGAGACTTGGGCTAAGGGGCTGTTTAACTGTGGTGTAGACATTCAGATTCGCGCTTGAGATGAATCTCTAGGACCTTATGAGGTGGGAGGGTCCCAAAGCTTGGAGCCCAAACATCTACACCACAATTAAATAGTCCCTTAGCCTGAGCCCCTTAACCTGAGTCAGCTGGCTCAGGCCAGCCGCAAGTGTTTAATTGCAGTGTAGACATACTCAAAGACTCCCTTTTCCCCAAAAGAGTAGGGATGGCATAGAGCTGCTCTGCTTAAAAAAAAAAAAGTACTACTCTACATGAGTGAGGCTGGAAGAACTGAGCCCTAGTTTTATATGGCATTTTGCGAGCTAGACAGACCTCAATGGGAGCAGAGTAAGGCCAATACTGAGCACTTCTGAATCCCATCCACCTTGCATTGTGTATCTTGGCCACCTCCGTCAAGTTGGAAAGAATCTGACATAGTCTACTAAGAGTTTGTAATAATTTGGTAATGTTCTAGGGAAGACTAACCTGATTTCTAGTAACTGAACAACACTGTATTCACACAAGAAATCCTGAACTGCCAGAAAGTATTATTTGAGTTTTAATGCATTTTAATATCTTAATATCAATAAGGGGCACAAACTTGTGAAACCTTGCTCAGGGGAGTGGTCTTTTCTCACTGGCATAATTGATTTACTCCCAGTCAGATTCTTTTCTCACTTTTCTTTATTTGCCAAGTCTATCCCAAACAATATAAAAAAAATTAAAAGGGATTACTCAAATGAGTAAAGTCTTGGACCATCAGTGTTAGAATGAAATACCTAACGATGCTAATATATTTTTACAGGCTATCACAAACCTGTGGGATCATTGGTACAACACATCAGCAACCATTGTTACCATAAAACAACAACAAAGCAATCTGGAGCAGGACATTAAAGGTGAAGTGAAACTTTTGAATAATATCACAAATGACCACAGATTAAAAGACTGGGAGCACTCAGTAGCATTAAGGAATATTACATTAGTGCAAGGTAATTTCTGGTGGTTCTTGTAATGAGACTAGGTTAAAAATATTTAAAAGTTATCATAAGCGGCAAGAAAGGACAGGGTTTAAACAGATAAGGGAAGCTGTCACTGTAACTGCTGATCCTGTACGTGCTGTGGTGGTAAATAGAGGACATATTTCTCAAGCAATGTCAATTCCCATAGATTCCAATCCTGCAAACACTTATTCATGAATTTAGGGTTATGCTCATTTGTGTTTACAGGCTCAAGTAGGTAATAATTATTAGCAAGATTAGAATTACTGTAGCAAAACAGAACAATGGTCCATCTAATCCAGTCTCCTGATTCCAGCAGTGGCTTCATATTTGCCGAATGAGGCAATACTACTTTATAGGGGTAAATTCATTCCTCACCCTTGCTGATGAACCCTGAAGCATGAGCATTGCTAAGCCTTAAGCTGATTCATGAGATGCTATTATTTATATAAATGTCTATTCTTTTTGAGAAGCTCACTGATTTGCCATTGTGTTACTCCAGTTTTACATATGTGCAAGTCCTTTGATTTCAATGGTGTTACAACAAGAAAAAGCTGGAACATCACTTTGATGAGTTAGGCTCATAGATTGCTGAAGGACAGATTCTGCACTGAGAACTTCATGTACTAACTCCTGAAACTTGGCAGAAACCCTTTGACTTCAATGGAGATCCACCCACATGATCTTCAATGCAGGATAATGACCTAAATGTCATTCTTTCTGACTATTTGCCAAAGGAATTAAATGTCCAGGACTGTCTGGATTTTTTTCTCAATTTTATACTTAATTATCTTTCAGAGAGCATTAGTCTTGAAAAAAATGGAAAGTTATACAATTAAATTGGTAGATTAAAAATGCAATTATAGGCACACATTGGACTGCACATTCCTTTAACTTTACTTCCCATAACTCCAAATGAAGATGGTGAGGATAATTGTCACATCAGGTCTATAGGCTGATTGTTCTTGAGAGAGACAATTAATGTGAAAAAGCTAGAAAATTATCAAGAAGTAAATGAAAGCATGATCAGACAACAAGCAGAAAAAATAAACATTTTTCGAGACTATTTTCTCATGAGATGCAGGGCCAGCTCCAGACCCCAGCGCACCAAGCGCGCGCTTGGGGCGGCATTTTGCCGGGAGGGCAGCAGGCGGCTCCAGCGGACCTCCCGCAGAAATGCCTGCAGGGGGTCCGCTGGTCCCGCGGCTCTGGTGGAGCATCCGCAGGCATGCCTGCAGGAGGTCCACCAGAGCCGCAGGACCAGCGGACCCTCCGCAGACACGTCTGCAGGAGGTCCCCCGGAGCCGCGGGAGCGGCGACCGCCAGAACTCACCCCGTGGCGCGCCGCCCTGCTTGGGGCAGCGGAATTCCTAGAGCTGCCCCTGATGAGATGAAACTTTATTTTCAAATTCTCACTGAAACAAAAGGAAAATACTTTAAATTTTTCAGTTTAAAAAAAAATCCAAATCTCTATTTCATGTTTCTTGTTGTAACAAAACCACCTATTATGGTGTAACACTCACATGAATAATATACAATGTACCCATCTAATGGTAATGTTTAGAATTGCAGATGTTTTGCATTGCTCTGGTTGGTTATGTCAAATGACATAACAAGGTCCTGCAATGATGTTGACACTGTTAGAGAATTAAAGAAATTAGACTGGTTCTTATTGGAACCAGTGTGAGAATGTGCGTTTGACATTGCAAGCTGCAGGTTCACAATAGCAAACTGCAGGGTTGATTTAGTCTTCAAAAACAGAGAAAATAAACCTAAACAGAAGTAAAGGTATGTGTATATTATGGAGCAACATATATATATTATTGCAGTTGATTTACACAAAGTATCAGATTTTACACTGAAAACATATGATAAAAAAATAATTATCTTCCCCATTCTTTGACAGCTGAGCAGTTTATACTTTTAGAAAGAAACCTGACCATTTACAGTGGAGTAAAATGTGTTTCAAAGATCGTGTAGTTGTTTTCCTCCTTTTTATTATATCCTTTCTGTTGAATTCTTTAGGCATTATTCTAATAAATACATTCTTATATGTTGCTTTGAATATTGCTATGAAAGTGCACTTTTTCACTCAATTGCATAAAGTAGCTATGCTGTTTCATTTTCATCCTCTTCCCTCACCTTTAGTTCCTTTCCTGTGCATTCCACCCAAACATGACCACCTGTGTTTCAGGAATTAAGGTTTAAAAACTCCAACCTCTAGGTCTTTGGTTAAGCGTCCTAAATGGGGGCTATACTTAGTTCACTTGCATGCAGTAGTATCCCTATCAATATTATGGTGTTTGAACCACCACAATGACAGATTGATCTTTTTCTGAATACTGCTAATGAAAAATGATAAGCCTATCCTTTCACATATGTAAGAAATTCATGATTTACAGTAACAGTGTATCATGTCCAATTCTTTTAAAGGTGGCATGCGAGCTGATTTTCAGTGGCACTCACACTGCCTGGGTCCTGGCCACTTGTCTGGGGGGCTCTGCATTTTAATTTAATTTTAAATTAAGCTTCTTAAACATTTTAAAAACCTTATTTACTTTACATACAACAATAGTTTAGTTATATATTATAGACATAGAAAGAGACCTTCTGAAAACATTAAAATGTATTACTGGCACATGAAACCTTAAATTAGAATGAATAAATGAAGACTCGGCACACCACTTCTGAAAAGTTGCTAACCCCTGGTGTAGAAGGAGCTCATGGGCTAAGAGGTACGTTGGCTGTCATATAATGAATAATACTGGGAACAAGGTACACGTAATGGATACTCAGAAAGTCACGTTTACAATCATGTGCAGAGCCAGGTAAAAGGTTATTTGATCGAATCTAAACCCTACTGTACAGAAAAGATTTGCTTTAAATTCAGAAAATATGAACCATTCTATATGGATCTAGTTCATATTAGCTTGCTGAACAATCTTCCCAGCTGCCTAATAACTGGTGCACCCAGGCTGATAACTGTATGTTGGTGGTATCGATGGCATACTGAACACTTGACTTTGCTTATTTTTTTGTTTTAGATGAAGACAAATCATTTCATTTTAAAAACACAAAAAAAACCAAAAATTGCCAATAGGCTACGGGGTGTGTGTGTGTGTGTGTGTGTGTGTGTGTGTGTGTGTTTAAAAGAAAACCCAACAGATTCTGAGAAATATACTAAATAAATATCAGATAGACTCTAGTTGGATTCTATTTCTCTAGTAATATGGTGTACTGGAATAGATCTGTTTCAGCTCACTGAATGTGAATTTAAATGCTGAGTAGAATACAAATTCACTTTAACCTTTGCTGTCAGCAACTCTATGTAGTTTATTTGTATGTTGTCTTGGTTTTTACCATTTTTCTATATGCTTTATTTGCTAAAATCTATAGCATAATTAATACACTTTAGAAATTAAAGAAGATAAAGGGAAAGATTATTCCCTTCTAAAAGAATAAGAGAGGACAGTGAATAAAATAATTGACTATTAATTCCTCATAAGTACAGGGCCGCCCAGAGGATTCTGCCCAGTGCAGCCCGGTCTTCGGTGGTAATTCGGCGGCGGGGGCCCCCCTGCCGCGGGTCTTTGGGGCACTTCGGCGGTGGGTCCCGGAACGGAAGGGCCCCCCGCCGTCAAAGACCGAGCTGAACTTCGACGGCGGGTCCCGCTCCGTCTTCGGTGGTAATTCGCCATCGGGGGGTCCTTCCGCCCTGGAGCGGAAGGACCCTCCCGCCGGCGAAGACCGGGAGTGAAGAAGCTCCTGCGCCCGGCCCCGCAAGAATTTTCCGGGCCCCCCAGAGCGAGTGAGGGACCCCGCTCCAGGGGCCCCGAAAAACTCTCGTGGGGGCCCCTGTGGGGCTCGGGGCCTGGGGCAAATTGCCCCTCTTGCCCCTCCCTCTGGGCGGCCCTGCATAAGTATCACAAAAACCCTGGGTAGTGTTTCAAAGCAAGGACTGTATACAGGATGATGTGATTTTTACCTTGCATATTGTCTCATGAAGCTAGAAAAAGCCCAAATATGTAGCACTAAATTATTTTCATCATCTTTGATTACGTAAACCTCTATCCATCCTTGATCAATGTATTGACCAGTACAAGTTTAATTAGAAAAACAATTTGTTTTCAATGAAAAGCAGGAGTTTGGTTCCTGACTGTCCTTCTGATCATTTTGCTTAAGAAACCAATGCATCAGCTGAGTTTTAAATTAGAAAGCCTATCTATGGGGATGCCTTGTCCTTGAATATTCTGCCAGATGAGCTTTATCCTGAAGAGTCAGTCTACTTGACTGCACCTCTGTGGATCTTGACTATAGTGCATTAATGTCATAAGCCAGGGAAGTAACCAGTATTATATCAAAGTCCACAACCTTTGCTATTATGAAGGATCAGCATTTCCATTATAAACTACTATCATCAAAGCTTTATAACTCAACCATAAAAGCTCAGTGTGTGTTACAACTTGCAAGTGGTTTTATCTTGGGAGCATCTTCTTCAGCTGTTCCTAAACTATAAATTTGCAAAATGAAAAGCACCAACATTTTACCTCTTGTTTTTGTTTGTTTTTTTGGAAGATGAGGGGCAAGAGAAAAGAGATTCTTGTAAATGAAGAGTGAAAATGAACTTTTTAAGCCTCTTAAATGGGGAGGGAGGCGCAGAGTTATCTGGTGGTTTGCACAGGTAAAAAACATTAAAGAAGAAGGAAATTATAGAAACAAGCATGGTTGTAAACTAATGACCAGAAATGGCTATACTGCAGTCTGAAACAGCAGGCAAGTCTGATACAAACACCGAGAAGATTATAAGGTGATAAGTAACAGTCAGCATGGATTTGTCAAAAAGAAATCATGTCAAACCAGCCTGATAGCTTTCTCTGACAGTGTAACAAGCCTTGTGGATTGAGGGGGGAGGAAGCGGTAGATGTGGTATATCTTGACTTTAGTAAGGCTTCTGATACTGTCTTGCATGACCTTTTCATAAACAAACTAGGGAAATACAACCTAGATGGAGCTACTATAAGGTGGGTGCATAACTCGATGGAAAACCTTTCCCAGAGAATAGTTATCAGTGATTCACAGTTGAGTTGGAAGGGCATATCCAGTGGGGTCCCATAGGGATCAGTTCTGGGTCTGGTTCCACTCAATATCTTCATCAGTGATTTAGATAATAGAGAGTACACAACAGTGAATTTGGCCTGTAATATTCAGACTTGCACTAATTCATTTCTCTGGTTTTGCTAGGTTTTCCTAGAGCCAAAGAGGAGGCTGGACAACAAGGTCAGCCTGGAAATCCTGAACAAAAAGGATCAAAGGGAATTCCAGGTATAGTGACCATAGCAAGCAATTAATAACACTATAGACAAGACATTCAAGTTGAGAAATTTGTCCTGCCTGATTTTGAAATGATCCCAGCAGAACTGTTTGATAAGATCAGACCTAATCATTAATCTCAAAAATCTTTCTCTTCTCAGGATGGATGGCAATGCTCAAATAACTAAGGCCCTTAATTGCACAATGTTTTCCCCTCCTCTAGTCAACTATAAACTATAAAGTACTATAAAAAGAAAGATCAGGGGGCATACTCCAGCCCTGAGCCATCTGATTTACACCACTCTGGAAGCACAAAGTGGGTAGAAGGCTAACTTAAACAGCTATTTGGGGATTTCCTCAATGTAGGACCCCTGTACGACAACTGACCCCTTCTTGACTTTTGTGTAAGGGGCATATCAGCGATGTGACTATGGAAAACAGTTGTGGCTATAACTACTGTGTGTTTCAGTCGTTCCAAACTGCTGGAACATTCCTTGGAGTGCACTAGAGCTAGATGCCACTTAGGGCTTGTCAATACAGTGTGTTAGTCCTCACCAGTGATGTGTAAATTCTAGTCCATGCAATCATGTCATGCACTATTTGACCCATGTGGACCCTGCTGGCACGCACTAAAAGTTCCCATGTACACATTAAAGTAGCCGTTTTTTACAAACAGTACTGTGTTAACCTGCACTAGGGAACTTTTAGTGTGTGTCAGAAGGGTCCACCTAGGGCAGTGAGTATGCTACACATTGGTGTGTACTAGAATTTATACCCCACTGGTGCAGATTAACACATCATGTAGACAAGCCCTTAGAGCATCCCTGAGACCACTCTAAATTGTACTAAGGTCAGAACCAGCTCTCAACTAGCCGTAGTTATAGAGTGGAATATATCCATTAATGTCCCCACTCTGCTCCTTTCCACACATACAGCGCTCAGATGCAGCTGAAGACTGTTGTAGATGCAACATTTTGAGTTATAGGTATTGCTTCAGACCTTGAACACATTTACATTTTATCTCCTTCTAAAATGCAGACATGACAGGTGGACCTCCAAAGATCTTGCTTGTTTCCTTTCTGTTTTGAGTAGTTCAGATGCTTACCCAAAGTTTCTGAAGTCTAATTTTTCTCTCTTTCCACATTCAACATCTTTTACCCTTTTGTCCAATCAAAGCATTCTGCATTATTTCTCTCTAGTGATGCATTCTACTGACTCTTAATTTGATCACTTTTGACTCCTAACAGACACCCCCTGATACCTCAGCTTCTTCTTAGGCGAAGCATATATATGTTAAAGGAGCCCACACTCTCCTTTAATTTACACTTTCTTTTGACTTCCTGCCGATTTCACCAACATAAACTCTCTGACATGTGAAACAAGAGTGTGTAGCTAGAGCTAAGGGAGTCTAGCAGTACATGGTAGTCTGAGCGAGAGCCAAGAAGTCTCTGTTACACCATCTTATTCAGCACTTCTGAATTTAGTCCCATATGTTTTTAAAAAAAAATATTTCTAGGGGATTTCTGAGCTTTTTTTAACTCACTCCCAGCTTAAAGGCAGCATTTTAAAATTTGAAAATTGACAGCCAAATCTGGACTGGTGCCTTTAACTTGATAAAAAGGCTTTTAGAGAGCTGTGAAACACAGCTTTAAAAAGTGACTGCATAGGTCATTTTGGAAAGAGAGTCCAAATATGGAATGAAGAAAGCAGAGACTTTCTTTATACTAACATTGAGTGAAAGAACAAAGCAAATTCAGCACATCTCAGCAGTACTGTCAATACATTCTGCTATTATGTATTTTAGCTATAGTTTTGTTTCTGAGCTAAATTTGCCATTCTACAACATGGCTTAAAATGACATTTTAAAGCTGGGAAAATGTTTCTTTTTTAACTAAAACATATAATTAACATTATATGGTACGGTTTAATTAACATCTGTGGTACGGTTTGGGTGCTCAGCCTGAGAGCTTTGAATATGTACTTGAGTTTCGTTGCTCTTGTTCCCTATATCTCTATTTTTTTCTTCAAGATAGCCACTGTCAGTCTCTGTTGTTGCATTTTCTAGATATGTAACTTTCCCTCATTTTTATTTACGATGTCATTCCAACAATTTGATGCAGTTTAATGATACAACTACTTGACAGCAGCATTGTACCAATATATTTACAGTAATGCACTCTTCTTGTACCTGAAATATGTTTTTGTTGGATGAAAATAAGATACATAGCAAACAGGAGCAGCCTCCCTGGAAATATGAGCTACACTAGTCCCTGGTAGGGAAGGGAACACAAATGTGATATCTTGAATCTCAGGACAAGTCTAGGAGGTAGATTGTTGCTGTTAAGCCAACATGGATGGGGCTGGTTAAAAAGGCATACCTCTCAGTGGGTGCTCCCAAAGGTATTGCGCCTGAGGCAGGCCCAATGTCCTCAAAAGAATGCACCAGAGCAGTGTCTGCTACATCCTTAGAAAATAGGTGGCATGCACTCCCCACCTCTACATGGGCCTATCTCCATTAGACGGTGCTTAATGTGGACCAGGACCACAGCTCTGCCTTCAACTTGCTTTTCCCCCTTTTGGAGGCTCAGGGAACACAAGGGTTGAGATTGTGCATTTCCTGTATGTGGACACAAGAGGAAGAGGGCTTCTTGCACTCTGTTACCAATCCCTTACACTCCTGCTTAGAACCAGCCAGAGTCTAGCTTCATTTAGTGAAAGAAGAATTTGTAATCATATTTTAATGATGGCCCTTTACCTCCAAATAGAGGAAAATAGATAGCAAGTGTAGTGTAGTATGTGCTACATGATTGTATTCTTGGATTTCTGACATATTTCAGCTAATTTTGGGGGTCAGCTTATTTTTTTTATTTTAGGCTACATCTACACAATGAGTTGGGATGTGATTTCCCCTGCTTGGGTACACATCTCATTGAGTATAATTAGTAGCGTAGCCACAGTAGCATGGGCAGCAGAGGCACGGCTTAGCCATGTTGAATACAAACCAGTGGGTACGTACTCAGCATGGCTAACCCTAACCATCCCCTGCTGCTACCTGTGTTACTGTGACTACACTGCTATTTATGCTTGCACCAGCTCAATGAGAGCTCTAATATGTATGTATTCTAACTGAATGATGAAACAAAGGCATTACCTGAAACCACTGCAAGTTGTTTTTTCAGAACAGAGCTGTGGTACAAGTAGACATCTTCTGGCACCTATGCAATTTATGTGAAAATGCTAATGGTTCATAAAGCTTTGCTAATCCTTGTCTTCATGTTGCTGCAAATTGCTAAAAAATCAAATCTAGCAAAAAAAAAGCAGTTTTTGCATGCAAAAACTATCTCCTTTCCTCTTAAAACCCCCTTCTAAACACCATGTAGAAATTACCCAAGGCCTAAGAAGGTCTGAGAGGGCTGGATTACAGCACAGGCACTACAAGCATGTCCTTGGGGCTTCTGGAGTCATGTGATGACATCAGTATCTAAACTTTCTTTTAAAAATGTTATACTTCTAACCCTTATCTAGTGGTGTAACTCCACTGCTGCAAACACTCCCCAACCCCAGTACTGACAAGCCTTCAGGGAGACATCACTGCATTGCACCCCCAGGGGGGTCAGGGAAGGCTTGCAGCTGTGTAGTCCAACCCCCTAATGTAGACATGCTGCACTGGTGTAAAATATGGTTGTGACATTACCCAGGGTGTAATCTCGACTGATGAACAGCAGTGTCCCCTCAATTCTCCATCATGGGGACATTTACCCTGCTTTTACAGAGCTACCACTTCTGATCTGCTCACACACAACCTGCAGCATGTAAGTTACTCCTAGTTGTATCCTATGAATGCTATAGCCAGCCACTCTTGAATTACACTTCAGAGCAATACCAGTAAATTTCCAGTCAGACTTTCCACAGAAATGTATGTCTTGTACTGCCCTTTCACTCCTGGACAATACATGTTCATGTAGAGTCTGTTACTTTATTAATAGAAAATGATATGCACAGATCCTATTATCCCAAATGGAGTTTCTCAAACATTTCAGTCCAAACACCGATTTAAATAAATCAGTAAAACAAATGTATTAACTACAGAAAGATAGGTTTTAAGTGATTGACTTTTATGCCTCATTACTGGTAAAGTTTAGTTACAAAAAACGTGAAACACAACTAATGGCTAACTTAACAAGCTAAGTGAATTCAAAGCAAAGGACTCTCTCTCGCCACATGTTTCAGCAGTTTTACTAGCTGAATTTCTTTCAGACAGGATCCCTCCCCCAGTTCTTTTTCCCCTTTAGATATTGTGGATGCCAAAGGTAGAGAGAAAAGGAGAGATCATCTGGTGTGTCTCTTCTCCCTTCTTATAGTTCTTTGTCTTCTTTGAGAATCATCCCAGCTGAAGTTCAGGAGACAGAAACTCTTTGTGGATGGGAACTCCCAGCTGTTTCTTTGTCAAGATGTAGATTTTTGCTCACCTCCTCTTTCCTGCCAAAGAATGGCCAGTTTGCCAGGTGATGGTCCATTTGATTTTGTTGACACCTGGCTGAAGCATTGGTTGGCCTTTTGTCTTTGGGGAACTGGTTTGTGGCTGCTTTCCCAGATGAGGAACATGTCTTAGTAATACCATGCAGAGGAATCTTATAACTTTACAGTCAATGTTACCATAAATATTTTAGCAGGACAATAATGATCAGCAAATTATGAATTTTCAAATGATTTCTCACAAGGCATACTTTGTACTACATTTATCATAGTCCTGGAAAGGAGGTGAACCTAGAGGTACAGACTATTACAATGGTTCATACTAATATAGATTTACTCCAATGTGACTTTACTTGGGTTGCAAACCAAAGTTATCTCCATCAGTGTAAATCACTATTTTACATCAGTACATCGTGTCTACTTTTTCACTGGTCTAGAAAAGTCTGAGTCTACAAACACCCAGAAAAAAATATCTGTGAGGTATGAACCATCCATTCAGCCTAATGAGGTGTTAGCATAGAAACTAAGGGCTAGTCAATGCTGCTGTGGCAGGCTTTAATGTGCCTTGTGTGGTCTCTCAGCACTCTAAAGAAACCACCTCCATAAGGGGGCATAGCTCCCAGCACTAGGGCACTGTTTACACTGGTGCTTTACAGCGCTGCAACTTGCTGTGCTGAGGGGGGTGTTTTTTCACACCCTTACTGCCATGCCAAGCTCCTCCTCCACCATGTGAGCAGAAGAATCAATTGTGGGGAGCTGTGGGAGAGCTTTTGATGCCACCAAACAGTGTGACTCTGTTGTGGTGGTATTGTCTTGGTCCTCACCCCCAGAGTCTTTTGCATAGATGGGTGACAGCTAAGTCGTCCTTCTCTGGGAGTGACTGAAACCTGTCTAAAAAGAAGGAATGGTGTTCTGGGAAGGGAGGGAGCTCCAGTCTCCTCTAAGAGGATTGGTGGTACCATCCTGATAGCTGTGCAGACAGCTTTTCCTGGTGGGATGAGGGCCATAGGGACAGGACGACAGTGAGTGCTATGTGGGGGTGTACCTTGGGCACTAGATTGCCTTACTCAAGCCCTGAGAGCTAGTAAAAATGTTCCTTTCAGAAGCGTCCCTTGTTTGACCTTCTCAATGGATTTTGCACATAAATATTATTACTAATAAAGGTCTTTTTATCTTCTACACACACACACAACTGATTTAGGGCCAAAAGGGGAGAAAGGAAATAAAGGAGGAAGTAGCAGCACTATTGCAATATGTAAGTAACAATTAAACAGTTATTTGATTTAAAGAGCATGATTTTTTTTCTGGTTTTTCTATTTACTTAACTTGGTAAGCATTCTTGTAAGAAAAATGTGCAGCTGGGCTTAATGTGGCAGGAAATATGCAGACTTCTACATGCAAAGCTATGGCTGTGTATCTTAGTCGTGACCTACAGTGACTCCATTAACCCAGTACTGACCCTTTCTGGAACAAAAAAATATCAAGAAGTGTGTCAAACTGTGTTGTGGATTTAGTCACGTGGATATCCACCAATATCCACACTCAGAACACTGAACTCCATTCAGTTGGAGCCAACGTGGCAGATCTCAATGAAGCCGAACAGAATAGTTTAGTAATTTAGTGTTCTGTATGAAAAACACCTTTGAGTGTTGACAGAAAGGTCAAACACAAATAACCAAAAAAAATAAAATGTTATTAAGTTACAGTAACAGAAAAGCATAGAATTTTAGTCATTAGCTGGTTTGGCAACTGCTGCTAAAGAGTAGGTAAGAGTGAGGACTGATGATATTGTTTCATACTAAAATCATTGATCTATTTCTGTAATATTCACACATTATCCAAACTGAAAACCTGCAATTTTTTTTCACCTGATGTTTGTGAAACCCTATTTCTCTGTGTGGGAAATCATTGTATTTTATTACCAGGCTTACATTACTTTGAACAAAGGCTCAGACTAGTATTCTGTTGGCTCTAAATAAAGCTGGTCAAATATCAAGTACAAATAATATGCCACATCCCAGGCCATGACAGAAATGCTTTTAAATCACCTTTATAAAGTGATCTGTCCCTGTACCATGTTGGCCCCATAGTGCCTTTTAGAGCAATCTGAAGATTAGGAGCACATGGTTATAAGGGGTTATTGAAATGATACTATGAAATACTGAAATGAAATTACTCAAATAGAATTTTATTTAAATGCAGAAGCTTGTTTTACCCTTAAAATCAAACACCAATTTCTGTGTCCTTGTAGAAAGCAAGCAGAACTACAGGCACTTTCCTTGCCTTTTTAAACAAAGATAAAAGGAGATTCAGTGGTAGGATATTTTTTTTAAAAAAAACCTGCAAAACAGTTTAAAATAACAAGAGAATAAGAGAAATACAGAATATACATTGTGGTTAGTCAAATAAGACCACACATTCCACTCATAAGCATAAAGTTAAAGTGATTAAGAGCAATCTGTACTTCTGTTCCCATTTCAGCAACTGAGAATCAAGTGTTGGAATACAATCTGTTTTGAAATATAACTGCACTCTTCCACTGTAGTGCAAACATCAGATATAAGCTTGTAATATTGCAAAATACCTCTCTCACCCCCAACTGTTTCTACAAGGATTTCATTTCAAGCAGAAAGGCAATTTTAAACCTTGCTTTGTTTACTCAGATTGATTACCTTTGTAAAGAATATACCCACTCAGTTAATAACAAACCTCCACAACTAGCTCCTTTGACTGATTTACTGTACAAAGGATAATTCCCATATGCCATCTAGCTGGAACCTCTAACCTACTGTCTCAGTAATGGGTCTTGCTCAATTTATTTTTAGGGTCAGTATTTTCATGATGTAGATTCAGCAACGATAGCCTTTGTTTCTCCTTGGGCTGAGTGACAAGTACGCTTCTGCACAAGAAGTCTGGAACCTCTTACCCAACTAGAAATGAACCCCTTTACAGCTAGTTGAACCAATCCATGTGTCCAGCCAAGCTGTGCAGGATGAGGTTGGGGGCAGGACAAAAGTATGTCAGTTTTGTGCTCCTCGAATCCTTGTGTTTGCAGGAAGTTAGATTGTCTGTTGGCAAAATTAGAGGAATCTTAGTACTTAATACTGTTTTAATTGACTGCTTACTCTAACATCAGCAGGGGCGATTGTGTCAGCCAGGGATCACCAGAACCCAGCTCCTCCCCCCCACATGTCATCTATACTGACAGGGGTCAGGAGCAGGGGGCAACAAATAGTTACACTAGCTCCATTGTAGACAGGGATTCTACTGCTGGGATCCTGTTTGTGCCACTCCGATGGTACAAAATGTCATGGTTACAGAGTAACCTGTCCCCTTCCTGGTCTCTCTGAGTACATCCTTCACGCGACAGGCCTCAGGCCTTTACCTGTCCTAGGGTGGAATCACACAATTCTACTCTGAGATCAGGCCCTGGGCTACAGTTCCTTGTGTATCCACAGTTCTTACCCTACAGGTCCAACTGAGTTCGGACACCTGCAGTTCTTTCTTTAAGAACCAGTGAGCAGTAGCATCCAGTGACAAAACAGCCTTCTTAAAACAAACTATTGTTTGTTTTCACAGTAGGAACAAAGTATTGAGGGTTTTAAAAACAGTCTACAGTCTTACCCAATGGCTTACCATCCTCTCTCGGTAATCTAGGCAGGCCTAACTTCTTCAGACACTCCCAGTGGGTTCTGGTGTCTCTCTGGCTCCCCTGAACAACTACCCCGCTCTTTCTTCAGAGTTCCTTTTTAAACTCCCCCATGGTATTCCTGGGCCATTTCCTATCTGGGCACTTTCTCTTTACAGCTCTCAAGTGTTTGCAGTGAAGTGGCTTATCTTGTTTCTCCTGTTCCCTCCTACTTGGTTTTTTTTTCCAGATAGCCCCCCAATATATTCATACTTAACCCAATAACCAGGCCAATATACAGTACTCAAATTATTACAGAGCAGCTCTAAATCCATCTCACAAAGTTCACATAATGTGGTGCATGATCTTGTCCTCAGTTTGGTTTTGGCATGCATAAAGTTCTGCACTCAGAACTATATGAGATTCTTGGATCTGCAAAACTGGGCTGGCAATCTCATGTGAGCAGCTTTTGTCATAGACCAATCAGAAACAATCCATAAAGACTGGAAATCTCGGGGGGAGGGAGCCTGTTCTTATGCAAATCCAGCCAAAGTTGATCTGGAGACTGAGAGAGATCAGCCTTTGCCCATGGTATTTTGTTGCTTCCATTCTGATCTCAGCCAAAACCCATAAGTACAAAGCTAAAATAAATATAAAAAAGTTAACCAACATATCTGGAACTTCCAAAAAAAGTTTAATTCAGATTTGGAGGAAAGGTTCCTGGGGAAGAGACAGGAAAGTCCTTTAGCCAGTTTTGTTTGCCCATCCTTAATCCAGGCTAATGTGTCATAAGGCTAAGAGGTGACTGTTCAATATGACATGGACCTTTAAACAATAAACCAGAACTGGGAAGCAAGAACACTGAATATGTAGGTGTCTAACCAAGGTCATTTGAGAAAAAAAATCCAAGAGAGAGGTGACATTAACAGTACACCTCTTACCAGATCACAAATCCAGTGTCACAATGTGAGTTGAGCATTAAAGTAGACCTTATAAATAAAGGGGTGGGGGAATGTTGTGTGAGCAAAAGAGACTTCATAGCAGAGGGCGGAAACCATCAACAGAGAACAGGACAAAAATGTCAGACTAATAAAAAAAAACACTACAAGGAGATTTAGGGACCTCCAATCTCCTTGTAGTGTGACATCTTCAATATGTGTTTTCTTTTTCTATTCTCTTTAGGCGCTTATTCTGATCCCATGATCTATAAGACTTCTCATTGGCAGTTTTGGGGTATCATGTTTTATCCTTTGTTTACAAGAGTGTTTTTTTTTATTAGCTAGCTGCACAAAACTGATTGCAGGACTGGGGCCTTAGTTAGCAACAAACAGCTCACACTTCAAAAAACACAATCCACGTTTGTTTTTTAATCTCTGGATTTACACACACACTGGGGGAGGCACAAGGTGTGGATCATCAAGTCACAGCATTTTTGTTAAACTTATTTAAGCACCTGATCCTAGAATTGATCCAAATTCAAACCTCCCATAGACTGCTCTGGAAGTTCTGTGCAAAATCTGATTTCAGATTTGGCTGTGTGTATTTCCTATATTTTTTATTTGTAGTTCAATACTAAAATATTAATAATCAAATAAATGAAAGTATGTAATTAAAATATGGTCTAAAAGAGTTTAAATCAATTTGTTTGCAATGTGAAATACGTTATCATGAAAAATGTAATTTCAACTCTGTTTACAAGTCACTAGTAACCTTTTTATTAAAATCTTTAAGGGTATAGTAATTGGATGATTTTCTTTCACAATATGATAGTGGGAAAAGTGACTAATTCATATCCTGCAGTTTAATGTCTGACTTGTGTCACCTCTCTGGAACATGCAATTAGAAAATCTCAAAGTATCTAATTATAGCACCTGCCTTGTTCAGTGTTTTGTGATCCATATACAAATGTCTCGACTTGCTGCGTAAAGAAATCTTCAAAAGAAAAAGGGTTTAGGGAAAGCTTAAATCAGCATCCTTTCGTTTCTTCCATGCTGTGACATTTATCTATGGAGTTAAGTCATCACATAGTAATAGCTTGGCATACAGTGTGGGCTAATTCTATATTTAGTGATGCCATGAACTAGTAGAGAGAGATTCAAATACTTGGAAAAAGTTGTTGACTGACTGAATGACTAAAGCTTATGTTTTTACAAAAGTGAACAGAAAGGTCTGTGCTGTGACAGATACCAAATCCCAGAGTTTCTTTTAAGTTTTAATGGGGTAAGAGGAGTAGATCCTGCCTGCAGAGGGGAACCAATTTTGGATGAGCCACCCAATTTTTCTGAGACCAGTTTTAATGTCACCTTCAACTTATTTCTAGCATCAGAGGGGTAGCCATGTTAGTCTGGGTCTGTAAAAAATTACAAGGAGTCCTGTGGCACCTTATAGACTAACAGATGTATTGGAGCATAAGCTTTCATGGGTGAATACCCACTTCATCAGATGCATGTCCGAAGTGGGTATTCACCCACAAAAGCTTATGCTCCAATACGTCTGTTAGTCTATAAGGTGCCACAGGACTCCTTGTAACTTTATTCTAGTTCATCTAGTCCACTTAGTACGACATAATCCTGGACAGATTCCAGAATGAGCCTAAAGGAAGTGGAGTAGCAGCCCTGTTCCCCTCCAACTTCATGTGCCTCACTCTAGAAACAAAAATCCATATGATTTGTGGAACCAAAAATAAAACCTAAGACTTCTAGTGATTTACAGATGTCCAAATAAATAACTTGCTTATTTGTTGGAAGTTCTAATGGACCTTCAGGTCTGCATAATTCTGGAATTGCTCAGTATCCAATCTCTTCTGACCACATGGAAACCATGGGTTTCACCTGGACTATCTCTGACCCCCATGCTCAGCTGGACATACATTTGATGTCTCACAGCATTCTGGATGGTTTGCAGTCTTGCATGAAGACTACAATCAAAAAAAAGATGCCTGCTATATACAAATATAGTGGCCACAAGACAGATTCTCCACTGCCTTGCACCTTGTGTTGGCATTTATATTCAAGTTCAAAACAATCCAATGTGATGCAATAGCCAGGAAAAGCCTTACTAAGAAGGATCCAGTTACATGAATGCAAGCAAAAGCCTTGAGCCAAGTCATCAGTTAGTTACAATTCAACTGTACTAGATAATATCTAAAAAGAGAAACTGGAGCAAGTGTAAGAGAATTAGATATGCAATGGCTTGCTAAGCATGTTTGTAAGAATGGGGACATAGGGTTGAGTTCAGCAGCCAGCATTTTAAAGAGACTGTGTCACTTTAAGATTGACATAGGAACTGATCACAGGCAACAACTCAGTGGGCCTGATTCTCCTGTCTTATAAAGCATTGGGTACAAAGGGAACAACTGTTACTGGAGATTTAACAGTGTAAGTGAGTGGAGAATCAGGCTCTGTGACTGAACTCTGGGAGCTGATAGGTTGCACATTTGGGGTTAAATAAAACAGTTGTATTTGAGAAGCATTGCATGAGATTCCTTTTATAACATTTACATGGGATACCACACATAGCAGGGCTGCTGCTAAGACAGGCTCCCTGCCTGCCCCAGCCCCACACTGTTCCCAGATATAGCCAGCGTGGTCCCAGGGGGCAGGGGTTGCCCTCTGCATGCTGCTCCTGCCTGCAAGCACCGTCCCTGCAGCTCCCAGTGACCAGGAAAGGGGAGCTGTCACCAATGGGAGCTGCAGTGGTGGTGCTTCCAGAGAGGGACAGCCCACAGAGCCAGGTGCCGCCACCTCTCCCCCTGCCCCCCGCAGGGGCACGTTGGCCCCTTCCAGGAGCAGTGTGGGGAAAGGGTACGTAGGGAACCTGTCTTAACGGAAGCCACGCTGCACTGCCTATTGGGAGCTGCAGGAGGTAAGTGCTACCTGGTGGGAGCCTGCACCCCAGCCCTGAGCACCCTCCCAGAGCCAGCACCTTATACCCCCTCCTGCATCCCAGCACCCTGATCCCCCTTCCCGGAGCCAGCACCCTGAACCCCTTCCTACACCCCCAAACTCTTCCCCAGCCTGGAGCCCCCTCCTGCACCCCAACCCCCCAAACTCCCTCCCAGAGCTTGCACCCCTCACCCCCTCCTGCATCCCAACTCCCTTCCCCAGGCTCAGCCCAGAGACCCCTGCCACACTGTGAACCCCTCGGCTCCAACCCAGAGCCCACACCCTCTCCTGAACCCCTACCCCAGCCTGGTGAAAGTGAGGGAGGGTGGGGGAGAGTGTGTGATGGAGGGTATGTGTGTGGAGTGAGTGGGGTGGGTCTTTGGGGAAGAGAAGGGGCCTTGAGGAAGGGGCAGGGTAGAGCCTTAGTTGCCCTTAAATTAAAAAAGTGATCTTGGGCTTGAAAAGGTTGGAGACCTCTGGTTTACAGTATGTCTACCTTTAAGCAGTATTATCAGTCTCACTTTTTATGAGCTGAACTGATTTACGGAGCATATGCGTCTATCTTTTATGAGTAGATTGGAATATGAGATGAACCATGCTGCAAATACCCCTCCTTAATGGCATGCTAAAGATGGATGAATAGGCATACAATGCTTCATAGTAAAATAATAATTCATTTTGGTTGAGTTAATGAGGTGGTTTCATGAAACAGATGAATTGTCCTGAAGAGGCTGTTGAGATTCCAAAGAAGTCATCTCAGGCAAAACCATTTTTTTCTATAGTGTTTCTAAAAAAAATGTGGCTCAGAAAAATACAGAACAGAGAGTAAATAGAAGGTCCCTGGTACTCTTCACTATTACCTGAAAATATTAAACCTAACATTAAAGAACAAGCACTTCATGTTAAATAAACAATAAAAAAAACCTCCTAGCATTAATGCTCATTGTGAATTCCACCTATAAGCCAGATGGAAGCCAATGCAGATCTGTGACATGAAATGTGGGAAGCACTGCTTAACACAGCTGCATCCTGCTTCAGTTTCCAGCTGGATTGAAGGTGTCGGTCTGGGTAGAATACAGTGCAGTAACCTATCTTTGTAAGAAAGAAGCATAGATAATGGTAATAAGGTCTACATGCAAAAGAGAGAGTTGCAATAATGTTGGAAAAAAATAGATGTGTTACTCTTTGTTGTTACCTGATCTAACAGCAGTTGGGAATCTAATCAAACCTCCAAATAGTGAACACAAACAACAGACACATACTCTTCATGAGTGGGGCAGAAATAATCCTTAGCAAATCTTCTGGGTGTTTTCTCTGACCTATCAGTTTCACGTCTGTCTTATCTGGATTAAGCCTTTACCAGTTAGCATTGTCATCTGTGCCTCAGTCTCTACAAGACACTGGATGAGAGGCTAGGCTGCACCTATAGATGAAATGGAGACCAGGAGCTGGGTACCAACAGCATACTGAAAATACCATAGTCCTTCTCTCCTCACACACCCTTTTAACAGCCTATTGCACAAGATGAGTGGCAAATTAGAACCCGGGGAAAGCCCACATGAGAGCACCCTGAGAGGAAAAAAAGTCATTGCACAAGCCTGATCTGTGGGTCTACTCAGACAGGAAGGAACAGAGCAACAATGTCTACTGGTGAATTGACGAAGCCTCATAGGTCAGCAGCATTAAAGGCAGTTGACAGATTTAATAGCCTGGATACTTGAACTACACCAATTGCAAGTAGCTCAACCACACATATATTGTAGTACTGTACCCAAATTAACAACGATCCTGGAGATCCATGGTAAGAAGATTAGCAAGAATCATTTGCAATTCTACATTTTCATCAGCAAATGGTCATGTCATTCTTTACACTTCTAAGATTCCATCCAAGGACTGCAAAGGCATCAGTAACTCAAATTACCCAGCAACTCATTGAATTTGGCAAATATTATCCTTCATTTTACAGATTTGGAAACTGAGACATAGAATCATAGAATCATAGAATCTCAGGGTTGGAAGGGACCTCAGGAGGTCATCTAGTCCAACCCGCTGCTCAAAGCAGGACCAAACCCAACTAAATCATCCCAGCCAGGGCTTTGTCAAGCCTGACCTTAAAAACCTCTAAGGAAGGAGATTCCACCACCTCCCTAGGTAACCCATTCCAGTGCTTCACCACCCTACTAATGAAAAAGTTTAATGTCCAACCTAAACCTCCCCCTCTGCAACTTGAGACCATTACTCCTTGTTCTGTCATCTTCTACCACTGAGAACAGTCTAGATCCATCCTCTTTGGAACCCCCTTTCAGGTAGTTGAAAGCAGCTATCAAATCCCCCCTCAGTCTTCTCTTCTGCAGGCTAAACAATCTCAGTTCCCTCAGCCTCTCCTCGTAAGTCATGTGCTCCAGCCCCTTAATCATTTTTGTTGCCCTCCGCTGGACTCTCTCCAATTTATCCACATCCTTCTTGTAGTGTGGGGCCCAAAACTGGACACAGTACTCCAAATGAGACCTCACCAGTGCTGAATAGAGGGGAATGATCACATCCCTCGATCTGCTGGAAATGCCCCTACTTATACAACCCAAAATGCCATTAGCCTTCTTGGCAACAAGGGCACACTGTTGACTCATATTCAGCTTTTCGTCCACCGTAACCCCTAGGTCCTTTTCTGCAGAACTGCTGCCCAGCCATTCGGTCTCTAGTCTGTAGCAGTGCATGGGATTCTTCCGTCCTAAGTGCAGGACTCTGCACTTGTCCTTGTTGAACCTCATCATATTTCTTTTGGCCCAATCCTCTAATTTGTCTAGGTCCCTCTGTATCCTATCCCTACCCTCCAGCGTATCAACCACTCCTCCCAGTTTAGTGTCATCTGCAAACTTGCTAAGGGTGCAGTCCACACCATCCTCCAGATCGTTAATGAAGATATTGAACAAAACTGGCCCCAGCACCGACCCTTGGGGCACTCCACTTGATACTGGCTGCCAACTAGACATGGAACCATTGATCACTACCCGTTGAGCCCGACCATCTAGCCAGTTTTCTATCCACCTTACCGTCCATTCATCCAGCCCATACTTCTTTAACTTGCTGGCAAGAATACTGTGGGAGACTGTATCAAAGGCTTTGCTAAAGTCCAGAAATAGCACATCCACTGCTTTCCCCTCATCCACAGAGCCGGTTATCTCATCATAGAAGGCAATTAGGTTAGTCAGGCATGACTTGCTCTTGGTGAATCCATGCTGACTGTTCCTGATCACTTTCCCCTCCTTTAAGTGGTTCAGAATTGATTCCTTGAGGACCTGTTCCATGATTTTTCCAGGGACTGAGGTGAGTGGCTAAGTGATTCCCCAGAGTCACACAGTGAATTTCAGAAGCAGTGACAGAACCCCCAACTCCTGACTTCCATGCCTGCATTCTAACAACTATCACTCTTTATTACATATGATTGAAACCCACTGAACTATTCCCTGTATGAATCACGGTATCACGTTTGTATCTAATCAGACCTACCTTTATTTTCTCAGCTCCAGCTTCCAGGATTCAACTTGTAGGAGGACAGGTTCCTAATGAGGGTAGAGTGGAGATTTTTCATGCTGGAGAATGGGGTACTATCTGTGATGACCACTGGGATATTCATGATGGAGCAGTGGTCTGTAAGAGTCTGGGGTATGCAGCAGCATCTGGAATTCACAGTGGTGCCTATTTTGGACAAGGTATGCTATATGAATTTAAAAATTCATTTTTTAGGTGTCCTTCATATCTCCCAACCCCCCAACACACCCCCTCTCCCCGAATCACAGTGGTGGCTAAATAACTGTTTATGGAACAGTAGCAAGATAAGATGCATACAATTAATTGGATTTTCAAAGCCATGCTACTGATTTTTAGCAAAGTAAGTTAAAGGGCATATTTAAAAAATAATTATAAAATAATTGTTTTACTAAGAAAAAAGGACAGACAAATAGAAATTAACCATCGATTTTATCTACTGTAGGCTGAGTAGTCAGTCCAACCCACAAGGAGTATTCTCCAAAATATGGCATTTTACTCAATATTTTGACTATATAATTATAATAAAAACTTTAAATATAAGTTATAATTATAAAGTCTATTTATATTTATGTATATTGATTTGATCAGTTATATAGATAAAGTTATAATGTAATTATTGTCACAGTTTCTGAGAGCCTTCCAAAGAAATCACAGCCAAAATGGACCAGATATTAAATTCATTTCCTCTTTACTGTCCCCTCCACTTCCCAGGACTACTACTATTTCTCTCTCCCACTACTGACACACATATATGTATGTGATAGATATAATTTGTAACAAATCCTTGTATGCCTAGAAATCTGTTTTTTTTTCTGTGCTCTTCATGATCATCACTCATGATAGCCACAGAGAGAGTTCAAATCCTCAAGCTCCAAAACCCAAGCACACCACCACTTAAAATGAAGAAAATTTTCCATAGTATAGGGTCTATGACAGATTCTCTCAAATCCTGACATCACTGGTGAAAGGAAAAATGTATATTTCCAATAGTGAAGTCAAGCTTCATAGTGGGTACCAGATGGGTCAGTCATTTCACAACCAAGGTAGTGTGTTCTGTATAAGGAAACCTAAATTAATTGCAATGGTACCCAAAATTTTAGAACTATCTCCCAATCAAAGAATATTTTTCAAGTTTCTGGATTTTGGATGTCAACTTAGTTTGGTTATATGGAACAATAGGTGCCTTTAAATACTTTAACACACCACATTTCACCAATTTTACTGGGATATTTATTTAATCTGTGGCATTTTAAATTAAGTCAAGTGTTACATTAAACTATGTTATATCCCACCGTCCTGGTTATTATATATAAGATGTTCAAATATTTATTTTAATGTGAGAATTATCCTTCTGAAATATATATGAGATAAATTATTCTTAACATTGCAGGTACTGGTCGAATATGGATGGATGAGGTTCTTTGTTTTGGCTATGAAACCTCTGTTGAAAATTGTATGTTTAAAGGCTGGGGTGTGACAGATTGTAAACATAATGAAGATGCTGGTGTCACTTGTAAAGTTTAATTCGGTCTGGATTTAAACTGAAAGTTATTCGTAAACAGTTTCATAAATAGTTTTGATTTTTTTATTTGGCAAGAAATTTTCAGATAGAAATATATTGAATATTATCAGGAGAGCTGAGCATTTTGGGGGAAATAATCAGCATTCTAATCACTTTAATACACCAAGTTGGTACAATGAATGTAAACCAATATCATATAACAGCTGTTCAGTATTGAGTAGTGAGCTGGTGGTCTCGGTGTATTTCTGACTGTCCAGACATGGAAGCATCCATATTACAAAAATCACCATCAGAATTGATGTCCTTGTTGACAGTCTCGGCTTAAAAATTCTATAATTCAGTTGATTGAGGTGACTGGCTAAAGTCAGAAATGTGTCACTCAAAAACAGATTGGGGCAAATATGCTCTCAATGCAATTCCATTGATTTCTGGAGATTTTCACCTGGGATGAGTTTTGATGATAGAGTTCAAGTATATACAAAAAATATGATCCTTACACAATTAAATAAAAAATCTAGTTCACTCATGCCTTCTCTATTGAAAAAAAGAGAAAAAAGCTGATCCACCTGGCTCCATAGTTTCATTCCAATCTGTAAATATCAAATTTTACCTTCAGAGATGCAATACTCCCACTGAAGTTAATGAGAGTAATATGCATATGTAACAGGTATGTAAGGATAATAACAGATCTTAAATGTCGATAGTCACCTACCGCAAGCTCTCAGAGTTAGAGAGGTATGAATCTAAAAGGATTTTGAAGAAACTAAGGTTCTGATTTTGTAGGCACAGAGGTTTAATGTTAAGCTTGAAAGTAATCCTGCTGAAGTATTTAGGATTCCTCACATGCTTAAAGTTAAGCACATATATGTGTGTTTGCAGGATCAGGGCATAATTTACAGTAGTATAGGCCCAAAGAATACATACTAGTGGATCAGGACCATGATGAGATGTTAAGCAGGCATTTAATATTTATATAAATAAAAGCATAACTAAATGACAAGGACACGTCACTGAATTAAGGCCTTGATTCACGGAAGTACAGATACTTAACTTTAAGCATATAAGTTCCACTGTCTTTAATGAGATAAGAACATGCTTATGTAATGACCTAAATAGAGATGCTTTCCTTAATTGAAGCCTTACGTATTATTCTATTTGTATGTATTTGACTAATAAAATTAACCTGAAGTCTTTTTACAACACTATGGAATATGCATGTTTTTTCCCCTCAGTGAAATTAATATATTTAAAGAGAAATCTCTGGTACAGAAATAAATGCAGGAGATGCAAACAACTGGAAGACACAAAGGAGAATTAAACTGAAAGAAATCAGGATGAATTAAACAATTGGAAGCATGCTCTGGGGCCAGACTAATGGGTGCTAATTCAACCTGGGTACAGACATTTGTAGTGAACAGACCACATTCAGAAGTGGGAAGTAAGGTGATGTACATTAGAATGTCCTTTCACTTATTTAGCCTCCCTTATATTTCCTTATCTGCTCTACTGATGCATAAGTAAGTCTAAAAGGGTGTAATTTATGCCTTGAGGGGACTTTACCCTTCCCATATATTCAGATGATCATCTCCTTTCCTATTCCCAGTTTTGCACCAGTGACCCAAAAGTTTTGATCTGCTGCTGCTGCTGAACTGCCACTTTACGTTATTCTGGAGCTTGGGATGCTCTCGTTGTACCCTACTGTAAGAGTAAATCTCCATTCTGACATTCTAGATTTCCACTGCCTTTTTACAGTGCAGTATCTCCACTGATTTCTGTGGAATTATGTCTGATTTACACTGAAGTGAGATCAGAATCAGGGCTCACATAACGATCTATTTTCATGTTGAATCATTTTAGTGTTGGGAAGGTAAACTATTGTGGAGATTCTCAGTTAACAGCAATGCACTGAGTGAAACCTAGACCCCAGAATAAGGTTAAAGTGAAGAAGTCAGTAGCTGTTGGAACCAGTGACATGTTCTGGGTCATTTTACTTTGAAAGTGGGGTGGACAAGTCCCCCACTTAGCATAAGATTGTTCCTAAGAATCTTGGGTTGTGGGGTAGGGGAGGGTTTTGGATTCCTAAGGACTGAGGATGGCAAAATAAGAGGTGAGTGACTAGGGCCTGAGTTTAGAGTTCATAATAAAACAAAATCCATTCATCTCATTTCAAGATTAATTATAAAGTTTTTGCACAACGTTAATGCTAATGTGCCTATGATGGGATATATTAGGTCCTCCAAATTGCCTAGAGCAGCTGCATGGGAAACAGCCGATCAGAAAGAGCCTGCAGGAAAACAGCCAATCAGGGCCCAGAAGGCTTGTATAAAAGCGCCTGCTTGGACTAGCAAGCAATCTACTGGCAAGGCTGGACAGAGCAGTTGCTGGCTGTAGCCATATGAGTAAGGACAGTGCTCCTGGCTGGTTGTAGTACCCGGACAGACCGGTTCCTGGCAGGGATGGGGTGGGAGGAGAGAGCAAGGAAGCTCCTCCTGGCGGGCTGTCGGAATGCAAGAAAGACGTCAGCCTTGAGATAAGGGTGAAGGTAAAGGTGAAGGAGCTGCAGGGAAGTTGCCCAGGGAACAGTAGCATAGAGTTAAAAGGGACACAGCATGTGGCTGCTATTTATAGGGTCCCTGGGTTGGGACTCAGAGTGGTGGGCAGGCCTGAGTCCCCCCTCCCACCAACCATTAGGGAAGTGGCCAAAGCCCCGAAGAAGGGGAGTTTCCACAGGCTCCAGTGAGCGGGCTGAAGACCCCAAAGAGGGTCAGCATTTGTAGACTTTGATATCCTCCCCAGAAAGGGAATGAACCCGACAGCTGGGGCCAGTAAAACTTGCTACCAAGCGAAGAGTCTCCAGGAAGGAAGCCCTGGGGGCACTGCTCCATTCCAGAGCAGGGACCATTTGAGAGAGAAGGGGCTGGAAGGTGGGTTGAACCAGCATACTGTGATAGGCCCTATGGACTAGAACTGAGCCCAGGGATAGGGCTTCAGACAAAAGCAATACTGAGTGCACTGAGATAGGCCCTACTGGACTTGTACCCCGGAAGGGGTCTGTTTTGTTTCGCACATACAGACTGTGTGTGACTTGGCCAGAGGGCGGAGTCACTGAAAACCTGTTCAAGACATTAACTGTCAACGGGGACCACTGCAAGCAAAAGCAAAGAGTGTAGGCATGCACGCAGCCAGCAGGGGCACTCATGAGAGATTAGTGGGCCCAGTCGCAGAGCCAAATACTCTCCTGTTGCAAATAGGAATTCATTTGAAAGAATTTGGAAAGTATTTTCCTCAACTGCTGCAGGAATTAGAGGCTTTGGCCAAAGGAGTTACACAGACAAATAGTGTGCTTGAAATGCAAGTAGTTAAAATAAGCAGGATACTATATTATAACCCATGCTGGATTTCAGTCCCCTGGGCTGGCAGTTAAGCAATTTCACAGCCATTAAACTGACTTCTTATTCCCCCTCCAAATAGCCTGAAACATAAAGCCAAAGCTATGGCGATGTATGATCATAGTGTTTTATTATGTACAGCATTGACTGACCACTGAATATGTCCTTGGTGTTATATACAGCGCTTACCCAAGGAGCTTACCCAAGGTCAGACACAAGCAAAGCTGCTCAGACACAGAAAAAAACTGAGTGACAGTACAATGTAGGGGAAAAAAATCTTGGAATCTTTACAGAGGTTAAACTTGAAAGGCTTTATAGAAAAAAATGTATTTTAAGGAAGGATTTGAAGGAGAATGAGATTGGTGAATTAGAAAATGTGCAGAGAAGAAGAGGCATGGTAGACAGCAGTAACCTCATCCAACACCAATTGACTGTAGCGGACAATGGATTGGACCTTTAAAGAAGTAGGTTTTTCAATTAGGGGCAGCATAGAAGGCAGCACAATATAAAAACTCTTTCAAGGACAATGACATAAAGATCAGGATTAAAATCTGGGATGGAGGAAAATGTTTCTGCTTACTGTAATAATCATCCACTAGCAGTGGTAAGGGGGCGATGAGGCAATTACAAAGAGCAGGATAAATAAGAATATTCTAGGTGTCCAAAAAAGCAATTACATGTGGTCTCTATACGCAGTATAACTTCTTGGCTCCTGGGTTTACTTTCTATGTATAGGAAAAACAACAAATAGAGAGAAAATTGACATACCAGGTTGTATTTCGATGGAAGAGGAAATTCCCTTCAGCAATCTTTTATCTGTCTCTTTTCCTTATACTTTGCAAGCTACCAAGCCTGAATGGAACACTAAGGTTTCATCATATTATACATTTTTAATCTCTTTTCTGTGCTGTTAGTATAAAGTTGTTCCAAATCCATTTTTTAATCATCCATTAATAACCTCCCTGACATCAATTAAGTCAAACCTTTTCAGAAACACTTTTTTTTGCCTCAAAAGAGATATCTTTGGTGGCTTACATTTAAATAGTATCCTGTTTTAAAACTATTTAAATTTAATCAGATAAATTACTGATTCCCATTTTATTGTGAGGGTGCAAAAATCACTATTAGTAAAAGATTTGGTAACAAAGGCTAAAGCATAGCTATCATTATCTATTATTCAGAATAATACTGGTTCATGTAAGGAAGCAAGACCTATTGGTTCTCAGAGAATGAGCATACTCCATAATCACAGCATCTTTCTGGGCCAAATTCAGAACCAAACTAAAATGAATCTAAGGGAGAATACGCTGGTGAAATTGACACCTTCTTCCAGACTCATTCAGCTTTAAATTACATTACCTTCCACTTCACTAGGGACATTTCACTTATGCCCCCAACACATCACTCAAGCTCTCATGAAATGATCTGCCCTGTCCAACTGCATTGACTACCTTGAGAACAGCATATATTCCTGTGGGGGATTCCAGCCTAATTTACAGCTGTTGGGAGCAAAGCTGCTGATAGTAGAAAGGATGTTCACAGTCCCTAAAATACTTTATACACCATTACCCACAACTCAGAACACTCATTACCCTTTTCTTAAAACCTTTGAGACAGCTTTTTGCTTCTACTTTTAATTATTATTTAAATAAAGAAAATACAGAATAATAAAATTACACCCTCAGTTATCAATGGGGAAAAATGGTATTGATAAGACTGATAGTCTATTAGCTGTAGCATATATAGCTATAATATTTCCATTGTTTGTCACTGTTCTGAGTATGCTACTGTACAGACATACTGTCATATTCATATTTGGTACAGGTCAGGGTGACGTGGGTGTCTTGCATAGTCTGTATTTGATAAATGAGACATTTTGATCCTGTTGTAAAATACCATGTCAAACTCACAATCCAGTGTATCTGCTTCACTGCCAAGAGCATTAGCCCTGCTGTTGCTGCATGGGGTTTTTTTTCTCCCTGAAGACTCCAAGTTCTTGAAGAACTTGATCACACTAAGTATGCAAAGATATTTTATACAGCTTCTGCAGGTGCTGCTGATTTCAGATTTATTAGCCCAGCTGTTGTCTCTCTTTACGCAATTACAAAGTCAGAGGAAACTACAAAGGGGCAGGAGAACACCCATGGTAAGCAATGGTGCATGCACTGCTTTGTCATTACAGGGCGAGGGAAGGAATGCTGTTACAGCTTTAAAAGTGCTCCCTGCATCAACTCTGTCCCCAAAGTTATTGCAGACTAGAAGGCAAAAAAACTGCACTTGCGATGACATGTTTTCAGAGCTCATGCAGTCCTCCTGCACTGATAGGGCACAGCTGAATGTATGCAGGTATTTGGTGGCAAAGGCCAGGAAAGCACACAGTGAGCGTGATCAGAACACTCATGAGGAAATGCTGAGGCTAATGGGGGTGGCTGACACAGAAAGATAGAGACTGAATGTTGCATGAATGCGACCAAAACCCAGGACCATTTGCTGCCATGCTTTGTGCTGTCATGCTTTGTGCTGCAAGTGCTACTTGCTACTGGCTTGGCATGGTAAAGTGTCCTACCGTGGAGGATGAAATAAGTCAGCCCTCCCCAGAAACCTTCTGAAAAGGCTTTCAGAGTACCTCCAGGAGAGCTTTGACAGAACAATGAGTTTCAGCAAATCATGACCTTTCATATGATACCTTGCAAGAAATGCTTTGAAATATCACAACAATATATCAATGATGAATCTGAGGGCTATAGGGTGGTACTTTGAGGTACAATGCATCACACTGAGTCCTTTATTTTTTTCCACCTTTCTCCTCTTGTCAATGGGCTTAAACTTCAGCAGATCGTAAAGTCTCACTAAAACACATTGAAGACTACATCTCAAATTGGGGACTCATATGATCAAAGTCACCCGTCAGCCATATGTGCATCCCCCTATTACTGTAGTGAGTGTTTATATTGAAATGTTACAGCAGCACAGCTGCAATTCTGCAACTGTGCCATTGTAGCAGTGTAAGTGTAGACATAGCCCAAGGATCTATAAAACTGGCACAACTTTGGTTCGTAAGACCACCTAAAACTCCTTAGCTGAGGTCAGAAGTAATCATAAAGTGAATAGTGTGATTCTTGTCCCCATTTATGCATGTCAAAGAATCACTCCACAATTTGGCCTGATGGCAAACGCAGTTTCTGAGAGATCCAGAATGGCAATAGGAGTGGTTGTTGTAAATCAGGATGAATGTTATATTGACAGGAATCCCTCCCGGAATATACCAGATGCAAAATCAGCACTTTGAACTTCTCACTTCCAAAGTCAAAATAGGCTCTCAATATGTTTTTAAACTATATGATCTCATGTTACAAGAAAGAAAGTGAAGAATTATTCACCTTAATCTTTGAGGCGAGGACAAGAAGCAATAGGCTTAAATAGCAGCAAAGGACTGGACGTTATGAAAAACTTCCTAACAGTTATGAAAAACTTCCAGAGCAGTTAAGCACTGGAACAAATTGCCTAAGGAGGTTGTGGAGTCTCCATCATTGAAGGTTTTAAAGAACAGGTTAGACAAACACCTGTCAGGAATGGTCTAGTTATTCGTTAGTCCTGCCTTTAGTGCAGGGGGCTGACCTATATGGCCTATTGAGGTCCCTTCCAGTCCTACACTTCTATGATTCTATGGACATTGTTGCAGAAAATACGATAGTCCATTTCTTTTTTGAAAACACAGAACACTAAAAATTAAATTCCATACTTTAAAAAAAAGTTTTGCACAGACAGTATCATAGGGGGAAAAACATGAGAGCTGCAAATACGTATGGTACAAAATATATAAATGAGAGACTTCACTAAAAAAGAATTTAGGGAACAAGAATGTAGAGAACAAAGCGAGTCATATTAGAGCTCTCCCTCACACATACAAACTGAATACAATTTATCTTTGCCTATAAAAGTTTCTATTGATTTCTGAATATTTACCCTTCAAAACAAATCTTCTGATTATCTGTTCTCTTCCCACATTTGTTGTATCTCCAAGATTGATGTCTATAAGTTACGATACTCCTTATCTGAATTCATTTCAGGATGAAAACCAGACTCTGTCCTTTAATGACTTTGATGTTTGTGTGTTCAATAAACTTAGAAAAGAGACTGATGGTGCAGATGTGCCCATAAGCTTCTTTTACTGAAGAAGCATGAAATATCTTCTCTTCGTATTGACAGAGCCAAATAATTCATGGGATATGAAATTTGTTATGAAACAAAGAGGTTAGAATACATTAGTAAGGTATCATCTTAAAAAGCATATCTGACTTGTATGAAACTCTATACCAATTTTATCCACCATTCTTAGTGATGCAGGGCACAGAATACATTCAAGATATTCAGTTAAGGAAATCGTTCCTCTGAATCTAATATTGGTTTCATCTTCTAATACCAGTTGCGAACATTATGCACCATAAATGAAGGATGAGTATTCATTTTACTGCTATGCATCTTTCACAGTAAATAAATAAAAGGTTTGGGTTTCTGATTATTGGAAGGAACTCAGTGCTATCTCCCTACTGAAACTGATAGTTTTCCTTAAGCGATAACAGCCTCTTTATAGTTATTTATGTAGCAATGTTGTATTAAACATAATTCAGAATCTATTTAGTTTATAATGGACAAAAATGGGAACTCTTTAGGTTACATTTATAATACCTTTTAAAACTATTTTAGAATCACATCCTTGTAGTCTAGCAATGGGCCAAATCAATCTTTCCTGTGATAGGCTCCACAGCTGAAGAATGGGAACATTCCGCCCACATTGTTCTGTTGGTAGGAAGATTTTGCCCCTTCTGAAATAGGCTTCATGGCCAAACTCTGGAGGATCATAGAATATCACCTGGCCATCTGCAGTGGCTTTTGTCCCTAGGGACTACAATACTTGCATATTATTAACTCTTTAGCGGCAAATGGATAAAATGGAAAAAGAATACAAATTTATTAGACTAAGTGACAGAGTTTTAAAGGTATTAAAGATGCAGAAAGAAACCTAGTGGGATTTTTCACAAGCAAAATCAATGGAACCCTTACCCTAATTCCAAGTACCCTAAGAATAGGAACATTAAACCTAGCTCCAAGTATCCTACTCATAAGGAACCTAATGCTAGGGTGGGAACCCTTACCATTAGGAATCCTAACCCTAGCACCAAGAACCATGAGATGTCATTAGAGGAGGTTTTGGAACAAATTGATAAACTAAACAGGTATGAATCACCAGGACCAGATGGCATTCACCCAAGAGTTCTGAAGGAACTCAAATGTGAAATTGCAAAACTACTAAGTGTAGTTTGTAACCTATCATTTAAATCAGCTTCTGCACCCAATGACTGGAAGACAGCTAATACTCTAGAGGTGATCCTAGTAGCATTAGTACCATATCCAGAGGAACCCTAACATTAGGGCAGGGAGGCTTACTCATAGGAAATCTAACCTTAGCTCAAAGTAGCTGACCCAAGGGAACCTATCCGTGGTTTTAATTACTGTACCCATAAGAGCCCTAACCCCTGGGTCGGGGGGAGAGCCCTATTCATTGGATCCCTAACTCTTTCTTCAAGTGCCATACCCAAAGGAACCTTAAACTTAGCTCTAAGTACCCTACACATTGGAACTCTAAGCCTGTCTTCAAGTACCCAACACATACAAACCCTAAACCTTGTGCGGAGAATCTACCCATAGGAACCCTAACACTAGTTCCAAATAGTCTACATCTATGTACCCTAACCATAGCTCCATTGCCTTACCCTTAGGTACCCTAACCCTAGGGCAGTGACTTCAACCCCTAGGAACTCTAACTCTAGTGGCAAGTACCCTTCTCCTTAGGAACCTTAAGCCTTGGACAAGGAGTCATACCCATAGGAATGCTAACCTAAGCTTCAAGTACCCTGCCCAAAGGAAAAATGGAGAGAGTGAGGTGTGTCTGCACTTTTAAAAATCTCACTAGGTATGTACCTGTCTTTTTTTGAGACACTTAAATATCTCTGTACCTAGCCCTGTCTAGCCCAAAGAGAGCTCTTTGGGCCGTATCATCAGCAACTATCAATCACAAAATTGTTGTTTGTATTTCAATAGATCTTTGAGGCCCCAAATGAAACCACTATCCAGCAGTGCTAGACACTTAAACAACACATGTAAAGAGAAAGTTCTTGCTCCAGAGGGAATGCAGTATAAACAGACATAGGATGGAAAGGGAAACAGAGGCTGCGGGAAGTGAAGTGACTTGCCCAAAATCACATAGAAGGCTGATGAGAAAGCATGGACTAAAATGCAGCTCTCCTGAATCCCAGTGAATGTTTGGTTTCCTGGAGCATACTGCCTGAACCGCTTAGTGCCATAGTTCCATTGTAATCAATGCAGCTGCACCAATTTACACAAATTGAGGATCTGGCCCTTTAAGTTTGTCTCTATGTTTCTTTTATAGCCTCTCTTCTTCACAGTTTATAACTGGGCCTAAAATATTCACTTCAGGATGGAACTGAGGCTCAATATGAGAAGACATTTGCTAGACATTTCACGAGTGAAATAAAATACCAAAGGTTCCCAGTGTGAGTCATTACACAACAGCCAAAAGGCCAAAGAAAGATTTCCATTTAAAACTATTTTGTGCACAATATTGTGGAAAAGAAACAATTGTATTATGTGATTTTTCTTTTTCTCCATCCCTGAGATTTGTGTTTTCTCTCTGGGGAGGTAAGTCAACTTCTGAAGGGAATCCTTGGAGTATGTATTCTTGTTCTGTCAGGATCAGAATGTGATCTTCCTCTTTAGTGGCTAGGAGAGTGGGGTTAGGAGATGCTAAGCACAGTGGACCCTATTTCATACGTTGTCTTCCATTGCAATCAGCAGGAGATGAGACTTCAGTGTTGGAGGAGTGGCTGCAGGTTTTGGAACTGGGAGAGGAGTGCCCCGGCTAACCTCACCCCCCACATATCCCATCCTACCTAGAGTTAAGAAAACTTTAAGATTGTAAAATCAAGCCCTTATAAGTTAGAAAATTCCATAATTAAGTTTTCCTGGGCAAATTTAATTTGCCCTTCTTATGCATATGAATTATGATACAACTTTTAGTTACATGATCCCATATTATTTTTTGCCACAAGATCCCCGCCCAGCTATTCAATATTTTGTTTTCTCCTCATTTTTTAATGTGTGACTCCAGGTCTTGTTTACTGTATACTGTTCAATTCCTGATCTGACCACAGAATTATTTATTTCCTCACAAGCTTTTCTGTGGGGCTCATAAATATATTATCTCTGTCCTTCACAAACTTTAATATATCTTTATAAAACTCATGGTGGGGGTATTATCATCATCTCCATTTTACAACTTGGGAGTCGAGGGACTGAGTGATTAAAGTCCAAATAGTCACTAATTTTAGGTGCTCAATGTAAGATAGTTTTGGCCTGATATTTTCAGTGTAACCTTTGTGCAGCTTGTCCTCATCCATCCCTCCACAAACACAAGTTGAGGTCACACCATTCTATTTTGTTGCTAGCACGTTCTTTCCATTTCTGGCCAAAGAGTTTTGTCATGGGATCGGCCCAGCGTGTTTATGGTCTGCCCAGCGGTCATATGTGGTCTCTGGGGATCCAGTCACTGATGTGAGTTGTCCACCTATTCTCTTGCCTGCAGACTAAATGACCCACCAATCTTCACTTTGTGTCATACATTGCCTGCACTACATTGGTCACCTCTGTATGCCTGCTGATCTCCTCATTCGGTATGTGAGCACAGAGCAATATCTTACACATTTGCCTTTCCATTGCTCTCTGGGTGACAGCGAGTTTTTCTTCCTCAACTTTCATTGTTGACCAGCTTTCTGCTCCATATATCATTGCTGGCAGAACAGTGTTGTTAAACAATTCTTTCCTTTTCTTCATGGGCAGTTCATCATCCATTAGAGATGGCTTTATTTTATTGAAACTTGCCCACCCCACCTTTTGCCTCCCACTGCAGTCTCCTTTGAATGAGTTGTCTCTGCTCAGCTGCTGACCCAGGTAAATATGTCGACCTCCTTGATTTCTTTCCCGTTTACAGTGATAATTCCTTCTGCACAATGCTCATTCCACATTTTCAATGTACTGAGCATTATATAGCATTTTCTTTGTTCAGAGCACAGATTCTGTTGACTTCAGTTGTAGCGGAGAGTGCTCAGCCCCTCTGAAAATCAGGCCAAAGGGTCTCTAGTTGGGAATTCAGAAAATGAGGAACACATGATTTGTGACTGACTGTGAAGAGTTTGGTTTAAGTAACTTGCCTAGCATCACATATGAATTCTATGGCACAGGCAGGGATAGCAATCAGCTCTCCAGGGCAACATTCAACTGCCTTAAAACATTAGACTGTCCTTTCCTGTAATCTTCTGCCTCAATCCAACACCTTCCAGCTTCTGCAACAAACGAGGCAGGCAGTCCTACAGCTAACAGTCTCCTTTACTACACTACCGTGATTCGTCCCCATAGCAAATCCATCATGTGCACTAAATAAGGAAGTGGTCAGGTGGAAAAACATATGATCATGTATTTAAAGACTATATCATAAATGCATAACTATGCACATGCATAAACACCGACAAGCTTAATTCTGACATTTCCTAACTTCTGAGCTTGACTTTGGAAACCTTAATATTCTTTTAATATAGTTTGTGTGTGTGTAATTTCCTAACTTTTTAAAAAAGCAAACTGAAAAAAACAAATTCCATCTCTTTGACATTCACATGGTTTAATCAACAGGGTTAGAATGTTTAGATTCACCACACAGACCTCTGCAAGTCTAGCTAATGGGGTAACTGATAGCAATAGTAGCTCGTCATCCTCTATGGGGACCAGCTTTAGAGGGGATTTGAGAAACACACTTTATAGATATTTGCTGACGACAGTAGAGGACGGCTGAGACTCAGGAATCTTGGGAGTGTGCACTAGTGTGCACAGATTCTTATGTCTGTCCCCCGCCAAGCTTTTTTGCACCCTCCCCTCCAACCTGTACTAGTCCTGTCTCAGCCCCATCCCTGGCACCTCATCCCAGGCCCATTCTCCTTTCATACCCAGTCCCAGTCTCCACTTCCCAGACTGCTTATCTCAGTCCCAATCTCCTTGCCCAGCCTATCCTGTCTCCCTTTGGACTCACCATCCATGGCCCACTCTCATCCCCCCACTCCAAGTCTTACTCTTCTCCTTCCCAATCCTAGTCTCCTTGCCCAGCCAGTCCCATTTCCCAGTTTCTCATCCACTCTCTCTTTCTCCTCCAGCCATCCCACCCATGAACCCATCACCTTTCTCCCACTTTCTTGTTGCAGTTCTCCTCATATACTCTGCTCCTCATCAGATATGTCTTCTCTCCTCCATTTCCCCCAGTAGTTCCCAGTATCATTTTTGTTGTTCAGCATATCCCAGACTACCTTATCCCCTCATCTGTTCTCAGTGTTATTCACCCACCACTAACTGGACACCATTTCTCTCTCTAGCCCTGGCATGAATAACACTCAGTCTGTGGGGATGGCATATGTAGGAACTGTCAGGGGATGGAGTAAGGTATGTGGAGATGGAACCTTTGAAGATTTTAGCTGCTAAAATCTATCAAGTCTTTACTGAGCATGTGCAAACAGATTTTTCAAAAGCTGGGCCAAATGTTGTTGGTTTTTCACAGGAATAGCAAAAGGCACATCCCAGACACAAAGGCCACCACCTGCCACATCTCAAATCCTTGCTCCAAGAGCTTCTCTATGCAAAGATTGCCAGAATTATTTTAACAGTGCAAAACGATGTATTTTTCTTTAGCTTCATTTTCAGAAATGGCTGAACTATTTTGGGTGAAACTCTCCACAAAAATCAGCCTGAGGCGGACACCCAGCATGGAAAATTTCAGCCTAAGTAATTAAAGTTTAGCAAAATTATAAACAACTGAATCAAAAGAGTTTTACAGGAGTGTCAAGCCTCCTTAATAATAGATGGGGCTGGTGGCCCTACCTATGATAATGTACTTGTTTATCAGTAATAAAACTCTTTAATCTAGTTCATATCTGGTGTAAGGAGACACTGCTCCATTTATTTTATTGGAGTTACCCACTTACATAAGATCTGATTCTGGCACTTCCTCTTTTTCATTAATCTTGTATTGGAGATAAACTTTGAACAGAATCCTCCTTATCTTAATTTTGCTGTCTTCCCACTAGCTAAAGCACTGTACATGCTCAATACAGGTCTGGAGTTTGGGTTTCTGGAGACATTCCTAAATTAAATCAGCTCTGGGGGTTCTATGGAAGTGTGAAGTCCAATACCTTTTCTTACACAAGAGTGTACCAAATTCAAAATTTCCCCCACAATCCAAGTAATGACCCATTTATTCATAATGTGGCACCTTATTAAACAAAATATATTTTAAGTATTCATGATACAATGATGTTTAATTCTATATATTTCATATGGCAGCTGTTATAAAATTTATAAATTATTATATTAAATAAAAATAGAATTAATGTAGCAACAGTACCCTATTAACTGAGCAAGGGATTTTGCATGTTTTGGACTAACGTTATGACCCAACATGAAACTAAACTATTATTTAGGGTTGGGTTTTCTAATGGTGCACTGTTCCTTCCACATAATTAAGTGTTCCAATAAATTCACAGAAATTGGAGACATAACTACTGGGCTAACTGATCACCATATTTGGAGTTTGGATGGAATTTTCCTCCAGATCAGATTGGCAAAGAGCCTGGAGAGTTTTCACCTTCCTCTGCGGCATGGGGCACAGGTCTCGTGAAGGTTTAAATTAGTGTAAATGGTGGATTCTCTGTAACTTGCAAGTCTTTAAATCATGATTTGAGGACTTTGGTCACTCAGCCAGAGGTTATGGGTCTATTACAAGAGGGGGTCAGTGAGGATCTGTGGCCTTCAATGTACCTTCAATGTGCAGGAGGTCAGACTAGATGATATTCCTTCTGACCTTAAAGTGTGTGAGCCTATAAAAAGTCTATGGGTCCACGCTCATGCATTGCAAGCCCACAGGCCAAAACCACTCTAGGAGTGGAACAGAGGACCCCATCTGCTTGTCCTCTCTTTTACCAAGCAATGGCTGGACATGGTTTGACTGCATATACAATCTTGGCCTTACTGTGCATTGACCTCAGATGATGGCATCTCCTAGCTTTGGACTGTGCTTGCTTTTTTAGCATTGGGGCTTAGGTGTAACTCTCTAAGAGATAATGAATGAGCACTGTGGTTTAATGCTATGTTAGTGCAACTTAATTATGTAGTTAATTATGACGATGTTGAGCTTGTTCTTTTTCATTCATTCCTATTATTGAGTTTTAGAAAAAAATTGCATTGAAGAATCATTAGAGTGGAAGACAAATGTTTATATCACTGTTTAAATTGAGTGAGTTTCATGGATGCTAGACAAAGCATTTTCCTTTTCCCCATTATTGACCTGGTACTTTAGAAAGCTTATCCTTATGGGCTCTGAAGCAAAGAGAGAACATAGAACATCACACCTAACTTACATTTATAAAGGGGAAAAAAAGCTGTTAGAGTAAGGAATGACACAATATTCAGTAATGCAATTAAGCACACGCTTAATGTAAAGTACATGTTATGTCCGAATTACTTCTGTAGAAATGTTTTGCAAAGCAGAGATGGACTCAAACACACACATAAATGTTTTGCTGAACTGGGGACAGAGTTAACTAGAAGAAGAGAGGGAAGTTGAGAGGTGGGAGTACAGATGATGAAGTAGGACAGAGAATAATAAAAGAAAAGAATGGAATGAATTGAAAAAAACAATGCAGATTATTCCATAGGTATACATCTAATGGACTATATGTTGATATCTGAATTTGTCTGCTTCTGATATCAAGCTATATCAGAATACCTGAGGCTATACTAAAAAACTGTCAAATCAATTCAGGAAAAAAATAGAGGAACTTTAATCTATAGTTATTAAATGAACTATAGAAAAATTGCAGAGAAGTCCAGTGTGGCTGCCTGTCTAGAAACAATATAGTGATGTTCTTAGATTAGAAGAAAGGTTTGTAACTGCAACATTTTTTGGTACATTTTCTGCAATTTTCCATAATTTTATATATTTTCTGTAAGAGGCGGGGGTATATTGAACCATTTTCTCAGGCCCCTTATTAAAAGCCGATGACTGGATACAGGACACTTGAATCATAATACATAGCTGCATCACAACAAATAAATATAATCCATTAGAAAACAAAAGCATGCTAGCGTAAATACTATTTGAGGGAAAAGAAAAAAATCCCACTGAATTCTACTTCAAATTTTGTGAATCTTGCATTCCCCAGTTTCCCAGCCCCCATTTCTAACAATCCTAGAGATTACAGAGGAAAGTACCATGAAATGTAGTCAAAACAGGAGTGGATTTAACATAACTAAGATGGAGAAACTTCTGCCCTTGAATAGAGGATTGAACAACAGATGCCCATGAGCAGAGCTGGTCTTACATACAGGACACACACAGTTCATTCTAGTTCTAGACATTTTACCTGTTCTAAAGGTATTCCCTGTTTTAAGCATAGGGGATATGGACAAAATCTTGCCCCACTAAAATCCATGGCAAAACTCCCAATGACTTCAGAGAGAGTATAATTGCTCTAAAGCCAGCTTTTTAGGAAGGGAATTTAGGAACATTTTAGGAAGGGAATTTCAAAAACACTTATCACAGTTGGCAAGTATTATCATTCAAGTCAATGGAAAACTCCCATTGATATCAATGGAAGCAGAGATAGGCCAATACTGACTGCATTTGAAAGTTGTGCAATTAAATCTCTCATTTATCACAAGCAAGACAATTCACTTTTTGGGGCCTTGACAGATCTGGCAATGAACAGACCAGCCTACTGTTGCTTCCCAGGAATAAAAGAATATGGTACGGCAATTCTAAACCCAGAGTGAAATCCTTGCCCCATTGTATTCAATGGGAATTATCATTCTTTCCCAGCTCTCAGCACTAAGCAGCAGGACTGGAGCAGTAGGAGAAAAGTCATGACATTATTCTCACCTTTTTAGATTTTTTGGACTCTGCATAATGGTGCTTCCCAGAAACACTTTCCATTTCTAAGTTCTAAGAAATTACCTAATATCTAGAACTACGTGAATAATGAAACAATTCAGTGTGATGATTTTATTTGAGAACATTCACAGCATTTGTATTTGTTATTGAATGTTCATAAATTAAAAACCCAACTGTCATAAACATAGAGATAAGGGTAACATAAAATCCCTCCTGGGAAGCTGTACTAATTCGCTTTACCAGTAAGGGGTTAAGAAGCTCAAATAACCTAGTTGGCACCTGACCAGAAGGGCCAGTGAGGAAAGAAGATACTTTCAAATCTGGGGGGATGGGGGTTGTTTGTGCTCTCTTTGTTGTTCCCTCTCCAGATGGAGAGAGAGACCAGGCAGGGACAACATCTCCTGAAAACATACCTGAAATGATTCATCTCAGATTACAAAAATTTTAAGTAAGGCAAGGAAATGCATTAGATTCTTTTGTTTTAGCTTGTGAATTTTCCGTATGCTAAGAGGTAGTTTTATTCCCTTTTTTGTAACTGTGAAGCTGAGTTCAGAGGGGAATCCTCTGTGTTTTAAATCTTTTTATTACCTGATTTTGCAGGTGTGATTCTTTTACTTTTTTCTTTATAATAAAATTCTTCTTTTAAGAACCTGATTGACCTTAGTGTCCTATAAAGGGTTTGGGCTGTGCTCACACTGCTAACCAATTGGTGGTATATTTTTCTTAAGCCTCCCCAGGAAAGGGGGTGAAGAGGTTTGGGGGATATTTTGGAGGGATAGGGCTCCAAGTGAACCTTCCCTGAATTTTTGTTTAAATCACTTGGTGGTGGCAGCAATACCATCCAAGGAAAGGGAAAGGAATTTGTGCCTTGAGGAAGTTTTAACCTAAGCTAGTAGGATATAAGCTTAGGGTGTCTTTCATGCAGGTCCCCACATCTATAACCCAGAGTTCAGAGTGTGGAGGGAACCCTGACACCAACTCTAAGGGGAAAGTATCAGAGGGGTAGCCGTGTTAGTCTGGTTCTGTAGAAGCAGCAAAGAATCCTGTGGCACCTTATAGACTAACAGACGTTTTGCAGCATGAGCTTTCGTGGGTGAATACTTGCATCCGAAGAAGTGGGTATTCACCCACGAAAGCTCATGCTGCAAAACGTCTGTTAGTCTATAAGGTGCCACGGGATTCTTTGCTGCTTCTAAGGGGAAAAACACTGAATATGTTTAAAAAAGTGAAAATTGCTGAATACATTCTATGATGAATATTATTACCATGTCTACTGAAGTTTATTTATTTATAATTACAAGTGGCCCAATTCTGTGAACTGAGTAGTACTTTACTCCTTGAGCAGTCCCACTACTTAACATGAGTAAGTATGAAAGTCTCTGGCCAAGAGAGTGAAAAATTGATTATTTTCCTGATCCAGTTTCCAGACACACAGATGAAGCAATCAATTAGATGGATCTATCACCTCAGGAGTGATTTTAAAAAATGGGCATTTGAATTTTATAGGATGGAATGCACCCAAATTGTACCCACAATTGTTAGAGTAGAGAGGGTACAGTAAGTGCATGTATAAATTGTGAACTAATGATCCATCTACTCAATGTGATCTGCCTTGATGCAATTTGCAAATACAACAGAGTAAATTTCAAATGCAGTTGTAGGCATCTGTATTTTGAAAAAAATAACCTCATCTGACTATGGTAAAAAGATGTATCCCCTAACAGCCACTAGACACTATACTAAACTCTCAAGTGACAGTCTCTTTTTACATCACAACACCATTACTAATTCTGAGCTGGGATGAGTGACTATATAATTTTACAAGTCACAGGTATTTAAAAAGTATATGTGATGTGTCTTCAGAGAAGCCGTAAATATTAGAAACATTGCTGTTTATCTTCATGCCTTAAGTGTTTTTTCCCACCCTTCTAACTAGATAAGTAATGTCTGCAGTGAACTCCAGACCCATGAATGGCTAGAAGTTCTGTTAGAGAATTTAGGATTGTTACACTGGAAACAACTAGTACATTCCTGAAGGCATCTATATTTAATGTGTTTTTAAAAGCATTAATAGGCTAAAATGCTTGAAAGAATATGCTTTATTGTCATTTGCGGGAACTATCCTGGATATGAATATACAACTTGAATTTTCCACTGACCCAAGCTTTGGGCAAGAGCATTTTAAACAAAGCTTGTGGTGTTATTTTGAAGTTTATGGTTTAATTCTTTCAAATAAAATGTTGGCTTTAAGAACAGCCATTGCTCCTTTGGCAACACTGACTGATATCCAGGTCATTTTCTAAATTACGTGTTTTACACTTTCATTTTTGAAGTTTTCCCTTCTCTATTTCTTGTTGTTGCTGTTGCTTTTAAAGTTAAATTATTTGAATGGTATTTTATTACACTAAGAGTATTCTCACTGGGCCAGTTTGCACAGTGCTGAGCAAGGATTACAAGCTGCAGGAGTGGCCCCAGAAGGCAAAATGGCCCAGATTTTTAAAATATGGTTAGGTATTGCTGTTCTCAACATTGCCTGGCCTAAGTTATTTCAGCTCATTTTCAAAACTGACTGACATACTTAAGCTCTGAAGTGTCATTGAAAATTAATGGGACTTGGGCTCCAAAGTTTCTAAGGCTATGGCTACACTACAGAGCATACAGTGGTGCAGCTGCACAGATGCTGCTGGGCTGCTATAGCACTGCTTGAGTGGCCACTGTAAGCCACCATGAGAGAGTTCTCCTGTTGACTTAATTACTCCAGCCCCCGCAAGCAGCAGTAGCTATGTCGGCAGGAGAAAGTCTCCAGCTGACATAGCACTGTCCACATTAGTGCTTAGGTCAGCGTAACTTATGTTGCTTGTTCATACCCCTGAGCAACATAACTTATACTGACTTAAGCTGTAATGGGTACATAACATAAGTCTCTTTTGAGCATGGGATTTAGCAATCTAAAATACTTGTGCCTTACAATGGGCTTGTGTTTCAGACACTGTCCACTGAGGCAGTTCCTTTCCTGCTTCTCCGTAGTTTAGAATAATTTGCTGCTGGCCTTTACTCCTAGCAAATTATTCCACACCCATGTGCCATCTGTGCTGGCTGGTGCACCTTTCTTCCTGGTCAAATGGGTAGTGGTAGTATATGCCTTACATCTGCTTATCCCTGTGCACCTGAACTCAAAGTCTGTGCATCTCATGCAGGAGCATAATAGAGACTTTTACTCCCCCATCTGTGGATGCAAGAGCATGTACTCCAAGTCATAATCTAGTCCTTAATGTTAGCACAGTGCTTTAAACTTGTGATGTGCTATGTTAGTGCTGATTATTATTTTATGGCAGCCAAACATTAAGTTTTTAGGGAAGCCCTAAAGCATATGCAAAGACTCTCCACTAGTGAAACAGGATTCCTCCTGTGGTAGAAAATTAACAAGAGTACGATGGCCTGAAGATGTTCTCTTTCACATGAAGGCTGAAACAGAGTGCAGTGAGGGAGAGAGACAAAGAACTTGCTGCACTGGATAACACCTATATAACATTCTACATGCTCCTCTTCCATCACCTTTTCTACTGACTGTGTCCTTTGTCCCCATTCCTAAAATTGGTGACTTCCACTACTTGTCCCAGTACTTGGAACAGTTTCCTAATTATTCTGTATCAATCACCCTTCTTCAGAAAATTTCTGAAAAATGCAACTTTCCATAGCTTTCCAGTTACAAAGACAATACACCCTATTGTGTTTCCCCTGTCCTGGATTGTAATGACCTGCAAGATCTTTTTGGCAGGAATTTAGTTATTTATTGGGTATATTTTAATCTATGGTGTAGCAGTGTGTACATCTATTGTGCTATAAAATAATAGTTTGTAATTCATGTATCAGAGATAAAGAAATGAGGTGAAGACTGGAGGAACGGTAGAGATGGATGGAAAATAGAGGGGAGAAAGGAAAGAGAGCAAATGTGGAAAAAACGGGGAGGAGCAGAAAAGTGCCTTCATCCAAATGACCTCTGCTTCTATAGTTGCCATCCCAAGAAATCTCTGCAGCCCATTTGGGGGCTATTTACATCCCACAGCATACTGTGCTATGGGAACCATTGACATGGGAATGGATTGACTAATGACCTGGTGCGCCTTAATTGCTGTGCAATAGAAGGAAGGAGTTAGTGATGTGCGCAAAAGAGAATTAGACTTGAAAAAATATTTATCTAGTCAAAACAGATTGAACCAATTTGAGGCCCCAGCTTTTTTATTAAATTCCCTTTGATTTCAAATGTTATGTGCCATATGTTGCTTTCTGTATTTGAGGCAGATCATTCAACTAATCAGTTTCTGTACAGGATTAGCATGAGTTTAGTATACATAATACAGCTCTCCTTAATAAAGGTTCTATTAATCTCTCAGGTCTGTAACCCCTTTTCAGGTATTTGCCCACTACATCAAGGCGACGTACACTTTAAGACTTGCTTTCCCAATATGGTTGCAGTTTTATGTAACCTTCTGTTTGTGATTAATGGAGTGGTCTGTTACTGCCTTACTGTAATAGATGGTCGTATTAGAACAATACACATCTCAGTAATGACATCTTATTCCACAGAGATATTATGGCAAGAATGAAGCAGTGCTGACAAATATATTTTTGTTTATCAAATGTTTCTCTCTGTCTGAAGTATATCTACAGCCTAAATGGGTTTCCCTGTAAAATCTCACTTGAGAGTCACTACTGACGACCTTAAGGCTTACATTCCCCCAAGAGGTGAACAGGTTTCTCTGACAATGCTCCAAAGTCTGGGTTTGAATATGCATCTTCTTTACGATGGAGGCCATGTTAGTAATGAATGTATCAATTGCCATAAATGCATATGCTTTAAATACCAAACACACACATTTTAGAGATGTATCATTTAGGCATAGAGGGTTAAATCCTGCAGTTCTTACTCAATCTTCATTCAGGGCTCAGTCCATTTATTAATATATATTTGCGTGTTTGTTTATTTAAAAAGCAACAACTTGCAAATCACACATAGCTGGCCAGTATAATCTATGTTCCCCCTATTGCTGCTGTCATCTCTTTGACCACCCCCTCCATTGTCTGCCACATCCATCTTGTGTGTCTTATGTCATCCTAAACAACTTAGACACAGACTGTCTGCCAGTATGGCAGATTTTGATTTAGGTCAGCCACTTGCAGCCATAGGAAGTATTGTGACCTGAAGACAGGGTTTTGTTCAATATCTTCATTAATGATCTGGAGGATGGCATGGATTGTACCCTCAGCAAGTTTGCAGATGACACTAAACTGGGAAGAGTGGTAGATATGCTGGAGGGTAGGGATAGGATACAGAGGGACTTAGAGTATTGGGCCAAAATAAATCTGATGAGGTTCAACAAGGACAAGTGCAGAGTCCTGCACTTAGAATGGAAGAATCCCATGCACTGTTACAGACTAGGGACCGAATGGCTAGGAAGCAGTTCTGCAGAAAAGGACCTAGGGGTTACAGTGAACGAGAAGCTGGATATGAGCCAACAGTGTGCCCTTGTTACCAAGAAGGCTAAAGCATTTTGGGCTGCATAAGTAGGAGCATTGCCAGCAGATTGAGGGATGTGATCATTCCCTTCTATTCGGCACTGGTGAGGCATCATTTGGAGTACTGTGTCCAGTTTTGGGCCCCACTCTACAAGAAGGATGTGGAAAAATTGGAAAGAGTCCAGCGGAGGGCAAGAAAAATGATTAGGGGGCTGGAGCACATGACTTATGAGGAGAGGCAGAGGGCACTGGGATTATTTAGTCTGCAGAAGAGAGGAACGAGGGAGGGATTTGGTAGCTGCTTTCAACTACCTGAAAGAGGGTTCCAAAGAGAATGGATTTAGACTGTTCTCAGTGGTACCAGATGACAGAACTAGGAGTAATGGTCTCAAGTTGCAGTGGGGGAAGTTTAGGTTGCATATTAGGAAAAACTTTTCACTAGGAGGGTGGTGAAGCACTGGAATGGGTTACCTAGGGAGGTGGTGGAATCTCCTACCTTAGACGTTGTTAAGGTCAGGCTTGACAAAGCCCTGGCTGGGGTGATTTAGTTGCGGATTGGTCCTGCTTTGATCAGGGGTTGGACTAGATGGCCTCCTGAGGTCCCTTCTAACCCTGATATTCTATGATTCTATGACACCAGAGAGTTGCAATTCTCTAATTTGCTGTTAGATTATACCAAGCAGCCAATCACACCACCATTTGCTATGGTCACCAGTGAACCTGGGTATAGACAAGGCCACCTACTGAAGGGAGGGAGTAAGCTGACACTCATCACCCTCTTACTTCTGCATGTGCAGACTCCAGGGAACTAACTGGAAGGGTGTGTGTGTGTGAGAGAGAGAGGGGTCATCTTATCCCTCTGAGCATGTGTATTTGCTAAGGGTAATATTTTCAAAAACACCTTAATAATGGACTAGCCAAAGTTCCCTTTTCAAAACGTGACTAAGGCATTCTTGCACCCAAGTGTCAGTGACTGCCATTGAGACTTAGGTGCCTAAATACTTTTGCTGATCTGGGTCCTAACTCCCATTGAATGGAACTAGGGAACTCCCAATGGGAACTAGGCATCTAAATTCTTTTGAGGATCTGGGCCAAGGTTCCTAAGTGCCAAAGTCACTTTTGAAAATGGGATGTAGCCTCTTAAGTCACTTAGGTGCTTTTGAAAATTTAACCCTAAAATCACAGTGTAGCCCTACGTTTTTATACAATGCACATCAGAATGAGGCCCTGCTCCTGACTAGAGCCTCTGGGCATACTGCAATACAGACAATAATGAGGTTTTATGCCCTTCACTGGGAGCAGGTTCAGGCCCCAAGTCAAAACTCCTGTTACAACAGCCAAAAAGGAGTTTTGAGTGTGAAATTGTACAAGTTGTTTTTTTTCTTAAATATTTCCCTTTTTAAAAAGTGTCCTACAGATATGTCTTTTATTTGTGAAGGATGCTAACAGTAATCTAAATGACAAAGTTATTCTAAAGCATTCTGGACAGCTCCGTTGGATGTTCACTCAATATGGATTAAATGTTGACATGAGCTCTACAGTTAACTGTCAACAGTATTTTAGAATCACTTCAAGATTCTTGAGGAATTTTAATCAGCATCACCTAGTTTCTAAGATCAAATCTTGCTTTTCCAATGTAACAGCATATTGGGTTTTTCTTAAGACAACAAATTCCTTCACCACATTATACCCAAAAGTGTCTCTTTCTTTTCTTTACACAGCCAAACAGGTGGAAGCCAGAACACAAAAGCTATTTGGAGTGATTGGCAGTTAATAGTTCAACACTGATTTGGTAACTACTTCCTGATTAGCAATCAGCACCTATCTTTATTATGGTCTCAGTCCCTTGTAGTCCATATGGATTGAGTGCCTCATAAGATTCTGGATGCTGATGGAGATTATACTCAGACTTCTGAAACCCCCGTCAGTGGTCTTTTTAAAGAGCTGTAACCTAAACTACTTTACTTAGAGTTGAACTAATTTGATATATCTATACCCATTCACTGTATTACAATATACATGAGAGTTAATAAGCAACCACTGTCTAAGATCAGGAAAACTAAAAGGTAAGTTTTTACAACATTTTTGTTGTGCTGAGATGAGCTGGGTGCTACCTTGAATGTGAAGTTACTAAACTGAGCCGAGCAGAGAGAGTGTTCTTATAAACATGCTGGTTAGAAATCAGCAATGTTCTGACTGAAGGGTTTTCCCCTCATTTCTTTTCTCACATTTATGACAAATACAAGTATTTTAGTAACATCCAAGTTTACTCTGAACCACCACTTTGTAACTGTTGTAAGAGTTTCCAGAAGTATTTTTTTCTCCTAGAGTTGCATCAAAATATGTTTGCATTCCACTGCAGAGCAACATGGTTGGAGAAAGGACAAAATACCTACCCTGGAGGTGTCCACATATTTCCAGAAATACACATCTTTCTTAGGTCACTTACAATTTCTCTGCACAAAGCCTACTTGCATCAAAAGTTTTTAAATCCCATCTTGCTCCAGGGAGTGGTGACTTCAGAGTAAAAAAGCAAATCAAAGATATGGGGGTGGGGGAAGAGAGCACTCATAAGAAACCACTTTTGCATGCACAAACTTGGGTAATTTTGGTAAAATAGATTAGCCATAACATCTGGAAAATCATGGAAATTGGGGCTTAGTCATTGGACAAGTAAGAAAAACCACTACACTGACATTTGCACCCTGTAATCCTTAAAACTTTATACTCAAAGAACCATCACAAATTAACATCAGCCACAGGGTCTTCCAGGCATCAGTAGTTGATAAATAAATGTTAGCACAGAAAGCCAAGCAAACACAGTCAGTAATGGTGAGGACTGTGCAGAAGCAATGGGGATGCAGACTTTGCTCAGAAGGTCTGTTCTTTATTCTTACTGCATTTTGGGATCCCAGCCTTTATGACAATTAATCTGGTAAATATTTATTTTTGTCCTGAAATAATTAGAAAACCATTTTTGTTATTTAATATTTTATTTTTTAAAATGTGTTAAAATCAGAAGTGTTTTAAAATGGATTAGGAGTTATTGAGTGACTCAGGATTTGGATACAAAATTTTTAACCTTGTTCTAGGTTACCAGTTTAAACCTGGCTCTGGTCAACAGTGATTCAAAAAGTCATATCAATTTGAAGGCTGTTTGGTAGTGTGTGTGAAATGAATCGGAGGTCTCAGTCCTGTTCTTAGTGAACAGATGCCAATTTCAGATATTTTTTCATGTTTTTTAAACCATAGCTAGCAGCCTTAAAAATAGATACAGTATAGAAGCCAAGGAATTAATGACAAACTACCCCTCTCACCTCTAGAGTCAGTCTTTCCAGGCCAGGATGCACAGAAGACTCATTAGCTAGGGAATATAGGGAAGCTTGTGCTGCCACTTCTTGTATTTCATTTGTTCTGTATAAAAGGACTTCATTTTCCATGACTGTCAATTTGATATCTTCCAAGAGCCCAAAATTCAATTAGTCTTTTGTTTCACCTGGAGCACTGTGTCCAATTCCGTTTGCCATACTTTATCAAATTTCTCCCCATCTTTCCTAGAGTCCAGAGGAGAGCAACAAAAATGATAAAAGTGTTAGAAAACCTGTCCTGTAAGGAAAGGTTAAAAAATGGGTGTGTTTAGTTTTGAAAAAAGAAGACTGTGGTGGGAGCCGATAACAGTCTTCAGCTATGTTAAGAGTATTGTGATGAATTATTCTTCATGTCCACCGAAGGTAGAAAAAGAAGTAATGGGCTTACTCTGTGGGAACAGAGATTTAGGTTAAATATTAGGACAAACTTTCTATTTACAAGAGATTAACACAAAAGTTAAGCTCTACAATAGGCTTCCAAGGGAGGTTGTGAAATCTCCCATCACTGAAGATTTTTAAAAGCAGGTTGGAAAAACACTTGTCAAGGATGGTCTAGGTTTACTTGGTCCTGCAATAGTCCAGGAGGCGGGGCTTGATGACTTCTTAAGGTCCCTCTGAGCCCTACGTTTCAATGAGTCTATGATTCAATATATTCTAACAACTGTAGTTAACTTTACATCATTCAAAATTTTCTCTGGTAGATAAATGCCTAATTGGTGGCATTTGAATTAAGCACAATGACATCTCACAACTAGTTAGGTCGATCTGGTTTGTTTATTCCTTTTTGTTTTGCTTAGAAAGATACTTTAATCCCTGTAGATGAACTATCCTATTTTAAACTATTATCTTAGAATTCAGGAAAATGTTAACGAACTGCTTCATTAGCTGCATCTCTAATTAAACGAGGGCCAGGATATTGCTATCAGTAAACCTTTTCATTTTACTGCATAAATAAACTAACATTCCCCACCCCCAGATAATCCCAAATCTTCTAGCACTTTGGTATATTGATTTCAGTGAATAGATTGTCACTACTGATACCACAGGTGATTACAAAGTTCTCTCTTCAAGATACATAAAAGCCATTTTTCATTTATGATCTGTCGCTAGTTAGTATTTGAAGTCAATTCTTGTATGTTTCCTTCATGCATGATTGAGTCTGAAGTATTTGTTCTGTATATAATTAAAAAGGAAATGTTACTGCCTTTTATTATTTTTCAGAGTACATAAATCAGCTCATATGTAAGTGAGAGAGGCTGTATTTGCAAGTTGAAAACTTTCATGATGCATAAAAGAATGACAGTGTGACTCCTCCTCACAGAAAGGCTAGTAAAGGACAATAGTTTTCAAAAACACCAGAGCTGCTTTCAAACGAAAACATCAACATAGATCCCTAAGGCAGGTTCTGACAGGGCGCAGCACTCACCACTGGATTGGTGCCTCCTCCTCGCTGCTCTGGGCATTAGCTCAAGGATGACGCCCTCCCATACGTGGTTTGCACCCCGTCACTCTGTCTCTGCTTCTGCTGGTAGTCTCTCCAGGAACTGCCACATCATCTTCATGACTCAGCCCTCCATCTATGTCACCATCCATTTTTTCCCCCTTCTGAGGTCAGTACATTACAGTTCATTTGTTCAGCCACTTCCCTCAATAGTGAATGGAGGGACCCAGGCCCACCCACTAATCTGGGTCCCAACCCAGGGATCCCATAGTTAGCAGCCACATGCAGCATCCCCTCCAACTGTTCAATACATTTTCCTGGGCCATTTCCCAGCTGCCCCAGAACCATTACTCCAGGGCCCCTGCTACTCAGTCCCAGCAAGACAGTTAGGAGCTCCCTCTGGTTCCCTCACTCCTTGCCAGCAACTGCTCTGTCCATGGTGCTACCTTTTTCACTTGCTAGGAATCCAGTCCTTATCCCTGAAGCCCCAGGCAGTGACTGTTTGACTGTGGCCCCACAGTTCATTTTATATGAGCCCTATTCAGCCCACTTTGGTTGCAGCCTGCGCAGCCACTCTAGGCCACTTGGAAGCCTCACCTCCACTGCTCTCTTCTGGGGTCAACTTCTGAGGTATTTTCAATATCTCCCTCCTACATTAGCACCAATCTCCCATTCTTATTTTGTTTTCATTCTAAGTTATTATTTCCCTCTTTAAATTGGCCTATTACTAATTGCATTACAATAGGACTTTCAAGCTCCAACAGTGATTATGGCCCCATTACGCTAGCTGCTATACAAAGGCATAGTGAGAGACAGTCCCTTTCTCAAAGAGTGTGTCATCTAAATATACAAGAAATATAAATGATGGAAAGGAAGTGACCACCATAGGCCACAAATTAGTTACAGAGTTGGGAAAAGGACCGAAATATCCCAACACACTGTCTCATTTCATATCCCTTAGATCAGCCAGCCCTACCAGCTCCTTCTCCTAGCTCCCTTGACTCAGTTTATTTCTACTCCTTCTTAGTACAAAAGTCTATTCTATTCAGGTTCTAATATCATGCTTATCACCATAGTATCTGAGGGCCTATGTGACAAGTCCACAAAACCTATTCTCTGTCATCCTCATTCTTTTTTTTGACTGCACTACAACATAAGAACATAAAACGGCCATGCTGGGTCAGATCAAAGGTCCATCCAGCCCAGTATCCTGTCTACCGACAGTGGCCAATGCCAGGTGCCCCAGAGGAAGTGAACCTAACAGGTAATGATCAAGTGATCTCTCTCCTGCCATCTATCTCCACCTTCTGACAAACAGAGGCGAGGGACACCAATCCTTACCCATCCTGGCTAATAGCCATTAATGGACTTAACCTCCATGAATTTATCTGGTTCTCTTTTAAACCCTGTTATAGTTCTAGCCTCCACAATCTCCTCAGGCAAGGAGTTCCACAGGTTGACTGTCTGTTGTGTGAAGAAGAACTTCCTTTTATTTGTTTTAAACCTGCTGCCCATTAATTTCATTTGGTGGCCCCTAGTTCTTATAGTATGGGAACAAGTAAATAACTTTTCCTTATTCACTTTCTCCACACCACCCATGATTTTATATACGTCTATCATATCCCCCCTTAGTCTCCTCTTTTCCAAGCTGAAAAGTCCTAGCCTCTTTAATCTCTCCTCATATGGGACCCGTTCCAAACCCCTAATCATTTTAGTTGCCCTTCTCTGAACCTTTTCTAATGCCACATCTGTTCACAGTATTCAAGATGTGGGTGTACAATGGATTTATATAAGGGCAATAAGATATTCTCCATCTTATTCTCTTTCCCTTTTTCAATTATTCCTAACATCCTGTTTACTTTTTTTTACTGCTGCTGCACACTGCATGGATGTCTTCAGAGAACTATCCATGATGACTCCAAGATCTCTTTCCTGATTAATTGTGGCTAAATTAGCCCCCAGCATATTGTATGTATAGTTGTGGTTATTTTTTCCAATGTGCATTACTTTACATTTATCCACATTAAATTTCATTTGCATTTTGTTGCCCAATCACTTAGTTTTGTGAGATCTTTTTGAAGTTCTTCACAGTCTGCTTTGGTCTTAAGTATCTTGAGCAGTTTAGTATCATCTGCAAACTTTGCCACCTCACTGTTTACCCCTTTCTCCAGATCATTTATGAATAAGTTGAATAGGATTGGTCCTAGGACTGACCGTTGGGGAACACCACTAGTTAGCCCTCTCCATTCAGAAAATTTACCATTTATTCCTACCCTTTGTTCCCTGTCTTTTAACCAGTTCTCAATCCATTGAAGGATCTTCCTTCTTATCCCGTGACAACTTAATTTACATAAGAGCCTTTGGTGAGGGATCTTGTCAAAGGCTTTCTGGAAATCTAAGTACACTATGTCCACTGGATCCCCCTTGTCCACATGTTTGTTGACCCCTTCAAAGAACTCTAATATATTAGTAAAACATGATTTCCCTTTACAGAAACCATGTTGACTTTTGCCCAACAAGTTATGTTCTTCTATGGGTCTGACAATTTTATTCTTATGATTGTTTCAACTAATTTGCCTGGTACTGACGTTAGACTTACCGGTTTGTAACTGCCAGGATCACCTCTAGAGCCCTTTTTAAATATTGATGTTACATTAGCTATCTTCCAGTCATTGAGTACAGAAGCTGATTTAAAGGACAGGTTACAAACCATAGTTAATAGTTCCACAATTTCACATTTGAGTTCTTTCTGAACTCTAGGCTGAATGCCATCTGGCCCTGGAGACTTGTTACTGTTAATTTTATCAATTACTTCCAAAACCTCCTCTAATGACACTTCAATCTGTGACAATTCCTCAGATTTGTCACCTACAAAGGATGGCTCAGGTTTGGGAATCTCCCTAACATCCTCAGCCATGAAGACTGAAGAAAAAAATTCATTTAGTTTCTCCACAATTACTTTATTGTCTTTAAGTGCTCCTTTTGTATCTCGATCATCCAGGCTTCCTGCTTCTGATGTACTTAAAAAACATTTTGTTATTACCTGTTAATTTTTTGGCTAGCTTTTCTTCAAACTCCTTTTTGGTATTTCTTATTACATTTTTACACTTAATTTTGCAGTGTTTATGCTCCTTTCTATGTACCTCACTAGGATTTGACTTTCACTTTTTAAAAGATGCCTTTTTATCTCTCACTGCTTCTTTTACATGGTTGTTAAGCCACGGTGGCTCTTTTACTGTGTTTTTTTATTTGAGGTATACATTTAAGTTGGGCCTCTATTATGGTGTCTTTGAAAAGTGTCCATGCAGCTTGCAGGGATTTCACTCTAGTCACTGTACCTTTTAATTTCTGTTTAACTAACCTCCTCATTTTTGCAGAGTTCCCCTTTCTGAAATTAAATGCCACAGTGTTGGGCTGTTGAGGTGTTCTTCCCACCACAGGAATTTTAAATGTTATTATATTATGGTCGCTATTTCCAAGCAGTCCTGTTATAGTTACCTCTTGGACCAGATCCTGCGCTCCATTCAGGACTAAATCAAGAATTGCTTCTCCCCTTGTGGGTTCCTGTACCAGCTGCTTCAAGAAGCAGTCATTTAAAATATCGAGAAATTTTGTCTCTGCATTTCATCCTGAGGTGACATGTACCCTGTCAATATGGGGATAATTGAAATCCCCCACTATTATCGAGTTCTTGATTTTGATAGCCTCTCTTATCTTCCTTAGCATCTCATCATCACTATCACTGTCCTGGTCAGGTGAACAGAGGCTTCTAGATTTCAAACCTTGGTTAGACAAGAGAAGACACCCTCTCAGAGTATCTCAACACTACCAACTCCATCCAGAACTCAGAAGTGCAGGGTTGCATGAAAATTAAAAATGGTGTGGGAAGAACTACTAACCACTCATTTTTGAGCATTAAAAATGTCTTAGTTAAGATATTGGGTAACCTTCATCTAAACCGTCTAAGCTCTACTACTAGTTTAAAGCTCTTTTAATGAGTTGTGCCAATCTTCATCCTAGAGGTCTATTTCCCTCCCTACTCAGGTGGAGTCCATCCCACAAGGACTGTCCTCTGTCCATGAATGCCTCCCAGTGGTCACATGCCACAAAGCCCTTCTTATAGCACCACTGCCTGAGCCATCTGTTGATCATCATAATCTTGTCTCACCTTCATTCTCCTCCTCTAGGGACAGGAAGAATCCCACTGAAGATCACCTGAGCCTCCATTTCCTTAAGCATCTTCTCCAGCCTAGTGTAGTATCCCTTGATATGTTCCAGTGAGAATCTAGCTGTCTTATTTGTTCCCACATGAAGGATAATCAATGGATTCTTTCCTGCTACCCTTAGGATCCTCTTCAGCCTCAGGTCCATATCCCATATCTTCGCTCCTGGCAGACAGCACATCTTTCTATTCTCCGGATCAACCTTGGTGATAGTTTGTACTTCTTAGTAGGGAGTCCCCACTCATAAACCTGCCTTTTCCTAGTGATGGTATGATTCTCTGGCCTTCTCCCTGTTCTTTCTGGCTGCAAGTCCACTTGTCTTTTATTCTGCCTTTCAATCTTCTGCCAGTCATCCTGTATCTTCCTGGGGCTCTGAACTCTGTGAATCTACACTGGCTCTTCCCCTCTTCTTGCAGAACTAGCTGCTCTTCTCTTCTTCCTTGTCCTGCCACCTACACTATTTGGTATTCCCTTTCTATTTATGCAGTGACTAAGGATGACTGGGAATTATCCCTGTATTTTAATGGTACAGTATTTGGATTATTCATCTGATTACAATAAAGCTGCATAAGGGCTTCTCAACCATTTTTTTAAGAGCACATCGTTGATGAAGACTGAATTCAACAATCAACTTGAGAATAGTTTCTATTTCTTTTAGAAGCTGTGAAAAGCTTAATTTTTAGTTAGACATTTTCTTTATAACAACGTTGTTTATGGAAATGAGAACACTGCAACATTAAATCTGATTTAACTTAAGCTCGTCAAGTTAAAGTTTGTCAATCATTTACCCAACTCTAAACCAAGTATCTGCACCAATGGTGTGACTCAAAAGTCACAGAAGTCAATGTGTTTGGATGTAAATCCCAGCTAAAGAATTTTATAAAAGTGAATGAAATCTATAATCTGAATGATTAAGTATCCCTAATAGTGAAAGCAAAGAATTCTAAAATGTATCACAACCTCTGAGCCAATTATAAAGACTTATTTTTAGAATTCATACTAATGTGGTAGCTAATGCTATCCTCTCTACTCCCACCTCCCAAACAGTGGTACCATAATACAAACTTTGAGCATACTTTTGGTAAATAGAAATTTGACAACTCTGATTTAACAGAAGTTACAGATGACAATCTCAAACCACACATTCAGTTACACAGCCTAAAAACAGAAAGGCCAAAAGGGCTGGGACATTTCCCAGTTAAGGAAAACAAACAGCATGGTGATGCTCTGCTGGCACAGCATTTCCTGCTAGCAGGCCTTCTCCGAGTACTGGGAGAGACTGGACGAAAGCAGAAGTAGCCTATTTTTGATGTTGTGAGTGACTTGCTCTCCCAAAGGTGAACAGCCTTGGAGATTCCAAAACACCAGTCATCCCTTGTGGACCTATATGGTGAGGATTCTTTACCTTACTCTTGATTCTTATGGTTGGCAAACTTCACAATCATCTTTTCAGTACCTCTGCCCAAGGACAATAGAAAGTTCAGGTGTGAGGCCTACCTTGGAGCTATGCAACTTGGTACAATCTCAGGTTCAAATTGGAACACACCCCCCCGCCAAAAAATAAAATATATATTAAAAAAAAACAGATACATGAGATCACATTAAGGGAAGCTGGGATTATCTTTAACTGGGTGAAAGGATTATATCACTACTGGATGGAAAGCTCAGTATAAAAAACGTATAAAATAAATGGTTGAAAAAAAATACCATAGCCGCAAAAGTAGTCACTCAACATTCATCAGCAGAATTAACAAATTCAAATTTAGTTCCTTCAAACAAGGCAACTACAGTAATCTTTCTACTTGGAACTGGGTTTATAGGTCAAACTACTTATCTTCTGGAATCTTCATCTTGCTAGAGAAAATGATCAAGATGAAACCTATTTGAAATATATTTTTTTCAATTTTATATAAAGTCTGTATTCCCGTATAAGCTATTCCTTTCACACTGCTTAGTGAAGAACATCAAAGGCAAGCTGAGATTCTAGACCAAAGATTTTGCCTCTCCTCAATGGGAAGAGCAACTTCCAATTCACCAACTGAAACAATGACTTTGCAATAAAGACGTGCTCACCAATATGACATCCCTGGTTCAGGTTCTGGCTGCTTCCCCTTTTGTATGTTGGCAGTTTGCAGGCAGCACTTGCAGTCATAGCAGAGTGTCTGCTAGGAAGCACAAGCCAGGTGCAGAATGAAGCTGCAAGACTAGGACAGAGTAAAGAAGAAGCTGTGCAATGAAACTCCTTCCCCCTATCCTGCCAATGACCCCTTGTGCTTCCCAGTCTCTGTGGAGGACAACACCATGCTCTCTTCACAGACCCTTCCATAGATTATTGTATACATGTTTTGTGGGTCCCATGGGCCTGGATCTATGGATCCTACCATGATCTACCTGGAGACTTCCTCTAAGGCCCTCTAAGGCACAATTGGCAGAGACTCTTCACTGGTTTTCACTAACCAAGAGGGATCTGGATCTACTTCACATGGAGCTGAACAGAAACCCCAGTGTCAAGAGTCTCCCCAAATTCTGGTCAACAAAACCAGAATAATTCAAAATGGAACTATTCTCTGGGTTTAGAATAATAGATTCGTTTCTCAAGCTACTTAAATCACCAGCTCCTTATACCAATATAAGCTACAATTTTGGAAAGGCATTAACTTCTGAAGCATATTATGAAACTCCAAACCGTAAAATATATTGCAAGTTCTGTATGCTTTGTGTTTACTGCGCCAGCAGATTGAAAAAAAATTGTCAACCGGGTATGTTGTAATAATAATATTTTGGAAATCTATCTTCCATCAGTATTTCAAAGCCCGGAGTATTAAAAGTCCCCTGAGGAGGTACTATATTGTTAGACCCATTTTGCACAAGGAGAATGTTTTGACACAGAGATTAAGGGACTAGGAATGGAACACAGTTGTCCTGATTCTCAGAACTGGCTATAAATGACTAACCTATGCTTCCTACCAACCATAAAAAATGCTTCGGGCACTTTGTCAGTGATGAACGCAATATTTAGTTACAAATAAGGTTAATCGTCAGCTTTCCATTTAAGATTTTATTCCTGCAAAGACAATTGACACTGCATGTTGACCCAGTGATATTAGTCTATTGTTGTAACTGCTTTAGATGTTCATAGAATATTTGCTTATATGTTACATGATAAAGCAGGTTTATATACAAACATACTAAAAATGAAAGGGCAGAAGTGTAAATAAATGTATTGCATTTCATATAAACGATATAATCTAATGTGTCAACAAAATATAATTAATCTAGATAAGGAGGATTAAAATAATTCTGTGCACTTTGACAAGTTTGCTTAATAAGAAATATAAAAAAATCAACTATACTGTGTTATATTAGTGAACGATGGAGTGTTTCGGAGATACTGTAAATAGTGCTTATTTTATGTCTTACAAATCATTTTATATATTGTCAGCAGAGAGAAACTTTTAATCAATTTCAAGCAGCACCAGATTGAAGAAAGAATAGTTAAATCATGGAGTGAACTTTCTAATAAAGAAACTGGACCCTAGACCTCTGTTAGCCTAAAGAGCAATTGATTTTTGATGAGGCTCTGGGCTCCAGCAGTATCATTCAAAGCAGAATAAATCAATCCCGAAAACAGTGTGAAAACTGAGCACAGCATGTCTTATCAAAAGTGGAAAAGACGATTTTGTTGAAAGCTGTCTAAAGATGAAGATCTGATTTACATGTGTGAGAGAAATTCTCAGTTAAAAAAACAGATCAGATAAAATACTGTGGTGTTCTTGTACATCCAAAGAACATAGTAATGAACTCTACGTAACCTGGAGGACTGATGACTTCTGCAAAAAGACAAAAAGTAGTTGTGCCTTTCTACTGGACTCTTGTAAAATGACACACACAACAGTTACAAAAACATTGAGTGCATTTTAGGTTTATAATATCATGCCTGTGTGTGGATGGGATTTTGCTAAAACTTGTGAATCCCAGAGATGCCTCAAATCAACTTCAATTCTAAATATTGTGAACTTCAAGTGAATTTGTGACGACAGTTTGAAATAAGGAATTAAAATTATATTTGTCAGACAATGGTCAAACAGTGTCACACTTAGAATATTTTTTGACATATTTGAGAGACATTATCAGTTCTAAGTTTATTCCCACTTAATCTCTCTCCGATCTGTGGAATCTTTCAAAAGAGAAGACACATTTTAAGTGCGGACATTGCAGATTTCATATGTAAATAACAAGAATCTACAACCAAATAAGGGAACTGGCAGAGTTCCATGGAGACGGGTGATATTAGGATGGAGTTTTTGGTGTTATGTACCTCCTGTGCCCCACATATCCATCATATATGCTTATGAGTAGAATGCTTACCCCACTAGCCAGGTACAACTGTGATAGGTCCAGGAGCAATGGAGATCCCAACTGAGAACAGCGGAGGCAGTATTCCATGTACCCCTTCTCCTTTTCTTACCCCCCCTTCCCTTAATGTGTTGGGGATCCTTCTCTTTCCCCCTGCTCTCCCTCTTCCTTCCTTGGGACAGAGCATGGGGATGGGTGTACCACATGCTGCATCTGGGGCATGGGCTTCAGAGACTGTCCCAGCAACTGCTGTTACCATTAGGGGTTATGCTGGGGCTCGGCTATTGAGGCCCATTTGCTCGTGGTGGAGTGTAAGGGATTAATATAGTTTTTCTGCCTGGGCAAGGTAGACATTGTGGGCTCCCTGTATGAGCCCTCTCCACCCCCCTTCATCTAGTTGCTGGATCTCTGTTGATACTGGAGACTTGACCCACTGCCAGTTTGGGGGTAGGAAAGGGTTTTTCCCCTCATGGAAAAACTGGCAAATTGGGCAGTGGCAGGAGAAAGCAGCCACTGGGCTGATTGGTTGCAGCTCTGCCTGCTTCCCCCATGCCCGAAACAGAGCCCAGCTGGTCCCTATAAGAGGCTGCAAGCCAGGAGCCCAAACAGTCTCTCTCTCTCTCTCTGCCTTCAGAGAGAGAGAGGGGCCTTCAGAAAGAGAGAGGGGCCTGGCTGCTGGGAAGCTCGGGGTGCCTAGAGTGAGGCTGGGCTGGGGAAAGGCCAGAGGGGCTGGTGAGCTCCAGGCTGGCAACTCCTCGGGCTGCAGGGACTTGTCCAAGCCCCCACAGAGGCACTGGGTTGCAGAGAGAGGCAGCAGGTCCAGACCCAACCTTGCCTATGATGAGTGGCTGACACTGCAGTCTGCCCCAGGGTGTGGGGGTGAGTTGGTGACTGGCAATAGCCTCCAACTGAGGCGAGGTGGGGATAGGGGGTGGAGGTTCACTGGGGAGGGGAGATACTGAGACTGAGGGGAGTACTACCAGGGGGCAGCACCCCAGATAAAGGGGCACTGGAGTCCAGGGAGGGACATAGGAGCTAAGCTGTGGCGGATCACTGGCCTGCAGAGGGCGTTGCAGGCTGGAAATCAAGCTAATTCCCTGAGAGACCAGCAGGAGGCACCGCAGGGGTGAGACCACTCGCTTACACTGCCTCTATGTCTTGTGCAGCTTCTGCCGCTGCACACTTCCTAGCATGGAAGTGGGAACAAGTTGGGATCTGGCTTCCTATCAGAGTCCTTTGGCAGGGCTGAGGGTAAAGTGGGGGCATGGTCTTCACACTCTGCTCTGTAACACAGCTGGGTGGTAGGGGTGGGGTGGTTATTCCAGTTATGTAATTGTCTTAAATAAAGTTGGAGCCTCTTCCTTTAAAATATTATATTTTATATTATATATGGTATATGTCTCATTGTTGTCCTGTCCATGTCACTCTAGGGTTTTATACAATGCCATTGTTCTCAAGCTGTTCTGATAGCTATTTTTTTGTAAGTTCTATACTTGTTTTCAACACTTCTCTTTTCCTGTCAGTCATTATTCCCATTTTGAGGGAACAGGCTAATTATTACTTTGGTAAAAACAGACAAAAAGAGACAGTCATGCTGGGGCTCATTGGTACTCTTGAGTCAGACAGCTCAGCTCTCCCCTCCTCTCCTGTAAAACCCATCTTCACCATGATTACCAGCCTGCCAAAATGAAAATACAGAGAGGGTGTAGATAGCTGGGTCCAAAGTTCAGCAGATCCCTCAGATCCCTCCACTGTCAAAACTCAAAACAGCCAAATACAATAAGTGTCCACTTACTGCGTTAGGTTTTGCTAGATTTTAATCATAAATCTTGTAGGTCCAAAATAGGCTGCTCTAGGTGTTGAGAGTCAATGTTTTTGGGGTGATTGTTTTTGTGTCTGTATATGTCTCAGTACAAGTATAAGCAGAGAAGTGCAAAAATAACTGATGTGGAAGGAAATCCCACTCATCAAGGAGAGAGGCGACAAGTTCAGAGTAAAAAGGGAAGAAGAAAAGACCCACAGGGACAGTGTTTGAGGAACAACATACTGGCACTTGGTGGTGTTCAATGTGCAACAGCATGGACAAGGAATCTGCCCCAATGCCACTTCCTCTGCGCCACCAGCAATAGCCTGCAAGGGGCACAGGAGACTTCCACCAGCAGAGGAGCTGCATTGACCCTTACTTACATTAACTCATCCCCTGTCCCAAGGCTCACTGTGAGCCCTGTATTAGGATTTTTTTTTTTTAGGGTTGGAAGGGACCTCAGGAGTTAATCTAGTCCACCTCCCTGCTCAAAGCAGGACCAATCCCCAGACAGATTTTTGCCCCAGATCCCTAAATGGCACCCTCAAGGGTTCAACTCACAACCCTGGGTTTAACAGGCTAATGCTCAAACCACTGAACTATCCCTCCTCCCTGCAGATGCTGCAGAAGGAGCCAAAGAAGGCCACACTAACACCTTGCTGATGCCATTCTGGTACATCTACAAGACTATAGGCAGCAGTGATACATTAGAGTTCCCCCTCTCCCTGGGCTGCATATCTTGTGTTGTGGCTCCTGGCATCAAGTGGGAGCTGTGGTTGCTCAGTACTTCTGAAAAGTCAGGCCCTTACTCCACACACTGGCTAATCTATTATGCAAACGGCCAGTTTCCTGTCATAGGTATGCATAATTATAGGACTAGCACATGCATTCACAGTAATTAGGTGACGACTGGTATATCATTGCTAATGATTGTTTGGCTATGCCATACACACAGTTTCAGACATCAGGCCCAGAATAAGGCCTGATAATTATTATGAAATGCAAGAAAAGGTGACTTTGGCTGATGTAGAGACTTACAAGAATGGCCACATTGGGTCAGACGAATGGTCCGTCTAGCCCCGTATCCTGTCTGAGCGTGCCCAGTGCCAGACTCTCTTAGCAGTTGAAGGTTTAGGGACACCTGGAGCATGTGGTTGCATCCTTGACCATCTTGACTAATAGCCGGTGAGAGACTTATCATCCTTGATTTATCTAATTCTTTTAAGTCCAAAGCGGACTGCAAAGAGTTACAAAGGGAATCTCACAAAACTGGGTGACTGGGCAACAAAATAGCAGATGAAATTAAAGACTGATAAATACAAATTAACACACATTGGAAAACAATCCCAAATATACATGCAAAATGATGGGGTCTAAATTAGCTGTAACCACTCATGAAAGATCTTGGAGTCATTATGGATAGTTCTCTAAAAACATCTGCTCAATGTGCAGCAGCAGAGAAAAAAGGCTAACAGAATGTTAGGAACCATTAGGAAAAGGACAGATAATAAGAATATCATAATGCCCCTACATAAATCCAGGATACAACCATACCTTGAATACCATGTGCCATTCTGGTCACCTCATCTCAAAAAAAAATATATATGAGAAATGTAAAGGTACAGAGAACGCAATGAAAATGGATAGGGATATGAAACAGCTCTCATAGGAGGAGAGATTGACTGGGTCTATTCAGCTTGGAAAAAAAAGATGACCAAGGGAGAGGGGAGAAGGGAAAAGGAGATATTATAGACAACTGGTTTTCAAACTTTTTTTTTCTGGCGATCCAGTTGAAGAAAATTGCTGATGCCCATGACTCAACAGAGCTGGGGATGAGGAGGTTGTGGTGTGGGAGGGGGCACAGGGCTGGGGTGCAGGAAGGGGTCAGGTCTCTGGGCTGCGGGTGCAGGCTCTGGAGTGGGGCCAGGGATGAGGGGGCTGGGGTGCAGGAAGGGGCTCCAGGTTTGGGTGGGGGGAATCAGGGCGCAGGGTTGGGGCAGCACCCCCTCCCCAGCTACTATAGCCCCTCTGCCTATGAGCTGGACCTGCTGCTGGCCACTTCTGGGGTGCAGTGCAGTGTCAGAACAGGTAGGGACTACTAGTTTTTACTGGCCAGCTGCCAGTGTCCCTGGGTGCTGAGCAAGGCGACCCAGTGCCTTGCATTTCATGACCCAATACTTTGAAAACCACTGTTATAGACCAGGAAAGATGAATTAAACTTTTTAAACTGTCAATTTTATTCTGCACACAGCAATCACTCCTGTTAAGAGCAGGAGAAAAAACAAACTATGCTATCAAAGGAAGCTGTAAAAGACTTAGATGTATGCATGCACAAATCAGCACGAGCTGCACGTAAGTGAGATCACGCCTTCCAAGGATTTACCTCCTTCAGTAATGGTACTGCAAATGATGTTTGTGTACTTTGCATAATATTCAAAACTTTCGTTCAATATGGAGCACAACTGAGCAGAAGCACAATTTATGTTCAGCTTAAGCACGGAAAAGTTGCTTATCTACTTTAGTAAATGGAGGCCTTTATACAGCAGCTTTGGAGTTAAATTAATTGGCAAGTTTGTTTTTTTTTAAATAAAGGCTGGTATTAGTAAGCATCGCCAGTATGTTATACTACACACTGTGCCAATTGGTTCACTGAGGTTGTTGGGTAGTCACAAAGATCAAATATGTCTCTGAAAGCGTAAAAGCAGTATTTTGATCACAATCCATTTAAAAAAAAAATAACTGCAGTCCTGTTTGAGTAGTAAAGTAAAGGAAAACAAAAGCTACTTGAGGGGAGAAAAGCCTCTTCATCGTTAAAGTGCAGCACTCACAGTGGATAAGACCATAGAATAAATTTGACTACATACATACAGTAATCGCATCTAATATTTTTTATTTTGCCACGCTTATTACCTGGGGGTGGGAGGAAGGCATGTAGAGAAGCACTGGCAACTTCCCAGCCCATTTTTTCCTTTCTGCCTAAAGTCACCCATAATACTGAATTTGTGTATCACATTTGTTTCCTTAGCAACAAATAACACTATCAAAGATTTTGTTTGTATTATTGTAGTCCCTAAGAGCCCAAATTCAAACTGTACCCTAGGCACAGGACAAGTCATGTTGTGAGAGGCCTCCCTCCTCAAGGAGCTTCCAACTTAAAACAAGAGACACTCCCCCCAAAAAAATAAAAAAAACCAAAACACATTTTCTTAATTTTACAGATGGCAAAATGGAGGCACAAGGAGACTAAGCGGCTTGTCCAAGGTCATAAAAGAAGATAGTGGCAGATCTAGAAATTGAATGAGCTGAGTACCAATCTAGTGGCTTCACTACAACACTATCCTTCAGCATCACCTCACTGTAAGGTCGGGCATAATGAGAAGCTGAGTTGTCAAAGAAAAACCTCACTTGAACACAAATATGTCAAATATATAGAAAATGATTGGTCAATTCAATTATTTTGTGCATCCACCTACTCCATTTTGAAAGCATCTGTTTTCTTTGATTTTTAGATGTATATTGTATACAGTACAATTTTAAGATGTCTCCTGTGCATCAGAAGGGAAGTGATGGAGATTAGTCACTGGTATCTTAAATGACTTGTATAAATTAATTTCCTTATGGGTCCATAAGGTCAAGTTAGTGTGGTCTTGTATGACACTTCAAAGGGAATTACTGATGAATCAAATAGCAGCACCATTGTACTCTCCCTATTTACTGAGGAAATGCTTGGTTATTCAGTGGATGTTTGTTTCTGCACAGCAATTATTCAACACTCCTTCTTTAATGTTTGCTTATTTTGTTAACAAATATTGATAGAGTACAAATAAACACAGGTAGAAGAGGAAAAAATCCCTTGTAACTGCTGGTTTACAGGAAGTAACAACATATGCTCAGAGGAATGCTTCAAAGTACACCTCTCCCTACTGTAATCATTACAGCCAGTTTCTCCTCTTGTTTTATTAGTTCTATAACTATATCCAAGTTCACATATTCTAGGTACTCATACAGTCTGATGCTATATAGGTTTCCAGATGGTCTGATTGTGTCTTATATGCAGGCAAGGAGACATGTCTTGTAGTGGGAGCTAAATCAGATGGAACAGGCTTAAAATTCTCTAAAACAGACTGACAATGTAGAGTTGAATCTCTCACAGGGACTAGAATCCACTAGGATCCTTGGCAACCCCTTGTACTTTCTCTTCCAGAAGAAAGCACTCAGTCACATGGAAAGGAACTTGACAAACTGTTCCTAAACATTCGTCTACATTGATAAAAGTTGCTTACAGTGACCTCATCACTTTGCCTCATCTTTCAGTTACCCTCTGCCCCAGTTCTCAGTGTACTATGCAGTATCAAGTTTTTTTTGAATTAGCAAGAATGAAGTTCATCAGGTTTAATTGTGTACATTATTCATCTTAATGATAGTTGGTGATAGTGACTCCATCATATCAGCACCTCTAGATTCCTTGATGAGCTTAATCCCTTCTCATTGGTTGTGCAGTTACAATGCCAGAAGCCTTTACCTCCATAGTACCAGTAAATGCTATCTAATCTGGATTCCCTTCCGGTCAATTCCAACTCATCAAAAGTAAGCCTGTACACACAGGGTGGCCACTCATATACTGGAAATTTCAGTACTTCTGGGATCAGTATTAGACCTCCCCTTAAAGTGTTACTCCACTCCCAATTCTGTGACCTCACATGCAGTATGTCCTTTTGAAGCTCACCTCTCCCCACCCACATTAGTGTGACCTTGCACACATATGTGAGGGAGGGCATGCTGGCAGAAGCAAGACAGAATGCTCTTTAAAAGGTGTCCTCTGTTCATGTGAAGGGTAGAGCAGAATGCACTTTAAAATGTCATCCTTCATCCGTGACACCAGAGAAAAACCATGTGTTGTTTCTGTCTCAGTACCAGACAGGGGGACAAACCATTTAAAAACCAGGACTATGCAGCTTAAAGATAGACATATGGCCTGCTTAGTAGATAGCTACATATGTTCTCCTTCCAGTTTTGTAGCCATTTAATTAGCAGTCAGTTCTTGATTTGCCATGATTTGCATAAGTAGGGTCATGATGATTCTGGGAATTGAGAGACACTTAAAGGAAACACCAATTTCCACATCCATATTCACAACTCTAAATCTAATAATCTGATGAGTAAATTTGATTAATATAATCATCCTTTGCCAGCAGATCATAGCATTTTCATTAAACAATTTATAAATAGACATTGCAAATAAGACTGTGTTTTGTCACGGACCACAGGCAGTTTGCTAATATGACTGTAGATGACTGACACAATGGCAGGTTGTATGTAAGGCACAAAAAGAAAAGCCACATCAAAAAAGTATCCAGAGAACCCTAAAATAACTATACAGATGATCGGCTTTTGGTGTTCTCTGGTCCCTCCTTCTTTTTTGTATTTTGCTTTTATGAATGTCCACGGAATGAAAATGGAAGGGGCCATGAATACTGTCAAGGCAAATGTGCAGCTTTTATTCAAACTAATATTTCCATGAATATTTTTGCAGCATTCCTCCAGCTCTACTCCCACAGTGTTGCCAATCTGGTATTTTATAATCTGAAATTGTTTCATAAGTTGTCAGTTTGGTTCTGAAATGACTTTAATATGCTTATCTAAGGCAACATCATGACGGCCATATATACAGGCAATATCTTAGACTCCTGAAAGTGTTAAATTAAGGTTTTGAAATTGTGTCCACTGCAGCAAATGAAACCTGAGCCACATGCTGCCTAATAACAATGACTGAGTTCTTATATACACAAGAGGAGATGTATCAAATTTGCAATGCCTAATGGCACAAAAGCACAAGATTAAACTCATCTGCTGGGTAATGAAAGTTTGAGTATAAAATGGTAACTCTTTAATTAGCTTAGGTTTATATTTAGGCATTAGAAGGTCTCCAGTTTTCTATCAGTGGACATTTCTAAAAGTAACAAGGTAACCTAATAGTACAGTCAGAATAAGATAATTGGATATTGCTCTGTGCCTTTAGTTGGGGGAATAGGACCCTCTGGGGAGTAGAATCACAAGTAAAATCATTCAGAGGAAGAGAAGAGGAGCAAGAGAGGTGAGAAAAATCTACATGTCTATGTCAACCTGTCTCCCATTACAAATAGGGTAAATAACACTTTTTCCACATCTCACCAGCCTCTCTCACACTGCAAAAGGCAGAGGTCACCCGATGAAATTAATAAGCAGCAGGTTTAATAAAACAAGAGGAAGTACTTTTTCCACACAACACAATTCTCCTGTGAAACTCATTGTCATTGAATCTTATGATGGCCAAAAGTATAACTGGGTTCAAAAAAGAATTAGAGAAGTTCATGGAGGAGAAATCCATCAATGGCTATTAGCCAAGATGGTAAGGGTTGCAAACGAAAACTTTTTACTGTCAGAAACCAGGAGGGGAACATGGGGTGGATCTCTCTAAAATTTCCATTCTGTATGCTTCCCTTGAAATTCTGGTGCTGGCCACCGTTGGAGACAGAATACGGGGCTAGATGGACCATTGGTCTGACTAATGTGGCCGTTTTTATGTTCTAGCCTGCTGCTGCATATAAAAGCAGTTGATGACACGTTGAGAAGAGAGGGAAGACAAGATGCTTTCTTGTGGTGGTCTCTAACATAGCCAGTGGAAAAACATCTCTCTGTATGCATGCCTACTCAGTCTTCAGAAGCAGCATACTAGTCCAAATTTCTCCTCTGCTCCTGCAGCACTCATTGTTTGGTATCACAGAACACCCCAAAAACCATGTACTTTCTTATGAAGTGCAGAATAGGGAGGAGAGCTACAGAATGAGGGGAGAGTGTAGAAAGATAATGGGGAGAAGGGGAACAAAAACACAAAGAAACCAGAACTGAGAATAAAAATAAACTTTACAAAGATAAAATACAATTTAAAGTTAAAAGCCAGATTAAATAAAGTGGAAGTGAGGGACTGAAATGGAGAGGAAGTAGCAAAAAAATTGAGAAAAAGGGAAAAGGGAGAGATATGCTGGAGTATTTGGCAAGTAAGTCACACCTAGACACTAATTAATCCCCAGTTGGGCTCCAATGAAAAGAGATTAGGAAACCCTGAGAGAAACCCTGAGATTTGAAGCATTTTCACTTTTCGGTTGCTGGTTCTAGTACCTTCAAGGATGCAAATTGATCAAATTCATCAACTTCCAGTGGCCTGTGTTTAGTGAGTTTGTAGTCCTGGATTTTTTGTTATGTGAACACCTATTTATTAAAAATTAGACAACTCCAGACTCCTCTGGTGGAAGACTCAGAAGACTCCCAGCACTGGATGGTTGTGGAGACAGGAATATTTACTTACTTTTCTAAAGGTGGTTCCCCCAGATTGATAAAGTAATGTGTCATTACAAGCTTCATGCTCATATAACATCCCTCCCTTTGCCCCAGGTTCAAGACAAGGAAAAGTTAAACTCAATTGTATTTAATATTTTCATGTAGATACCAGGAACATCAAACTTTGTTTATTTATCAGAGGGGTAGCCGTGTTAGTCTGGATCTGTAAAAAGTGATAAAGAGTCCTGTGGCACCTTATAGACTAACAGACGTATTGGAGCATAAGCTTTTGTGGGTGAATACCCACTTTGTCAGACGCATGTGGTGGAAATTTCCAGAGGCAGGTATAAATATGCAGGCAAGAATCATTCTAGCGATAACGAGGTTAGTTCAATCAAGGTGGATGAGGCCCTCTTCTAGCAGTTGAGGTGTGAACACCAAGGGAGGAGAAACTGCTTTTATAGTTGGCTAGCCATTCACAGTCTTTGATTAATCCTGAGCTGATGGTGTCAAATTTGCAAATGAACTGAAGTTCAGCAGTTTCTCTTTGGAGTCTGGTCCTGGAGTTTTTTTGCGGTAGGATGGCTACCTTTAAGTCTACTATTGTGTGTCCAGGGAGGCTGAAATGTTCTCCTACAGGTTTTTGTATATTGCCATTCCTAATATCTGATTTGTGCCCATTTATCCTTTTACGTAGGGATTGTCCAGTTTGGCCAATGTACATAGCAGAGAGGCATTGCTGGCACATGATGGCATATATTATATTGGTGGATGTGCAGGTGAATGAACCGGTGATGTTGTGGCTGATCTGGTTAGGTCCTGTGATGTTGTCACTGGTGTAAATATGTGGGCAGAGTTGGCATCGAGGTTTGTTGCATGGATTGATTCCTAAGTTAGAGTTACTATGGTGTGGTTGCTGGTGAGAATATGCTTAAGGTTGGCGGGTTGTCTGTGGGTGAGGACTGACCTGTCTCCCAAGGCCTGTGAAAGTGTGGGATGGTTGTCCAGGATGGGTTGTAGATCACTGATGATGCATTGGAGAGGTTTTAGCTGAGGACTGTAGGTGATGGCCAGTGGAGTTCTGTTGGTTTCTTTCTTGGGCTTGTCTTGCAGCAGGAGGCTTCTGGGTACACGTCTGTCTCTGTTGATTTGTTTCCTTATTTCCTCGTGCGGGTATTGTAGTTTTGCGAATGCTTGGTGAAGATCTTGTAGGTGTTGGTCTCTGTTTGAGGGGTTGGGGCAAATGTGGTTGTACCTCAGCGCTTGGCTGTAGACGATGGATCGTGTGGTGTTTCCAGGATGGAAGCTGGAGGCATGATGGTAGGCATAGCAGTCGGTAGGTTTTCGGTATAGGGTGGTGTTAACGTGACCATCACTTATTTGTACCGTGGTGTCTAGGAAGTGGACCTCCCGGGTGGCTTGGTCCAGGCTGAGGTTGATGGTGGGGTGGAAGCTGTTGAAATCATGGCGGAATTCTTACAGAGTCTCCTTCCCGTGGGTCCAAATTATGAAGAGGTCGTCAATGTAGCATAGGTAGAGAAGGGGCGTGAGTGGACGAGAGCTGAGGAAGCATTGTTCCAGGTCAGCCATAAAAATGTTGGCGGAGCCATGCTGGTGCCCATAGCGGTGCCACTGGTCTGGTGGTATAGTCACCAAATTTGAAATAATTGTGCGTGAGGATAAAGTCACAGAGCTCAGCAACCAGTTGTGCTGTGGCATCATCAGGGATACTGTTCCTGACAGCTTGTATTCCATCTGTGTGTGGGATGTTTGTGTAGAGAGCCTCCACATCCCCGGTGACTAGGATGGTGTTTTCTGGAAGATCACCAATGCATTGTATTTTTCTCAAGAAATCAGTGGTGTCACGGAGATAGCTGGGAGTGCTGGTGGCATAGGGTCTGCGTAGAGAGTTCACATATCTGGACAGTCCTTCAGTGAGGGTACCAATTCCAGAGATCTGGAGGGGTCCAGGATTTCCAGGTTTGTGGACCTTGCGTAGTAGATAGAATAACCCCAGTCGGGGCTCTAAGGGTATGTTGATTTGTTCCTGTGTTAGTGTAGGGAGTGTCCTTTATTATAAACTTGCTAAATTTAACACTGTTTTCACTTAAGTCATATGCCGCCCCTACCTCCTCTCACATTTATTTGTCTCAGGATCATTACCTAAAACAAACAGTAAAACAAAGTTATTGCTCATGTCCAAAATGTTCATAGTGCAAATAGCCAGCAAAATATGCAAATTGCCATATTATCCAGAAGTACAACACTCTAAGGCAGTGGTTTTCAACCTGTAGTCCGCAGAGCCCTGGGGGCCTCAGACTAAGTTGAAGATTTCCAAAGAGGTCTGCACCTCCATTCAAAATACTGCTTTAAGGCAATCTTAGCTAGGCAGCGAGAGATCAAGCCTACACAAAAAACTCAGGGAAAACTAAAACAAAAGATTGTAAAAGATATATTAATGCACTGTGCTGCTTGCACAGCTTTACAGCTCTACAAATCATATCCCACAACATTAGAGAATACCATTACGGAGTATTCATTACTGCATTATTAGCCCATTAAAGTAATCAACACATCATTCTTGAGTAAGCAACATGAGTCGCTGCCCTGAAACAGTGACATGTAGCAGCCCTGCAGCAATAAGCCACCAAGCAATGTATATGACATATCAAAGTGCTAAGTGGCATTGACAAGTCAATAAAGCAATTTTGTTTTGCATGTTTAAAATAATGAGAAGACTATATGAGAATGTTTTGAACATTCCTATGGTATACAGTGAAGTTGTCAGTGTTCTGTACATGCTGCATAATAAAATGACTGATACATTGGTTGGTTACATGCTTTTTAATCTTTCTGTTCATTAATAATAAATGTTAGTGCTCAGGAAAAGCTGCTAGACTGAAGTCCTATATTTCTCCAAAGGAGAGTAGAGCAAACTTTGTGTTAGTTTGCCACCATGCTTCATCTCTGTGCTAGAAGGACCCCACTTTTAGGCGTGAGTAATTCATTCTCAGCACTCAAGTCAAGATTTCAGTCTCCTGAAAGCGTCAACAGAAGGTGGTATGATGTTGATTCTAGTCTACGATATTGAGACCACCACTGACCTACCATTGGATAGTAATACCTTACTGTTAGACAAAGTTTGTTTCCTTATCCAAAGGGAAGCGATGGATTCTCCATCTTCTCAAATCAAGACTTGATGCATTTCTGGAAGCTATGCTTTAGTCAAACAAAGTATTGGGCTCAATACAGGGGAACTAAGTGAAATATAATAGCCTGTGATATACAGACTGTCAGACTATTTTATCCAATGGTTCTTTCTGGCCTTAAACTCTATGACCCTTGGATAAACTATCCAACATCCTTGATATTCAGAACAATTTGGGAGTTCTTGTGAGGAATTTCACAAGACAATGCTTATACACAGGATACGCTCATCCACAAATACTTTCAACATCAACCCCACATTGGATCAATAGAGTATACTTGTGCAAAATGCCCTTCCTGTTTTCAAGTGCTTCAAGACCATTGTCAATATTCTGGCATGACAGACTCAGAAATGTAGGACTGGAAGTGACCTTGATAAGTGTTATCTAGGACATCCCTGACAGTCATTTAACTTGCTCTTAAAAACCTCCAGTGATAGAGATTCCACAACCTCCCTACATCATTTGTTCCAACGCTTACCCACTTTTACAGTTCAGAAGTTTTTTTCTTAATGTTTAACTTGAATCTCCCTCGCTTCAGTTTAAGCTCATCACTTCTTGTCCTGTCCTCAGTGGCTAAGGATAACAAATTTGTCACCTTCCTCTATACGACTATGTACATACATTAAGGCTGTTTTGCTCCCTGTCAGTCTTTTCTTCTTCAGACTAGTCCCCTCCCCACTTCCCCCCCCCCCACTTCAATCTTTCCTTGTAGGTCACATTTTCTTAGACCTTTAATCATTTTTGTTGCTTTCCTCTGGACATTCTCCAATTTCTTGACCACATCTTCCTTCAGGTGAGGCATTGTCAGTGCTGAGTAGAGCAAAAGAATTACTTCTTTTGTCTTGCTTACAGGATAATGATGCATGCTAGTTGACAATACATTTTCACTAACAGTTTATTTTCACAACTATTTTAAAGCTATTGGAGGAATGTAAATGTTGGTTTTTAAATCCATAATAGTATCACCAGCACAGCTCATTCCTTTAATTTCATAGTCTGTTACCTTTGCTGTTCATAGGAACAAAAAGGGATCCTATCCTGTAGGAAGGCTTGTATTCCCCTTTGTGGGTTTTGCTGTATTGGGAAGCAAATGTTTTGGTCATTTCTTTATTGGGCTTCTCCCCAACAAGATTTCTCCTGAGAATTATGAGGCAGAGAATTTACTTTGATAATTGTCTATTGCCCCGCTTTCAAGACATGGTTGACACCTGCCTATAATGCCTGCTACTAGGACTCTTGCTGCCATATTGTGGAATCTATGGATCGATCAGCTTTGAACGCTGCTGGTTCTCTCACTGTGTATTTCTTTCTTGGGTTATCTTTATTCGTATTCGCTTAAAATTGGTCATAGTTCACAGAGTTCACACTTTTTAGGTCATTTCCTTAGAAGATAGTGTGTCCCTAGCAAAGTAGGTGGCTACAAGTGAGGTTGTATGAGCTTTTGAGGAAGCTTCAGAGTCCCTTTTAAATGTGTGGCTTCTACTTTCCTGTCTGCAGGATCTTTTATGAACAGATCATCCTAAAGAGGTATAATGATTTTTTGCCAGGGATGCCATTTCTGTATTGACCTTCGAAAGAATGAAGAGATCCATGGGTTCTAGAATCCTGTACACTTTCAGAGTTTTCTAGTTTAACAAGTTTATCAATTGCCAAGAAGAAACAGTCACTGATAAAGTTTTCAGGAGAGACAAAAATTGGTAAAATAAAAGGACAGGTCACTTTTATAGCATGATCTGGACTGCTTGATAAGTTGGTCACAAGCAAACAATATGTGTTTAATAGGATGAAATGTAAGTGTATACATCTGGGGAACAAAGAATATAGGCCATACTTGTAGGCCTGCATGACATAAGTCACTTGCCTTATTTCTTAGAGAGCATGACTGAGAAGGTGAAAGGAAAGTTAGGTTGTCATAACAAGCAGTATCCTGGAGTCAGAATAGCTAGCTACCATCAGCAGGAACATCCTGATATTAGTAAACAAACCTAACTGCAAAATAAGGTAGGAGGTCAAATTATGTATGAACAGTCCAGGGACAGAGCATGCTGTACAGGGATTGGTTTCTGAAAAGAAACTAAGCCAAATCATGAAGTGTATGATGTAATGTATTATAAGGGAGAAGTTTTGCTGTATGACTTTCGATCTTTGAGGTATCCTGCATCCATTCAATTTTGAATCTGATCAACGCAGCGCAACTTTGTTGTATGCCAAATAAAGGAACCTGAGTGATGAGACTGGAGTCAAACTGAGTTTTTGGGGAACCAAGTGGAAAAGGTCTCAGAAACCCAACCAGGCTTTCAGAATGGGTGACTATCCTGAGAAGCAGTGACTGGCTTTAGAATCTGAGAGTTTTTTCATTTTGCAGAGTTTCCAATTCCACCCTGACAACTTAGTCACAGAAAGAATGAAGGAGGGCTTGTAAATTCTGCTTTGGATGGGAGATATTTGCACTCAGCTTTAGACTGCTTATCTAATTCTTGGCCTTTTTCTTTCCTGTATTCCTGAGACCCAAAGGAGATGTATATAGGATAGGATTTAATCTCCTCTAATTTATTTTAGCTTTACACTGGGTGGATTACATTGGCATTACTCCAGATTTACAGCAGTCTTAGAGTATCAGCAGAATCAGGCCCAGCAATGTTATTTTTAAAAGCTCTCAATTATCTTTGGGTACTTGAGAAGGGTCAAAATGTACATGTTCCAAAATAGAGGGCATTAATTTTATTTCTCCTAATGAGTATGAATTAAACAAACCAACCATAGAAGGAGAAATTAAGAACACAAGAATGAAAAGGGGCTTGATCCTGCAGCGCATTGAGCACTCTGGCCCGGGCAGTTAGACACAGGCTTAATCTTAAACACATGAGCAGTCAATGGGTCTGGGTCCTTAAGTAAAGGCTCTGCTTAAGTGCTTTGCTTGATGAGACCAGAAGGCTCAGCACCTTGCAGGATTGAGCCCTGAAGGTCTAGTTTCTTCTTCATGTGCATTGTCAGTGAACTCAGACTCTAGTTTATCTACTGTGATCAGAAAGCATGTGGCTGCTGACAACAGCATACCAGCCAGAACTATAACAGATGGTGAGGGTACACTAAAAACTTTAGGTTTCTGCATATATTAGGCAGTAATATTCCACCTGGGACTCACTTTGCCTTTGTGCTTCATAAAATACCCCATCAGGGTATAACAGACAGCCTAGCTTTTCTGCTTTATAAAAAGCATTTCCCAAACCACTGAATATCTGGTCAAAACATTTCAATCTGGCTTTTGCTTAAATATGTTTAGTTCCATAACGGTGATTTAACATCCTCACCTTCACATTTTCTAGCTGAACTGAGGAAAGAATGCAGTGGAGGGAAAATAATATTTTGACTCAAGTAGATTTCAGTTAGAATCATGTTAAAGGAACTGTGTATTTAATGATCAAAATTTTAACTACTTGCTTTTAAAAATTGTTTTTTTAACTTGAGTTGTCATAGTTCTGGGAAAGCTAGTTACTGAAGTGGCTTATGGTTCTGAAGTATTAACTAGCTGATTTGCTGTAGATTGATAATTTATATGGTAACTGATGAAAGATTTCAAGTTCCTACCTGTTCCTATCATCTCTTTGGGCTAGTCATCTAATACTCATACCATTAAATTCATAGATTAAGGCTAGACAAGATCATTAGCCTAGTCTACAGTACACAGTTACATTGACCTAATAATGTCTGTCTACACTAGAAGGTCCCTTCTGCTGATGTAACTATGTCGACTTAATAACTCCACCTCCGCAAGAGGCATAGCATTAAATTTGATATAGTTAGGTCACCGTAATGGCAGTGTAGACACTGTGTTGCTTAGGTAGACATTGTGTTGCAACATAACTGGCCTCCAGGAGATGTCCCACAATACTCCACTGCCCAGCAGCCATGTACACAGAAAACAGCCTTTCCCCTGTTAAAGGACTGGGAACTTTTGAATTTCCATTTCTGTTTGTTTGGCATGGAGAGTTTGCCTGCCCTGCTGATCATGCTGGCTCCATGTTCCAAATGGGCTCCTGCCTGGAGGTGGTGAATCTTCTGGATCTGTGGGGAGAAAAGAGACTCTGCAGGCACAGCTCCGATCCAGCCAAAGAAATGTAGACATCTACGAGCAGATTGCTCCTGGCATGGGGGAGAAGGGCTATGCCAGGGACACTCAGCAATGCCATGTGAAAAAATCAAGGAACTGTGGCAGACATACCAGAAGGCAAGTGAGGTGAATAGTTGCTCTGATTCAGCACCCCATACATGCCACTATTGTCAGAGATGACCCCACCATGACCCCCCAAGAGCAGTGTGGATTCCTCTGAGGAGTTGGAGTCCCAGGCCACCACAGACAAAACTGAGCAGGTTGGACAAGGAAGAGGAGAATGGGAGACAGATGAGCAGGGGATCCATTGTCCCAGGGAGCCAGGAGCAGTCCAGTCAGTTACAGCACAACTGAGCATCCTGCCAGAGAAGGAAACTCAGAATATGCAATTTCAAGTAATATTTTGGGGTCAAATGTTCTTATTGCTTTTTTTTATTACAGTATTTTTAAAAAAATGAGGTCGCTCTCTCCTTCCTAGTGCTCACACCAGCAAGGCAGAGGGTGCCATATGAAAAAGACTGTATGTACACAGGGATGTCCCGGGAATCCTCCATAGAGATATTCAGGAAACTGTCATGGGAGGTACTCTGCAATCTATTGTAGAAGGTTTCTGGGGAAGGCTGCCTTATTTCTTCCACCACAGTAGGACACTATCCCACACCACTCCAGTATTAATTCAGCTGGCATCATCACAGTACACAGCACAGCAGCATAAGGACCCAGTCTGTACTCAGACATTCACACCAGCTGTTCCCTTGCTGCCTCTGTTACTCTCAGGAGTGTGATATCAGCTAGGGTGACCTATGGGAGGCTGGTGGTAGTTTTCATTTCAATTACTCAAAATGCAAACAACAAGCCCCCGCTAAGTGATTTTCCACCCCTTCCCCCATGCTTTAACAAAACATGACCACAGTTTGGATGGCAGGGATTAGCATTGACCTCAGAAACTGCAAGCCTTGGGCACCAGAAAGCAACAGTGGCAATGAGCAGGGATAGGGGGTGGGAGAAAATGTTGCATCTCCCACCCCATTTTTCCAAAGGCTTTCAGTTTAGGTCCCCAAATGCTGGTCCCCAACCTCCAGACTATGTCATGTTACAAAGGGGAGGTGGCATGGTACCCTGGCCACTTCTGATTCTGCTGCAGGTTGCCCACCTAATGCTACATATGGTCCCATGCCCCTGTCTCTAGGCCATACTCACCATGGCTGGAATAGCAAACCAGTTCAATGAATACCTTGTAGAAATGAAAATCTTCTGCTTTACACTTGTGTGGATTCAGGGGAGTTATTTTATATAGCATCTTCAGCTCTTCTTCCACTCGGGCAGACAGGCTCTCCCAGATAAGATGATCCACCAGTGCTTGCATCACAATAGAAAAGTATCACTTTCTGTTGATGTACTCTTTTGGCAAGGTGGTCTGGTGCCAAGATTGGCTGAGCAATAAGCACGCATGTCCCTGTTAGGGAACCACATTGAAGCAAAACCTCCAGTATGTCCTGCACATTGCCCAGAGCCACAGCTCTTCTCAGCAAAAGGCGATTAATGGCTCTGCATATTTGGATCACAGCAACCCCCACGTTGGATTTACCAACTCCAAATTTATTTCCCACTGACTGGTAGCAGTCTGGCGTTCCAAATACTATGGCTGCAGATGAAATCAGGGACAATAAACCATGTTCCCAGTCACCCCGGTGAGAATGTTTTGGTCCCATGAGGCATTGCAAGCCTTCCCATACCCCCCTGGAGTGAGTTGTACTGTGGGATATCTCTGCATCAATGCAAGAGCTGCTAGTGCAGACGTGCTGCACCAACACAAGGAGTGTGAGTGCATATGCACAACTGACTTAATTACTGAGGTGGCTGGATGTTGACTTATGTTTTAGTGTAGACATGCCCATTGTGATTATCTTGTCTGACCTTCTGTACAGAATAGGCCATAGAACTTCCCCAAAACAACGTCCAGAGAAGATCTTTTTAAATCAAGATTGTATGCTCTTCTAAAAGTGTCAGTGACAGAATACTCCAGGACCCACAGTAAATTATTCAAATGGTTAATTACTCAGTTAAAAATTTATGCCTTGTTTCCAGTCTGAAAGGGCACATGGTATTATATACAGAAGTAACTGAGTTTTCAAATAAAACCTAAACTGCTGAGAGTTACAACTCCAGCTACTGTATGTCCTGCAGCAGCAGGAGATCATTATCCTGTGACAAATTCCATTCTAAATTAAATTCTCTTCAATATAGCAGCAGTAGGGGCCAAATTTCCACATGGAGATGTGGTTGCATGGGGAATTTCTTCCCCATTAATTTGATTGATTGAATTATTTACTTTTTGCCAAGCTTTAGGTACATATTTCTAATATAATATCAGATGAAAAATAGGTTCAGCCACATATACTGCAACACAAGAGCTGTCAGGCATAGCTGAAAAGGAAGAATTAGCTTAAATTTGCCTTTAATTTTGTTAAAATGGTTGTACAGATTTGTAACATAGAAACTAAAGTTACAAGCTGGTGCATTTTAGAAGAGCATTGGGCCAATTAAAAAAAATTGGATATCAAGTTACACTTCATGTACACATTCCTTTCTGGCTCAGGGATCACTGCAAGGGAACACTGTTACAGTGTAAAGAGCATTACTGCAATGCTCAGCTCACCAAATTATCAACTCTAACAACAGTTACAGCTTTACACAATATAAAAAACAAGTAAGAAAGAAGAAGCAAAGCAAAACTAGGGGATTTATTCTCTCCTGGAAGCCTGTTTATGACTCCTACTAACTTCAGTGAGTGTTGTGCCTACTCAGTAAAAATCAGACTATTGCTACCAGCTCCTTGGATGTTCTAGCAAGGGGAGAGGATGGTGTGGGGAACCATTCTTCACAGTGCATTCACCTATGAACAGTTTTAGGGCCTGGAGCAATGCCCATTGAAATCAATTGAATGCAGCCTATTGGACTTGAATGGGTTTGGATCAGGCTCTTACTGTGATTTCCTGCACAAAGTGGTGGGTGTGTTTGGGGGAAAAGAAAACCAACAAAATGAAGGGGTCACCCTGAGCTGAAGGGTCCTCATTAAGCCAGGGGCTCGAATACCAGAGCCCTGTGAAAGTAAGAGAGGTGGGGACACACGTGTCCGCCAGGAGGTGTGAACTCTCCCTAGGGGTCCCCTGCCTCGTTTAACCTGTTCCTCCCCACCAATCAAAGACTTAAATAGGCTTAATTAGGAGCCTCTTTGTTATCAGTTGTGGTGGGAATGTCTGTCTACCCAGCTTGCTAAGAGCTAAAAATCACTAAGAGACTGACCAGCAGAACAAGCGGCCAGCCTGTACAAGTGCTCAAAGGGCAGAGCAAGCAAGGTGCCTTCGTCCCCAGGTGGGAGGTGAACTCACACAGATGTGCCTCTGAACGCTGGGTCCTCATTGATCAAGGACAACCACAGTGAGTGGGGTGTAGCCTGATTTGGGGAGGGTTAGTAGGGACAGTGGAACTTATCCACTTAATTTAGTTGTATTTAATAATTAATTTTCTAATTAATTAGTAATGTTAATAATAATTAATAGATATTAATAATATGGGTATGGCTCGCCAATATGTGTGATCAGAAGATAAAGTTCGTCTTGAATCAGGCTTCACAGAATTTATACAAGGAGATTGGTGTATGTGACAGAACTATACTGAGACAGAATTAGTCAAACAAGACCTTTTATTTAAAATCAATGAAACAAGAAGTAAATGTAAAATGTTAAAAGCAGTATGAGATTACAAAGTTACAAAATATCACAGTTCTTTAAGAGATATGATATGATATTACACAGTTCTAAATGCACTTTGCAGCAATAGCACTCAGAAGATTTCACACCTTTGCTAGAGGAAGTTATCAAGAAACTGGCTATGATTTAAACCCTTCCTAGTATAGATGCTTTAGAGTAAAACAGAAATAAGTTCATACTTACAGCTGTGAAAAGAAATACCATCAGTAGTTGACAGCCTTCAAAGGAGAGACGGGGTGAGACGATGGGAAATAGCTGGATGTATCATCTGCCTTAATGGTGGATTGTCACACCTTTTATAGGGAGAAATCCTTCCTCCTATGCCCAAATTTGTCTTTCCCCCATGGAAAGGTGAGGGTACCTGTTTTCATTGGCTGACCTTTTGTGTGCGTACTAATGACTGCTATATAGTAGCTTGCGGGTGTACGTGTTACATTTGTGGTCAAAAATACCCTCCTTTTTACCCTAACTAGGTGAAAGGTTAGCAGACATTCAAAAAGTCCCTAGACATTTGCGTAGGTTTGTCTCCTATTATTACTTTTCTGAGTACGGGTCTTAAAGGTTGCTTTCAGCATCACAGAGGAAATAGGCCAGGATGTCTGGCTTAGAAGTTTCTAGGTATCTTGCGTTACAGCTATTGCAAATTCCTATTAATCTATGCAGCCTACACACTTTTATCAAAAAGACATTTTATACAGACCAACAGATTAATCCTCAGGGCTACAGGGGTATGGTAAGGGAGCAGAGAGGGACACAGAAAAGGGAACTTTTGGTTGTAGAACTTAAGAACATGAGGCAGAAATCACTGCCCCCACACATTCTGGGGTGGGTGTCCCGCTCAGTTTTATGTTAATGAATCCTGCTTGTGACATTTTTCCTAATTAATGTCAGGTGACTTCTCTCCTTTCATTAAAAGCTTATTTTCTATACTCAGACTCTGTGCTTGCAAATGGGGAAGTATTGCCTCTCAGAGGTGCCCGGGGTGGTGTGTAATTTTCCCAGGTTACTGGGTCGGGGCTCGAGCCGGTTCCATATTGATGGAAAGGAACCCCTAGAGACTGAACTTGGCCCTAGCTGCTGCTGGCTCTACCTGGCAGAGGTGTTGCGCTATTAACATTATTGCACGAATCAAGGCTGGTGTTGTCCCTTGTTCCTTTCTTGTCCTGACAGCCTGACCCTGGACTCAAGAACAGAGTCCTGTTGGTATCACCACTGTCTCATGTGTCTATTTCCTCTTCTGAACAAGCCTAATTGTTTCTGGGACCTTCCCCCACTCTTGCACATGTTGCTAAAATGGTTCAATATATAGTTTATTAGTGACCTATACTGACACAAGTGTAGCCATCTTAGTCTTTATTCAGGGAAATTAACACAATCCCTCTTTCCTCAATTGTCTATTCGTTCCTTTATTGTTCAGATTGTCAGTGTTCAGACTTCGTTAGAGATGGTCAGAATTTTCTTTAAAAAATGGCATTTTTCAAACATTTAGATAAAAGGTAGCTTGACAATGACTCCCATGGAAAAAAGTATTTCAAAGCCAAACAAAAGTCATTTTAGGAAGTTTTGACATTTGGTTTTGGAATTTCCTTTCAGAGGTCTCACTTTTATATTTTATTGTTTCATGACATTTCAGTAGTAGTGCACAACAGCAATACTACAGACATGCCATAAATATAATAGTTGAAATATTCTAATTTATTTTTATCATTAGGGGTAGCTGCTACTGATTGAAATCTCATTTCCTGTTTGTGTTGTGCTTAAATCGTGAAACTGATAGTATTTGCTACTGCTGATATACCATGAAATCTAAAAATAGAACTAATCAGATGTACTACCATCTTACATTTTTGGTTTAAATTCAAAATAAAATGTAAAAATATAGAAGTTTCTCATGAACAGACAATTCCAAGTTGAGACCAGCCCTGCTAGTCTGTTTCTTTTTTGCTTCTCACAGGCTTTGCTGAGTCATAAGTTCTAATGCCTGGCCTGAGCTCCCACCCCTTTGTTAGCATCACTGCCCCAACCAACGCCTCAATCAGAATTTTCAAAGAATCCTGTGAACACACAAAAACCTAGGAACAGTCATCTCCCAATACTCACCTCTCTGATCTCACAATTTCTTGCTGCATCTTTAATACAGTTTAGATCGCTCCTGCTGGAACCTTCTCTTTCCTGTTAATTCTATGCTCTACACTGGGCTGACAGATCTGACAAAATAAGAGAAAGCTGAAACTAGCAGGGGAAACACACATAAAAGTGATAGGAGAATTGAGACAGGCTGTTATGAGCAGATATGCAGTTATTAGGATTATCGTTAGTTAATGGGCAGGGAAGAAATGTAGGGAACATAATGAAGTTAGGGTTATGAAACTGGCTTGTTAGTACTTAATGAGGGAAATGGTTACATCCCCAATGTCCTATCAGGCTCTTTCCAGCAATCTAAGTGATAGGTTGAGTAGGACACAGGACTCTGCTACAAGTTTTAAAGAAATTATCTATATTTTTTTCATATTATGCCCTACACCAATTAAGGTCTGCTTTGCAGAAAAAGTCATTTTAAATGAAAAATTTTAGCCATTTTATTGATAATCTGTAGTTGTATCATTATGTTCTAGGTAATTATTAAGGAACAGGTATAAAACTGGGGTTGGGCAGTTTGTGTTGCTATTAAAAGCTGACTTTCATTAGCATTAGTGGCTTAGAAAGTGGACAAGGCAAAGGAAATTAAAATATGAGAAACAAATAGTTAAAGCTATTGCTTAAAATTAAATACTTTGTGTAGATCTGAATGAAATATTGACACATTCAACAGTCATTTGTAGGACCTGCTGATGGCTCTCATTTTCTAAATGTATGTGTTTTGTAGCTTTTTAAACTTTCGCATACCTAGACAAATGAACAGCCTTAGGTCTACTGTAAATTTACAGAGGTCTCATTGTATCAGACAATAGCCAGAGAACAATAATGCTCAAACTATAACCCCACATCTTAGTTACACTCTCTGACATGCCTGTTATGTTGAGAGCAAAGAGAAGAGGTATGTAGCAGTCATACCAACTGGGGAAGCCCCTTTTGTTAGTGTTATTTCTTGGTGGAAGGATCTGCTCCATTTAAGACCTCTTTAAATCACCAAAGAGGCATAAAGGGGCCATGCTGGAATGAAATATTGGTCCTAGAGAAGCCTAGTCTTTTCCTATATCATTGTAAATGAGCAGCATCTCCACTGAAATCAAACAAACAATTATACCAGGTTAAGCCTTGATTCTCTTATCATAGCAACTTTAATCTCAAAATGCTGTACCTGGGCCCTTTAGAACCCTTGTACATAGGGTGACCAGACTCCTGTTTTTAAAGGGACAGTCCTGTATTTAAGCCCTCCTGCAGGTGTCCTGACTTTCTTAAAAACAGGCAAACTGTCTGGTATTTTCTGTCTCCCTTCCACCCATTAGCACTTGCAGGTCCTGCTGTTGGCCGGATCCCGACTCGCCAGCTGCCAACCCACCAGTGGTGAATGGTGTCCAGTGGCACCACAATGCATCCTTAGGGTTTAATCCCTTCCTGCCCATGCTGCAGCCAGGGGACAGGAGGCAGCTAGATTATGTGGGTGGCCTTGAGCAGCACCCTGGAGGTGTTAGCTGCCTTTTGAAACTGTGCAAGCAGGAAGGGACAAGCTAATTCCAGCCACAGGGGATTGGAGGATGGGATGAACTCTGCAAAGACACAGGCCAGGTCATCCCTTCCCCTCTCCCCTGTGGCTGGAAGCAGATCTCATCCCATCCCTCCTGCACAGTGCCAAAAGGCAGTTGCTGGTCACATTCTGGTACGAACCCTGACAGAAATCGAGAGGGTGTGTGTCATGTGACTTTACGTGCCCCCCCCCACATACGTGTTGCCTCAGGAAGACACTGCATCAGGTACTAGGGGAGGCTGAGGAACTCAATGATTTATTTGCCTCAGTCTTCACTATTGAGGATGCTGAGGAGAATCCTATCTCAGGCCTGCTCTTTCCTGGTGTGGAGAAGGGGCTATATTAACTTGAAATTGATATGAGATGTTCTTTAGGATAAGTGTGAAGCAAAGGTGTATATTGTGGGACAAAGACTTCTAGGTGCACAGAGAGTGTCTTGGACTCCTGGATGGAAGCTCCACCCACTTGATATTTCAAATTCAACCTCCCACCCAAAGTTTCTTTGATTGGCAGCTGAGGGAGTTGGATCTAGACTGCTCAGGAAGGGAATCATTGACAGACTTGTTAGATTTGGTTTTTCCTAGTCCAGTAAGGAGGAGTGTTACTGAGTGCTATTATATTTAATCTGGTTATATAAGAGAGTTCATTGGTTTTTCAAACCAGAAATCAGAAGCATAGTCAGTGGATTTAGAAGAAATTTGCAGGCCCCTCAAAAACAGAATTTGGAAGAGCTGTCAAGATCAGATATTTAAAGGCAAGAGAGGAAACTTAGAGTAAGAAGGCTGTTCTACAAAAAGAACAGGAGTACTTGTGGCACCTTAGAGACTAACAAATTTATTTGAGCATAAGCTATGTTCATATACATTTGTTAGTCTCTCAGGTGCCACAAGTACTCCTGTTCTTTTTGCGGATACAGACTAACACAGCTGCTACTCTGAAGGCTGTTCTAGTAACCCAAAGACACCAGTATTGAACAAGACAAGTGCCCAGGAAGGGACAGGTTAACAAAGATGTGAACAAAGATCTTTGTGTACAAAGATGAAGTATTCAGAGACTGAAGGAGGAGGCTGGAGCAAACTGATCACTTAAGTAGGACCAAAGCACCAGATGTCATACATTCAAGGATTGTGAAGAAGTGCAAGTATGAATTAGCTGAGCTACTAACAACAATTTTGACTTGCATTAACATACAAACTACTGCCCTAGAGGATTGGAATGTATAAGTGGGATCACCCATCTAGAAATTATCCAGTGAATTCGACTCTTAAACCCTACATCTATGCTTGGCTTGATTGGTTGAATCAATAAAGAACACCTCAGGATCATGATCTAATTGGGTCTAACCAGCATGGACTCAAAGAAAAATGGCTTCTCACTAATCTCTTAGAAGTCTTTGAACAGGTTAATAAATAGTGGATAAAGCTGAACTAATAGACATAATTTAGTCTTCCAAAAGTTCTTTGACAGGGTCCCTCAGAAGAGGCACTTAAGGGCTTGTCTCTCCAGCCCCATGGTGTGGACTACAGGGCTGAGTTGCAGTGCTCACTAAAGAGTTGTACTGTAACTTCCCATTATAGACCTACTAGTGCAAATTAAAATGTTAAAGCAAACCAGATACATTAGTACTACAGGACACCCAAGTAACTTTTTTAGTTTGTGCTAACAGGGTATACATGAGGTAGTTACACTGCAACACTTGAGTTCACACTGTAAACCTCCCGCACCCCACCACCACCAGTCTGTATTGCAGGGCTAGGTAACAAGCCCGAAGAAGTTAAATAGTAATGGGATACAAGTAGGGTGGCCAACTCTCCAGGATTAGCCTGGAGCTTCCAATAATTAAAAAATAATTTTTAATGAAACTTCTTGTGTGATGAAATCTCCAGGAATACAGCCAACCAAAATTGGCAACCCTATTCATTTGCTGCTGCAATCTGTGGTTCAAATGAAATCAGAATTGGCTGTATGAGGCAAAGTGCTATATCAGATCAGTATGGTAATTCCTATGCAATCTACTTGATTACATAGACACACAATACAGCTCAAAGTGAATTATAAAACCAAAATTAAGTGTAGGAGTTTAAAAATGCAATCTGAAGTTCAACCATTTTATTTAGCTAGAAAAACATCTGAAGGATGCCTGATCAAGCTTCCCAAAGGAACAAACAAGCAACTAAAAAGAAAGCCAAATAAATCATGTGAATAAAAAACGTCAGTGGCTCTTTCCCCATCAGAAGCACTCTTTAAATAAATTAGTTTTCTTTACATGTTGTGATTTTGCCTTTTCTTTGAGTGGTTATTGTTCCTTTGGGAGGATGTGTTTCATATTACTATTTTATATTGTAGCACAGGTACACGAAGCATAAATCTAAGCCAGTTTTACCAGATGTCAGAAATGAAGCAGCAAGTAAGAGTTCCCTTCCCTGCAGAAGCCATAAAAACATTTCATTTTGCCACAGTTAAAAAAAGCTTTTGTTCTTTCTACACCTTTTTCTTTAAAACCATTAAAGATAATCCTAAATCATTTGTAAAAACTAAGAAACCCTCACAATTGTTGGTTCTAAAAGTAACTATAGGTGATCCACTAAATAACGGCCACAATATAATTGAATTCATTATTCTTGCGGGAGGAATTGTATTTTAAAAAAATTAACACTGAGTCTAAATAGTAGAAAGAGGTGATTTTTAAGATGAGTCAGATAATCAAAATGATCCTAGAGTCAAAATAGAGTGAGGGAATAACAATTTTTAGACTCCATACAGAGGTTTCTTAAATATCACAAAATTCATACCTTAAGAAAAAGGTCATACTTCATGTAAGATTCCATTTATAAATAGGTTGGTAAGGATTCAGACATGATTAACTGTTTTAAATAATTAATCAAAATGTGGATTGTGATAGTTAACATCTCTACTTGCTAGATTCTATGACTTATTATAAACAACTAAACATATACCGTAACATGCTTAACATTTGTTCGCCCTCTACATTTATAAGTGAAATTTAATATTAATGTGAGACCCAAAAAGGAAGCAGAAATATCCACAGTTCCATTAGATAAACATCGTTTTGTTTTGTTTGGAAATCTGTCTAGGACTATAAACCTTTGTGCTTCATGGCATAAACCAACTGAGTGTTTTGGAGAAACTTCTCTCCCCTCCCGCCATGGGTAGATTGTTCCACACTGTCTCCACCCACTCCTACAGTACAGGCTAGTGTCTGCACAGGTCCAGCTTAATAGTGCTATAGAGGCAGCTGAACCACCCCCCCCCCACACACACACAATTCACATGCATATCTAGGGACACATACTCTGGTCCGTCACTATTAAATATTTACATAGTGCTGTATACTGCATGGTGTGTTACAGAGTTAAAATGGCATAGTCTCTGCAAGCTTTCGGGGGAAATCTGCTTCAGATAAAATTAGAAGTAAATATAATAGACATGAGGCAAGAAGGGGCAAACGCTAAAACCAAAAAGTTAACAGGAGCACAAAGAAGAATGAGGTCTCTTTGGAATAGGGAAGAGTGGGGTAAATGTCACAAAGGCCTCATGTTAGCTGCTACAGCATAATTTTATAGCCTGTCAAACAAGAATATTATATTATGTGTACATGTCCCATAGGCGAATGTTGTTCTTCAAACGATGGCATAGCTCTAGCCATCTGGCATTTCTGATGCTGACATGTTATTTCCACAAATATTAGCTTTCAGATATCACTGATATTGGCTTCTAAAAATTTAAAACCAAGCCACTCAACAAAATAATCTAAGATAGCTAGGGCAAGAATTTAAAATAATCTGATATTTACAGTAGGCAATAGTAGTGGGGGAATACACCTCTACCCAGATATAATGCTGTCCTAGGGAGCCAAAAAAAATCTTACTGTGTTATAGGTGAAACCGCATTATATCAAACTTGCTTTGCTCCGCAGGAGTGAGCAGCCCCGCCTCTCCGGAGCACTGCTTTACCGCATTATATCCAAATTTGTGTTACATTGGGTTGCGTTATATCGGGGTAGAGGTGTAGTTAAGTGACAGTCTTCTCTGTAGGCCTCAGAGATAACAAAATGCTGAGATATTTTGATAATTATGCCTAAGAAATATGGGTTTTCTTATGATATACAGACACCTTGCTGTAAGTAGTAACTTGTATTTTGAGTTCCATCCTGCCCTTGCTTTCAAAAAAACCAACACACAATGGCAAACTAAACATAGGCTTACTTGGGAGCATGACTGAGTTAATTATCTATTTCTCCCTGCAATGTATTCATAGGAGTTTTTTAAATATATAAATAGCAACCTGTTTTCCTTATCAACTTGACCTATAGTTTGTAAAGTATTTTGGGATGGAAAGAGCTAACAGTATATAAATAACTGAATCTGTTAGCTAACACTTAATCTATACAAGACCTATGTGGAAATGCTTTTGGGAGAAATCCAAGATAGAATTTTTACTGGGTAGACTAAAACTTTCTTTCCACAATAGTTTATGAATTGTGAGCCTGGCATCTAAGCAGGTAAGTGAAAATTTGTTTATGTTTGTGACATCAGGAGGACATGAACGTAAGAATGCCAATGGCATGTTCTTTTCATTCTGTTGCTTACTTTAGAAAGGGATAGCAAGAGGAAAAAGGTAAATCGTATTTCACTTGTGCTTATGCTGTCAAAGTGTCTTTGCTTTTTAGTAGCTATCACTCACCTCCTTAAGAATGTAATAATTGGGAAACAGAAGTTACTATGTTTAAAACTTATTCTATTACTATTAGAATTTGTAGTACAATTCTTTTGCATCCTACAATATTCTCTCATTACACTCTGTGAAGAAAATTTTGGGTAGTTTTTAAAAGTCAGAGTTTAAGGCCAGAAGGGACCACCAGATTATCTAGTCTGACCTGCATATCACAGGCCCCCCAAAACCACCCCATACCTGCATGCTAACCCCTATAACCAGATTATAGGTGACAGAACACTAAATTGCTACATGCCACAGGCAGATAATAGGCATGACTGACATGCAACAATGTCTCAAGGATCCTGCAATGATAGGGAAATGGTTAAAGTGAGAAATACACAGGTGTCAAACTAACTTAAAGGATTTACCAGTATGCCGGAGTCCTGAACGGGGGCGTGGCCTCAGCCAGAAGAGGCGGGGCCTCAACTGGCAGAGGCGGGGCCTTTCAAGATTTAAAGGCCCTCGGACTCCGGGCTGTGCCTGGGAGCCCCAGGGCCTTTAAATCACCCCGGAGCTCCCATAGCAGCCTCTAGATTATGAAACGAGAAACAGATCACCCCAAACAGAAACAAACACGTGACCAAAGAGTTACTTCTAATTCTCACGGACCTTGCATATTTTTTCTCTTGCCTGTAGCTATTGTCCTCTGTAGGGGAAGTTGGATAAAGATTTGATTTCCATTTGATATTGCACTGATTTACATAAAGCAACCTGCTCTTCTGGACTCTCTTCTAACCAATAAGGTATTTTCTATGAACATAAGAGGTAAGAACAATCTTTTTCAGAAAAAAGTCATGAATTCTTTAAAGAGGAGTGAAATTTGTTCTTTTTCAGGAAACCCCTGCTAATGGAACTAGACCATGGAAAACTTAAGGAGGTGGATTGTAAGTGAAAGAGTTTCTATTCAGAATAAGAGTCAGAGTGTGGCTATAATAAAACATGCTAAAGAGCCCTTTATATTCACGTTCTCAGATAATGAGCGGCACCTAAACTGCTGTGAGCAACCAGCCAGAAATTTCGGCTGCTAAGAGCAGCTGCAGAATCAGCTAAAACAGGGACCTTTGCACATTCAGAGAATTTTCTCCAGTTCTGATTAGATGTGCTGGTTGTCTTTTTACTCCAAATATCCCCCTTCTTCAGAGTTTCTTCTCCTCAGTTTCACTCCGCACCCACCCTTCTTACAGTCTTCCCCCCTGCCTTGGCCTTTTCACACACCCCTTCACCTCAGTGACCCCTCTCCCCATTTAGCTGATCCCCTCCTAACTAGCCCCCCACCCCAAAAATGTAATGTAACCGACAGGAGTGTTTACAGACATGGTTAGCCATCACTGTGGATTACTGCAAGGAATCTATCCCTGCACCCCCTCCCCACTCTTAACATTGCTACATCTGTGCAGAAGGAGTCAACATTTATCTTAAGGGCTTGTCTACATGGAGACTTGGCCTGTCCACACCAGGCTCTTACCATGGAGCTGCAGACCTCTTAATTAAATTATGTAAGGAAAGTTACCAACTGACACTCAAATTCTTGCTTTTCTCTACATATCTGAGTTTTAACAGAGTATCAAAGGGATTAGAAGCCTTCAAGAGGAAGGAAATATGTAGAACTAAGTTACTTACAGTACCTGATGAGGATCAGTAAAGACAAGTTAAGTTTATAATTAGGGCTCAATGATTCAAAATAAGGGCATTTATAATCTAAGAAAAATCATTTAAGTATCAGTTACAAGAGTCTTGATTTTCAAGAGAGCAAACTTGAAATACGGCCATGATGAGATGAAGAAAAAGTAAGGACAAGAGCACAGAAAGAACAGAAGGTGTTTGAAGAGAACTCAGTTTATGTACAAGAGTTTGTCAAAAAATACCGCAGGAGTAAATTAAAAACAATTATATGATGCAATCAAGGGCAAAAGTCACATGAACTATGATAATTATCAGAGGTCTGATTCTAGGTTGCCCTGCATCTTGTGTCATTTTGACACCAATGCAGACTGTATGCAAAGTGTTACCATTCTGAGCTGGAAGTGTTTTACACTGACTTTGTATGGACCTTGTATTGATGTAAGCTACACAGATGCAAATAACAGAGAATCAAGACTCATATGTAGAGGACTGGCGAGTAGAGAAAGATGCATCCTGAAATACCTAACTCACTTGACAGCTTATGTGTAGTGCACAGATACCCAGCAGAACTGCTGCTGTTGGGGATTTCACTTTGAATTTGTTTGTCTTAGATATTTATTGGCCTAAATGTATATCCCAAAGCTCTGCTTCTGTTGTGTGTCAAATATGTACTGTACTCTGGGTATGTCTATACTGCTTCAAAGGTGTGATTTCAGTATGGTTAGACATACCCACACTAGCATGTCTAAACATACTGAGACATGGCAACATATAAAATCATGCGTGATGTTGAGAAAGTGGATAAGGAAAAGTTATTTACTTATTCCCATAATACAAGAACTAGGGGTCACCAAATGAAATTAATAGGCAGCAGGTTTAAAACAAATAAAAGGAAGTTCTTCTTCACGCAGCGCACAGTCAACTTGTGGAACTCCTTACCTGAGGAGGTTGTGAAGGCTAGGACTATAACAATGTTTAAAAGGGGACTGGATAAATTCATGATGGCTAAGTCCATAAATGGCTGTTAGCCAGAATGGGTAAGAATGGTGTCCCTAGCCTCTGTTCGTCAGAGGATGGAGATGGATGACAGGAGAGAGATCACTTGATCATTGCCTGTTAGGTTCACTCCCTCTGGGGCACCTGGCATTGGCCACTGTCAGTAGACAGATACTGGGCTAGATGGACCTTTGGTCTGACCCGGTACGGCCTTTCTTATGTTCTTATAACACAGACTGCAGCACAGACTACCAACACAACTATGTACCCAGTGTCCTTGGTGTGGAAGTTCATGCTGTTGCTTCTACATTGATATTTTTAGACATGTGAGGGTAAAAGCTGATTGCAGTGTAGACATCTTCCATAGAAGCTAAGGTTAACAGCTGCTCAGTCCAAAACAAGGAAAAACATCACTTTTTCTTGCAGGCAGCTGATGGTTAATGAAATTATATGATCAAAAAGAAGGTGATAAAAATAAGAAAAAAGATAGGAAACTAGTAAAATGGTGCTTGCTAACTATTGATAAGAATCCTTTTCTGCTCCTCCAGCTTGCTGTATGCTTCACTGCCAACAGTAAGAAGTCATATTTTTAAAACTCCACTATTAAGTAATGCTTTGGCAGTGAGTATGCCTCTCCCACTCTCAGTAGATTATACATTCTGTTCATTTGCTGTTTATATTCCTAGATTAGATATTCATTCTAAGAAGACTGCTGTGTAACTTGCTATCAGTCACATTACTATCAGTTGGTCTGATTATTTCTTTGCCACAAGTTTGCTTATAAATTTCTCAGAGGAAAAACATGTCCTGTTATGTTATCCCTTACTTTCTCCTGTAATGGAATTGTTTATCAGATTGTTCTCTTTATATGTCAGCATTAGTCACATTCCCCTCTCCTGTTGTTCATATAAATCTCAGCTGATCAAGTTATAACTTTACATCTTACATAAGTGATGCTATCCAGAAACAGTTCTTCCTGGTCTGGAGTACATTAGACAACTTGCCAAGGTATGGACACTCTAAATACACTTTGTTTTTAAGTTACCAATTCATATAGCAAATCAAGGTAACAGACAGATGCTATAAATTAAGTTAGTATAAATTAGCCTACTTCCCTGTAATTCTAATTACTACAATGGGGCTTTGCTACTTTATGCCAGCTGAGGAACTAGATAGAATTACAGAAGCCAACTAGTTATCTTTTGTTTTTGCAATAAGCACTAGGGATTTTCTTGCAATATTGACTTCAATTGTCCTGAACAGATGGACAAACATTTGTCATTTTACTCTGAAGCCTAAAATGACATCTGAAAATCCCATTACAAACAAGGCATTCCTCTAGATATACAGCAGAATGAAATTATAGTGCATGTGGAACTCTGAATTAGATTACATCATATGTTTAAAATATTTTATTAATAAAATAATGCTGTGATTCATGAACCAGAAGCTTACTGAACCTTAAAAAACAAAATGCAACCATGAAAATAAAAACTTAATTTGTTAGCAATGTGGCGCACAGGAATATTCACGTAGAAATACAAATATATCTCTAAGTAATTGCTTCATTAGGAAATAACATGAATTCATGTGCTGAGTTCAGGAATCAGCAGTTAAAAATATTAGTCATAGTCCCATCATATGCTAGGTATGTACTTGAGGAAAGCCAAGTCCAACTGGTATATCTCACCTTGAGGATATTAATTTGAATTATACAGTAGCATGTTGAAAGAGTTAGTGTGGTTAATTAGAGATGAGTTCCCAACAGTTAGCTTCTTAATTAAAAGCATGGACTAAATAGGACATTATTTTACTTTTTGCCATCATGGCAATATTATAGTACAATGTGAAGTGGTACTAGATCTTGCACTGGAGAAGATTACTGGTCTCATTTAACCATTCACTAAAATTTGTTTTAAAAAAGTAAAGAAATGAAGGTCTGCTTTCCCCCCCCCCCAGGATGTTATGATACAACTAGATTTATGGCCTATTTAAAAGATAAAGGGTACATGACTGCCTGAAGAAACTTCTTCAAAGTTTTGTTGCTTGGATGAGATCAGCAACTGTACAGATAATTAGACAACTGCTTGATTGTGTGTTTTGTCTTAACATGACTAATAAGTCCCCTAACAAAGCTAGACACCAGTTAAACAATGTAATCCCTTTTTATTACTTACAAAACCCCATAGATGAACATGGCACTTACAAAGCAACGAGAGATAGCAATCCCAAAATAATGACACTACTGCCTGCAACACTAGATAGTAGTGTTGCCTTCCCAAACTCTTATCAGCAGTGCCTTTATACCACACCACATTTGCTACTCTCTTTGTTCTAAAGACAATATACATATCACTGACTAACACAGGATTCAGTCTTGATGTCTCCTATTGGACATTCTGGGGATTAGATCCACCAGCCTGCCTGTGATGGTGTCCATCCCCCATTTTACCTCATTCTGCTGCTCTGCTCACTCCCAAATCTGCAACTTCCTCTTTGTGGTTTGGCCCTCAGGCTAGATCACTGAAGTCCTCCCCTTCCAGGGAATTCAAGGGCCTTCCAGATTCTGCTGTCTGGGGGGCATCTCCAATGCTTTGTACCACTACCCAGTGGCTGGTAGAGGAACTCAGCCCTGCTCTCTATATTGGGTTCCAGCCCAGGGACCCTGTAACATGCAGCCAAAGCCTATATCACCTTAATCCTTACTACTGTTTTCCTGGGCTTCTTCCTATTCTACTGGGTGGTCACATCTCTGGGTTTGCCAGCACCTTTACTCCCTCCACTCAAGATGTGACTCCACTCTACCTTCCTACAGCCCCTACCCGTTGCAGGCTACTTGGCTATATACTGGGCATCACCTGCTCCTGAGCCTACTCCTAATTAGTGGTCAACTCCTTGGTTCCTCCTCCAGGTGTGCACAGGGAAGTTAATTGGCCACCTTAACCCCTTCAAGCCAGTGTAGAGTGGACTCCCCATTATGCTGACACTTAAAGTTTGATTAAAAATCATTTATTGATTTATCAAATAAATTCAAAATGGAAGATTTACATGACAACATTAATGTAAACTTTAACGTGTCTATTTCAAGAGAGCATTGAAATAGAACTTTAGCATTAAGGACTTGATCTCAAACACCTGGGAGCATGAGTAAGTGAATAATCCCCACTGTGTTCATGAGGCACAAGCTCAAAGTTATGATGCCAGGACTCTTCTATGGTTTTAAGATTAATTCAAAAAGAAAGAACAAAGTAAGATGAATTTGCATAACTCATCAAAGTTATGATGCCAGGACTCTTCTATGGTTTTAAGATTAATTCAAAAAGAAAGAACAAAGTAAGATGAATTTGCACCCTTGTTAGCAGTTTCAGAAACAACAAAAGCCTCCCTCCAGAAAGCAGGAAGGAGGGAGAGAGGTTCTCTTGTGTTCACTTCAATAAATGTGAGATAGAGACCACTGAGAGGGTATGATAATATATATGGATGTTCCTGACAAGAATTGCTTGAGTCTGAATACAAAGAGTGTGAATGACCTCTTCACCTGCAAGTTAGAACTGACTCTGGATCAAGTGCAGGACAGTGGAGCTTCCTTGGTGTTGCTCTTTCTATACTAGTTTCCAGGTAATCACACTGACTCATAGGTGGGCAAACTATGGCCCGAGGGCCACATCCGGCCCTCCAGACATTTTAATCCAGCCCTTGAGCTCCATCAGGGAGCAGGGTCCAGGGCTTCCCCACTCCAGCGCTCCAACCGGGGAATGGGGCCGGGATCTTGCCCCACTCCACATGGCTCCCCGAAGCAGTGGCATGCATAGGGGCAGCCAAGGGGCTCCGCATGCAGCCTCTGCCCCAATCGTTGCCTCTGCTGCTCCCATTGGCTGGAACCATGGCCAGTGGGAGCTTCAGGGGTGGTTCCTGCAGACAGGGCAGCATGCAGAGTCACCTGGCTGTGCCACCATGTAGGAGCTGGAGGGAGGACATGCCGATGCTTCTGGAAGCTGCTTGAGGTAAGCGCCACCTGTAGCCCGCACCCCTGACCCCCTCCTGCACCCCAGCCCTGATACTTGTCCCACCCTCTGAACCCCTTGGTCCCAGCTCAAAGCACCTTCCTGCATCCCCAAACCCTCATTCCCAGTCCCACCCCAGAGCCTGCATCCCTAGCCAGAGCCGTCCCACCACACACACTCCAAACCCCTGCCCCAGCCTGAAGTCCCCTCCCACACCCTGACCTCCTCATTTCTGGCCCCACCTCAGAGCCTGCACCCCAAACCCCAATTTCGTGAGCATTCATGGCCCGCAATACAATTTCCATACCCAGATGTGGCCCTCAGCCCAAAGGTTTGCCCACCCCTGCACTAACATCTTTAACAAGTTAACTCACTTTAAAATAATAAATCTGCATTTCAGTACAGACCCAGTATGTCTAACTCTTGCACTTATTTAGCCCACTGCATTAAGTTTTTCTATTCACAGGTTAGTGACCTAATTATCTCAAACTGGAAAATTGAATTTCTATGTAAAGAAACTGTTAACAGCTGTTTATAGAAGAGGAACATGTTTTTAGTCTTTGGAAGACTACAAAAATTATTCCTGTAAAGCCCTGACTGAAAACTAGGATTGTACTTTACACAGGGCATTTCTTGAAGTTGGATTATTTTCTCCTGATTGTAAAAGAGTTATTTTTCCAGCACCATCAATGGTCTTGATCTGTATAGAAGAGAAGAATTTTGGACCCTGCCCCAACAAGCTTAAGCAACACATTTCTAGATCTGGGTGCCAAGTATTAAGGGTGAAACCTTGCCCCCTTGAAGTCAATGGGAGTTTAGTCATTGACTTCCATGAGACTCATATTTCACAATATTTAATGCCATATTTTGGTATGTAAATAAAATGGTTTGGTTTTCAAAGATGCCCCCTGCACCTACAGCTTCAGTGGCAGTTGTGGGTACTCAAAACCTCTGAAAACCATAATACTTATTTAGATAAGTGCATACAGTCATGTGAGCAGACCCCTGCATATGCCTGGAGCCCGATGGAAGCTTTTCTTGGTCACACTTTGTGTTAAGTCTGTGCATTTATAAGTAGTTTATAAAGACTAATACATTATTTGTGTTTTAATAGGTGATCAATCAAGTGTTACTGGTTGCTTATGTCATCCAACAGATCAGTAAGTTGCTTATAACCATGGCTTATTACTATCTATAAACCCTTTTACCCATATAGTTAAAACAAATTCTGGTCATGTGTTAGTCATTTATTAACCCTTTATCAATGTAATCTTAAGAGTGATCCATTTATTTTAAAAGTGGTTTACCTTCATGAAATTATATGGATTTTGCCTAATGTTATCTTTTTGTTATTAGTAGCTGTTTCTTCTGCACAATTTTTCTTTTGACATTCAGGGTTTTTTCCTTTTTTATTAAAATCCCAAACATGCAGGATTACATAAATAGTGCTGTACCAAGACAGACTTTTTAATATAAAGGCAAACCTTCTTCTTCGAGTGATTGCTCCTATGCATTCCATGTAGGTGTGCGTGCCGCGCGTGCACGGCTCTTCGGAACATTTTTACCCTAGCAACTCCGGCGGGCCGGCTGGGCGCCCCCTGGAGTGGCGCCGCTATGGCGCTGGATATATATCCCAGCCGGCCCGTCCGCTCCTAAGTTCCTTCTTACCGCCCGTGACGGCCAGTTGGAACAGTGGAGTGCTCTCTGTCCTCCACAACCCTAGCGTTTGCTAATTTTGTCTGTATATAGTTGATTTAGTTAGTTAGTACAGTTTAGGTATAAGGGAATAAGGAGGGTTTACCCCCCTTTTTCCGCAACCGGTGCGGGCTCATGCCCAAGGCACCGGGCTTTAAGCCCTGCGCGTCTTGCCAGCGGCACATGCCTGTCGGGGATCCGCACGACTCCTGCCTGCGCTGCCTCGGAGAGACTCACCGTATGGATAAGTGCCCTATCTGTGCAGCCTTTAAGCCCAGGACACGAAAGGAGCGGGACAGTCGCCTAAAACAGCTCCTCATGGAGACAACGCTCCAGCCCCCGGCACCGCCCGCGCCGGCGCCGAAGTCTTCATCGGCGCGCAGCGCACCGGCAGCCCCTAGCCGCTCCGGCACCGAGGCTCCTCGTCATCCGCAAGCGGCACCAACAACCCGGCACCGCTCCCTCTCACCATCGAGGAAGTGTAAGCCAGCGAAAACAGCTGCAAAGACCCATGCTGAGGGTCCTATCGCCCAGCCACCTCCACCACTTCCGGTACCGGCTGTGGCCGTGCACAGGCCGTGCACTGTGCCGTTGACTCCGGCGCCGCAAGGGCCGTCGAGTCCGGTACCACCCTGCTCCCCGGCACCGACCGCGGTTGAACCGCAGCTGCCATCCACGCCCGAGACTTTCTCGACGGCGAGGGAGCTCATCGAGCTCACAGAGGCACCGAGCCTCCGGCCCCTGGCACCGCCAGTGCGGGCTGTCGTGTCAGCGGGTAAGCCGGCTATGATGCGGCCCCCTACACTGGACGGACGAAGTAGACGGCGCTCCAGGTCCCGGTCTCGCTCCCGGTCCCGACGCCGGTCACCGTCGCACCGCTCGAGATCCCGGCACCGCTCACCATCACGGTACCGGTCGCCTTCTCGACGCCGGTCGCAGTCCCGGTACCGCTCAACATCGCTGTACCGGTCACGCTCGCGGAGACGCTCCCGGTCCCGATCGCCTTCCCGTCGGCACCGACGAAGGTCCGATTCCCGGCACCGGTCCCGGCACCATGACTCACGGAGCCGCTCCCAGCACCACCGGTCGAGATCCCGGTCGAGCTCCCGGCACCAGTCGAGCTCCCGGCACCGGTCGAGCTCCCGGCACCGCGGCGGTCGATGGTCTCGTTCGCCATCTCGGCACCGCGACGACCGGCACCGATCCTCGGCACCATCCGGAGACAAATGGCTGACCTCGACGGCGCAGTCTATCAGCGCCTCTGCACCCCCGTGGCCATCTCGACACTCATCGGTCGCTTCGGGGACTGGCAGCGATGCTCATCTTCCGGCTGCCCCGCAAGGTCAAGCCCAGGGTGCGCAGCAGTGGGGCTTCTGGGTCCCCTGGGCCCAATACGAAACTCAAGGGATGTCTTTCCCTCTGAGGGCCCCCACCTCCGAACACAGGGTACCGGAGGCCACGATAAGCAGACCGCCCCCTTCTCCACCAGGTTCGGCTCAGTTGCCACCTGATTCCCAGAGACATCCTCAGCCCGAGTCAGCTGCCCACGCCTTAGAAGAACCACCCGCGGAGGCAGTGGTTCAAGGCCTATCCTCGTCGTCTTCACCGGACGAGGCGGTGGCCGGGGCTGCTACAACAGACCCTCCACCAATTGACTTGCGGGCCCATCAGGACCTTCTTCGCCGGGTGGCGAAGGCTATCGACCTCCCCGTGGCGGAGGTCATGGAGGACGAAGACCCGGTGACAAATGTGATTGGAGCGGAAGCTCCAGTGCGGGTGGCCTTGCCGTTCATCCGCACCATTCAGAAAAATGCCACTACCATCTGGCAGTCACCGGCGTCCGTTCCTCCCACCGCCTGCGGGGTCGAAAGGAAGTACTCCATCCCCCCTACGGGGTATGAGTACTTGTATACTCATCCTGCCCCAGACTCGTTGGTTGTCCAGTCGGTCAACGACAGGGAGAGGCATGGCCAGCCCGCCCCAGCGCCAAAGTCCAGGGAGGCGAGGCGTATGGATTTGTTGGGCCGCAAGGTCTACTCTGCAGGCGGTCTCCAGCTCCAGATCGCCAACCAGATGGCCCTCCTCGCCAGGTACACCTTTGATATCATGGTGTCCCTGGCGAAATTCGCAGAGCTGGTACCAACAGCCTCCCGCCAGGAGTTCTCGGCGCTGTTGGAAGAAGGGAAAAAGTCTTCCAGGTCCTCCATCCAGGCCGCTCTCGACTCGGCGGACTCGGGTGCAAGAACCCTGGCCTCAGGAATGACCATGAGGCGCATCTCCTGGTTACAATCCTCCACACTGCCGCCCGAGGTGCAGTACACCCTGCAGGACCTGCCCTTCGATACCCAGGGTCTGTTTTCTGAAAAGACTGATTCCAGAATCCAGACCCTGAAGGACGGTCGCATAGCCATCCGCACTCTGGGGATGCATACACCTGCAACCCAGCGCAGGTCGTTCAGGCAGCAACCCTACCGGTTTAATCAGCCCAGGTCCCGTCCCTATAACAGCCGACGGCCAGGCCTGAATCGCCGTAGACCATCGGGCAACCAGCGTAACCAAACCCATCCGTCTTCCAAGGCCCCCCAGGGCCCCAAGCAGGCGTTTTGATGGGACGCCCGAGGACGGCCCATCAGTCTCTGTACCGGATCCTCTCCTTTTATTTTACAACTGCCTTTCCCATTTCCTTTCGGCGTGGTCCCGAATAACAATGGACAACTGGGTGCTTCAAACAATCCAGTCTGGTTACCGCCTTCAATTTGTTTCGCCCCCTCCTTCCCACCCGCCTTCCCCGTCCCTCTTCAGGGACCCCTCTCACGAGCAATTCCTCTTACAAGAGGTCGAGACTCTGTTGAGCTTGGGTGCCATAGAGGAGGTGCCCCACGACATGCGGGGCAGGGGATTCTATTCCCGATATTTTCTCATCCCCAAAGTGAAAGGAGGCCTACGTCCAATACTGGACCTCCGCGAGCTCAACAAGTACCTGCTCAAGCTCAAGTTTCGCATGGTCACCCTGGGGACCATCATTCCCTCCCTGGATCCGGGAGACTGGTTTGCCGCCCTCGACATGAATGACGCGTACTTCCACGTCGCGATTTATCCTCCCCATCGACGCTACCTGCGTTTTGTAGTCAACAACGCGCATTACCAGTTCGCAGTGCTGCCATTCGGCCTATCCACCGCGCCGAGAGTTTTTACCAAGTGCATGGCAGTGGTTGCCGCAGCCCTCCGCCGTCGTCATATACACGTTTATCCGTATCTCGACGATTGGCTGGTTCGCGGAACGTCCCAGCGGCTGGTAACGGACCAGATGACAGAAATCCTGTCTCTATTTCGACACCTCGGTCTTCTCAACAACGCCGAGAAGTCCACCTTGACTCCGTCTCAGCGGGTGGAGTTCATTGGAGCGGTTTTCGACTCCAATTTGGCCAGGGCCTGCCTCCCGCGATCGCGGCACCAGACGATGGTCTCCATCATCCGAGACCTCCTCACCTTTCCCACGACAACGGTTCGGTCCTGCCTCCGCCTCCTGGGCCATATGGCGTCCTGTACGTTTGTCACCGCGTACGCGAGACTCCACCTTCGCCCGTTCCAGTCCTGGCTGGCGTCGGTGTACCGCCCACATTGTGACCCCATCGACATGGTGGTCACGGTCACGAAGCCCACCCTCGAGTCACTCAGTTGGTGGCTGGACCCAGAGGTGGTGTGTGCAGGAGTCCCGTTCCACCCTCCTCGCCCATCCGTCACGCTGACCACAGATGCCTCAGCGCTGGGGTGGGGGGCTCATCTGGGCGACCTTCACACCCAAGGTCTTTGGTCACCCCAAGAGCTCGCTCTTCACATCAACGTCCGGGAGCTAAGAGCGATCCGTCTGGCGTGTCAAACCTCCGCACCCGCCTGCAAGGCCGCTGCGTCGCGGTGTTCACGGACAACACGACGGCAATGTTCTACGTGAACAAGCAGGGCGGAGCCCGCTCCTCCCTCCTCTGCAAGGAAGCGATGGTCCTGTGGAACTTCTGCATGACCCACTCGATTCACCTAGAAGCGTCCTTTCTCCCAGGAGTGCAGAACACGCTAGCGGACCACCTCAGCAGGTCTTTCCTCGCCCACGAGTGGTCCCTTCGACCGGACGTGGTACACACGATTTTCCAACGGTGGGGCCTCCAAGGAGAACAGGAAGTGCCACCAGTTTTGTTCCTACCAGGGTCGCTCTCCGGGCTCCCTGTCGGACGCCTTCCTGTACTCCTGGACAGATCACCTCCTTTACGCCTTTCCTCCGTTCCCGCTCGTCCACCGAGTGCTGCTCAAACTTCGGAGGGACCAAGCCCGCCTAATACTCATCGCTCCAGCCTGGCCGAGGCAGCATTGGTACACCCTGCTGCTCGAGCTCTCCGTTCGGGAGCCCATTCCCCTCCCAGTGTGGCTGGACCTCATCACACAGGACTTAGGCAGACTCCGCCACCCGGACCTGCAGTCCCTCCATCTCACAGCTTGGTACCTACGTGGCTGACCCAGGCGGAGAGAGGCTGTTCCGCGGCAGTACAGCGAGTCCTGCTTGAAAGCAGAAAGCCTTCCACCCGCTCCACTTACCTCGCGAAGTGGAAGCGCTTTGCCCTCTGGTGTGATCAACGAGGCCTCAATCCCTTCGTAGTCCCTCTTTCTACAATCCTGGACTACCTCTGGTACCTTAAGGAGCAGGGTCTCGCGGTCTCCTCCTTAAAGGTACACCTGGCGGCCATATCCACCTTTCGCCCATCAGTAGACGGCCGATCCATCTTCTCCAGCCAGATCGTTTCCCGCTTCCTGAAAGGCCTGGACCGGTTGTACCCGCCCATATGGCGTCCTACCCCGGCCTGGGATTTAAACCTGGTTCTGGCCAAGCTTATGGGAGCCCCCTTCGAACCTTTGGCCACGTGCTCCCTCCTCTACCTGTCATGGAAGACGGCCTTCCTCGTCGCTATAACTTCAGCGAGACGAGTGTCCGAGCTTCATGCCCTAACAGTTGGTCTACCTTACACCATCTTCCATGCAGACAAGGTACAGCTTCGCCCGCACCCGGCCTTCCTCCCAAAAGTAGTCTCGGTCTTCCATGTGAATCAAGAGATCTTCCTCCCGGTCTTCTGCCCGAAGCCGCATGCCTCACCTCGGGAGCAACAGCTTCACACCCTGGACGTCCGCAGGGCCCTCGCTTTTTATATCGAGCGGACGAAGCCCTTCCGGCGTTCGACCCAGCTGTTTGTAGCGGTTGCCGATCGCATGAGAGGCGAGCCGGTCTCCTCGCAGCGGATTTCCTCCTGGGTAACGGCGTGTATCCGGACATGCTACGAGCTTGCTCGTGTGCCACCATACCGCTCACTCGACGAGGGCGCAAGCCTCATCGGCTGCCTTCCTGGCTCATGTCCCCATCCAGGACATCTGTAGAGCGGCCACCTGGTCTTCTGTCCACACCTTTGCTTCCCACTACGCGTTGGTGCAGCAATCCAGAGACGATGCAGCCTTCGGCTCCACAGTCTTGCACTCTGGCACGTCTCACTCCGACCCCACCGCCTAGGTAAGGCTTGGGAATCACCTACATGGAATGCATAGGAGCAATCACTCGAAGAAGAAAAGACGGTTACTCACCGTAGTAACTGTTGTTCTTCGAGATGTGTTGCTCCTATCCATTCCAGACCCGCCCTCCTTCCCCACTGTCGGAGTAGCCGGCAAGAAGGAACTGAGGAGCGGACGGGCCGGCTGGGGTATATATCCAGCGCCATAGCGGCGCCACTCCAGGGGGCTCCCAGCCGGCCCGCCGGAGTTGCTAGGGTAAAAATGTTCCAAAGAGCCGTGCACGCGCGGTGCGCACACCTACATGGAATGGATAGGAGCAACACATCTCGAAGAACAACAGTTACTACGGTGAGTAACCGTCTTTTCTATCAGACAAGTACAAGTAGATTCACAAGAGGATTTAGGCCCATTACCTGCCACTTTAGTCACCTAAATCCCAGAATCAGGCCCTATTGGGATTCAATCCCCTCCCCTGACTCAGCTGCTGTCAAACTCTGTAGGTGCCTAAACTCACACGGAGCCTAAGATTTTGCAGTGAGTTCCCTAGGCACCTAAGTTTCGGCATGAATGCATGCACACTTCAGCAATGCGTGAACTAGGATAATATAAGTGTTCTGCTGCCTAACTCCCTAGCAGGACCTGATCCAGTAAGCATGCTCAGAGCTTGCCTACCAGACTGGGTCCTTATAGGACAAAATGACTGGGGGAGCTGGGGTCAGAGGAGGACCTCCCACAGAACTTTTAGCCCACTCATTCGTGTATTTTAGCCCACTCATTCGTGTAATGTGGGAGGGGAAAAAGGGGATTTGAACAGGATTCTGATGCCTCTCAGGTAACTGCCCTAGCCACTGGTTTACAGGATGTTCTTATGTGGGGGCTCACTCAGTCTCCTTTGTTGAAGCTGTTCCACTGTGCATAAATAATTTTCTAAAAGAGTCATTGAGCAGGTAACCTGGATCCTGAGTCTTACACCTCCCAGATGAGTGCTCCAACCACCAGATTACAGTCTCCATCTCCCCACCCCTGCCCCAATGACTGTCATTTATCCACAGTGCAACAGTTTCAACAAAAGAAACAAAGACCCCACATCAGAATACCCCATAGCCCAGTGGTCAAAATGAACAAGGTGATTGAGATCCTGTGCATATGCTAACAGGTGCCCCCCGTTCTAACATCAGACCTGAATCTGGGAATTTCATTGATTTAATTTTTTTAATTCTGATTGAGATGGGAATGATGCTCAGATAAGAATAGTCCAAGTGGTTACACAAACCGGAGGGAAATCAATTCTGCATATCTCACACAGGAGCAGTCCAGAAACTAGTAGAACTGTCAGACTTGAGGAGAGATTGCATATAGGAGATGACTGGCTTTTGCCAGCCTGAAGACTGAACCGGGGAACGTTCGCCCTAAGAGGAAGAGAAGCAGAGAGAATGTTGCTGCCCTTAGGCTGGATCCAATACTTGTATCATTTTAGTTACAGTTGAGAGTATTCCAGCCAACACAGTGTATTTTATGGATGTAGCAAAAGAGCTGGAAGGGGAAGCTTTTGTCATTCCCAGAAGGCTACAGAGCCTGTGAAAGTCACAATTAGATATTAGCTAGTTAAATATGAATGTTGAATCAGTTTTAGTTAATAAGGGAAAGAACAGAGGCAAAGCTCACGGAGATGAAGCTACATAAATATCTTAAAGTTCATGGTTTAGATATGAGTCAGGCAAAAAACTGTAAATTTTCTTTTCAGAAGAGTACTACAGAGCTATGAACTGTGCTTCACCCAAGAGTTAAGGCTTGAAGTGCATGAAGGGCAGTATAATATGAATAAGGCATAATTTTCTGTGGTATCCTGGCTATTACTACTGATTATGTATTGTATTTCAGGAGTGCCTCAAGGCACCACCAAGTACCTTCTCAGCCAGTAGAGGTCAACTCTCCAGAGAGAAGTCAAGTTATGCTGGTGGGCCAGTGTGAGGAGCACTGCTCATGCTATACCTTTCTGTGAATGAAAAGGACCACAATTTCCAAGGCTGCCAATCCGGCACCTTTCAAGAGCACTAAATTTCATTTTTAAAAAGATACTAGATAAAAACAAAGGTTTGACAGTAATGGATCTTTGGATTAAGTCCCTACTCCAATGATACTGCAACCTAAAGTAAAAATACTGAAATATGCAAAGATAATATTTGTTAGTCTGTTCATAAAACTTAGTCTGGGTTCATATTTTTTTCACCGCATAGCTGGCACTACAGCTAACCTGATAGAGGCACCAAGGGCTGAATGGTTTCTGAACCGCTGTCACACCTAAAGTAGTGTAAAGTGGTTGTACCTGTCCATTGGATAACAGAAGACTTAAAAAAATAATATATGGAGATGTACCTATTGCATAGAACTGGAAAGGACCCTGAAAGGTCATTGAGTCCAGCCCCCTGCCTTCACTAGCAGGACCAAGTACTGATTTTGCCCCAGATCTTGAAGTGGCCCCCTCAAAGATTCAACTCACAATTCTGGGTTTAGCAGGCCAATGCTCAAACCACTGAGCTATCCCACTCCCCAAGACTTGAGTCACCAGAGCTGTCAGTCTGGGCCCAATTCAGCAATGTGCTTAAGTATATGATTAAGTCTATCCTTATTCAGCTAAGCACTTAATTTTAGCACATCTTTTGATCTGTATTACTCACCTGTCTCCTAGAGGAGATAGAGGTTAAAAGCACTCAATGCTTGTAAAGTGCTTTGAAATCCTTGCATAAAAAAATTACACACCATAGACCTGATCCAAAGCCCACTGAAGTCAATCAAAAGTCAGTAGAAGTCTTTTCATTATGCATCACATATGAAAAGCATTAATAATTCATGTGTGTCCATATTAAAGTTATACATGGAATTTCCTAACTTACAGAGAGTTGGATGCAATGCAGGGGAAGTTCTGCATTAGACTTCATCATCACAGTTAAACATGAATTGATCACAGAATTGCTTAGGTGCAAGTGCTCATAACTTGGTTATATCTATGTGCAAACAAAAATTCCAAACTCGTAATTTACATACTTGGATATATGTATATTTACATACTTGGATATATACTTGGTGCTTTAGGTGGTCCAATTTCACAAAGCTCAAAACAATGAGCCAAATCAGTTGGGAGAAAGTTTAAACAGAAAAATGTGAGTTGATAATTGGGAACTATTTAAGAACATTTTGCTAGATACCCAAAAAGCCACAATCATGAAAGGTCACACTGGTTTAAAGCCAATCTGGCTTAGAAGGGAAGTGAAAGCAGCTATAAAAAAAATAAAACAACTGGTAGAAGTTGCTGGTATTAAATGTAAATCAGAAGCTAGGAATTGTATAAAAATTCAAGAAACGAACACAAGTTGAAATCTATGGCCAACAGCATTAAGGACAAGAAGTTTTAGCACATTGGAAACAAAAGGAATCCCCAAAGTGATATCAGTCCATTACTAGAAGAAAATGGTATAATTGTCAATAATAATGCATAAGTGTTCAATAAATATTTGTTCTGTATTTGAAAAAGCCAAATGATGTAGGCATATCATATGAAGTACTTCCCATTCCAACAGTAACTAAAGAGGATGTTAAACAGCTAAACTAAACAATGACTAAAGCTAGACATTTAAGTCAGCAAGTCCAGAAAACTCAAATCCAAGAGTGTTAGAAGATTCATCTTGGATAATTATAGACCTGTCAGCCCAACCTCTCTCCAGCAAGATAAGGGAGCAGCTGATATAGGACTCAATAAAAAATAAAGGAGGGTAATATAATTAATGCCCATCAATATGGGTTTATGGAAACTGGATCCTGCTAGGCTAACTTGATAGTTTATTTTATGAGATTAGAAGTTTGGTTGACAAAAGGTAACAGCATTGATATAATATTCTTAGATTTCTGCAAGGCATTTGACTTGGTGACTTGGGAGCTTTTAATTAAGAAACTAGAACAATACAAAGTCAACATGGTATACATAAAATAGATTAAAAAGTAGTTAATGCATAGGCTTCAAAATGTAATGGTAAATGAGGACTCATCTAGTGGGATCCTGCAGGGATGGGTTCTTGGCCCTGTGTTATTCAACATTTTTATCAGTGAGCTAGAAAAAAAATATCATTGCTGATAAAGTCCACAGGTCACAAAAAATTGAGGGAGACAAATTAAATCACAGGGAACAAGTCACTGATCTTGGTAAGCTAGGCACAAGCAAAACATAAGCAATTTAATTCAGCCAAATGTAATATATGTCTGGATACAAAGAATGTAGGCCTTCCTTACAGCATGTGGGACTCTCCTGGAAAGCAGCAGCTCTCAGAAGGACTCAAGGGTCATGCTGGATAATCAGCCGAACATGAGATACCATGTGATGCTGTGGCAAAAAGGGCTAATATAATCCTTGGATGTATAAACAGGGCAATCTGAAGAAGGAGTAGGGATAGGTTATATTTCATACTGGTGTGACCACTGCTGTAATACTGTGACAAGTTCTGGTGTCCACAATTCAAGAAAGACATTAATAAGTTACAGATGGTTCAGAGAAGAGCTACAAGAATTATTAAAGGATTGGAAAACGTGATAATGAAAGACTCAGTCTGTTTAGTTTTACTAAGGAGTGACTTGATCACAGTCTATAAGTACTTACATAGGGACAGAAATTTGATAGAGGGTTCTTCAGCTTAGCAAACAAAGGTATAATAAGATCAAATGGTGGGGATTTGAAGCTATACAAATTCAGGTTAGAAATAAGGTGGTGGGTTTTTTTTGTTTATTTTTGTTTTTTTTACAAGACAGGGAGAGTAATTAACCACTGGAACAACTTAACAAGGGTTGCTATGGATTCTCCGACACTGGCAATTTTTTAAAATCAAGACTAGATGTTCTTCCACAAGATATCTTCTAGTTCAAACAGGAAATAATTCCAAGATGTTCTATGGCCTGTGCTATACAGGAAGTCAGACAAGCTGATCACAATGATCCCTTCTGGCCAGGGGCGGCTCCAGGCCCCAGCACGCCAAGCGCGTGGTTGGGGCGGCATGCTGCAGGGGGCGCTCTGCCGGTTGCCGGGAGGGCAGCAGGCAGGCAGCCTTCGGCGGCATGCCTGCGGAGGGTCCGCTGGTCCCACGGCTTCGGTGGACCTCCTCCAGGCGTGCCTGTGGGAGGTCCACCGGAGCCGCGGGACCGGTGACCGGCAGAGCGCCCCCTGCAGCATGATGCCCCAACCACGCGCTTGGCGTGCCGGGGCCTGGAGCCGCCCCTGGCCAGAAGGGATCATTGTGATCAGCTTGTGCTTGGGGTGGCGAAATGTCTAGAACCGCCCCTGCTTCTGACCCTGGAATCTAGGGGACATGGTTAGGTACTGATATACGTATTTGCTTCATCTTTATTAAGTGATTGGTCATGTAGCCAGGATTTGTTTTAAAACAACATTTTCCGTCTATTAGTTCTCTATGACCTTGATCATAAAAAAATACAAAAAAAAAAAATTTAGTTACCAATGAAATTTCAACTGCTCCTTACAGTGACTAAGATACAACAATGCTTCTCTATGTGTTGAATAGGATAATAGTTTTATCTGTATGCTACTGCTGATTTTATTTAATGGAGATTGACATCTATCATAGACCCTTTACTGCTGTGATCTCATATTTAGCATAATGTTTCCATTTCTAAAATTAATTGGCTTTCTTTCAATCTTTTTAACAAGATTTTTATCCTAACATTGAATTGTTTCCAGTATTCAGCTGAGAAGCTGGGTAACATTTTATGATTTATTACTGAAAAAAGTGACATTGACTTTATCCTTTCAAGTGTAATCCTTTTAAGTCATCTTGGTTTTAATGGCAGCTGTTTGCTTAGACTTTCAGAACAATTTGCAGAGACATGGAATAGGTTAGCTGGAAAAATGTGGTCTCAAATGACATATTCAGGACCATTACAGTAATGTGATATTATAGCATGTTGTAACATAATCAGTCCCCCAAGAATCTAGAATTTTGTGCTAAATAATCGTGTTTTCTGTCTCTATTAGATGGGCTAAGGAGATAGAGTTCAGATACAGCCTAATTTATTGTAAGGTTTGAGTCTAAGGTTAAGTCAGTACAAGCTTTCAGTGGTAAAATCCTGCAAGCTTGCAAATCCTGTGAGATAGTCTAGTTTCATATGACATCCACCCTGAGACAAAGTTTTGGCTGCATTGAAGATGGAGTTGGAATCTAGGCATCAACTGTTTTTGGATACAACGTAAAGTAAAAACAGATTTAGCTTCAGAAATTATAAACTCATCTTCTACTTCACTCTTTCTTGACCCTATCATCTAAAATTAAAAGGGGTTCAGAAGTGAGGCTCCATTTTGCCCACATCTAACACCAACCTTTTCTTAGAGAATTTGATAAAGAAGCTATGTTGACATTGCTTAGTGACTTTTAGAAATGATAAATGCTATAGAGCAGGGGTTCTCAAACTTCATTGCACCATGATCCCCTTCTGACAACAAAAAATTACTACATGACCCCAGGAGGAGGGACCAAAGCCTAAGCCCAGCCAAATCCCCCACCCCGGGAGTGCCAGGCAAAGCCAAAGCCCAAGCCCCACCACTCTGGGTGGAACCAAAGCCGAAGTCCAAGGGCTTCAGCCCCAGGCAAGGGCCTGTAACCTGAGCCGCGCCCCCCAGGACCGAAGCTCTCTGGCTTTGGCCCTGGGTGGTGGGGCTCGGACTTCAACCCTGGGCCCCAGCAAATCTAAGCCAGCCCTGGCAACCCCATTAAAATGGGGTTGCAACCCACTTTGAGGTCCAGACCCACAGTTTGAGAACTAAATCCTTTAAAATTATAGATTTTCCTCATTGTTCATAATTTTATGGATTAATTTTTGGAGCCTCTAAATAACAAATACTTAACGTAGAGTCTAGAGAAAAGTGGTCAAATAAATAAAGTGGCTAGTGCTGCATTGAAACACCCTTTTAAGGTTTGTTATTATCTTTCTAAGTATTTCAGTCCAACTGATATGTTCACTTTACTGCATACTATGTGAAAAATGACAGTATTTTTTCTTTAGCAATAAGTTTACTATGAATGTTGGATAATGCTTTAAATTGCTATATTAAAAGGTAACATTTTCTTTATTATAGTCTTATAGTGATGAGCCAAAGTCCTAGATACAGACCACAACTGCAAACAAACATGGAAGTTTGGTCATTAACGTCAGTGAGGCCAGATTTTCACCCTGCAACAGTAAAAATTTGACAAATGTATTTTAATCCTTAAATCTTAAAAGCACGTAAGCATAGTCAGGATATAGTTCTGTTGTTCAGACTTTCACTCTTAAACATTGGAGCTTCTGATGTTTCATTTGATTTGAGTGGTCACCACTAGCCAACATTTACCACATGATTGATCTAACCTCGTTATCTCTAGCTTGCTTCTTGCTTGCTTATATATACACACCTGTCCCTGGAAATTTCCACTGCTTGCATCCGAAGAAGTGGGTATTCACCCCCGAAAGCTCATGCTGCAAAACTTCTGTTAGTCTATAAGGTGCCACAGGATTCTTTGCTGCTTCTACATTTACCACATGGTGGTGTTGACATACCACAGTATTTCCCTGATATTAGTTCCTTCCTATTCTAATTATAGTATCTCAGAAGATGTTGTGTCACAGCTTTATAGTGTTGCCATAGTAATGGTGACCACCACTATCAGTGGTAACTGCCAAATATACTAGTTCCATCTCTGTGTGCACAGTGCTGTCAATAAAGTCCCTAAATTAGCTACTCTAATGGGAGCTCAAGCAAAAGATTTGCTCCTCCGTGAATAAGAAACTGAAGGAGAGAAAAAGGGGGGCACCTCAGTGTCCACTCCGTTTTTATGCAATTGTAATGCCACTGCCTTTAGTGGCCATTAAGGTCCTGTGTAGAGAGGCAGAGCAACTCAAAGTCCTGCCTTCTCATCAACACTGTCACCAGGCTATTGCCTGGTGAGCCAGGATGACCTGACCACCACAAAAATGGTGTGAGGAGGAAGCCAGAGACTGTTACTGTTCTTAAAAAGGTGTATCAATATTTACTTTACCAGAGTTTTACACATTTTTTTTTTAGTCTCAGAGTCTACATTCAGCATGCTCAGTAGTTCTCAAGTGCAATTAAAGTCTTTTTTTTTCCTTTCAGGAACACATAGTTCAAGTCTTTAAAAGGGGGAAGTCCCAGCCAAACTCTCCCTGCTTATGTACCTTCCTTCTAAGAATCTGGCATGTTCTCCAATACTCTGTTCCACCCTGCTCCTGCGCTCCACTCTAGCCTTCTCCACACTCCCAACTTTCACCTTCTTTCAAGAGGAAACAGTACACCTTTCCAGGATTTGGCTCCCTTCCTCTGGAATGAGTTGAGTCTGTATTATACAGGCCCCAAATGACTCTCACTCCCAGCAGTCTGAGGGGATTTGGGTTGATTAGTGTCAGCTGGACCACCACAACTGTTTACCGCCCCCCCCCGCCCCTCCAGTTGACGGTTTGTTCTTTCACGAAAATATTAGCTTACAGTAGAGATAAACCAATACCAGTACTTTAGATATGAACTTCTCCAAAGTTTAGAGACATTTGGAACTTTGGATTTCAAGGCACTCTCTATACTTTTTATTCCAGGCTGGATCTCAAGCTGTGTTTTTTCCCCTCTGGTCCTTATTTTCAAAGTGTTCAATGGGCTAGGTTAGCAACTAAATACATCCTGGAGCCACCTTGGTCTCCAGTATTCTGAGTGAATTGCGATCAGACACTTCATCTGACAGAACCTAGGGCAAAACTGAAAGGCTTTCTAGGAGGATGATCCCGCCAATTAGATATTAGGCTGAGCCTGAAACTTCCCATTTTGAGTACAATGCAAGCTGTACCTCTCTGTACAGGTCTTCCCTTGAAAAGAAGACTGCTAGATAGATGGCAGCATCTCATTCATAGTCATCATCAAACAGAAAACAAAAACCCAAAACCAACCCTACAAAAAAATACTAGGGAGTCACATGATTCTAACCAGATTGAACTAATGCTTTATTAAGTCTTGCATTTAGCACCTAGCCATTAAGGCACTAGATAATTTAATATATCTATGAATTTCTAATGTAAGTTTAGATTAGACTAAATTATTTCAAATGAGTCCTTGAGCATTATAATTCCACGTCTTTTACCGGACTTTGTGTTATTCAATGGAATTCATTGTACAAGGCTTGAAAGCCCCTGTAGGATAGATGGGATATAAGGCTTCCAGGATTCAGGTTGGAGACTGGTTGGAAAGGACAGAACTACAATGGTCAAAATCTTACAAATACCAAGTTTGCAGAAAGTTCTTGAGAGCAGCTGACATTGTACGGTTTCCACCACTAGAGGCCAAAATCTTATGAAAATTACATTTCTGTGCTGTTGAATCCCAACATTGATTTCCAATACCTAATTTAGAATTGAGCACCACCTGCATAATTTATCCCTAGTTTATATCTCTGGATCCCACCTGCTAATATAGGGTGGTCAGCAGTCCATTCCATGACTCCTTAGTTGAGGCCAGTATTTAGGGAGAATCTGTGTGTGAGACTAGTTGCAACAGGCTTAATTAGCTTCTTTGGGAGACAAAGAACTGAAGAATCTGCTCTGCATTCAGCAGCCTTAATAAAGAATCACTTTTCTATTCAGCACAAAGTCCTGTCTTTTGTCTATTGCACGAAAAGTCTATAGCCAAGGAGAGGAATCAGTTATAAAGGACTGGGAAGCCTTTCTGCACAAAACAGTTTTGCTCAGTTTTCAGAGTATATTTCACAGATAACAGCATTACCAACCAGGAATGCCAACAGAGGATCTCTATTTAGGTGTCAGCTAATATTTCCATTCAGTTCAACATCTTGTGAGACTAAATATAGTTTCTAGTCACAGGTAGGATTTTTTTTTAAATCAAGCAAGCCTAAAGCTTACACTAATGGGTTAGATGGCAAGTTAGGCCCTATGAAAGTTGCACATTAGAAGTAGTTTTAAAATGAATTTAACCTTAATGGAAGAAGAGACTATTCATGGTCCATTTCTAATGTAAAAAAATCAATCATTTTCTCAAACTTGAAAGAAATACCATGTTCTCATCTCAATAATCCTAATCCTGACAGTTGCTCCTGGCCATGTTTCTCTCGGATGATTCTGAAAGGGACAAAGACATGAAAAACTTCTCATATGAAAGAGTACTCATGGGTATTAATATGACAGAGGACGAAGAGAAGAGTGTGGTCTTTGAAGAATGCTAGACAGTTTTCAAAGCTACCAACTTTTTCTTTTCCTAGAATTATTCTGTCAAAGATACTTAGCTTGGCTGTCACTTCTGCTTTACTAATGCCATATGTTTCACAGCCTGAATCTACAGATCCATCTCTGATATTGGTGTTGAATTTAGGATGTCGTTAAGTGCATACAGATCATTCCTTCTATACAATTTTAATCCTGTTCAATAAAACAAGTTATAGCTGTAAATTGTGAACTTTGAGTTAATTGATCTAGCAATTAGATTGGAGAGCAACTTTTCACATGGCACGTGCATCTCTTTCAATCCAATTTGTGATTGTGAGAAAAACAGATTTTTCATGTCATCATGAAAGTGTTTGTTCTAATAGCTGCAATGGTTTCACAAGACCATAGAATTAGATCATTTAGTGCAGCCCACTAACTCTAATACATTTTCTTGTGTTGGCCAAGTTTAGCTTTAAGTGCCTGTGGATAATCAAATTTCTATTGATTGATGTCATCACTTAAACCAAAGTATATATTTGAGGATATCATTCAGTTAACTGTTGTGTGGCCTGCATTTTGTGCAAATTCAGACTATATTAAAAAGCACAGATACAGAAACTGAAAGCCAGCCTATATTGACTCCAGAGGCTCTTCTTGTCCAACAATGTCAGTATTACCTTCAGATACTGTATATCATCCTCAGTTGAAATAATTTAGTCAGAACTTTAACAACTCTATCGGATGTCACCAACACGATTCAAAGTAGCAGCCTTCCTATAAACATCATCCTGGAGTAAACTTTCAAATATGGCATGATTCCTAGCAGTCTATCAATGAAGACTGATCTAATAACCAGTATCTCTCCCCCTCTCTCTAACATGTGGCACAGCATTGCTGTATGCAGAGATTCAAGATATTTGGATAGCTATGCATCCATAGCCATCTGATTTCATCAGAATAAAACCTGTCTCTCTTGTAAGATCCTTCTGAATTGGCAGCACATTCAAATACTGAAGACTATATTCAAGGGAAACAAAGTCTTAAGGGAGCAGTCCATTTCACCTGCAAAAAGCATGAATAATCAGGCTTTACCTGAGTTAAGGGGGTGAGAAGGTGGGATTGGGACAGTGAAATCTACCTTCAAGTCAAGAGCACAGGCATGAGGCTGCAGCTCAGCATTCCATAATGGCAACTCTATCTTGTAGGTTAGAATAGTGGCCGTTGCTCACCTGGATGTAGATGACAGGTAATAGGCACACTGGATCTTGCCATCTGTGGATCTGAAGGCTCATCCAGATGTTTCCCTGAACTTGATATATGACTTATCCTATTTCTTAAAATAAAGTTCTGTGGAAGGTTTGCTTTGGATCTCATTCTGTTAGTCTCAGAAAAACTCCTCCATTGGCATTATAGAAAGTTTTAAGTGGACACTGAATTGCTGTACCTATGCTGCACAAAAAAGCATACCTTGGCAAACAGTGTTAAATGCTACAGATTTCTAGCAACTTGACAGCCTTACTGTGAGTTATTTTGAGATGAAACATTTTCACAGCAGCCAATACACAGATAAGTCTAGTATTGGGAGAACTGAGTGCTTTATGGTGAACTTGAATGGCAACACCTGCACTGCACCAACTAAAATAAAATAAAAACCAGGCCTTAGCAAACAGTTCTAAGTAGTGCAGTTTTTCCAGGAACTTGCCGAGGCATGTTCAGGGGTACTGCTATGAAAAAAAAATAGCTTTCCAAATAACTCTGAAGTAGTTACTACTAGTAGTTCAGTAGTAGAACCCTTGTTTCCCAGAAACACACCCAAGTTTGATTACTGGCCAACAAAGGAGTCTTGCTAGTGAGGGAGACAGGGAAGCTACTCTCCTGACGGCAGTTTAATTTTTTCCTTGCTTTTTTGTAACTATTAAAAATGTTAACAAACCCCAACATAATAAAGTCTGCATATTTTTCCTATAGAACATTTATTCACCATATGCATTATCTCCAAATGCTATGGTGAGGGTTGAGAAACCTATTCCACTACCTAATGCTGGATTGTATTATAATTAAGAATACTTATTCTAGGAGATCTTTCTGCCAGCTCAGCTCTGAATTTTTATTAACACTTTTAGGCAAGATGGCACCAGAGATAAGGGGAAGTTAGGCCTAGTTTGCAAGAAGCTCATGCAAACCTTTTATTTGTCTTGATTTGGACACTTTCCAAAATTCAAAGTGAAATTGACCAGGAATCATCACATTGTGCCTGATTTTGTGTCATACTATGTGAGGTCACTAAGTTCCATGTGGTTTCCATGCCATACTTGCTGGAGCCCTAGAAGGCTCAGTCAATTTGCCCCCCACACGACTTCCAATGTTGGACTCTAACCTTAAAGAAACATGTACGCTTATGATCTGGAAACCAAAAACTGTTAGTCTTGGGACTTATCCACTAAAATCAATCCCATTTCAGTGGGCGACGGGTTAAGCTCTTACACAGCTGTACATGCAATACAATCCTTCACTTTCTTTGGAAAGACCTAGAGTTTGAGATACAGGCAAATTTACCTTAAAAAACCAAAAGACTTTGCTCCTAAGGAGAACACTAGCTAAATAACTGAAACATTTAAACTGCCCACACAGAACGCTATGTCATCCAGATGAAACAAAAGACAGGAAGATGGTTACTGCACATATTGATTATTACATCTTTCATCTTGGAACAAAATAAAATTACTCAAGGGAGAAATCTAGTAAACAAGAATACGGGAGGAACATGGGAAATCAATTTCTCATAACTGGGGGTAAGTCCTTCCTGAGGAAACTTTAAGGGAACCTAATTAGAAACATAATTGAAGTAGCAGGGCCAGGATCCTACAGATAAGCAATGGTGTTTCCAGAATTCAAATCTGGATTCCAGGATTTGCATAAATCTATTCCCCAAATAAGCACATTATAGCAACCCAGAGGGTAGATTTTTGATCATCTTCAGATCTAGAGCTACAAGTAGTCCTCACAACTTCACTTCCCCCTGGATTTTGACTTCTGCACATGGAATGATGGGGGATATGTCCCTTAGTTCATTGAGTCAACCATAATTAGACATTTACTCTTACCCAAGTAGTCAGTATTCTAGGCAGCAGGAACATAAACTTTTTCATAAGGTAGGTTATTAGTAGTAATGAACTCAAATCACAAACCTCAGATCCAGAATCAGATTCAAATCCAAACTTAAATCTCTTGAGTTATCGGCAATGTGGGGGCTTTCAACTGTGTTCTGAGTTGAGCCCTTGTTTTCTTTTAACCACCAAGTATTTTGATCAAATACATTCCATTTAAAACTTGTTTATTTAATCGAATAATTGTTTATATTCTCATTATAGCCAGCTGGATTAGCCAGCTGTTTAATGTGCCATTAACAGAGTTACTCTGTTTAGTATACCTAGGGCCCAGAGAGCTGCTTGATATTGTGGTCACAGAAATAACCATGCCTTGACTGCAGAATTATTTGTCAAATATATACTTTTGGATTATCATGTGCTTCTCTCTTCTCTGACAACAGCAGTGGTTTCAGCAGCATGGCCCCATCCTTTTCCCTTTGTTTCCTGGAAGGTTCAATAGGGGTAGGCCCTCCTCCCTTGCTCTTTGACAGCAATTATTAGGCAGACACTCACTTACCTAATAGTGGGTTCAGAAAGGAGATCAACAGCATCCCACTTCTTACCTACTCTGTCTGTAGCAGAGGTTTCAGGAAGGGAAGGCAAGGACAGCCCGTTCTTCATATTGCTGTGGAATATGTACTGTAGTCAGGTGCCATCCTAGGACATCCGCTTATGCCTGTAGAGCCCCTTCGTCAGTTTCCCTACATGTTCCCAGAAATAATGTACTCACAGCAAAAGGTCTTTAAGTAATATTCCCCCTCTCTTGAGGTCTAATTTATTAAATAGCTTTTGATACCCCTCCCAGTTCAGAATTTCACCCCTCCCCATCCTTACACTGCTTCCTTTTAAGTCCCAGCCTTCCTGGCCTGCAAATTTTCACCTCAAGTTTAGGAGATGTGTAGGCATCCAGCCATCCAGACCTGCATATTGGCTGATCAGCAACAATAGCCCCTTCTGACAGCCTCAGAGCCTCTCTTTCACTCTCCTGTCCAAGTAATCCAAGCAGTCTCTTAACCCTACTTAGGTGGGTCTAATAATCCCATATACCTGTTTGTACTTGGCTGGGAGAGAGGGGAGCCTTTTCCTGCCCACTTTATATGGCTCCTGGTCCCAGGCCCTTAAAGGAACAGTGGTCCTGGTTTTTCCTGCACTTTTTCTCTCCCAGCCATTGACTGTCAACAACCAACTTCCTCTCTCTCAATAACATATTTGGTTATTATAGATACCTAGAATGGGGTAACTGGCCTCTAACACCACCTTAAAGGACCATGACCCCATTACATGTACTTTTATGGGTATAAAGGTGCCACATATCTTTACTGCCTTTAGTGTGTTAGAATAGGATCCTTTTAAATGGGACATCCTCAAGCACAGCTTCATCCTGCAATGTGGCCTCTGGGTTTAGGAGTGAGGGCACCTACCCTGAAAAAGCTCTAAATGGTAGTGAATACAGCAGCTGTCTTTCTTAGCAACACATGTTGTCATGAACACATCATCCCAGTGCTCCACTCCTTGGACTAGCCTCCCAGTAAATACACAATCAATTCCATTTTCATATTCACATCCTTCCATGAATTTCGCACAAGAAGTGCCTACCCTTCTGCAACCATGTCGACAACTAGGAGGAGATTAGTGCAGAGAGGAAGGAGAACTTTAACAGGAACTGAAACAAGACTCTGGAACTTATGACCATCAGAGATTAAAATATGACCAGGGGCCTTATCCTTTCCAGAACAGAATACTAATCTCTTCTCTTTCACTTAGCTTCCCCATGAACCACTTGAGAAGTGATTCAGCCATTGAGACCAGGAAAGAGAATCCTAGTTCTCATTTAAAACTTTAAAAGGAAGTCTCTAGCTCTTAACCTTAAAAATAGAAATTTGATGCAAAAGGATTCAAAGGAACATGCAACTGGAATTCACTTCTACAGGAGGAGCTGGGAGCAGAGGGGAACCTAAAGAGTCAAAACATTCATGCTTTATGTAAATAAAGTCAGTTATATTTTGTGTGTAACCCAAAGTATCTCCATATTTACATAGTATACTGCTGCACCAAGTGGGAATATTGTAGCTATTCATGGCCACCTCTCTCCCAGCCAGTATCTACCTGTCTAGTACCAGCTGAAGAGCTGACACAGGAAGGACACATGGAGCCTTGTTCCCATCAACTGGGAAAGACCCAGTTCCCACCCAATCTCTCCCACTTGCCTAAAGCTGGTGTGTGTATATGGAAGAAGAGCTACCAGCAGTCCTATCACAGGATGATTTGCCTTTCACCACGGTTACCAGCAGATACCTCAAGTTAACTCTCTGCTACCATTGCAGGTGGCAGTAGTGGATCAAAAGCATAGGTTAGAAGACTAGAAGATAGGGTAGAAGGACTGATGTATTTGGAAGACTGCACAACTGATGGATTTGTTTGTGGTGGGGTGGACTGTTACATATACTGTTAAATGAGATGGACATTTCTGAAGGAACTCCTTTTTCAAATTATGGCAGCACATCATTGAGAAGGAAGACTGCTGCATTGGGGCACATAGGAAGCAAGTAATACCTTGGAAGCCATATAAAACACAGGCAGTGACAACTCTGGAAATGAACATTTCAAGGGATGGTCTGGTTGCAATAGGCCAGAAGGAGCTGAGGAAAAGAAAGCACTGTCTGTCAGAGGAGAAAGTGACATCCTTCAAATAAAGAGCCAGGATCTTTGGGACCTAACACTACCTCTGATGCCTTGGGAGCTTTATATCATTAGAAAAGGGAAGATATACAAGCACTTCCCTCTGCACCTGAAAAATCATAAAATATTGGGCCTTACAACTGCAGTATTATGCTATATGGAAAAATCCATTTTAAGCCATACGAGATGTATTTACAAATCAGTTATGTTTTTTAAATAGCTAGATGACATAATTGATTTGTAAACTGCGGAGCACACTTGAACACTTCTTCCTCCTCAGGTGTGCTTCGCACACCTCATTGGTCATTGCATTATGACTGCCTTTCTCCTGAGATTGTAGAACCAACCTTCATTCTTTTTATCTTCTATATATATGTTCCAAGGTATCTGAGTAGGGCTCATGACAAAACATCACCTGGCTTTAAAGGACAGAGAGATTTTTTTAAAAGTCTTAATACAATTATTCAAAACCTCTAAAAAACATGCCTACAATCAGTTTTTCTGTAACAAGACATACGCAAAATGAAGACGTATAAAGGTTTTATTGACACTCATTTGGGATCTCCTACATAATTCCCTCATGGTGTGGCAGCTCACCTTTCATAAATTCCTCTATGGCCATTCAGGAGCAGGACATGGTTAAGCCTTTTCTTCTCCATCTCTTCTTTCTCTACAGAATATTTTGTTTCCACAACAGATGCTGAGATAGCTCTGTCAGGGATCGGGTTAGACATAACATTATTTTTTTTGTCAAACTGGTTAAACTAAAAAAGACCATGTCCCAGATCCACAAAGGGACTTGGGTGTGGCAACACTGGGTGTTCCAGTGCCCAACTTATAGGCACCCAGAAAAATCACAGGAACATCATGTGATACCCAAAGAATGCATAAACCCATAGGCTTCCTATGCAATGAATGGGGACAGCTAGGCACCTGAGAATGAGACTGACAAAAACCAGTAAGCTAGGCAGTTAGCCTTCTATGCTAGCCAACTGGAGATGCTGATGAGAGGAGCGTGCCCTAAACCCTATCCCTCTCAGAGAGATAGATACCTAAATCCAGGCTGCAGGGTGGTGCCTCTGCCAGTGATCTACAGCTGGGCATCCACTCCTGAAGTCACGTGGCTTAGGCACCTATGTTGTTTCATGTAAGAATGAGTGGAGGCACCTAACTCACTCTCTACAAAATGGCTGAAAGCATAGGTGATGCTACTGCTGCCCATGATATGCCCTTTTTATCCAGTGGTTAGAGCACTCACCTGGGATGTGGGAGACCCAGGTTAAATTCCCCTCGCTGCCTGGTGGAGAGAAAGTATTTGAATAGGGGTCTTCCACATCCTGGGAAAGAGAGCACTGACCTATGGGATAGTCCGATGTGGGGGCTCCCTCAGTCTCTCCTGTTGAAGCAGTTTACATTGGATAAACAATTAAAGAATTGTTTGAGCAGAGGGACTAGACACTGGGTTGCCCACCTCCTAGGTAGGTGCTATACTTACCTGGCTATCAAGACATTCTGCTGCTGCCCAGTGACTCTATAGCTAAAGTGGAACAGCTTAAACAGGAGATATTGAGGGAGACTCAAATCACACTATTTCATAGCTTGTGGTTAAAACACTCTCCTGAGAGGTTGGAACCCCTGGTCACATCCTTTTCCCACATTAGGCAGAGAGGGGAACTGAACTCCGGTCTCCCACAGCCCAAGTGAGTGCTCTACTCACTAAGCTAAAACTATAAAGTGGGCACTAGCCCTAACACCACCTTCTCTTCCTCCTCCAGCCCCATTTTGTGCATACCTACTGAATCAGGTTCCACTGGTGAGTTTGGACAGAGTGCCAGTTAGTGGATTGCACAGCACTAGGGCACAGGTGGGGGATAAGCATCTGAGTGCCTATCATGAGGCAGCAGCGCACTTGCCCAGAGGCAGAAGCTTAGGCACGTAGGGAACTTTCACAGGAAAAATGTGGGCACCGAGTGAGTTTAGGCACCTACAGGATTAGGTGGCAGCTGAACGGGGCTTTTGCGACTCACAGGAGGATTTAGGTACCTAAAGTCGAGGGTTAGGTACCAAAGTACCTTTGTGGGTCTGGGCCTGTTTGATTTCCCCATAAGGGTATGTTCTCTTTGCAGAGGTCAAATGATGATTTTAATGATGTTTGAGGTTCTATAAATAAAACTCCTCACTTTCTTCAGCTCTGCAGAATTGCTCCCAAATTACACTTCTCCCACCCATCATAGGCACCGCTAAAAAAGTCACTTTCACTTAACTTTTCCTTTTCCTATATGTGCTAAGTCCTCCTTTGTACAGGGATTCAATCTAGCCCTTTTCCCCATGATAAAAGGGGATCATTTGTAAAGATATATTAGGCCCAGATTGTGGCAGGCATCTGATTGGAGGTACAAGTGGTGATGCCTGAAAGGGGAATTCCATCAATGCCCATTCCCAGGATAGCATAACTGCAGTCCTTGTGCTCAAGTAAGCCTCAAAGATTGCTCTTGCTAAATGTTACTAGCCACACCCATTATTATTCCGATAGGATCTGAGGGCATTCAGCACTTCACAAAATTAGGCCCTAATTGATCTGACGCAAGCATGCTTGGCATGTATTTTTCTTCTGGGAGTTTTAATTCATTCAGTTTCCTACATAGCAATCCCTGTCACATCAACAATAATGCTATCAAACAGGCCCTGTGCCTTTGCGTAGTCTGTTTTGCACTGATATATGTTATTATTCAATTGCTATTCTGTTGTCGTTGTTTATTCTCAGGGCTTCTCCGTGACTTTTAATTAGGTAAGTCTAATGAATTCAGTGAATTTCTTCAGAATTCAACGTGCTTGGCACCCACTGATTTCACCTAACTGCTCAAAATTAGTGCATAGGTGCTGCTGCACCCCTGGCTTGAAGTGGTTTGCATTTTATAAAGAATAGGAGTACTTGTGGCACCTTAGAGACTAACAAATTTATTTGGGCATAAGCTTTCGTGGGCTACAGTCCACTTCATCGGATGCATAAACTAGAACATATAGTAAGGAGATATATATACACATACAGAGAACATGAAAAGGTGGGAGTTGCCCTACCAACTATAAGAGGCTAATTAATTAAGATGAGCAATTATCAGTAGGAGAAAAAAACTTTTGTAGTGATAATCAAGATGATGCATTTTGGGGTCGACTAAAACTGTTAATTTGGGTCAAATTTGGCAATCAGTTTTCCTCAGTAAAAAAAGGTTTTTTTTTTCCAAAAATGTCAAATAGTTTAATTATGACATTTTCAAGATGAAACATTTTAACTTATTTTGAAATGAGGTTTCATTTGAAATTTAGCTAGACTTAACACAATGGTAAAACACATGAAACATTTTATTACATGTCAAACAAAATATTTTGTTTAGCCCAAAACATTTTTTTTCTTTTGGCAAGAAGAAAATTAAATTGTCATTTTGGGTCAATCCAAAATGAAAATTTGGGGGATTTTTCAGTTCAGAACCAAAAATAAATAAATTATATGACCAGCTCCACCGAGCATTTTCTTCTACCATGGACTTCAGTTGGAGTGGTGAATGGTCAGAACTTCTGAATACCAAGCCAAACGGGTCTCAGGCTGGGCATCCCAAAAATCAAGGCATCTAAATTCAGTGGCCACTTTGGAACATTAGGTTTAAATTATATTATTACTTTCAACCTGAAACACCAAAAAAATTTTTTTTTAAACTTCATAGGCCAAATCTAGAAGTCCTGAACCTACGAGAAATTCTTAGTTCAGGAGTGAATAAAATTGTGTATATATTCTCTGATCCTAAATTTATACAGTATCCTTGATCACTAAACCAGGAAGCAGAATGACTTCCTAACAATTATGAAGAATAGAGTGCCTACTCCAGTAATACACGTGCTTCAGATCTGTCACAAGTGATCTATCTCTGCCATGCAAAACATCACTCCATCTTAGATAGGTATAGGCGCTTATGTTTTCAAAGTCACTTTCTTGAACCAAACTTTTCAGCCTGCTTATTGACACTTTTTCTCACTTTATTTTCTTTCCCTTCACCTGTTCTTTTCCTTTCAATTTGAATTAAGGGAACTATCTGTTGTTCACTTAAGAACAAAAAGAGGTATGGGGAGATAAAAAAATTTATACTAAGTTTTGAAACTGCAAGAAGTTACTTTAGAAAAGGCCAGTTCACTTCTCCTTATCAGACAGCATAAGGGAAAATTTTAAAACATGGTGGACTTCGTGAACAACATTAAAATGGCTGGCAAATGAGAAATAGAAAAAGTAATGTGAAAAGGCTAGCACAGAGCACAGTGAGCAATCTGCTCAAAATGAATTCAGCCCTTTTGACTGACTGATATCTACGGTACATTAGGCAAAAAACACAGTCTGTCACTTTATAGGTTTCTTCCCGAGCTATCTCTAAACTGTTGCCAGGTGTACTCAGCACATTGCTCAGTTGACAACACTTCTTCCTACACATTGCACAGTGTGCAGCCAACCCCAACCAATGACATTTTCCTCCAGTATATGACAAACATCCTCAGCAGAATGGATAAGCCATCTGAACTCAAATATAGGATAACATATTTGAATCCTCAGTGATGTCTGACTGTACTAGCCAACTTCCAAAAGATTGTTCTCTGAAACAAGTGATGCGTTCACATAATTGTTAATGCTTTAACCTTACCATACAGCATCTCATCTGAGTTCCAGTAGTTCTGATTTTAGGTATTTCATCATCTTTGTACCACAGAGAAACTTTGGAGGAGCATTATAAACTATATTCATGCTATTACTGTTTACTATGTCAAATCAACATCAGTGTCACATACTTTCAAATCCTCATGAGGGAATCTCCACTCAAGTGTCTGTTTGAAAATGTCATTTCTGACTTATTTTGTTGTTCTGGTTTGTTGTTGTCCCATCAGCATTTCAATATTTCAAGAATACAGCTTGATAAATATTGTGCTAGCTAAGGGCTCATGACCATAGTATCTAAATGCCTCTTCTCCTGCCAACTTTTTTTTGATCACCAGGAATTACAAACATCACAAATAATTCTACTTACAACACTAGCCGTTTTGGGGATTTATTTCTTTTACATAGGGTAAACACTGGGTATATAGATTCCTGGTTTACTCCTAGAATAGCTGATGTACAAATTGAGTTCAGCTGGAAAAATCAATGCACTGAATATTATCAGAATAGTTTGGGAAACGAAGTATAAGAAGATTGCATAGATGGCTAAAAGGTAAGATAGGGCTGTGATTGCAGACTGTTCAACTGTATGATGTTTAGATGTGCTAGGAAATGATTACTGTAAAGTCATGACCATTTTTTAAAAATGGGTCAATATTATACATGATCATTTCAGATATTGGAACTTCAGGAGCTTTTCATGTTGTAGTAGGATAATTTTGGCCTCTTACAACATCCAAAGTCCTGCCTGCAATTCAAATATACCAGCTTGGTATCAGGCGGCTCGATGAGGGCCTTACAGGAAGGAATCCTCCCCCTTAGGTCACAGCGTGGCAGCAGAGATATTCACAGTCACTGCCTCAGAGTTACAATACTGCCTCTGTGGAAAGGATTTTCCAGTGGATTGACATCATCACAGGGCTGAAGTGTCCTGGAGGGACTCACATATAGAAATGATTCTGACTATGCACATCCTGGTCCTCTGATTATAATGGCTTTCAACCAGCAAGTCAGATGAATCCTATTCATCCCCAACCCTAGTTCATGTAATTTCTTAAAGAAGTAAAAATTATGGGTGTGATTTTGCACCATGCCAGGATGCATAGCCTGCAGTGGGTGACACTGAGGCAGATTCAAGTCAGCTTTGTACCTTCCTGATCCTGGCCTCTGGTGTAACACAGACAGTTGTGTGCTAAGTTACAGCAGCTTCCCAGGCTGCCCTTTGGGGTGCAGCACCGCCTGCTCTCTCCATAGTAGTGCATGACACAGCCCTGTTCTGACACACCCCGCCTGCCCCAAGTCCCACATTCAACAAGCCCCCTATGACTGGCAATGGGATCCCTGGGGGCAATGTCATGACTCACATTCCCAGTGCCTGAACCAGGGGAATCCTATCCTGGCTGGAATTGGGGCTTTTAAATCTTTACACCAGGTGGTCCCCTTTACTAGTGAGAAGGGGCAAGAGCAGGGGCGACAATCTCACCCCAAATATCACTATCCCCATGCATTGATTGGCTGAGACAACTCTGTTTCAGTACAATTTTAAAATATGTCTTACTAGTGTGTGATCCAACTCCCATTGCACTCGTCGGAACATTCCCAATAAGAGCAGTATCTCAGTCTCACAGGCTCTAGGCCTCATTGTTACGCTGAATGTGTTTTGTCTGATTTCCCAGTCAGGTAAACATGCTCTATCTAGTTAACCGTATCGCTTGGTGGAATGCACCAACAAATAATCTCATGCACCTACAAACTCTTGTCCAGAATGCAAAGCTGAAACCAAAATGAAATTGCAGCTTGTGTTATAGTCTTTGATAACAGGCAGAGCCAGTTCTAAGGGTGGTCATCCTAGGCACCACTTTCCTTTGCTTGGCTGATTGTGGGTTTGGGTTTTATTTGGAGTGGGAGTCTGGCTGAGCCACAGCGGGAGGGTAGGAGTGCCAAAATCATTTTTCACCCTGGCCAGCAAAAGGCTAGGGCTGCTCCTGATAACAGGGTTTTAATGCTAGTTACATGCATATGTCTTTTCTTGAAAGTGGAAAAATGTACCTTTTTTTTTTAAATGGCTCCAGTGTATGCCATACTGAAATAAAACTTTAGTGCTAAAATTAAAAATTAAAAATTTCTTTGATAACAGGCCTACCATTCTCCACTATCTTGAGAGGAATGGATTAAAAACAGGGGCCTGATTCTTCTCTCTGTGACACCAGTGCAAGTCTATTTGAATGCAAGTGAAGCCATTGGATTTTCATCTGAATGTGCATTGGTGTAACTCAGAGCAGAACTTGGTCCAAAGCCTTTATAAACTAAAATTATTTCCATGCCAACATAAATTCTACTGCATCTTTTAAGCAAGCGATTTATAATGTAACCAATTAACCTCCTAAATTAAGCTAGTATTCGGGGATGAAGAAAAGATTTTTTACATATTAATCTCGTCTTGTATATCAACAACCTAGTTTAATAAGGAAGATGTAGTGTTTGCACTCAAATCCCATTCCTAGTGTTTTTGTCCCCTTCCTTCCACATATAGCCCATATTTTTCTGGGGGTTGTCACTCATAATACAACCCCAGGGGTTGTCACTCATAATACAACAGTAAATGGCAAAGATTAGCCTGAGAGACTGGGATAAGTGAAAATACAGAACCAGTAATGGGAGAACATCAGCAGCCCCTGAGATTCAGTTCATGTTACATATGTATCCAGAAATGTGAGTGCTAATCAAAGCTACCTAAGACTTTGTCTACACTAGCACTTTTGTAAGCAAAACTTTTGTCACTCAGGGGTGTGAAAAACACCCCCTGACTAACATAAGTTTCACCAACAAAAGTACCAGTGTGGACAGGGCTATGTTGGTGAGAGATGCTCTCCTGCTGACATAGCTACCGCCGCTTTGGGGGTGACTTAATTATGCTGGTGAGAGAGCTCTCTCCCACTGGCATAGAGAGGATAAACAGGAGACCTTATAGCACTGCAGCTGCAGCAGTTGAGCTGTGCCACTGTAAGGTCTGTATTGTAGACATAACCTAATACAAATGGAACCATCCCTTTTTGTTACACACACACACACACACACACACACACACACACACACACAAAGGCTGGATAGTTCATGAGAGAAATTCTAAATTCAGATGGGTCAGGAACCCCACTCCTCTGACACACACAGAAATAGACTGCTGAGCGTATTTTAGCTCTGGTCCTTCCAATTCCAATTTCAGCCCCAAATCAAGATTGTGAGGCCTCAGGTAAAGTCATTTAGGTCAAAATTTTCCATTAATCATGGCTGCCTCTGTTTTGAGGGGTCAACTTGACACGCACACAGTGCCTGACTTCACTTGGAGCAGAAGGTGCTTAAACACCTCTGGGAAATCAAGGCCATAATGTCTAAAGTTGGACACCAGAAAACTGAAGTATCCCAAATGAGTGGACAAATTCTGCAGATTTTACCCTCAACACATTGCCTCAATTCCCTCATCGTAAAATGGGGAGAATACTGACATATCTTACAAGGACGCAGTTGATTAGTTAATGATAGTACAGAACCTTAAAGATGAAAAGCTCTAAGCAGTAAAATATTTCATTATTTTCATCGCCAGCTCTCTTCCCTGTACAGTTCCCTGGCTAGAAGTATATGCTAGTAACAGACAGATCACAGCAATGAAGTTCACAGGTGGTTAGGTTCTTATTCCAGTTCTCTAGCTCTTAGGGGTACTTATTGACTTCAAAGGTTTAGAATGGATTGATGATCTTTAAAATTCTGTTAATGTCACTAATGTTTATATAGATAAGGACAAATGTCCTTTGAGTTTATCTGTTGAAGAACTCTATTAGAACTCTTGATCAGCCCAGTACCTGAGGATTCTTATCTTTAGCTTTGTTTTTTTTAATTTTAAACAGTGTTGGGGTTTTTTTGAGCATCTGAATTACTATGGTTTCAATCTCAGAGCTAAAAAAGAACAATCTATCATTCTTGACATCTTTGCCTTAGAATGGTATTTGAAGTATGTGCATTATATAAAAAACATTTTATCACTGTTGTGCTTTATTTGCTTCATTATTCCTCAGACAATGATGGTAATTATTTGAATCATGATACTAGTTCTACTGGTAATCTCTAAGGTGCTGATACTTCACCATATCTGACAAAGAAGGAGATCAAATCATGTTTTAGAATGTCTCATCCCAAGAATGACAACAGAATTGTGATGTACTGAAAGGGTTAAACTATCCATTGGATTATAAATCTTTTTAACAGCCTGAAAGTAATACTTGTGCCTATCCCCCTAACCCTATATCATCTTTTCAGAGATTTACATTTGACAACTCATTTCCAATATAGATTTGTTTTCCAGTAAACAGTCACATCACACTACACAGAAAACTTGTGACATTTTCAAAGACCATTCCAAAATGATAGTTGATTCAGTGAAACCAGCTCAGTTTTACTGAGTGGGATTTCACCAACCCAGGCAAGCCAGGTATTTGAATATATAATATTTTCAAAAATACCTGCTCATATTAAATATATAAAAATCAGAAGGTATTATTGATTCATTTTGGAACATTATTGCAGTACTAATATTAAGAAAGGGTTGTATTTTTATATATATTTGTTTTACTAATAGCTTTTTTGAGTTCTTCAAGTTCCAGCTTTTAAACTAATATTATAACATTCTATAAGTGGCCTCTTAACATTTTAAATGTCTATTGAGCTTCAGTCTTAGAATGTAGCCTTATTTGGGGTATGTTAATAATGTTGATTTAATTTATCAGTTCAATCTAATTCAATTTATTTTAATTAATTAATAACTATTAAGAATTAATAACTAGTATTAATTAGTATGGGTTTGTGGCTCACCAATCTGTTTGATCAGAACATAAAGTTCTTGCCCCGAATCAGGCTTCACAGAGTTTATAAAGGGACCTCACACTGAGACAGATATAGTCATAAAGCCTTTTTATTAAAATCAATGAAATAGTAAGCAAACGGTAAAATAGTCAGAGTTACAAAACTATAATTGTATCACAGTTATTCAAGAGATACATATGATAATACCGTATTATGTGCTGCAAAACTTTGGTTAATATTCACACCCTGTTTTGATAACCTGGTTTTGAAAGATACAGGTCCTCGCCTTTGGCGGTTCCAATTTTCACACCTCTTTCAGAAGTGTGCAGAGGAAACTAATGTGAAGAGCTATTAAAGCTGTTTACTCTCTAACTTAACTCAATAAAATCTAAACTGAAAATAAAGCTTTAGGGAAACCAAGCTTAGCCTAGTCCCCTTAAAACTAAAAGTTTGAAAAGAAAGCTGTTGTAGATGGGTAGCATTGATGCATAGTTGAAGATGGAGACAATGAAGAGTAGATAGATAGACCCCCAATAGCGAGGTGGATTGCCTTTTTATAGGCATAAATGCCAGAAATCCTTCCTTTTATGCCCAAATTTCATTCCTCCCCCACAGAAATGTTAAGGTACACTTACCCCCTAGGCTAGTATATATGTGCATATGGATGACAGGTACATGTGCACTTGTGGTGTACTTGTTAAGTCTGTGGGTACAACTTTGAAAAATCCCCTCTGCCATCCTTCAATGTCTATTGGTCTAGGTAAAGGTCCTACACATAGGCATGGGTGCTTTGTCTATTTGGGTAACAAATGTAGGTAAACTTTTCTTTTCTGGGTAAAAGATCCCAATAGAGATATGCTAACTTTGACTTGGTTTAACATACAGGTTGTTGGCCTGTAGGTCTCTTGCATTACAGCCAAAATGATTTTTAATATAAATCTATAAACCTATTACAATACATCAAATACTTAAACTTATAAGAAAAGATATATCTATGCAAGCAAGCAGATTAATCCTAAGGGCTATAAGAACATACATTATAATGGCTAAGGGCATCTTAAATACAACAGATAAACCACAACCCGTATGTTGACAAAAGGTCTCATTTTTAATGTTGGTGCTACTTTTTAACTGAAAATTCTTTTTTATAACATGACCATATGCAGATCTTCTACACAATTCTTTAATTCTAATGCCATAAATCAAAAGTTGCAGAGAATGGTCAATAGGACCTTTACCACTGACTTCAGTGGGAGGAAAACCTGTCCAAAATTGCATTCTGAGACAATATACATTGTCAAGAGACATAGCATAAGAGAATAAATGTTGAGGAGTTTCCGCTACCCTGGAAGATGCATTTTATTCTCATTATTTCAATGGCCATTTTTGCTTTCCAAGATTTTACTGGCTTTCACTTATCCATAAGAAAGAGATCATTTGTTTGATCATAAATGCAAAACATCATGGCTTTCATAACCAGTGTTATCACCAACACACACCAATATAGACAGCATAAGCCAAGCTGACTGTATATATACATTTGTGCATTATTTTGATCTTATATATAAGAAGCTTATGAACAGAAGTATTGTGGGGCATTATCTAGAAGATCTAAAAGCATTCCTAGAGTATAGTTATATTAGGCCAGAGTGTGACAGATGTACAAGTCTGTGCCTACAGCCTGGCTTCTAGAATCACCTGATGAAGTTAGTCACTCAACTTTCATATGTACATTTCTAGTCCTCAGAGCTGCAAAGGAAACTTTGGAAACTTTTTAATCATTGTATTGACTCTGCCTGAGTCTTCAGAGAGCCTGGAACAACAACTCAGACAGTTCATCTGGACTGGGTTGTTAACTCTGAAACTCATTGCTCAGGAAAGACCACAACCACACCACCTGTTGTATGATGAGTGGAACTAGAGACAGAGGGTCAGGTTTCAGGTGGGATTTTGGTGATCACCACAGATCCAGGTATGGAAACTGGGGGTAAGCTGACAACATACAAACCTAGGCTGTTCTGCTTGTGACATTGGCTCTTCTATGCATTTTCAATGAAATTTTGTTTCCTACAACTTTGCCTGCTTGCCACATCACTTACTGCTAATGAAACATCATCCTATTATGACTCTGCACAGCCTGCAACACTTGTGGCTCTCTATATAATTGGCTGAAGACTAAACGCTCCCATGTCCAAGACAGGCCCAGCATGCCCAATGAGGAATGATGGTGGACCCTCTCACCAGGCTAGCAGAGAAGGATGGGCAGTCATGGCACAGGGGCAGGACCATGCTCCAGGGTGGATTGCCTTACAGGCCAAGTTAAGTCTGTATTAAACTCATCTGTTAATTTTCTAACCCACCACTAGATTTCTATTTGCTGTACAAATGGGAGTTCCTTAATTATTGTAAAATCAAAACTGTTTGTGCAGAATACTGTCTTTTTAAGATATAGGACAAGTACCCCTGAGATCTTAATAAACATCAGTCTAAATGCACAAGTACCCTCCCCCTCCACTCTTCTGCCTCAAGATATCAAGCTACCTCACATAGCTAATGAAACAGGCACACTCCTTCATTCTTACCAGTAGAGGAAAGTGTAGTGCTGACTTTCCCTTGAGCGCAGCCAGCATCAAACGCCGTTTAATCTCTATCTATTCTGGGTGTCTGTCTGCCCCTTTCCCCCTCCTGACTATCTCACTATGCAGGTGTATGAGTGGAGGAGAAATGCTGCCAACTCACATGATTTCATTGCATGTCTCATGATATTTGGTGGTATTTTTTTAAACCATCTTCTCCTGCAGTCATATTATTACATAGAATCTCAGCTTTCTTTAACCCCTCCCCCCAGGTTTCTAACACAGCAAAGTTGCAGAGAAGAGTCTGAAAATGTGACCCGAGTAAATCCCAAAGGCTCAAAACTAAAAAACAAATCAACGCCCCCCCCACATAGTATTTTTTTTAATCTCATGATTTTTAAGCTACTCTCATTATTTTGGGAGGGGGGTGCGGAGGGGGTTGACCCATGATTTTTGAACACTTAGCGTTGGCAATGGAGGAGACACCAAAGACCATCTCCCCTGGCTTCACATAGTCCTGGCAGGATCCTGCAAGGAGTGAAGGATAAGAAAGAGACATGAATGACTGATTGGGTTATAAAGGAGATGAATGGCCGGGAGGGGATGGGGAGCTCAATGAGTGAGAAGCATTAAGGAACTATCCAGTGTTGGGGACTGCAAGAGGGACGAAGATCTCTTATGTGCTATAGGGAACTTGGGGATCCTGAAGTGTGACAGGGAAGGTGGAGGTGCAGAAAAGCAGACAATAAGTTAATTACTATTTTACAGAAAATTAGGGGAGCAAAACATTGACAAACACTGTATGCAAGAATTGTTTGATGTTAAGAATCACCAGGAGACAGGAGTCTGCCTGATGTAGCTGGGGATGGGGACACAGCAACAGAGGGGAGAGCTGGCAGAGCTAGTTGCACATGGGAGGTAGGGCCAAGGAGACCAGCATTCCTGGATCTAGGGAAGGGAATATATTACTTGGTTTTGTGCTGTGGCTTGGTTTGTGGATTCTATCTATCTGAATATATATTATATATACATAGACACACATACATAGATACACATATACATACACACACGCACAAAAATGTATCCTGTATCTGACGGGAGATATTAGGGGGCTCTTGCGGGCATTGTGGTTTTGGAATCAAATTCCCTGCTGGCCTCTAAGTCTCAGTTGACTTAATGGAGTTACACTAGCAGAGACTATGGCCTTTGGTGCATATTCTAACAGCACCTAGGTCATTATGTACAGGCTATTCTAACACACATTCCACTTAAATACCAGATGGGTATTTACTCTTCTTTTTCTGTTTTAAAGCAGATTTGTTTTGTTTTTAAATGTTTTAAAATCTTCCAAAATACAGGGAATTACACATGATATTTCACATGTGTAAATGTTGAGGAGAAGGACCAGGGACTCCCCTTTTATTTCTCCCCACCAACAGAGCCATATGGATACATGCAGATCCCTAGAGCCTCCCTACTGGTGTTTCAGTGGCTATGGGCCTAGGCATAAGCGTCTCTCAGGAGAAATTCAAGTTAGTCCAACCTGATTATGATTATTTTTAGTTTATGTACCATGTACTGATGCTCATTTGAGATTTCTCATTAAAGTAAAGTTCATAGATGGATCAATACAAATCAAATGAAATCAAACAAGCCATTCTTTTCTTTAAACTGTGTGCCGTGGCATTCAGCTTAACTAAAAATGAAGTCTTTGGCAATGGAAAGAATTACCATTTTAATTAAAATGGCTTCTCCGTTAGCAAAATGAAGGGGTGAACCTTGAAAGGTTTAATTCCATTTGCAAAGGCTCAGATCTGATCTCCCAAGCTCTGATTAAGTAAGAAGAGAAATAAACTTTGCACTGTACAAGCCTGGCAATTTTCAGATAGGAAGCTGTTCCTAGCCCCTGACTAGTACACAACCTTAGTGAATTCATTTCCAAATCACTGTAGAGAAGTTTCTTTTAAGCTTTTTCATAAGCTGTTGCTGTGTAGTGGCAAACTTTGTATAAGAACAGCTCTTATATTTACTGGGATCCTGAGAGAGGGTTGAAATCTTCCACATTCCCCATCCTCATTATTATGGCTCTAGAATCATCTGAGCAGAGGCAGCGAAAGTCATAATCATGAATTTGATGATAGAGATCACTGCATATTTTTATCAGGTAATGATGTTGGATGAGGGAGGGGATGTGTATTTTGAAGGTTACTTGATGTGAAAAGTGAACTGAGGTTTACAGTTTGCATTATCAATAATGCATGTGCTGTGTGCCCTCTATCTATTAAAAATTTGCTCCGCATTTTGTGAAACAATAATTTCAGGGGGTGTGTTAGTTCTGATGGGTTTCTAGTGCACATTTTACATATAAAAGAATCCTTTTCATTATTTTTTTTGTACTTTCTACTCTTCAATATAATGAGGCAACACAGTTCGCAACTGAATTTAAACAGCTGAGAATGTATCTAACATTTCCCCCCCCTTCACATTTTATAGTGTTTTGATTCTACTGCAGTGGTGTTGAATGATGATACAAAGGGCACAATGCAAAGGTTTTCACTTCAGAAACTCCATTGTACTATGCTGTACATTAAATGCACTTCAGTTTTAATTATTTGATAAGGATAAAAAAATTCAAAAGCCCCTAAAGAACTGAGAAGCCAATTCTCATTGACTTTCAGTACAAAATCAGTGGGACTGAAGGCTTCTAAGTCACTTAGATTCCTTTGAAAATGTTACCCTATAACATTAATTATTACTTCATCAGTGCACAATGGTCTGTGAAGGGGAGGGTCTAATGTAGTTGATCGTTCTAGATCTATGTCCAAGTACCCCATCTCAATACAGCTTTACACCTCTAAAAGAAACAGCAGCATATATAACAACTGATACGGAACCTAGTACCATATTATTCTGGTCAAAAAGACTGTTGTGCAGGAAATTCTTTAATGTATCCCCATGTTCAAAGGGTCTCAAAGTTTTCTTAAGTAGGTTGGCTTGTTTCTAAATATAAAAGGTTTTTGTTGGAAGTTTTTCTAGACCCTTTATAAGCTACAGAGGGTGCAGTGGGAAAAGAAAGCTCTTCTGATCTAGTGAATATAAATGAAACATTTCTACTCCCTCCTAGGGAGATGAAGGTGTGGTTACGATCAGTCATATAAGATAGTTTAACCACTTTCTGGGGATCTGACTGTGGGGCTTCTATAAGTCAGATGAGACATTGGTGGGCACAATGTTGTATTTATATTCCCTGGGTCAAAAGAGCATCTTTCTACAATCACTCATATTCTGAACTCATCATCTGTCATATTTTTAAAAAAATGCCTCAAATTATTTAATAACTTCTGGGTTAGTGCCAGTAGCCAGGCAAACCAGGTGTATTAGTTCTGTGTGACAGAAATGTAGGTGTCTCTAGCTGATCCCTAAGCTGCTGTAATATATCATTTGCCTAAAGGATGCTGTTTTAATTTCTGAGAGTTAATAGGTGAAAAAATTAGTAAAATCAATTGGTTAATAGTGGGCTGCAGTTCAAATCTAGCCTGAGTATTTTATATAGTGGGTGAATATTTGTTTTTCTTAATTACCTTAGAATGGTATTTGAAATATGTGCAACATATAAAAGAAACATTTTATCCCTATTGTGCTTTATTTGCTTCATTATTCCTCAAACAATGATGGCAATTATTTGAATCATGATACTAGTTTTACTGGTAATCTCTAAGGTGCTGATGCTTCACCAGATCTGATGAGGAATGAGATATAATCATGTTTTAGAATATCTCATCCCAAGGTGATAACAGAATTGTGATGTACTAAAAGGGTTAAAATAGCCATTTGGATTATAAATCTTTTTAACAGCCCTGAAAGTAATGCTTGTGCCTTTCCCTTTAACCCTATGTCATCTTTTCAAAGATTTACATTTGACAACTCATTTCCAGTATAGATTTGTTTTTCAGTACACAGTCACGTCATAAGTTTCCTGTGTATTGTGGTATTTTCAAAGACCATTCCAAAATTGTAGTTGGTCAGTGAAACCAACTCAGTTTTATTGAGTAGGATTTCACCAACCTGGACAAGCATGAATATATAATACTTTAAAAAATACCTGCTCATATCAAATATATAAAAATCATAAGATATTATAGATCCATATTTGAACATTATTTTCAATACTAGTATTAAGACAGGGTCGTCTTTTTTATATATCTGTTTTACTAATAGCTTTTTTGTGTTCTACAAGTTCCAGTTTTAAACTCATACTATAACATTCTATACGTGTCCTCTTAATATTTTAAATGTCTGTTGACTAACTGATATGCCTGAACTGGTAGTCTTAGTCCACTTCCCTATGGAGAATTATCCATATCACAAAAGATAAGGTTACAATTTTCAGCAGCTGGCAGCCTCCCTGGTAATCTCAACACAGAAAACAAGCAACATACGGATTTAAAGTTTAAAATATTCTCCCCCAATCCCTAGTGTTATCTTTCTATAATACTTTTTGCCAACCCACACCTAAAATTTTGCCTGCTACTTCCTTCATATTTTGATCAAATGCCAGGCTCTCAGGGAATATAATAAGCAAATGATTTTTATGCATGCAACACAAGGGCGAATAAAGAGGAAAATCCTGGATGGAATTGGAATGAAAATGAAAAAGAACAAGAAAATCAAGCTCAGCGCCTCAGGATTCAGGTCTGTTTTCTAACCAAGTCATAAAAGAAAAATATCAGCCCATAATGTGTTAACTTACCATGACAATGAAATTAAATGTGGTAAGGACACCTGATTGTCAAGGAACAAAATAGTCTTGACCAATGGTGACTCTTCATCACTTAAAGAATTAAGAGTTTGGGAAATGCAATCTCTCAGGTTGGAAAGAGGACATAAGTCAGCATCTTTTGAAATCTTTAAGACCAGGAAGCAGTCCAGATATAGGAGTCATCATCCCCAAGACAGAGTGTTATGCTGCAGCTCAAGAAATCCTCAATAGTCCAGAACTATTTATTTTCCTGCTCTCTGAGATACTTGCAATATTCTATAGGCAAGACTGTGCCAGTTTGTTAGAGAAAGGAACCGTTTTGTTTAAACGCTCTCAAGAAAAGGAGCTATTTTGTTCACTAAACATTTGCCAGATTAGGGCTTGCTTTTATGGTGCATGAGTCCACAACAGAGAGGTGTAAATGTTAGTGCACACTAATGTGCCGTGCATTAACAGGCCGATGTGAACCCTGCTGATGCACATACCAAAAGTTCCCTAGTGCACATTAATACAGAACTGTTTGAAATGGGACGAGTTAGTGTGTGACATGATAGCAAACACTAGAATTTACACTCATCTGGTGCAGACTAATGCACTATGTAGGCAAGCCCTTATTGTAATTTGGAATATGTAATTTCTGGCGTCCCAAATGGTAAGGTCCCGAAGTAGTAACAATCCCCATGCACATGGTTTCAAAAATGGAATCTCTATACCGTACCAGCCATACAGCCTCACCACTCATTGTGGAAGAAAATGAGAAAAAATGGCTGGTGAGATCATAGAAATGTAGGCAGGGAATGGAGCTCAAGAAATTACCCACTTTATCCCCCTGCATTGAGATAGGATCAAATATGCCTAGAACATCTCTGACCGGCGTTTTTCAACCTGTTCTTAAAAACCTCCAGCAATGGAGATTTCACAATCTCCCCTGGTAAACTATTCTAGTGCTTAGTTACCATAAGCTCCTTTAGGACCACACCCATTGGTGGTGACTATCTACAAGTGTAGGGTATTGGGCCCTTTGAGAAAAGTTAGTTTTCATTGTATGTTAGTTGTTATAGTCTTTGGTACACTAGGTGTTAAGAGACCAGAATGTAACCTTATATCCCATATCAGCCAGTACTGCTCAAGGTTTTTGTTCACATTGTATCACTCTGAAAAGACCAGCTTTATCAAAATAGAAGGTTTGCTTTCTATGGAAAATAAAAATCAATTCAAACCTGCTAATGCAGAACATAGACTCATAGATTTTAAGGCTAGACGGGACCATCATGATCATCTAGTCTGACCTGCTGCATGTTGCAGGTCTAAGAACCTCACACACCCACTCCTGTAATAGTAACTCTGGCTGAGTTACTGAAGTTCTTAAATCATTAAAGACTTCAAGTTACATCCACCATTTACACTAGTTTAAATCTCCAAGTGACTCATTCCCCCCACCCCACCCTCAAAAATAAAAATAATAATAAAAAAAAAACCACAACCCAGGGTGTCCACCAATCTGACCCAGGGAAAATTCCTTCCTCATCCCATATATGGTGCTCAATTGAACCCTAAGCATTTAGGCTAGACCCAACAGCCAGACATCAGGAAAGGATTCTATGTAGTAACTCAGATCATGATGATTAAGAATATAGTGAGGAAATTTACCCATAGTGGGACAAACTAAGATCCTCATGCCTTGGCAGCAGAAGTTCCAGCAGGACATAATGGAGTCCCTCAGAATTAAATCTTCTCACTAAATGGCAGAGACTTTACTAAAAGTCTGAAAGGTACAGGACATGGATTATGAAGTTTATTAGATAAGCAAGAGGAATGAAATACAATTTTATTAGTTTCTACACAAATAATCTGCACCTCAGACCCCAGACCCAAAACGCTAGGGAACTGAGGAAGGCAAATAGATGAGGTCCTATGCTGTCCTGTTACCCTTTGCAGCTCCATAGCCTGATAGGGGGAACAGAGAAGTAGCCACAGTGCACTGTATTCTAGCTATTCAGGGATGTGAGACTGGACCTTAAGGACCATTGGAACTCTGGCATAAATAAGAGCTACCCTGTGGCTATTCAATCTTATACCATAGGCTAAACTAGTTCCTGACATCTCCAGAAGCTCAGACATGCAAAGCTAACATGAAACCCTCCTCCCACCCCATCCTCTTTCTTCAGCTGTACCTCCAGAGATGCACTTGTTTTGCAAACAGGCACAGTGCCTCCAAAAGTCCTGTGCAGGGCAGTAGAGCTAATTGAAATTTTTCAGACAAGACATATTTGCAAAAAAATGCAGATCTGAGTTTATTGAAACATTGTGAATACAGATGAAGTTAATTGTTTGGTTATTTTTCCTGACTCAATTCAGCTAAAATATTCCAAAATAGTAAAAATGAAGCATGTTGACATTTTAAAACTGAAGCATTTGACTTTTCAATTCTAAATGACTTTGTTTTGAATTTTACTCCAGATTTATTTAAAAAAAACATTTAGAAAAAGGTTAAAAAAATCCTCAAACTTAAGCAGAATGTTTTGGTTTGGTTTGAACAAAATGCTTCATTCTACCTCAAATGACTTTTGATTTACTGAAAAAAATCTGGAAAATTCTGGATACAGGTTGACTCCATTTATTTTTGAATTTTTGATCCAGCCACTCACTGAAAAACACTGGTTATTTGCAGAAATCTAGAGAACAAGAGATGCATCACCCTGGAAGAGTGCACTTTATGTGCATCATTTTACCTAGTGCAGAGGCCTCTTCATTCTGTTTTGAGAGTACCCCAGAGCAGGCACTAGTTAGGGAGTGTAAGGGCCTCTCCTGCCTGAATGCAAGGATTGCACTGTGCCCAACTCTTGCTTTTGGGTGCAATGTAGAAGAGGATCCTTGCATTTCCAATTTTCCCACCCTACTTAAAAGATCTCCGCCAAGCACATTCTTGCATACAACATTGTGTATGCGTGTGTGTGTGTGGGGGGGGTTTACTGGATGGTTTTGCATAATATCCTGGGAAACTGTATGTGTATATTTGTATTTATTTATTTACTATGGTATTTTATTGTTCGTCTGGATTTTTAGCATACACATATAAAAGGGAGGATTTTTTTCCTGCTCAGAAAAATTAATATACCTTGCTGTCTGGATAAGAGTTGAGGGCATACTTTATACTGAGACCAATTTTATTTGAATATATTTTATGTTATTTAGATTTGGAGTGGAATTTTGCAACTAACCACGACACCTTCCGGATCTTGAGTTGGAATCTGCTGCCATTGAATTGAATGGGAGTTTTTACAGTTCATTTTGAGTAGGATCCAGTTCTTTTCTATTACAAATAAAAAGCATATCATGTATTGGGGGGGCATATTCATCCATGTTAATAAGCACATTAAACATATGTAAGCTTTACAATTTAAAAGTAGATGGAGGAGTTTATAAATACTGTATAATGCATGTGTGCACACACAAATATATAGAATGTATATTAAAGATACAAACACACAAGGCTATTGAAAAAAAACACTGCTACATCTTTTTGACCTTCCTTGCATATTTTCCAAATTTGTTTTCCTCAATTGACAGGAGAAAAGTTATAATAATTTGAAATCTTAGTGAAAAATAATGTTTTAAAACTCAAAAGGAGACTTTCCCAGGAGCCAGACTAAATATTGTGAAGAATTTAGCTACAGGGCAAATGTTTCCTATTTTCAATTTTTACAGCTCATACCTCTCCCAGGATGTTCTTAATGCACTAATTTATAATCCACATGATCTTTCTTACTTGATGGTTTTACCCAAGACGTGCTTCTAAAACCTGTGAAGTCAGAAGTAAAACTTGCCCAGAATTTTCAGTTACTATTATTGAGCTCACTGCAGCATGGCAACTTTCTCAAGAATTTGTGGTCATCATATTTAAGTCACCCTCTCCACTGCCATACAGTTAATGTTATAATATGGTTTGGGCTGATATTTAGCCTCAGAATAATACAGCTCCATTATAAATTCAATATCTGAAGCAATTTCATATTCTTCATATTTTAAAATTGATGGATCAAGAAGCAGTAAATATTGATGTATAAAAATCTCAGGTTATGGGGAGATCCAAAGGCACATCAGTTCCCCACTGAATAATAGAGCAAGAGCCAAATGGTAGTGAGAACTTTCCAATGCATATTCAGACACCTTCACCAGGAGGGGTTTAAATAAGGAAACACAGAAATAGTGGGAGCCATTCATGAAGAGGAAGCTTTGGGCAGGAGAGAGCAAGGACACAGAAACAGGGTACAGGAGAAAGACCAACCATCATGTAACAGATACCCTGCTTGCCTACCTGCCTTCCTGGACCCAGATGTTCCCCAAGCACTCACCAGGGAAGGAGGTGGGGTATAAAGTGAAGGCATTTCATTTTCAGAAGTTTGTTTTGTATGATCTGTACAGGCCTGTCCTTTTCATGATTAAGTATAAAGAGCATGAAGGTATTAGACTGTGCAAAGTTGTGTATATATGTTTAGTGCTTCACAGCTACTGTGTGCACCTGAGAGAGTTAAACCACAAACCAGAAGCTTCACACTTTTGGGGTGGAGTTCTGGGAAACAAAGGTATATTGGGGATCAGCAGTGGTGCTGGGGCTTAAGGCAGGTGGCCTGAGGAGCCCCATTTCTGACAAGGGGTAACAGACTGAGAATGAGTGCCCAGGAAATGTGCCAAAGAAGCCAAGGAAAGAGCCAGTGTTGCAGCCTGCCAAGGCTCTAGAAACTTAATACATCCCAGGGATTCCAGGGCACAGAAGCTTGGAGTCCCCTCACAGCAGCCCTAGTGGCTGGTCATCAGGAAGAGATTACTAGGATCTGTGATGCTATGTACTATTTTTTATGAAAATCTGACTACTTCATCTAGGTACCTAGATGGGTGTTAGTGCTGATTTCTTTTGAAAATATGACTGAGCTTAGCTTTAGCTATCCTGGAAATAGCATTCAGGAAAGTGAGCCACGGATAAGTTTTTGGGAGAGAATTGTCTGTAAAATAGCTGATCTTTTACTCAGTTGCTTCACCCACATTCACATTAGTATTGGGATAAGGGGAGAGGTCTCATGTATGAATGATCCTTGTGATTAGTGACTAACACTTGCAAGCCAAGAGCATGTCTTCTCAGCATCTCAGAACAATCACAGCATTCAATCATTTGGGACGGGGAGGACAGGGAAGTGTAACACAAACACATTCAGCATGATGATAAAGTGTGAGCTTTTTCATCCTGTTTTGGCTCCTGAGAAAAAGTCTAGGTAAGTTCATAGCTACAAGAAATATGAAGTGCCCTCAGGCACTGGAGATACCAAGAGTCTCTCTCTCTCTCTCTCTCTCTCACACACACACACACACACACACAAAATCCAGGAGAACATTATTTTTAAAAATCTCTTTTCTGCCTTTTTTTCCCCCCTGGACTCACCTCTTTGACTCTGGAGAGAAACCAAACTGCAGTTTTCTGGGATTAACTGTTTAGGAGACATTCCACACAGTGGTCTAGTAGTTAGGTGTCTGTGGACAGCAGGATATTGTTCTAAAAATATTTCTCTGCTATTTTAGCTTTACTTTCTGTGCAAAGCAAACAATGAGAAGATGAATTTCCTCCCTGCAAAATACAAACTATGCATGTTTAAATATCTACCAGAAACATATGCATCTAAATATCTACCAGAAACATATGCATCCAAAGACAGAGGTATCTTTTGGAAACATTAAAATATAATAATTTGACAAATCTTGTGTGTTTTCATTTTGATATTTAGTAGACAAAAGAGTCCCTGTTGTAAATTTCCAAAAGTAATTTCAAATGTGAAAATACAGTTCTAATTAATGAGGTGTGAACTTTTGTTTTCAAATAGTCTAAATTGTTCCAAATCATAAAAAGTAAAACATTTAAAAATTCACTTAATTGCTTGAGTCTCAAAAAGATAACCTACATCCCTTAAGTAGCTTGTCTGTAATTTTGTGGCTATATACCATACAGTCATACATCATACAGTCTAGAACCAACCAACCCTCAGTGAGCATCTTCTCATACAATGCTGGTATTTGAAGGAGTGGCAGAATTCTGGGAAAGTTTATGACTCTTCATGTTTAATAAATTTCCATTTGCACACCCAACCCCCAACAAAATCAACATATGTAGCAGCATTAAAAACCAAATCTTGTACCCTTCCAAAAAAATTGAGTAAATGAGCTTGCTGTAAGGGATCTCCATGAGGGTTGAGTCCCTTCCAGGATGCAGATTACTAATACTGAATTACTGAGTTAGATATGTGAGGAGAGAAAGCATTCAGCTCATTTTGAGTGTACTCAGGTTTCTGGAAACATATAGTTAACCTGGAGCATAGGAACACAGGATTCAATTGTCTCTTTTGGGTACATACTACCCCTCTAACCTCAACAACCTAATCTGTCTTTCCCATACATTTATATTTATAATATCAGGTATTACATTATTCTGTCATCATTTTATTATGTTTCAGTAACGCCTATTATATCACATTCCTTTTCTATTGACAGATTTTGTAGTTCAATTAGTTTTGCCTTTAAACTTCTTAACCATGTGCCTAATTTTATTACATTATTTACTTCGAGACCCATTTCATTTAGAAAATGAGAGCATCTGCTGCTACGTTATAAAGGACAAACTTTTAATTGCAGAAGAGATATAAATCCCCAATATTTAGAGCCAATCACTAACTAGCAGAAGCAGATTCTTCCAAAGCTCTTCCACTGGCATTTGACCCTTCCTCGGAAGCATCTGGCAGTGGTTTCTGACTACGAGGACACTGTTCCAGATGGTCTGATCTGGTTCTTTGTTCCTAATTTATGTTTTTGACAGGAAACCAGATAATATCTGACCACATTTTGTATTTTGAGATTCTTCTGAGACCAAAAATTAAAAGTGAGTCTCATGCAAACAAACTGAAAAGACTGCCACAAACCTCTGAAACAAAGTTATGCAGTTCCAGTTTATAAAAACTGAGTGAGATGTCTTGTTGTCATACTACATTGTCTTAAGTTATTGTACTATGGCATGATATCAACTTTATTCCTTTAGAAAATACAATTATTATTTAATATAATATTAATTTTTCTAAAATACATTAATAAGGGACCTGAAATAAGGGACCACAGTCAAAGTATAATTATTATCCCAGCAAGAAAGTTTCATAGACTCATCCTGTTTACTAGTCCACACTTGTTTTGTAGCGTTAGACTTACTGAATGTAAACACATCAATTTAAATTTCAAACAATTATTTTCATAAAACCACTTAAAAGTATACTATATTGACTAGAGTACATGTAAATATTATGTAGAATGACATTTCCGATATTGATTTTCACTAAGAAAACTGAAAAAGAAGCCCCTGTAGCATTTCTAAGTTGCATTAAAAGATATTTTTAGCCAATTTCCAGTATTGCAAATAAGTAAATGTGAGCACTATTCTACCATTTATTTTTTAGATCATCCATGGTGTTCTACACTGTTAAAATCAATATTCGCTTTTCTTCATTTATAAGCTGATTCAATTGAATACATAAGTATAACTGATATACAATCTAGAAATATGCTTTTAACTAGTATTGAACTAAACATAATGCATAAATGTAGTGTAGCCTTCCAGCTACACTACAGTTCTAAATTATTCTGGTATATAAAGGAGGATGATCTTTTCCCCATTAAAACAAGCATAAGTCATGGCTGGATTGTGAGAAAATGCAAAATAAGACTTCTATGTGCAATATATCTATATGTTTGTGATTCCCTGCTGAGCTATCTGCAGCACATAGCCAGTTGTCAGACTCACAATGAGGAAAATAACTGAGAAAAATACAAAGCAGTTTAAATGTCATTTGTTTTTATAGCATCCTCATTAGATCACCTCAACTTTCACATTTTCTTTCCCCTCTTTCGTACTCCATCCAGTATGTAGAACATCAATGAGAAAAAATGCCTAGTGTGACAATGAGTCACTTATTTGCTCATTAAATTGTGACCATTGGACCTACCTTTGTTTGGCAGTGAGGTGAGGCTGATCTGACCCAAGGTGCTTGAGATGCTGTAATCATCCTGGCCTATACAAATGCAAGAGTGGCTGTCATGGCTACAGGGTGACCTGAGCCTCAGATCCCTTTTAGTCCCTCAAGTAGACCCCTTAGATGGCAGTCCTGTCTTCCTACACTTGGCTCTGGGTATCCTATGGTATAATGACCCTCATCCCCCTAGTTTCCCAACCACATTAACACAGGTCCAAGTGCATTTGGCTCTCATAATCCTTTTCATTCTGGGGCCATGTGACCAGTGAGCTCTTTAAAGCTACTCAAAATCAGCATTATTTATTCATTGCCCCAAAAGGTACAAAGCATGTAGAGCAAAGGATTTAAAAAAAAAGGAGGCCTATACACAGGGTCTTACTTATTCCTCAAGCTTTCCTTTCCAGCTTCTGTAAATTTCCCATCAGTCCAGCTAATCCTCATCTCTGTCTTGGAGAAACACTCTCCTGCTCGAAGAATACTCTCTTTCTGTGTTCCCTTGTCAGTTTGCACTCACACTCCCTGAGCAGCTTCTGGCCAATAATCAACCCCACAACCTTTTCTAGCCCCAGAGACATCTAATGTTTTAGTGTTCCCTTCGGTATATCTTCTCTTGGCAAAATAGCTAGGTCAATGGGATTGGGGCCAAGGAGTCGCCTTGATCAACCAGCTGTGGAATAAAATCATCTACCTATTTGTCCTGACTGCTTCAACATGCATGGTGAACTGAGGATGGGAAGGGGCATACCTTGAGTGCACTGAGGGTGTAGCCTGAGGATCTTGGGAATTTAAGTAATAATACAACATTTACCCCTCTGCAGCAAGAGCAGCAACCAGACCCCAAAATTGGGACCATAATGTTCCAGAAGGTCACTCAGTACACAGTGCTCCTGTGTGCACATCATAATGTGGCTAAGTGCTAAGAACATTTCCTAAACTATTTGACTTCCAAAGTTTTACCCTTCTTTATTTTGTTTAAAATAAAGTTATAAATTAGTTTAATGTTATAGAGGAGCAACAAAAGCCTGCTTCCCATAAATTCAGAAAACATTTATTACCATTCATTAGTATGCAATATTTGGTGTGCCTGTGTTTTAGGACAAACAATAAGAAACTGACATTCAAACTCCTTGATATATTGCCATAAATGGTGAAGTCAACAGAAACTGCAGGTGATCAGCACTTAATGAACTCAGATCCCTAAGCCTTCTCAGGTTGGGCATCCATAACCCAAGGCTCCCAAAATTAGTCGAAGTTTTGGGAATACATGGCTAAGTAAAATGCATAAGGCTACTGGAAGTCAGATATAGAACTAGAGTAGGTGCTCCCAGTGCTTAGGCTACCACATGCTCTCTCTACCTCTCAAAAAAAAAGGCAAACACAATAGGGTTTTATAAGTTTAAGGTATTACATGTAAACTAGGGGCAGAATTATTTGGGGTAAATTTAGCCAATCATCTATATAATGAAAAAGTATAATTGGTTTTACCCTCATATAACCTAAAGGTAAATGAGCAAATTTTAATCAATGTCTGCTAAAAACTCATCACCTCGAACCAAAATGGAAAAATTAGATAGATAAGATAATTGGAGATATACCAGTCTTCTAGAACTGGAAGGAACCTTGAAAAGTCATTGAGTCCAGCCCCCTGCCTTTACTAGCAGGACCCATTTTTGCCCCAGATCCGTAAGTGGCCCCCTCAAGGATTGAACTCACAAACCCTGGGTTTAGCAGGCCAATGCTCAAACCACTGAGCTGTCCCTCCCCCCAAAACTGAAGGGCTTATAATGAAAGGCCTAATGAAATGCTAGACATGGTTACTGTTAAGTAAATATTGTAATTCACCTTTGTGCATATGATTACTTACTATTTCTCTTGTTTCATCAGTTAAAATCCTGGCTGCACATCTGTGAAGAGAGAACATCCAAAAGGTTTTCCTGTTCACAGGTTTGGGGAGAGTATATTAAGCTTCATTATAGCTTAAATGTTTCATTGGCTTTTTGTTTCAGACTATTCAGCACATGATGCTCAAACACAAGATTTTTCTTTGGAGCTCAATAATCCTCCAGTATTGATTTCATTCACTTCCCCATTTTCCAATATGAATGTGTTATAAATCTCCTGGGCTTGTTGTCCACAGCATTGTAGTGTGATGGGCTGCAGTGTTCTGCTTTAGTGTATATCACAGTTGCACTCAGAAATATTTTCAGCTGGTAGGACCACCACATTTACCAGTTTTCTGATTTTCACTTGATTGCTGAGAAAGGTAAACTGAACCCATCTCCTGGAAATACCCTTAATCATGCTTCTGCCATTACGCAAACCCCTGGTTAATCAGCAATCTTTATTCCATCTTCTTTTGTGTACCTCATGTCACTGGCAGTATTATATGATAAAAGCCTATCCCTACCCTTGCAGAAGTGTATATCTATATTCTTTAATATAAGGGGAAAACGTGAGTTAAAGATTTCCATGATGATCTTAAAATATCAATAAGGATATTTTATTGTCTCCTCTCAAAAGACACTAGAGTGTAATTTTTACCTTTCTAAGATAAAACTCACCATAGTGCGACAGCCTCTTGCCTCATTACTACGAAGAAGCTCGAGTGGAAGGATTGAGCCAGTGGAGAGCACTGTGTTAGCTAGTTTAGCATACATTGGCCACTGAGGACCATTACACCATCCTCTTTAGCATGGAGGAGCCATAATTCCTGGAATACATTTCTATGATTCTATGCTGAGAATAGAGAAGAACATCTTGACTGAGAGCTAGGGGCTGAATATGAGCAATAGCAGCAGTTTGGAGGCCAGAGATTAGGAGCTGGCTCTGAGGAGAAAGCTCAGCAACAGCTCCCTGAGACTGGGGAATAAAAGTTGAGAGCCATATAGGAAGTCAGCCTGTTGCTAGCAAGGAGTCTGCAGCTGCAGACAGCAGAGCAACATCCGACATGGGATAACTACATCGGTGAATGCACCCCTTTGTGACTACAGGCAGAAGAACTGAGTTGTGGTTGGTGTGGCCCACAGGTCACATTGCTCTATGCCCCTTTGGGAGAGGGAAAAAGAGGAAGGAGTAGGCCAGGCACTGGGTATGATTACTTTTATACCCCTGTACTAGACAACCTCTGGGTACCGAGTTAGGAATGCTTTGGTTGATCTTTTGTTGTATCTGGTGAAGGCCTTTTGCTTGGGAATTTGCATCCTTTATTTTCTGGCAGCCCTAGTAAAATAATGCTTTGTTACTTACTCAATGTGAGTATTAATGGGGAGCTTTCCACTAGAGCCTAGTGCTTTGAGCACCTACCGCACTTGCTTCCAAGCTCCTGTGTGTCAGAGTTTCTCAGATAAATGTTTACAGTAGATTTGCAGTATATTGAAGTGTGCTGTTTGTTCTGAGACTAGAGAGTGCATGAAGCAGAAAACTGCAGTGTGCAAAAATCAGAAGGTTAATTTAAAGAAGAGTGTTTGGGCTCTAGGGTGGATTAGGTAGTCCACTGAGGTCTCCATATATTTCTGACCCAAATTTTGCAGTGAAGGAAAAAAGGCTCAGTATGCTTGCTATTGATTTTATTAAACATAGCAAGCAAAAAAAAATCCCTTATCAAACCAATTAAGGGTTAATCAAAATAATGTCAGTTAAACAAGTTGCACCAATATTGGTGTTTAAATTTAGTTAAATCATTAAATTAACATATTAGATAATCACTTCAGAATCCCAAAGCAGGGAGTTCAAGGAGGTAGCAGTCAATTTAGTTAAAAACCAGCAAAGAACTTTTATTCACAGCGGTGACACAATCCTAGCTGAACAAATATTTTTGGATAGCAGCCAAATGGTTCATGTCTATACTAGGATCTTTAAAAAGCCAGTTGAGGGTTGAGAGGCACCTCACTACCACTTGCCCTTAGCATGAGGAAATTGTGTCTGTGCCTGCTGCAGGTCAGCTTCCCAAATCCTCCAGCCACGGACAACACAAGTACTTCCAGCTAGGCCTTTCCAGACCACTATCACTCTACTGGTTTGCAACTGGCACCTTCTAACCCTCAAGTCCTCCATTCCCTGAAGCATCCATCCCTTGGTCCACTGGACACTCCAAATATTCACGGCTTCCAAAGAAGCAATACACCCCAGCTTACCAGTTTCACTTCAGATCAATGCTCCACTTAGCACACAGCACTGAGATTTCTTTGTAATAAAATCAAGTACAAGTTTAACAAAAGCACAGAGATTCAAGGAGTAGCACTGAAAAAGTTTTACATATAAAAGAAAATCAGCATGCAGTCTAGAGCCAAGGCTTAATTAAAAATATTCCCATGTCTAATAAAGTATTCTTCACCCCAAGTCTTTGCTGCACTACATTTAGGCTGGCTGTGACCCTTCTTTTATGAGACATGCATGCTGTCAGTTTGCCTCTTGGCACTCCAAGATATAACTGACCAATCCTTTGTCTTTATTTATAAACAACGCAAGCCCTTGCTGTTTGTTTCACCCTGTAGGTTGCCTGTCTTATAGATTTTGTAAATTCTCAATTCAAACTTGGCTCAGGGTGCAAATAGATGTATATTGTATGCCTCTTACTTTATAAATGGCCAGACAGGGAGATAATTATATCTACCTCCTGTCTGAAAGGAATAGCAGAGGTACATCATCTCCCGGTGACCTGCCTTAACTCCAAGACCTTAAAAGCTTAGTTTTCAGTACAGGTACATAACTCCTTAAATATTATCTGAGCTTACATGTTACAATGATTATGACCACCAATGGGCTACTGGCTCTCAGTAGAGAACTCACATGCCACACTTTGATGAGCTCTTATGCATCTATCTGAATCACAGATCCCTATACAAACCAGCCCTTGTGGCCTCTGCCAGTTGTTGTCAGATGGTCCCTGGGTCACAATGTTTCTTCCTGGAAGTTTGCTGTCGTAGTTAATTTCCTTTCTTCCAGGAAAGGAGGTAATTCTTCTGGATTTTTCATACAGATTTAGAACCCATAGCCTCTAGTTTTCATCTGATCAGACAATGTGAGGCCAGAGGTTTCTCTTCATTCAAACATTCATGACCTTGCATTTTCCAGAAGTATCGCCCAGCAGCCTACCAGGATGTACTGGGTAATGAGGAAAATCATTCCCACAATAGGAGTTCCATTAACTTATGTTGAATACTTTCTACACTTTGTTCTGTATATCCCTATTGCAATTATAATACTAACATTTATGTAGTACTTTATAACTAAAAAGAATACAGTGGTAATAGGAAATTCCAGTGAGCTAATGCCAAATATGTGATCTTCACTGGAAATTTGCACTTGACAGTTTAGTCCCAGTGTGCATAAGCATGAGATCCACTGAGATATACTTGCATAAAACTCTACACTCCATTCTATCACCCAACACCTAATCCAGCTCCACCTCACTTTTTACAAAAAGTAAATGTAATTTTGTCCTTTATTGTCCTCTCATAGAAGTGTAATTCCAGATTACACTAGAGTGAAAAGAAAATGATGCATCATGTACTTAATGGTATATTTATCCTTCATCACTGCCTTTCAATGGTAAAGCATCAGCTACTGAAAATATACTTAAAAGATGAATTGATCACATAGTTTATCCCTCAGCCTGCACTGAAGGTTGATCTCATAGTGGACTTCATTAAAAACTCAGTATTGTTCATTAGTTCACCACACTCAGTGTATCTGAAGTATTCTAGGTATTTCCATGGTCCAGAGTTATAACCAGTGATAAAAGATAGGCAGAACATGTATATTTTGCATGCTAACAGACACTATGAAAAAGTGATAAATTGTATCCATTAAAAAAAAATCACAGTCTCCTGGATTTAACTCTACTATCATTCTTGAATTTGTTTTTAAGGTCTTCCCTACCTCTTCACCTGATGTTTTGTTTTAGCACCAATTGTAACGGAACATAAGGTGTTATGGAACTAATATCAAAAATACCTTTGTGACAAGGTAAAAAAAAAGCATGCTCCAGTGCATAAAGTATTAACCCAAAACCCTGGGGGTCTTGAAACAGGTCTCTTGCTGTTCTAAGGGACTTGTTTTATGGATCAGTACAAGAAAGTTCAGACAAAAGGGATTGAGTCTTAATCACTGATAGAGCATTATTCATCTTCCCCAACTGGGGGTTCTGCCCACTGGCATGCAAGCTTATGTGGAAAACTACAGCTTAGTAGTAACAAATGGTAGTCTTTAAATAAGTTACGTCTATTTGGCTTTTATGTTTCTGTTGCAGTCAATGGAAGTTTTACAACTGACATAAGTGGAATGAAGATTTGGCCCCGAGGAAAGAGAGATTCTCTCATTAGGGTATCCCAGGGTTAGGTTTTAGGACTTTTTGTTTGTGATATTGTAATAGCCTGGCACCCACCTCTCAAAAGCACCCCTTTTAATTGGGTGTGTCTGTGTCTTTAAACACTCCCAGCCCTGGTAGTGGGCCATACCCACAGGGCTTCCTCCCTGGAGGCAATGGCTTCACCCTTTCTGTAACCTTCTGGCCCCAGCTGGACCAGTAGGTAGCTCAGATCCCCTTCTGGTGGTTTATCACTGTCCAGGTCCACCCACAACTTCAGGTCCCAACCCAGGGACCCTAAGAATAGCAGCCACTCACCACTATGTCCCTTTAACAAAACTGCTTTCAGTTCCCTGGGCCACTTCCCTGCAGCAACAGCCATCACCAAAAACTTCACTCTTACCTAGGGTGACCAGATGTGCCAATTTTATAGGGACAGTCCCAATTTTGGGTCTTTTTCTTATATAGGCTTCTATTACCCACCCATCCCCTACCCCCATCCCAATTTTTCACACTTGCTGTCTGGTCATCCTACCCTTACCTCAGGACTCTCTTAGGGTACGTCTACACTACCTGGTGGATCGGTGAGTAGTGATCGATCTATCGGGGATTTATTTATCATGTCTAGTGTAGATGTGATAAAATCGATCCCCGATTACTCTGCCATTGACTCCAGAACTCCATCGTGGCGAGAGAGCGGTCGACTCGTTGCCATCCTCACAGCCAGGTAAATCGACCTAAGGCCTGGTCTACACTACGACTTTAGGTCGAATTTAGCAGCATTACCTTGATTTAACCCTGGACCCGTCCACACAACGAAGCTCTTTTTTTTTTACTTAAAGGGTTCTTTAAATCGATTCATTTACTCCACCTCCAACGAGGGGATTAGTGCTGAAATCAGCCTTGGGATAGTGTGGACACAATTTGATGGTATTGGCCTCCGGGAGCTATCCCAGAGTGCGCCATTGTGACTGCTCTGGACAGCGCTCTCAACTCAGATGCACTGGCCAGGTAGACAGGAAAAGGCCCATGAACTTTTGAATTTCATTTCCTTTTTGGCCAGCGTGTTTGCAGAGCTCATGCAGAGCTCATCAGCATGATGTGCACATTGCCGGGGCACATTGCCCGGCCCATACTTTGTGAGAAGTCTATGACCATGTCCCTCTTGTCACCATGCTGCCATCACCTCATCACCTCGTTTTGCGTGATACAATGTCTGCCATTGCTCTGACGGAGGGAGGGGCGACTGACAACATGGCTTACAGGGAATTAAAATCAACAAAAGGGGTGGCTTTTCATCAAGGAGAAACACAAACAACTGTCACACAGAATGGCTCCCTCAAGGATTGAGCTCAAAACCCTGGGTTTAGCAAGATGCTGATTTCACAAAACAAATTAGGTGAATTTCTTGTTTTGATCCACTTCATCTATCTTTTACATCTTAGGCTGGCAGCAGACGGTGCAGTACGAATGCTAGTCATCGTCATCTCCTGGGTGCTCAGCAGAAGATGGGAATGACCTGGCTGAGTCACTCCCATGTCTGCCCAGGTGCCCCTGACCGATCTCACCGAGGTCGGCTAAAAGAGCACCCAAGAATATGACGATGATGGCTACCAATTGTAATGCACCGTCTGCTGCCAAAAGGCAATAAGCTGCTGCTGTGTAGCAATGCAGTCCCACATCTGCCAGCACCCAGGAGACGTACGGTGATGGTTAGCTGAGCGGGCTCCATGCTTGCTGTGATATGGCGTCTGCTCAGGTAACCCAGGAAAAAAAGGCGTGAAACAATTGTCTGCCGTTGCTTTCACAGAGGGAGGGAGGGAGAGGGAGGCCTGACAACATGTATCCAGAACCACCCACAACACTGTTTTTGCCCCATCAGGCACTGGGATCTCAACCCAGAATCCCAATGGGCAGCGGAGACTTGGGAACTGTGGGATAGTTACTCACAGCTACTCACAATGCAATGCTCTGGAAGTCGACGCTAGCCTCGGTACTGTGGACGCAGTCCATCGGCTTAATGCACTTAGAACATTTTTTGTGGGGACACAATCGACTGTATAAAAATGTTTTCTGAAAAACCGACTTCTATAAATGTGACCTAATTTCGTAGTGTAGACATACCCTAACATATACCAACTTCAGCTACGCTATTCATGTAGCTGAAGTTGCGTATGTTAGGTCGAACCACCACCCCCCAGTGTAGACCTAGCCTTTTGTCCAGTTCCAGCAGCCAGCCAGGAGCTCTTCCTCACTCACCAGATCCCTACCAGCCCTGAGCTGTCCATGGTGCTGCAGTTCCCTTTGGCCAGCCAGGAGCACTATCTGCACTCCTCTAACTCCAGCAGAAACTGACTCTGGTCTGCCCTGCAGCTCCTTTTATACTAGCCTGTAACCCTCTGATTGGCTAGCCCCTTGCAGCTTCCTCCTGATTGGGTGCCTCCTGTGCAATCTCTCTAGGCTATTTGGAGGACTTAGCTCCACTGCTCCTTTCCTGGGATGGGAGCGGCAGGATCCTGAGGCCTCCAGCAGGGGGTCTCTTGGCCTAGTCCATCCCATCACAGGTATGCAGAAATAATTTCAATGGGAAAGTCAATATAAGGCACACTTGGGGTTTTGATGCCAAAATTAGACATACAGCAATTCCATGTTATATTCATGGTTGGTGCAATTCACCTCTGTGTAGACAGCCAGGACAAAACCTGTGCATCTCATAGCAGTGATCTGCACAAGGGCAAAAAATTTACCCCAACTGCACTGATCTTCAAAGAAACATGACCCAACATAAGGAGAAAGGCTATAGAGCTCATTATTTAAACCTGGAAAACGTAAAGATGAAAAGACATCTTATCTGTCTCCTTATCATTGTGGTATGGCCCCTTCTAGTATATATTCAAATATCTTGTCCAGTACATTTTATGTTTAAAATGATGAGAATCCCCTTGGGACAGTTTATAGATTTCACTGTTAGAAAATATTGACTGGTATATATAATAGAAAAAGAAAGCAAACTATACACACTGATGAGGAGCATCAATCTCACTATCTCAAAGATGGAATCAGCTCCAAGAAGGCAGAACTGAGCTTGGGGAACGTGTGTGTGTGAGTGAGAGAGTGTGTGTGTGAGTGAGAGAGTGTGTGTGTGAGTGAGAGAGAGAGAGAGAGAGAGAGAGAGAGAGAGAGATTTTATTGCATATACACACATATAAGAAGATGTACACACCTCTCACTACCCTGATCAGTTTGCATGTATATTGTGTTTTCCTTTCTCTTCTTCTGTTAGGAGACAGAGATTTTCAAAGGCACAAAAGGCAGTTTTGAGCCTAGCTCCCAATGAAAAATCAATGGGAATTGGGTGCTTAACTCCCATCAGTTCATTTGAATATTTTGCCTTTGGTTTCCAACCTCTTCAGGACAGGGACTATTTATTTCCCAAGTGTTTGGAAAGCACCTAGCATACTGTAGCTCTTACCACTATGATATCACCCATCACACATAATTATTTTATTCCATGTGTTGCATTTATATTCCTTTGCATCACATTAAAAACTTGGCCAATTTCTCACACCTTTGTTCTTGGAATCCATTATCTGATACCTATTTATTTATATCTGGCCAAGCTAAACAAACATAATTCTTTTCATCTCTCCTCCAGCCTCTTCTCTCAGTCTGTGTATTTTTCTCCATATTCTGTTAAATATGTTCACATTAGTTGAGCGCAAAATGGGAAGACTTCAAGCTGATCTAATGGATGATTCTAAATTAGGAATTGGTCTGACAAAGTAAGGTAAGATAAACTGCTTGGAGTGACATGGTTTGCCCATTGAGGCAAGTAGTAGAAATCATTTTAAGAAATGGCTAGACACTTTTATATATAGAGAGAGAGGATTGAAGGAGACATTGACATATCAGAGGGGAAGGGCTAAGATAAACTTAAAAGAAACAGACATGTGGGGCCAACTTGGCTTTTCCTGTACAAGCAATTCTTTATGCTCTTATGACACCACTTACTTTAACCACATTCATGCCATATTTTATATGGAGGGAAAGAGGCTTGCTCATACAAATCAAATCCCATTAAAAAAAAGCAGCATGGAACTGCATCCAGGGATCAGGGCAGGTTAAATGGGACATGTCTGAAATTTAATATTTGAAAAACAAGCTATGCTAGCCAGAGATATAGCAGTTTTAATGTGTTTGATAAATCACTGTCACTGCTACAATGGGACTGACATAGCAGGTGTAGTAATAGAAGCCCAAAGGAAACACAGGAAATTGAAGATGAATGATATCAAACAATACCTTTAATGGAAAACAACATGGACAGAAATGCCCTAAGCAGCTATAGTTCTTTATCACAACATCTTTTAAAATGTTGCATTCCTTCAGTAGTAATTTTGAAACTGATCATAGATATGCGACTGCATTGTGATGACTCTCTGGAGTTTAAGTACTACTGCATGTAAGATATAGTGTTTTTACTAAAGTTATTTGTGTATTCTTTTTCCCAAATCTAACCAAAAAGTAGACTAAATGAAGTGGTACAAATTATTGAAGTGGTTATTGAGCAAGATGTATGTCAGGATCTCTTCTCTGGTTCCGTGAAGTGTTTTGTGCACCTATGATTATGTGTAAATAATAAATGGTAATAAAGTGTAATATGCTCTATAGACCAAGTTTTCTAAAGTAGTTATCCAATTTACCAACTTATGTCTATTTCTCCATGCACATATGATAACCATAGGGACAGGGTCCAGAGTGACCTAGACAAATTGGAGGATTGGACCAAAAGAAATCTGATGAGGTTCAACAAGTGCAGCAGTTCTTCAGAAAAGGACTTGGGGATTATAGTGGATGAGAAGCTGGATATGAGTCTGCAGTGTGCCCTTGTTGCCAAAAAGGCCAATGGCATATTGGGCTATATTAGTAGGAGCATTGCCAGCAGATCAAGGGAAATGATTATTTCCTTCTATTCGGCACTGGTGAGGCCACACCTGGAGTATTGCATCCAGTTTTGGGTCCCCCCCTACAGAAGGGATCTAGACAAATTGGAGCAAGTCCAGCGGAAGGCAACAAAAATTATTAGGGGGCCAGGGCACATGACGTACGAGGAGAGGCTGAGGGAACTGAGGTTATTTAGTCTGCAGAAGAGAAGAGTGAGGGGGATTTGATAGCAGCCTTCAACTACCTGAAGGGGGGTTCCAAAGAGGATGGAGCTATGCTGTGCTCAGTGTTGGCAGATGACAGAACAAGGAGCAATGGTCTCAAGTTGCAGTGGGGGAGGTCTAGGTTGGATATTAGGAAACACTATTTCACTAGGAAGGTGGTGAAGCACTGGAATGGGTTACCTAGGGAAGTGGTGGTATCTCCATCCTTAGAGGTTTTTTAAGGCCCAGCTTGACAAAGCCCTGGCCGGGATGATTTAGTGGGTGTTGGTCTTACTTTGAGCAGGGAATTGGACTAGATGACCTCCTGAGGTCTCTTCCAACCCTAATATTCTATGATTCTATGAGTAAATGGTAGGCATACAGTTATATTACAGTAGAACCCAGCAGTCCCAAACAAGATCAGTGCTTCCTGGTACCAAGTGCTGTATGCACATAAGGTAAGAGACAGATCCTGCTTCAAAGAATTTACAATCTAAATAGACATGTCAGAAAAAGGAAGTAGTATTATCACCGTTTTGCAAAGTGAGATCTGGCATACAGAGAGATTAAGTGATTGTTCAAGGTCACACAGTAAGTAACTTCACTACAGTTTTATACTATTGGGTGAACTTTGAGTCAGCATTAGAACAAAATGTACTGACTTAGTAGATTTTAAAATAAAATCAATTCAAGAGAAAAGTGCAGGCCAAATTCTATGCTGGTGTAATTCCATTGAAACCAGTCGTCTTGTAAATATGTGCCTTTCAGGGGCATTACATAAGCAGAGAATTTGGCTTAGAGCCTTAAGAAGACATTCTTATAAAGTCTAAAGTCTAGGAGTTTGAGAGAGCAGCTACCAAGATGAGTTAACTAAAAATATATCTTATTCAACATGTCAGAATTGTAAACGCTGGACACAGGACTACCACTGATTTGGATCCAACTCTCAAAAATATTTAGAAGATTAAAAAATATTGATTGCACTATCTTGGATTGCTAAGAAACAGCTCTCAAATAGTCTAGATTTATAACTACTAAAGAGCACGTGAACAATAAATCTGATACCAACTGCATGATTGCGATAACTAATGGGAAACTGGGGAATGGCTTCATCTAATGGAAATGTAAACAGAAGATCTAATTGGTCCAAAGGTACTCCTGGTATCACTAAAGATGCAGTAAAGAACGTATGCAACAATGACCTCACCAAGACTAGATCCAGGGCAGAATTGCATGCCCCAGTCCTAGATAAATATGTAATCACCATGTTCATACTATTGTCACTGGTTTTTTTCCCTTCAGTTTTTGTCACCAAGAGTAGTATGAGCCAGTCTCAGCTGATGTTCATAACTGGTTGTATTGTTGACATTTCTAAATTCTGAAGGTTGATAATATCAACAGGTACAATGAAAATGATTAGTTTTTGGATCAGGAAAACACCAGATGGTATTTTATATTATGTTACCTGGTTAATGTTTAAGAGATCTGAAAATATAACACACTGTATAAGAGTTATAGGTTTATTAGTAAGGACCTCTTGGTTCTGTCAAATGGCTCCATTTATTACACCCTTCTTCAGTTAGTATAACTTGCTCTTGTTATTAGTAATGTCTATTTTTTTTTCAATTCTAGATTTTTTCGCAATAATCAATTAGTAAGCAGGAGATTCGATCTTCCCTTCTGCTTTTATCCATTTGGCTATCCATTGCCTGTCTTACTTCTAATGCTTTTAGATTTGAGTGCATGGGAATTTCACACTCTTCTCTCTTTCCTCCCAGGGAGTAACTGGGGCTTTTATTCCTCATCCACTCTTCTCTTCTTCCTGCAATTTAGCAACTAGTTAGAGCCTTCACATTCCTCTAAATCTCACCAATCCAATCTTGCTAGTGGGGCATTTACTGTCCAAGAGCATTCATTCCCCTCTCTCTTCTCTTCCCCAGAGGTGAGCTCCTTATCCTCGCAGAAGGCCAGGGCTCTGCTCCTCTTGAGGTGTCAAGGTCCCCACATACCTTCTCCTATTGTACAATCCCTACTTCCATAAGATGGGAGGATCCATTACCCCTCCTGCTGGGAGAAGAAAAACTGTATGGGTGGGACTACTGAGAAAAGTTAGCTGCTGGCTGCCTCAGCTCTCCCAATAGTGCCCACACTGGTGAAATGGGAAAAGAAAGAAGCAGGAATTGACAGCTGGTTACATGCTGGGGTGAGCAAGCAGATAGACTGAGTTAGCCAAGGGAGCAGCTAGATCAAGAGATCAGAGGAGGGACTATTTGGTGCAAAAAGTTATTCACGTACTTACATTTTTGCAGGACTACGGATTTTATTGGCACTTCATATTTATGTGTTTACATGTCTCTGTCTATCCCATTCTCTTGCTGTGTCAAATTGGAATGATTAAATGTACAAAAATATAGAGTGGTTGATATTTGACATTTATTTTATCCATCATACCAAACCAAATGTTCAGTTAACAGTTTGCCTGCTCTGGAACTGCAATATCAGTGGATCTTTGGTGCTCTTGCCCAATTAACTATACAACTCACCAAACATTGACATTTACATGCCTTTCTCTCTCCCTTCAAAATTGATTTTGAGGGTGGCTGTTCTAAGGATTGACTATCATTGCTTGGCTTTCTTGTGTATTATATAGTCTCTTGTCATTTAAACAGAATAATATTTCATCTTTGGTAAGCCAGGTATAGCACAGCTCTTAATAGTAAATATAAGAAAGCTCTTCTGATATGAGTGAAGTCTTAGGCCTCTTTATCCACAGATTCCAGCTAAGAAAGAGCTGCACTCCTATGAGTACTGAAAGGTATTTTTTTATTTAAACCGTCCCTGATCCTGAAAACCATCAGGCTGGATTTTTATAGTTTACATATAAAGTCCTTAACAGAGATGCTGCCAAAAGCTTTTTACTGGACTCAATCTTCAGCCAAAAGCCATAAAATCAATGTAGTCTAGTGGATTTGTCACTTACAATGATTTTTAAACTCTCAGTCTATGCTACAGGATAAATTTAAAGCAACAAGTGGTCCTGATTGCAACTAGGCTTTACCCACTGCCAACCTCAATCACTGCCACTGCTACAGAGTTCCCAGCTGTGGTGTAGCTAGTGTGTTGTTCATTGACCAAAACAGGAAAAGTCAACTGTTAGTGAACTTTGAAGATACCCAGCTCAGAGAAATATTTCTTAAAGCAGAGAAATATTGCACATGTATTCTCTCTCCTCAGAATAAATTCTTGAAGAGATATGAAAAGGAAAGCATTCTGTACTAAGGGAAACAATTATTTAGGTAAGTGGAAGCTTTTCACCACTTATCTCCTGTTCTTTCCTTATCAAATGAAATTTGAAATATACTTCAGAGTGCGAGAGATCAAAGAGGGGCTGTACCCTATAGGCATTTGGTAAGATGAGAAATAACCTTAAGGCTATATTGTGGCTTTTCCAACTACTGCTGTGTTTGGAGGCATAGGGTGAGGGGCTATACTCCCTGATTGTCAGTTGCCAGAGGCATTCTGCCTGCAGAGAACAGAGTGTATATTCAGCCTTGTCTGCCTCTCATGGATAATACTAAGTGTAAGAAATCGTTGACAAGTTAAAGAAAATTCATACAAATCCCTGTGGCATCACCATTTGAAAATCAGAATGTTCCCTAAATCACTTAAATGCCAAGACTTGAAATAAGGCTAATGCAAACTGTATACCTGGAACAACATTGGCAATTTCCTGAAAATGTTTTTTCCTTATAGAAACCTAGGGTGCCAAGCTTGAGCTAGTCATTCATTGTACCAACTCTGGTCGACCCTTGAGTTCTTCAGGAGTTAAACTTTCACTTAACAGGTTCAAGTGTTTAGCATTTATGGCTATGAAGAAAATATTCTGAATTTTGTTTTATAACAGAAATACCTCAGGATCAGGCCCTACTGTGGAAGGCGCTGTACACATTGAATCCAAACTGTGACTGAATATAATGTTATCTGATCGAGAAACAAACAATAGCTTTATTAAAAATTAACTAACTGTGGTAACAAAGATTCACAATGTGGCATGAACTGAATCCAAAGGATGACAATTTAAATGGCCTGTATTGTGCTGACGGACAGACCATGTAATTATAACAGTCACTTCTGGCCTTAAATATATATATATATAGATAGATAGATATCTAGATATAGATAGATAGATATAGATTCTATAGATAGCTATAGATATAGACATCTATAGATAGATATAGATAGATATAGATATAGACAATTTTGACATTTCTTAAGTTTATATATATTTTATATATATATATAAATAATCAGCAATAAAATAATTGAAAATTTTGACATTTCTTATGCTTATATATAACATAAACTTAAGAAATGTCTAAATTGTCAATTATTTTATTTCTGATTATTTTAGCAGAAACATTAAATGCTCTGGAATAGTCTGAAGAACTTGAGTAGAACACCATTGCATTTTGCTTTCCCCAATTTGACCTCTGGAAGAAAAGCCTGAAGTAAAATCCTGTGTGGAGAAAACATAGACAGCGTTACAAGCTCCCCAGGAACGTTCTCTTGGGAAATGCTGTCCATAGACATTTGAATGTGTGTGTAAGTATTCTGTGTGCTCTGAAAAACAATAAGGGCTCAGCTTCATTTTCCACAGCATTGTAAGCGCAGAGCAATGGGAAGCAGCTGTACTATTAGCACAGAATATGTAATAGGAGAAAATAACTCCAATGTAGTGCTTAATATTCACCTATCACTAATTTCCTGTTTGAGATTCATAACACTATCATAGTTCAGGTGTAGCATAGAAAATATATAGCTATTTTATCTATTCTGTCAAAATTTAAAATAATCCTAAATGAGCTGTAGTGGATGATTACATTCCAAAATATCCACTGAAGCAAGAAATAGAATTCCATGGAATTCTAATTGTCTCCTCAAGAAACTCAAAAAAAAAAAAAGAAAGCTGAATGAGTATGTTTAGGCAAACCAAAGGCACTGAGACAAATACAATTTGTTTGCTCTTCAGTCACTAGAATCTGATCATCGTTGTGTTTATGTTACATAAACTGAGACATGACATTAGAGAACTTATTTCTGAAGACACCATTTTACACTAGATACCTGCCAAAAACAAGAGTTTGGTCATATAGCCAAACTCAGATTTTAATAATACCACAATTAGGAGATAAATCTGAAATTTTCTGTTAAAGTTCAAAGCTTGGAACAAACAAGACACAGTCCAATGACTCTGTGTCATTGCAAATGCTCCTTTAAGGAAAAAGCCTTCTAAGGATAACAGAGGAGAGTGGCATGTATCGTGTACAGTGATTTATTATGGATAGTTGAGTCAGAGGTTGAGGAAGATAACAGTGAGCTTAGATCCTTGCCTAGGCCAAGCATGTAATTGGGTACTAGTCAGTAAGATACTCATACTATGTTAGTTGCAAAGAGAACAGTACCCGAGTGAGAAGAGTGGGATCAGAGAGAAGGGATGTTGTACAGTTAATGACCCATGAGCCGCATAATCAAGAAATACGAGAGCTCTCCACACTCTGGCCAAGGGATCCTTAATTTGCATAATGACTATATGGTTATTTATCAGTAACTGTACAGTATGCAAATGCCTGTATTTTCAGTGGCCAAATTAGAGCAGACAGAGCATAATCAGTATAAACTCATTTCTTAACCAATGATGCACCAATGGTGTAAAGAGAAGTTTGTATTGATGGAACAGTGGCCTGGGGAGAGCGATAGCTCAGTGGTTTGAGCATTGGCCTGCTAAACCCAGGGTTGTGAGTTTAGTCCTTGAGGGGGCCACTTAGGGATATGGGGAAAAATCTGTCAGGGGGTTGGACTAGATGATCTCCTGAGGTCCCTTCCAACCCTGATATTATATGAATAGCATCTATAATGAGAGCCTATCTGCATATGGTCATCTCTGCTTATGCAGAAAGGGTGTCTACTTAAAGTTAATGGACCTCTCAAGGTGCCATTGGATTAAATAATTACTGGCCAATGGCTGGACTGCAAATTTTGCTAGTAGTGAAGAGCAGTCTAAATTTGACCACTTTCCGAATAGGCTTCAAAACTCACCTTTTAAATAAAGTTTTCCCACCATAAGAAAGAAAACCAATTCATATATTTAAAGCAGAATATCCTAGAACCTAGAAAGTGTGAAGAGCAGAAAATTCTATTACATCTACTCTATACCTTGCTATGTGGATCTAATTTACCTGTCAGCACAGGCACTAAAGAAAGCCATTAAACAGAAGTAGACTACAAAAATAAGGATCTAATTCTGCTTCTAATATTTCATTTGGGATTAGTAGGTTTTGTCAGGATGAAATATCTGCGCAAACATAACTACAGTTATGGTATTATATTGCACTAATAATCACTTCTGGAACCACTCGACATATGAAGAAACAACACAACCCCCAATTACCACTGCAAAACTGTATAAAATTCAAAGTTCTCTCTCTGCAAAATTTTCAGAATGAAAACAGGTTCCTTTCCCCATGCCCAGAATTGAGCAAGTAATTTACAAATGGAAACACTAGATCTGTGACATTTTTCCTTTGTGAAAACTGGCAATATTTTTCATTCCCCTGGGAGAGTAGTGACACTTGGCCCACTACTTCTATTCAGCATGAAGATGGATCCTAAGATGCAGGAGAAAACAGGGTGCAGCTTGAACCTTCCATATCTGAGGGTTGTGGGGACCAGTGTGGCCTCTTGTGCAAACTAGGAAAATCCTCCTGGCTGTCTTAACTTTCACCTTTCTTCAAAGACTCCCCCATACAGCTTTCAAGAAGTGCAGATCTGCCCTAGCTATACACCTTTCCCATCCCCAAATTCTGCCACCTCCCTCCTACCCATCTATGCTCTGTCCTCTGTGTCCTGGACTCCTGGAGAGACCCCTGCACCAGAGGAATTCCCAGAGGGACCTTATGCCTACTTTGGGCACGGCCCATTTGCATCAGCTTAGCTGGTGTAAAGGGGCTGTAGTGCAATGACTATTTGGGCCCAAGGCCCTTTCTGAACAAAATATGCATATCACTTTCAGAGCTATTCAGCCTTAATATAAGCAGGTGCCATTCCTGCTAACTTCAGTGGGCCTTTGGTCCACTCACATCAGGCTGAATATAGTCTATTGTTTGGCATTCACCCCCACTTCAATGGGAGCACTGTAATTTGGTGGAGGGGCGAGGGGAAGGAAAGAGTGTGAGAAAACAGAGCTAGTAACTTACCATGACATTCTGAAAGAAAGAACATTAGTAAAACAGGAAGTTAAAAGGAGGAACTAAATTAACTCACTGCTATTTATTGAAAAAGAAATCAAGCTGAATGTTTTCTAACTGTCTGGTGAGAAAGAGAATGTTGCTTAGCATCCCAGCTAATGGTCTTCCTGGTACAGAGTTACAGTGCACTCAGACTCACAGCTCTACCATCCACCAGTAATCCTTGCAGACTAGGTAAATTTTACTGAACATTTATTTAATTAAAAAATCCAGAAAGGAAGCATTCTAATGACTGTGGTCCAGTGCACAATAGCAGTGTCTTTAGTAGACCACTAGCCACAATCTCTTTGTTTCCAGAAAGCCTCCCAAAGATGAAGGACTCAAGGAGAAGGGTATGCAAGCAATCCTCTGAGAACCTGTTTCTGAAAGTTTTCTCTAGCTCTGTACCATCAAAGCCAGGGGCGGCTCTAGGAATTCCACTGCCCCAAGCAGGGCGGCGTGCCGCGGGGCGCGCTCTGGCGGTCGCCGGTCCCGCGGCTCCGGTGGACCTCCTGAAGAAGTGCCTGCGGAGGGTCCTCTGGTCCCGCGGCTCTGATGGACCTCCTGCAGGCATGCCTGCGGATGCTCCACCGTATCCGCGGGACCAGCGGACCCTCCGCAGGCACGTCTGTGGGAGGTCCACCGGAGCCTCCTGCCGCCCTCCCGGCAAAATGCCGCCCCAAGCACGCGCTTGGCACGCTGGGGTCTGGAGCCGGCCCTGATCAGAGCCTAAATGCCTGGATCTTGCATAGGGCCGGCTCTACAGTTTTCGCCGCCCCAAGCAGAGCGCCAAATTGCCGCCGCGGAGGGCGGGGGCAGTCCGTGTGCCCTTAGGGCAGCAGGCGCGTTTCCACAGCTGTGGCAATTCGGTGGCAGCTTCTATGTTTAGCTGAAGCCACTGCAGACAGCTAAACATAGAAGCTGCCGCCGAATTGCCACCACCGTGGAAACGCGCCTGCCGCCCTAAGGGCACACGGACTGCCCCCGGCCTCCGCGGTGGCAATTCGGTGCGCTGCTTGGGGACAAAACAACAGGGACTGCCGCCCCTTGCAAAATGCCGCCCCAAGCACCAGCTTGGAATGCTGGTGCCTGGAGCCGGCCCTGATCTTGCACCACTTTTTCACCAGCTGTAATTTTACTTACAGAAAAACTGCCTTGAATCATAAAAAACACGATTCATTTTCACTGGTGTCATAAGTTGTCTCTCTCTCAAAGGACATTGCAAAAATTATGTGAAATATTTTGTTGAATTCCAAAAAACGTTATAACCTTTTCTCAATCTGTGTTATGAGAAAAAGAAAACTAAAGCCATCGTTGGACAGACATTTTAATTGAGTGATGGACAGTATTTTCCCCTCCCCCTTTTTTTGGCCTGGTAATGTGCAGTGCTGCTTTCCCTTCATAGCTGTAAACTCAAAATACAAAATTATCTTATTTGCAACAATCTGCCTGAACTTTAATTTCTCACCTTCTCTGTCAGTCAGAGGATACAGAAAGTGAAATATTTCCATGGGGTTTAGATGCCCAGTTTTAATCACCTATCAATGGCAACAGCTGAACAGGGAGCATGAGCAAAACTTGGTTCAAAACATACAATCAAAAGATCTAAGAAAAGTCACGTTTCCCTGATTTCATGTACATTAAAGTTCAGCATGGATCCAATAATGTTCAATACATAAGGCAGAAACCTAATGTTGTGGACTGGGGCATGAGCGGCCAGGCCTGCTTGTTGGAGCCAGAGTCAGAGGCCAGGAGAAAGAGCTGGAGTCAGGAAACAAGCAAGGCAGGGGCAAGGCAGGAGAAGGGTTGGAGCAAGGCTGGGAACAAGGCAGGCACAGGAACGATCATAGCTGCAGTTGTAAGCATTGAGCAGCCACTGGCTTGGTGCTGCTGCTGGGTTTAAGAGCAGGCACGGTGACACCTTTCAGCTAACCCGGGGGGTCTAATCAATCAGGGTGTTCAGCTATGGTCCCTGGCTCGGCTTCAGAACCTGATGCCTGACACCTAAGTGGTCACATACTTACTAACCTTTAAGCCCAAAACAGGATAGTTGGAGGCTGGAAAAGACAGTCTACTGTCAAATGTGCCTGTCTGTAGAAGGTGCTTTTAAACGAAATTCACTTTGTGCATGGTTTTTCAATATACATCTTAAATACAAGCAACACTATATATGGAATACAGGGTGAAATAAGACTGAAATCTAGTAAAATGGAGGATACATTTTTATGTGTAACTAAGGCTTTGTCTCCGCTACAAAATGATCAGCTGGTATAGCTATACTGGCAGAGCCTCCTGGCATAGACTCAGATTATGCCAACAGATGTAGTTTCTGTCAGCATAGTAATGTCACCTTCCCGAACGACATTAGCTACACTGCCAGAAACACTGTTCGGTTAACATAGCTGTGCCAATACTGAGGGTTTTGCCAGCATAGCTATGTCAGCTAGGGGGTGCCTCCTACTGAATCGTTACTACCACTTCCCAGAGCTCTAGTATTTTCCCTCCAAACCCATTATATTTAGATTACTAAAGGTACCAGCCAGATTTGTTGACAATATTTGGTTGAGTAAGTGAACAATTTTCCTATGTTTTCTGAATACAGACAACAGCAAGTCTCTACTCTTTGCAAGCTCCCCTCCCATCCCCCTATGTCTGCCACTCTCTTAGGGTCCAACCCTGTAAACACATGAGCATTCCCACTGACTCCTATACATATGCATTGGCAGAGTCAAACCCCTTTGCCTCCGGTGCACCTCTGAAAAGCAATTCTCATAGCTGAAGAAATCTAGAGATCATTTGCTAGAGGAGCTATAATTTTTATAAGCTTCCATTCAGGGCAGAAAATTAATTTCAACTTAAGAAGCACTTTAATGAATACTGACAATGCAATTAAAACTTCTTGTATGCCTGGTATGTTCCAGGGAACTTGACGAGGAAATGAATAAAAGTAGTTCTGAATCATAGTTCTTATTTCTTTGCAGAATAAAGAGGATGCAAATTAAGAGACTGAAGATTCATGGGCTAAACATTTCAATGCATCATCCTCAAGAAACTTATCTTCTCTTCAAGTAGCTATTAGTATTTTTCCATGTTTTAATGTCTCTGCATGAATCAGTAGAAATTATATTAATACTGCATTTTCCCCTTTTGATATGGGATAAGTAAGCAGTGGTAAGAAAGTAATCCTGTTAATATTAGTGATTGACAAAGTACAAAAAAAGATTTGCCAGTATGGCTCAGGAAAGCCCTCAATAACATCTTGTGTCAACAGATCTCAAGATAATTTATAAGTGTACACAGAGGTATCTACCACTGAAGTGCAAACACCTCTGGGATAGAACACAGAGGTTGTTTAACAGTGCACAGCATGATGACTCCATGGACTGCAGACAAGAGACAGATATACTTAAGTCAGTTGGACTACTCACAAGCTTAAACATTCTTGCAAAGATTCTAAAGAGCCCAGCAAGCCACAATAGTGTGGACTACATTAAGGACACTGGCACCCAACTAGTTTTGAATACAGTGCTAATGGAATTTCAAATGTACATTCTACTGCTGCCAAATGCACATTCCACCACCATCCTACAGCTACTGATTGTGTAATTGAACATCCTTCTGCCAGGTCCTCTGAAATCAGGGCATGGTTTCATAAGCCATGGGAACAGGAATTATGTGGGCTCCCTTAGAATAACAACAGGGCAATGACTCCATTTATAACAATGCCATTCAGTGGGAATAATGTCCCAGATTGTCCATGAAGGTAAAGTCCTGATCTCTGGAACACCCAGGCATCCTGCCATTGCATCCCACATTAGCATCCACGTTTCTGCCCCTTGGGTTGACTGCAGCCTGCAAATTGATACAGTAGTATCCTTTACAGTTCAGGTACTCTTATGCTCCTTGTAGAGAGCAAACTATAGGTGCATAAGTTCCATCAATGGCACTGGTGGAGTTTGGAAAGCCCGTTCTCTGAAAACCAGCAATTATTTTAGGAACATTTGTAATGCTCACCACCTTGGGTTAATCACCATCCTGATTACCTCACAAACCTCTGCAACAACAACCCCTGCAGCTGATTTGTCAACTCCAAACTGGTTAGACATGGACCTATAAGCAGTCTGGTGTAGCCAGCTTCCAGATGGCTATAGTGATCTGCTTCTGGACAGGTATGGCTGCCCTCATGTGGGTGTCCTAGAACTGGAAGTAGGGAAAAGTTGATCACAAACCTCCAGGAATGTCTGCTTCTTCATGCAAAAGTTCTGGACCCATGCTGGTCATCACAGGTCTGCATGACAATGTGATCCTACCAGTCTGTGCTTGTAGCCTGCTCCAGAAGCAACAGTCTACACAGAGGGAAATCTGTAGCTAAGGCAAAAACAGGCATGAGCAGCATCAGCTGGGTTGCAGACATGACAGTATACTCCTCTGAGAGGTGCTTCAGCAGTACAAAAACCACCAAAATGACCTCTCACATCTTACAGACTCACTGCCTGGGTCCCAAAATAGGACTGAGAGGATGAGGTAGAGAAGCTCTTCCTCCAGGGAGCATATAGACAAAATGGTTCAACTGGATGTGTTCGTGGGTTAAAACACTTCTGGTCATCTCCTGCAGGACATATAGACAAGTTCTCCCACAACCAGAGCAGATTTAGCTAGGAACCCTGGGATACAATAGTACATGTCCAGAGAAGCTGAAGTTCTGACTTGGGTCTGCGTACGGTATGGACATGCCAGAATGGTTGTGAAGCCACGGTTTCCATTGGCATATGGATGCTCAAAATGTGGGCTTGGAAACCTGAGTCCACAAGTCCAGGTCCCACTTTGTACTGTGTAGATATACCCATACAAAGAACACCAATTCAGCAAGACTTCTCTGTTCATATCAAAATAAGCTCTAGCTCAAGCACCCCAGCTGATCTTTACTGTGGCAGTGTGGAATAAGAACCACAGTGCATTCTTAGATTGCAACCATTTCAAATAACAAGCACGGATGAGCTTCCATCGACTTCAATCGGACCAGCATTTCACCCCATATCTTCATGTATTGGTACAATGCCTCACTCTGATCTGGACTGGACTCTAACTTAATATCAACAAAATAAAGCACTAAGAGTAAGCAAAAAAAATGAGTGGTCAGTGTTATTTTATTATGTTACTAAGAAAACATCTCTTACCTGATGAAACAAAAATTGAGAAGTTGCTACTGTGCACTCTGAATGTCCTTTATCAAAGGGAAGGAAGCTCAGAGATTAAAGTATCCTGGCACATGTCTGAATCTCTACAACAATTGCACAGGGGCAGGGATGCAAAACCATGCTTTGAAGTGTCCCTAGCCTCTATTTGCCAGAAGCTAGGAATAGGTGACAGAAGATGAATCACTTCATTATCTCTTCTGTTCATTCCCTCTGAAGCATCTGGTATTGGGCATTGCTGGAAGACAGGATACTGGGCTAGATGGACCATTGGTCTGATCCAGTATGACTGCTCTTACGTTCTTAGGGTAGTTCTTTAGGAACATGTGAATAAACTAGCATATATAGGCTAAATTTAAAATGTTATAAAAATAAGCTGCTTTTTTTTAGAATCAGATTTGAGAACTGAAGCTTTTATGCTGTTTGAAGCTCTTCATGCACTGAATAACATTTTGTTTTGGAGAAGAAAAAGGTTTGTTTGGGTTTCTTTTACTGTAAAGGATGTAGAAATGTACAAACTTGTTAGCCTGGAAAGTGATATTCCTGACCACCAAAATTCAATCAAGAATTTTTTTTTTAGGACTCCTATAACCGTCTGTCTGGAGGTTTGAATTAATTTTGCTGAGTGTTCCTGGAACCAAGCAAATATTTATATGATCTGATACTGTATTTTAGTAGAATTTTTCTAAGACATTTCCTCCCCTCCTCCGCCCCCCCCCCCCCGAAAATAAGGCATGATTGAATTTGGTGAAAGATTTTACCCTTTTTAATGTTGCTTTGCAGCAGGTCTTATTCCATTCTGGGAAGCCAGAGACAACTTAGGAAGAGCGCCTACAAAGTCACATTGAATAATGCCGTAGGTCTGGTAGCAATACTACCATGCATAGACTCAAGTCTGAGATCATTTCTCTCATTTCATTTATAACAGTAATAAGTTCTAGTGGGATCTGACTTCAATACATGAACCTCACATTTCTCCCAATCAGATCGCATCTTTCAGTTCCTGTGTGCAAAGCCCAGGTCCAGCATGCACATTCTTCTAGGACAAAGTTTCCTGCCTTTCGTATGCTTTAAATTTCCTTGCTGTGCACATTCAGCCTAAGGTATAATTCTTGGGAAATGAATGGTATCTGCAAAAATACAGGTGGATGAGGTTACTTTTAGGGCATATTAGCAATTTAGGCATGAAATCCTTGTTAAATAATATAAAAATCTTAGCAACGTTTATCTTATTACAAGTAGAGCTGGTTGGAAAATAATGCCAATTCATCAAACCCCAACATTTCGTATAACCACATCAAGTTCAATTAATTTTTGTCAAATCAGCGTTCAGATTCTGAATTTTGGCCAGCTTTAGTTACAAATTAGCATCTGCAGCATAAAGAAGATAGCCCCTTAAAAAAATCAGGGAACTCTTTGCTCCTGCTGACTGTCATGTGATCGAAAAAAATGACTGACTGTTGCAGAAATATTAACCTGTCCTCAGTGAGAACTAACTTTGAAAGGGACTTTGAAAGTACTGGTAGAAAGGCTACTACTCTTCATGACTCCTCTCATTATATACTGCTTTGTTCTTTCCTGGGGCCCAGGAACAGTCCCTTTGCGCTGCATTTTCCTTGACTCATACAAGGTAAAAATCAAACTACTTCCTCTCTTTTCCTCTTGTCTCAAAACAAAAACATGAAAAGACAAGAAACTAAGACAGAGTATATACTGTAGTCTACTTCACAGTGATGCAAAATTGACAGGGGTATTTCGAAAGTATGTACATTTGCTAACCAGAAAGCCATACACTTTTAGAGGGTGTCATGGCTACAGGGCATATTGAGACTTAGACCATGTAAGATGGTGGACACCTCCTGGGCACTCTCTTGTGGCCACTGGGTGGCCCTGCAAGCAGCCCCTTGCTTGAGCTTCCCTCTTCTGGATCCCCAGTAGCTGCATGCAAGCTTTCTGAACATAAATACTCCTTTGTGGGGTTAATGTATTACAAAAGTACCACAATCATAATCAAGAATTCCCCACTATAGTCCAAAGACTATACACTCTAACAGTCCAGCAATGTACCCTCAGTATGGCTCCAATATCTCTCATCACAAGTAAGGGGTGCTTCTCTGCCTGTTTACTTCTCAGGAATTTTCCCAGCTCTTGTCTGGAGACATCAATGGGCTCACCCCTCTACCATTTCCCAGCTTTCAGCCCTCTCTGGCCATCTGTCTCTGGCCTCAGGAAGTTTGTATGTGACACCCCCCCACACAACTGCCTTCTGCTTTCACCAGACCGATCTGGCTCCACTGCTCAAATAGGGAATGCTTACAACTCCTTCCTTCAAGAGCATCCCACCACCCCCAAGGTCTCAGCCCAGCTCTTTTCTTCTCATAGAATCATAGAAGATTAGGGTTGGAAGAGACCTCAGGAGGTCATCTAGTCCACTCCCCTGCTCAAAGCAGGATGAACACCAACTAAATCGTCCCAGCCAGGGCTTTGTCAAGCCAGGCCTTAAAAACTCCTAAGGATGGAGATTCCACCAGGATGGAGATTCCAGTGTTTCTCCACCCTCCTAGTGAAACCTCCTATTTTCCTAATATCCAACCTAGACCTCCCCCACTGCAACTTGAGACCATTGCTCCTTGTTCTGTCATCTGCCACCACTGAGAACAGCCTAGCTCTGTCCTCTTTGGAACCCCCCTTCAGGTAGTTGAAGGCTGCTATCAAATCCCCCTCACTCTTTTCTGCAGCCTAAATAACCCAGTTCCCTCAGCCTCTCCTCTTAAGTCATGTGTCCTGGTCCCTTAATCATTTTTGTTGCCCTCCGCTGGACTCTCTCCAATTTGTCCACATCCTTTCTGTAGTGGGGGGCCCAAAACTGGATGCAATACTCCAAATGTGGCCTCACCAGTGCCAAATAGAGGGCAATAATCACTTCCCTCAATCTACTGGCAATGTTCCTACTAATGCAGCCCAATATGCCATTAGGCTTCTTAGCAACAAGGGCACACTGCTGACTCATATCCAGCTTCTCGTCCACTGTAATCCCCAGGTCCTTTTCTGCAGAACTGCTGCACTTGTTGAACCTCACCAGATTTCTTTTGGCCCAATCCGCCAATTTGTGTAAGTCACTCTGGACCCTCTCTCCCCCCACCCCAGCTTAGTATCATCTGTGAACTTGCTGAGGGTGCAATCCATCCCATCATCCGGATCATTAATGAAGATGTTGAACAAAACCGGCCCCAGGACCAATCCTTGGGGATCTCAGCTTGATACCAGCTGCCACCTAGATATTGAGCCATTGATCACTACCCGTTGAGAGCCCGACAATATAGCCAGCTTTCTATCGATCTTATAGTCCAATCATCCAATCCATACTCATTTAACTTGCTGGCAAGAATACTGTGGGAGACCATATCAAAAGCTTTGCTAATGTCAAGATATATCATATCCACCGCTTTCCCCATATCCACAGAGACAGTTATAGAAGGCAATCAGGTTAGTCAGGCATGACTTGTCCTTGGTGAATCCATGTTGACTGTTCCTGATCACTTTCTTCTTCTCCAAGTGCTTCAAAATGGATTCCTTAAGGACCTGCTCCATTATTTTTCCAGAGACTGAGGTGAGGCTGACCAATCTATAGTTCCCTGGATTCTCCTTCCCTTTTTAAAGATGGGCACTATATTTGCCTTTTTCCAATCATCCAGAACTTCCCCCGATCGCCATGAATTTTCAAAGATAATGGCCAGTGGCTCTGCAATCACAGCAGCTAACTCCTTCAGCACCCTCAGATGCTTTAGTTCTGGACCCATGGACTTGTGCATGTATAGCTTTTCTAAATAGTCCTTAACCTTTTCTTTCACCACTGAGGGCTACTCACCTCGTCCCCATACTGTGCTGCCCAGTGCAGCAGTCTGGGAGCTGACCTTGTCTGTGAAGACCGAGGCAAAAAAAGCATTGAGAACTTCAGCTTTTCCATATCATGTCACTAGGTTGCCTCCCCCATTCAGTAAGGGTCCCACACTTTTCTTGACCTTCTTCTTGTTGCTAACATTCTTTTAGAAACCCCTTTTGTTACCCTTCTCATCCCTTACTAACTGCAACTCCAATTGTGCTTTGGCCTTCCTGATTATACCCCTGCATGCTCAAGCAATATGTTTATACTCCTCTCTTTTGAGGTCTGACTCTGGACTCCCTTTGCCTTTGGACTGTCTCTCAGTTATAAATCCCAGAGGAAACCCTGCTCTCCTCATTATACCAAACTAGGGTGCCCCTGGACGTGGATAGGAAAGCTAAGCCTGATTTTATTTAAGAGGCCAGCTTATTTATTTAAGAGCTACTCTGTTACAGACCCCTTTTAAACCCTCTCCAGAGCACCCAACTTGGTGACAGTCCTGACTGCCTGCATTGCGCTCTGGGTGGAATCCCACAGATAGGATCTCCTGGCCCTTAGGCTTCCACCCCTGTTAACAACAAAGGCCCAATTCAATTTTTGGCACCTGTAAGAATTTCCCTTTGGGAACCAGTGACAGAATAATTTTGCAATGATACAGAAACAGCATCTTCAAAACAAATAATTATTTCTTCATTCCCCAAAGATACAAAGCATTTAGGAAAATGGATTAACAGTGAAAGGCCTAGACACATTGTTCCTTATCTAAGCTTAACTTCTCTATCCCTAGCTCTGGGATGTCCAGCTTATTCACATTTCTGAGTTGGAGGAGCCAGCCTGTCCCACTCAGAGCATGCACTGTCTGGCTGCAGCTTCCATTTGCTCACAGTACACTCAAACTCTCCTCCTTCCCAAAGCCAGTATTTTTTAGGCTAAGATTTCCCTTTGATGCTAGGCTCAACCGTGGGAAGACTAAACCATTCTAGCCTGGATTGAGCCAGATAGAAGTTATTCTCCAGTAAATTGTTAGTGTTTCCTCCAGGACTCTTATCTTAGTCATTGTTTCATTTACTATTGCTCTCTTAGCAGCCTGTTTTGATTTAACTCCTGGATAATCCAAAGGGCATGTGATAGCTACAAAAATTATATACAATTCCCTTTTCCATACCTAGGATCTTCCAGAGTGACTATTTGGAAAGAGAGCACAGAACAGTGCCAATATTACAGGCTAAATCCAACTGTGTGTAACTATTGCCAACAAAGGAGCTATGCCAGGAATGAATATGGCCCCGCAAATACAATCTAAATGAAGTGACTAGCCACAAACTCTGAGTTAACCATTAGAGTGACTTCTACAGTACTTAGGACATATTCTGGACTCACCTTTTCAGATTCACAGAACAAAATGCCATATGCCACAATTAAGAATTAAAATGTTCTCAGAGTCCTAAAGTCCTGGCACTTGTAGAATTTCAATCCATGAAACATCTGTCCTTTATTTTAAGAACAGGGCAAATTTGCTTGCAGAGTTGTGTCCCATTTTGTGATTATGAGAAGAGTGCCAAACTATCCATATGCTCTATCATACTTCAATACAATATAAGTGTTAGAGGTGCACCAGCTCAGTGTCCTAGTGCAAATACTCTCCAGCAAACATATGTCACACATTCAGAATTAAATCTCAGGATGTGTATTTCACTTACCCTTCTAATACTCTTAATAACTCAGCCTTCACTTTCACGCTGTACTCAAACTGCAGATCAAATTTTCTAGTCCCTCCTTGAAACTCATAGAGGTAGGAGAGTTTGATGTCTGGAGTCCTACAGGTGGGCTGTTACTCTAAAATTCTCAGTGCTCTATGGGTTCTCCTGACAGTTCATTTAAAGGCAGAAGAGGAAATGGATTGGGCTGCAGGGGCTGTTCAATAGTGTAGCTACATTTCCCCTACTTTTCCCCTACTGGCAGCTAGCACTGATGCGCCACACTTCTTCAAGAGCAGCTACTTTGATTAACCGGAGAAGAGCAGTAGTGACAAAGATAGTAAGTCCATCTGGGTTAAAGGAGTTGCAGACCTTGTCAGAGCTGACCCAGGCAAGATGTTAAGGCTATTAACTTTCTCTTTTGTAATGTTTCTTCTTAATGACAGTGGGATAGATCAAAGGGAATTACTGAGCTATGAAATACACAGAGAAAAATGATGGGGAGTTAAGTGATAGAGCTATGTAATATAATATTATATGTGCCTAACATGCCTGTGAAAATCTTTTGCTAAATATTTGTTTTTGGCAACAGTCTTAAAAATGAAAGCTTAAAGTTTACCTATATTTAGACTCCTAAATAAAAGTGTCCTGATTTTCAGAAGACTTAAGCACTCAACAACTTCTATTGTAATAATGAGTTACACGCAGAGCCAAGTAACTCTCATATAAATATCATGTGACGGGGAAAGATATTATAAGGTGGAGCCTTTACTGGAACTAATCACTTTCAGGACTTTCACAGATGAAGGGTCCAAACTACTGGCATTCAACCTATAAGTGGTGCTGCAGTGCAACAATAAAGGGAGAATATTCTTACTCTTCCCACAAATAAGCAAACATCTCCAACTGTGGAGGCAATTGAACTCTAAGGTGATTAACCTCAACTCTATTCATCATTCTAAGAAGGATTTGACGGGGATGCAATTTTCTTTTGAGCTTATCGCATTCAGTTTTGCGTCTCAATAAAACAGAGCATTCACTTCACAGGCAGTAGAACACTGCACACCCAAGCTTTAAAATTTCATGAATGTATCCTTTTGCAAGTGATTCTGGCAGTGTTTCCGACACATTAGTAATTTCAATTATGTCAGTCAAGAAAAGGAAATGCAAGTGATGTCTTCCATTTTTAGACTGAAATTGCCAACCTGAAAAGCTGCTACCCATGTATTTTGAATTTCAGGACTATGCCATATTTTACTTTAAAAAAAGAATAACGTATAAAAAGCAGCCAAAAATTTTGTTTTTCAATATAATTTTCAGAGTTGAGATCATGGTTCAAGTTTAAGATAGACAATATTCTTTTTCACTTAAATAGTTCCATATTTAAAAAACAAAACAAAACAAAAAGACAAAACAAAAACAAAACAAAAAAACCACACACAACACAGTTGCCACTTTCCAAATATGAACTTACTACAATGATTATTCTTTACATATCACTTATTGGCACAGGCATTTTAGTAATCAACCATTTATTACAGAGAATATGGCCCTGAAACTGTAAATCATTGACTTGGAATCATTTGCAGCACAAATTTCCTGTCAAATATCTCAGCAACACCCCTATGATCAGGGTCCTGAATAAGTTACTTTGGAAATTAACAGGGAAAAGCATCTTTCTTTTCATAAATATATTGTGGTAATTTATGATTTTCTTCATAAAACAACAGTATATTTGATGTTTTCAGCTCAAATAATACAAACAGAAATACAGATATAATACTGAGAATCTGTAATTTGCAAATATTTCCATGGCAATTGCACCTCTTATCTGAACCAGGCCAGACTGTTTCATGCTGTTATTCTCACAGTGGTGTTTGTTCTGTACAGTAGTTGAAATGAGTGAAACAGGATCCATATCTCTAACAGCATAGAATAAATAAAAGCTGGTATTCTTGAAGCCAAGAAGTAGCCTTATTACTATTTTGATCACCTTCTCCAGAAGGTCATAAACTTCTATGAACTCAGAACTAGCCTTGTCCATGCCATACCACTCTAGAACATGACTCTGGATTTAATTGTGTATTTGCTATAAAGAACCTATATCATGGACTCCATGATGGATTATCTGTAACTTAAAGTCTTTAAATCATGATTTGAGAACTTCGGTAACTCAGCCAGAGGCTATGGATCTATTATAGGAGTGGGTGGGTGAGGTTCCATGGTCTGCAATGTGCAGGTGGTCAGACTAGACAATCTTCTGTCCTTAAAGTCTATGGTTGTTTGGGTGAGGAAAAAGTGTAGGTTATGTGCCCAGAGCTCTTCAGAACTTTACTAGAATGAGTAAATTACTAAAGAAACCATAGTCTATAGTAGACAGACCAAATGCTTTACATCTGAAAATATTAATTTAAGATGTCATCATTGCTATAAGCAGCCAGGGTTATTTATTATAGTTCACTACATTTGATAGGACTGTACTCCCACATATGTAGGAGGCAATACATCAGATCTAAAAACCAAGTTAATTCATTTTCTTCTCCCCCAAAATACTCAAACTTAGCTCATGCCCCCACAAAAGTGAATAAACGTCCCTTCTACAGACAGCAATCAGATTTGCTTCATTTTTCAATTAGCATTGTGTTGAAGGTAAACAGAATTGTTAACACTACAAGAGACTGAAATCCAGGACCTCTATGGTGGCATTTTCAGAAATGCTCCCAGTTCCACGCGCAGGGCCGGGTAGGCAGGCAGAGATTCAGAGTCTCAATGTGTGGATGAGACGATGGTGTAGAGAGGAGGGGTTCACGTTCATTAGGAACTGGGGAAACTTCTGGGATGGGAGGAGCCTATACAGGAGAGATGGGCTCCACCTAAACCAAAGTGGAACCAGACTGCTGGCACTAAACATTAAAAAGGTTGTAGAGCAGTTTTTAAACTAGGAGATGGGGGAAAGCCGACTGCTGCAGAGGAGCGTGTGGATCGGACACAGACTTCTCTTAGGGGAGAGTCTGATGATAGAGAATCTCCAGGTTATAGTCAGGAGCAGAGGAATGAGAAGTATAATGTAAGGGCTGGATCAGATGATAAACAGTCACATAAAAAAGAATCTGGCACATCAGAAAAAGGTAGGCTAATAAACAGGGACAAGTTTTTAAAGTGCTTGTACACAAATGCCAGAAGTCTAAATAATAAGATGGGTGAACTAGAGTGTCTTGTGATAAAGGAGGATATAGATATAATAGGCATCACAGAAACCTGGTGGACTGAGAGCAATCAATGGGACACAATCATTCCGGGGTACAAAAATATATTGGAAGGACAGAACAGGTCGTGCAGGGGGAGGAGTGGCACTATATGTTAAAGAAAGTGTAGATTCAAATGAAGTAAAAATCTTAAGCGAATCCACAGGTTCCATAGAGTCTCTATGGATAGAAATTTCATGCTCTAGTAAAAATATAACAGTAGGGATCTATTATCGACCACCTGACCAGGACAGTAATAGTGATGATGAAATGCTAAGGGAAATTAGAGAGGCTATCAAAATTAAGAACCCAATAATAGTGGGGGATTTCAATTATCCCCATATTGACTGGGAACATTTCACTTCAGGACGAAATGCCGAGATAAAATTTCTCGATACTTTTAAATGACTGCTTCATGGAGCAGCTGGTACGGGAACCCACACGGGGAGAGGCGACTCTAGATTTAATCTTGAGTGGAGCACAGGACCTGGTCCAAGATGGTAACTATAGCAGGACCGCTTGGAAATAGTGACCATAATACAATAGCATTCAACATCCCTGTGAGGGGAAGAACATCTCAACTGCCCAACACTGTGGCCTTTAATTTCAAAAGGGGGAACTATACAAAAATGAGGGGGTTAGTTAGACAAAAGTTAAAAGGTACAGTGACTAAAGTGAAATCCCTGCAAGTTGCGTGGGCCCTTTTTAAAGACACCATAATAGAGGCCCAACTTCAATGTATACCCCAAATTAAGAAAAACAGTAAGAGAACTAAAAAAGAGCCACCGTGGCTTAACAACCATGTAAAAGAAGCAATGAGAGATAAAAAGACTTCCTTTAAAAAGTGGAAGTCAAATCCTAGTGAGGCAAATAGAAAGGAGCACAAACACTGCCAACTTAAGTGCAAGAGTGTAATAAGAAAAGCCAAAGAGGAGTTTGAAGAACGGCTAGCCAAAAACTCCAAAGGTAATAACAAAAATGTTTTTTAAGTACATCAGAAGCAGGGAGCCTGCTAAACAACCAGTGGGGGCCCCTTGATGATCAAAATTCAAAAGGAGCGCTCATTAAAGATGATAAAGTCATTGCGGAGAAACTAAATGGATTCTTTGCTTCAGTCTTCACGGCTGAGGATGTTAGGGAGATTCCCAAACCTGAGCTGGCTTTTTGTAGGTGACAAATCTGAGGAACTGTCACAGATTGAAGTGTCACTAGAGGAGGTTTTGGAATTAATTGATAAACTCAACATTAACAAGTCACCGGGACCAGATGGCATTCACCCAAGAGTTCTGAAAGAACTCAAATGTGAAGTTGCGGAACTATTAACTAAGGTTTGTAACCTGTCCTTTAAATCGGCTTCGGTACCCAATGACTGGAAGTTAGCTAATGTAACGCCAATATTTAAAAAGGGCTCTAGGGGTGATCCCGGCAATTACAGACCGGTAAGTCTAACGTCGTACAGGTACCGGGCAAATTAGTTGAAACAATAGTAAAGAATAAAATTGTCAGACACATAGAAAAACATAAACTCTTGAGCAATAGTCAACATGGTTTCTGTAAAGGGAAATCGTGTCTTACTAATCTATTAGAGTTCTTTGAAGGGGTCAACAAACATGTGGACAAGGGGGATCCGGTGGACATAGTGTACTTAGATTTCCAGAAAAGCCTTTGACAAGGTCCCTCACCAAAAGGCTCTTACGTAAATTAAGCTGTCATGGGATAAAAGGAAAGGTCCTTTCATGGATTGAGAACTGGTTAATGGACAGGGAACAAAGGGTAGGAATTAATGGTAAATTCTCAGAATGGAGAGGGGTAACTAGTGGTGTTCCCCAAGGGTCAGTCCTAGGACCAATCCTATTCAATTTTATTCATAAATGATCTGGAGAAAGGGGGTAAAACAGTGAGGTGGCAAAGTTTGCAGATGATACTAAAACTACTCAAGATAGTTAAGACCAAAGCAGATTTGTGAAGAACTTCAAAAAGATCTCACAAAACTAAGTGATTGGGCAACAAAATGGCAAATGAAATTTAATGTGGATAAATGTAAAGTAATGCACATTGGAAAAAATAACCCCAACTATACATACAACATGATGGGGGCTAATTTAGCTACAACGAGTCAGGAAAAAGATCTTGGAGTTATCGTGGATAGTTCTCTGAAGATGTCCACGCAGTGTGCAGAGGCGGTCAAAAAAGCAAACAGGATGTTAGGAATCATTAAAAAGGGGGATAGAGAATAAGACTGAGAATATATTATTGCCCTTATATAAATCCATGGTACGCCCACATCTCGAATACTGTGTACAGATGTGGTCTCCACACCTCAATAAAAGATATTCTAGCACTAGAAAAGGTTCAGAAAAGAGCAACTAAAATGATTAGGGGTTTAGAGAGGGTCCCATATGAGGAAAGATTAAAGAGGCTAGGACTCTTCAGTTTGGAAAAGAGAAGACTAAGGGGGGACATGATAGAGGAATATAAAATCATGAGTGATGTTGAGAAAGTGGATAAGGAAAAGTTATATTTACTTATTCCCATAATACAAGAAACTAGGGGTCACCAAATGAAATTAATAGGCAGCAGGTTTAAAACAAATAAAAGGAAGTTCTTCACGCAGCGCACAATCAACTTTATGGAACTCCTTACCTGAGGAGGTTGTGAAGGCTAGGACTATAACAATGTTTAAAAGGGGACTGGATAAATTCATGGTGGCTAAGTCCATAAATGGCTATTAGCCAGGATGGGTAAGAATGGTGTCCCTAGCCTCTGTTCGTCAGAGGATGGAGATGGATGGCAGGAGAGAGATCACTTGATCATTGTCTGTTAGGTTCACTCCCTCAGGGGCACCTGGCATTGGCCACTGTCGGTAGACAGATACTGGGCTAGATGGACCTTTGGTCTGACCCGGTACGGCCTTTCTTATGTTCTTATGTTAAAACATTTTTACATGGCTATTAAAGAGAAAATGATGAATGCTAAAAGTAAGGGAACACAATAGAGATGAGACAGTATCAGTTATGAATTACAGTTTCAGGATACATTGTTTCTGTATCCAGTTATATCCATTACATTGGATTATAGCAGAGCAAATGCAATGCTCTGGCAACATATTAAGAAAAATGATACACAACAAACACTGAAAGAATTACTATTTAGCGGTTGGTCAAATCAGGAAAAGAATCATAGGAACTAGTCCACAGATTTCCAGTGTGTTGTTATAATGTTTTTGTAAAGAAGGCATACACCGTTATGAATGCAAAGTAAAGTGAGGTTAAAGTTTTCCTTGAGGTTCTTAGGTACCGCAGATAAATAAGAAGAAACAGCTTAGGAAATATTAATAATTCTTTATATACACATAGTGCCTTTCATCTCAAAGTGCATAATAAAGTAGGTGTTATCTCCATTTTACAGATGAGGTACAATGACCTTTAATAGCTTCCAAAGTCACATAACAATCAGTAGCAGAGCTGGAAATCGAACACAGGTTTCTAGGAGACATTACCCTGCTGTAAACCCTCATACAGAAAGGTACATCACTTAGAGCACATGAATGGTCCCACTAAAGTCAATGCAACAATTTGCATAAAAATACTCACACACACAAATGTTTGCAGGATTAGGGCCTAGAACATCTGTAGGCTTCCATGTTATATTAGCTCTATTTTATCTTTTGAATTTATTTTATTAGATACTGTGACACATTTTATATGGAGTTTGAAAACCTATAATTACATTATTTTTTAGATAAAGAGAGATGCTTTTTTAAAAAATATATTGGCTTATTATAGGACTAAATTACACATTTACTAGAAAAAACATTTTCCCATTGATGATTTTCTATTGATGATTACATGGGATATTTTGGCATATTCCTATAAAAAGGATGAGATATCATTTGAATATTTCACTATTTTTGATGTTTTCACAAGAAATAATTGTCAATAGAAAAAAATAACAGATTATAAAGATGACCAAAAAGCCACTGATTTGTCTGAAGATGAAGAAGATAGGCAATATATTCCTATTGCCATTTGTGAGAGATGAAAAATACACCTCACTTCATCTCACTGCAGAAACTGTTTCCTGATGCCAGCAAATTGCTAACCACCACCCTGATACTACCCTTCCATATTTTGAGAATAGATATAAAAACTCAGCACTTTCTGGGAACCAGACACTTGGGCTGGGATGAGATTCCTGAAAGAAGAGATTGCCCACATGCTGTTTAACCCTCTCTGTTCCATGAGTGGTGTATATATGTCAATAAAACAAAAGTTGTACTTCGGACATGTCTACACTACAAATTTTGGTCAATACAAGGTATGGCACCATACAATTGCTGAAGTTAGTATATTGCTCAGGCACATGCATACTTTATTGTTCCAGGCTCTGTCTTGCAAAAGACCAAAGTTCCTGGCAGCTTTGCCAATTCTACTAGTGAGTTCAGCATCAAGATCTATATTGCTGGTAACAGTAGAGCCAAGGTAGCAAAATTGGTCAACAACATCCAGACGAATACCATCTAATGTGATATCTGGAACTGGTTCTAAAAACCTTGGTGCATAGTAACAGTCTTCTTCAAGCTTATTGCTAGCCCAAAGATTTTGCATGAATCAGAGAATTTGGTAATAAGATGTTATAGGGCATCATCATCATGCTTTAGATTGCTACTAGTCAGTGGGAAATCCCACAGTGGGGGCCATTGTCATGAGAACATGTAGGGCCATTAGTCATCTCTTGCTACTCACTACTGGGACTCTCAGCAAACTGCAGAGATAGTGGATGGACTTGCAGCAATCAGGTTTCCCAACTGTGGTAGAGCAAAAGATGGAACGTGTCTCTATTTTAGCCACCAGCCCACCTTGCCACAGAGTACATCGACAGAAAGGGCTACTTTTCTATGGTTATGCAAGTATGGGTGGGTTACCACAAACACTTCACTGATATCAACGTGGGCTTGCCAGGGAACATGCATGATGCTCACATCTTTAAGAACACAGGACTGTTCAGAAAGCTGCATGTCAGGGCATTCTTTCCTGACTAGTGGTTACCATTGGCGCTATTGGAAAGCTCATAGTGACTTTGGGGGACCTAGCCTACCTCTTGCTCTCCTGGCTCATGAAGCCATACACTGGCTACTTTGACAGTACCCAGGAGTGATTCATCTAGCCACTCAGCAGACACAGAATGACAGCTGAATACATTTTTTGGCAGATTTAAAGAATGCTGGCTGTGTTTATTCACGAGATTGGATCTTGGTGAGAAAAATACCCCAATAGTTACAGCTGCCTGTTGAGTCCTGCATAACATCTGTGAGGCAAAAGGGGAAAAGCTGCCACAAGGGTGGAGGGCAGAGGTGGATTAGCTATCAGCTGACTTTGAACAGCCAGACACAAAAGACATTACAAGAGCTCAGTGTTGAGCTATGTAGCTGAGGGAGGCTTTGAAAGAGCACTTTAATGGTCAGGCACATTAATGTACTGTTCTGAACTTCTGTTGTCTGGAAGGTTTGGGGGCTGTTAGAAATTGTGTAGTGCTTGCTGTATATTTATAAATATTTTACAGCATCTTTTACTGAAGGTATGAATTATGCTGTCTTGGCTGCACATTTATAAATATTAGACTGTTTTAGTAAAGCTATAAATTATGTGGCACTTGCTTTACATTTATACACATGTGAATTCTGTGGTGCTGTACATTTATGAACACTGAGTGCTTTTGTTTACCATTATGCATTTTGCAATGACTTATGCACTAATAAAGAATTATATTTTCAAAAAATAGAAGTTGATTGAGTGGCAAAAACAGCGCAAAGAAACCATTTGGGGCTGATGTCAAAACAGGGTATTGGTGTCAGAGGAAAGAAAAACAGTATAAAACCAGAGTGATAATATGGTACCAACTTGCACTCAGTTTGAAAAGAAACCATTGCTCACTAAATCTAAACAGACAAATGTGCTTAGCTGCATAGGAATGTATGCCGCATGGAATAGAACCTGGAGAATCTTAGATGTAACTAAGTGCAGTACTATGTGAATAATGCTGCCTTTCAACCCCGGTGCACTTTTAAGTGCACAAAATTTTTCCCACACAATTTTGTCCAGAAGTTGAAGTGGAGCAGCTATGGGCAATTGCCCGGCAGCCATTCTGATATGGTGCAGTTTTCCTAGCATCGTTTTACAGAGACTATTCAGAAATGTTGCTCTAGCCTGGAATACATGTACCACAGATAGGCAGGCTAGCAGCTGGAGCAGGTACTCCTGAGGTGGGGGTGCAGAGGCTATATACGGTAATGAGATTTTTGTTCCCTTTCTTATGTGGATTTGCATTATGCATGTTGGGTGGTTTGTCCTGTGCAAGGCAAGTGGGCCCTGGGCCAGCCAAGACATGCCCCTTTGAGGATAGGTGTTCCATGGAAAGATCAGCTGTCAAGCTGGGAATGGGGAGCAGACGTTTTACTCAGATGATGAAAAGACTCAGCAGGTGAAAAGACTGTGGAGATCAGTGGGAGGAGCTTAGAGTCTGGAGAGATTTGGAGGGAGACTCCCTGGAGCACAACCTGAACCCTAGCAAGGGTGAGCTAGAGAAACTGGTGAGGATTACAGCACAGCCTGAGCCCCAGGACGGAAGGCTCTGAAGCCCTGTCTAAAAGGTAAAGAAGTGTGAGCCTAGGAAGGAGGGCAGCTAGTATAGGGAGAGGCCTTGGGAAGGAGAACCAGGACAGGTTGTGGCTATGGAGGACAGACAGCCCCATTATTAAACAGGGCCAGGAACCCTAATAGAAGTTGCAGTGATGTCCTGTTGTTAAGGGGAAGAAGAAAGGACTAACTGGAGCCCAAGGGGACTGGAAGTTGAGCCTGCGAAGAGAAGGGCCAAAGGCTGTTGAATGCCTGACTTAGGTCAAGGATGGAAATTTACTGTTTTCTTTGGACCCCAAATACCCTCAAAGCAGTGGACTTTTGTGACTTCACCAGGGGGCCCAATTACCGCAGCAACTGAACTGTGCTGAAGGATGAGAGTCATGAAAAGCCAGGATTTGTGTGTGTATTTATATGTGCACATATGTGTGTGTGTGTACATATACCTAGGGGAGGGGAAAATGACTCTAGCCAGAGCTAACTCAATAACATATTCTTAACTGTAGTCCCCAATAGATCTTCCAGGACTATCAACTCAAAGAAAAACAACCTTAACAATCTATGTAAATTTACCCACACCCAAGGCACCTAACCTGTATGCTTCTGGCAGTCCTGACTTAATAATAATAACAATAACCATGTCTTCTTGCCATGCACCCCCTACCTCTGAAATTTTTGCCAGCATGTGTCACTGATGTGTAATAACTCACCCTGAACTGTTCCATTCTCTTCCTGCATGCCTTAAGGGAGGATCACATAATGGCAAAGAAAATGTGTCAACTGCTGCGACCACTAAGAGATCTAATCCAACAAACTCATTATGCCTTTTATAATGAAATATCATTGGCACAGGGTATTATTCTGCATCCAATAAAGGGGTAGCAGACAACACTCTTGGGTTAATTATGTGCTATTTAACTACAATCATCACAGTGAAGAAAATGGAAGAAGCTGTTCTTCATCAGCTATTGCTAATGCTAAAGAAACCCTCCATTAGCTCTGGCAATCGTGAAAACATTCTCTGACAAGACTAAAAATGTTTTATCTCCCCCATTGAGTGAAAATGGACTCAGACCCTTAACTGCAAATATATATTAACATTATACTTTGTAGAGCTTAGAGTACTGGCTAGTACTATAAACTGCCAACCATAAAGCTTCCCTGTGAGTAAATATCATACAGTTTAGGACATGATTTTTTGGAGACAAATGCTACAGGAAGGGGAACAAAAATATTTATAGATAGATTACAGAATGCATATACTATAACCAGACTGAATTTTTGCTATTCCATTCAGCTATTGCCTGAAGCTCTCCCCAGTAATGACTTACCTAGAGGCTTTTTCCCCCTCTCTAGAGTAAGATCCCTAAAACAAAATCCTAACAAAGTTTTTCAGATTGTGAACTTCTGTGAAACTTCTTCATTACTATTGTACATTTTGAAATCTATTTTCAAATGAAAGGGGAAAATGCAAAAGGCAACGTGGACCAGAGAAATGTTCCCTATTTATTTCAGGTGATCTGAGCAACAGCACCTGGAGAACAGACAGACTCTAGTAATTATTAAGGTTACTAACCAGAAAACCCCCCTCATGTTTTATTTTTATACTATGTTATATAGTTATATATATGCATACACACGCATCTATATATAGTTATATATATATATACACACTTACACATACACACATAAAAGTTGAAGAGAATAAGTGTAGCACAATTATTTTGAAAATATTAAAACTATTTTAAATACATTTGCAGCAATGCACAAAGAAAGGGGAGAAAGAGACTGTAATGACCCAACCTCCCTTTGAAATATTAACAATTTATTTTGAATTGTGCAACTGACCAGTCAGGGGTAAAGTGAGGACATGGACTTAATTTTCAGCATAGGCAGCCCCAAACTAAAACCATTCTTTGAAGGCTTGTTTACCTGTGGATATTGGTTTTAGTTTATCTCATAATGATCAAGGAAGGCAAAAGACTGCAAGCTAATTAACTTTTTTCCTGTGGATAATAATTTGTCATATCTAATTCTTCCCACGGAAAACACAATCACTTCTGAGCCTGTATAGATATCCCGCCATCCCACCCCACCCGATTCCATCTCCCTGAAAAATGGGAAGCTAAAAGGAGAATTACCTACATGCAATTCTTCTCTGAAGGTGTCAGTTGTAATAAATCACCCCTCTTGGGGCTGTGATCTTACTGCAATACTGGCAGGAACTCCCAGAGCTCACAATTTTAAATTTGTTGGCAGAGCCTACAGCCTGCCCCTGTTGCAGAACCATTGCAAACCCTACTGCTTCCAACTATCAGTTTCTTTGCTATAGAGAAAAACTATTTCCATTAAGGTGGAAAACATACATTGCTAAAAAAACCAAACCCAACCTCAGCTCTCAGTGAACTGGATGGGCAAGAGGTATAGTCCAATAAACTTTCATTCTTAGAGATGAAGAATTACAGACAAGTCAGTTTCTTTTCTCTAATGGGGCCAGTTTTGAAAGATCACCACTCATGGAGATTCAAAAACTACAGGAATGTCTTTATAAAAAATGATGGGGAAAAACTATTCCAAAAGCCACAGACATACTGCAAGATAGAAACTTGGTATATTTTAAATTTTTGTAACGACAAAGTCCCTGATTCTGCAACTGACTCTGGACAGACATCTGCAACCATCTGGAACTCCCATGAAATCCATCTAAGCCAAACCTGAATTCTTAATAAAAGGCCAAGTCCAAGTAATAATGCTAGGAAAACTGTATATTAAATGTCATGTGGTTGTCCTGCAAATTTCTTTGGCAGGAACTAACTTGAAACAAACCTCTGTAGAAAACAATTTTCCTTGGAAATGCATCTCATGAGTGTGAAATTGCAGACTTGCCAAAAGGAGGCAACAACAGAACCATTCACACATTTAGGCACCGATGGCTGGATTTTTAAAGGAATTCAGGTAACTAAAGATGCAGATAGGTACTTTTGAAAATCTCACAAGTTGCCTATCTGCATCTTTAGGCACCTCAATACCTTTAAAAATCCAGCCATTAGTCTGCAAACACTTAAACATTTGCTTAAACTTTAAGCACTTGAGTAGCCCAATTGACTTCAAGATCAACATGATCTATTTACTGCATGGCTTTCCAGCACACCTGCTGAATCTGAGGCTTTTGACTGGAGCCTCAGGTATAAAAGTAACTAAAAAAATCTCAGAACTCTTATGAACTCTATGGTCATGGTGGCAGAGACTGCAGTCATTCCAGTTACAACAGTGGCATTTCATAAAATGGAACAGGAATAGAGTGATAGAGCTTTTCCAGGTAGGCCACCAAAAAGATTACTTTAGTCCCTCTCCTGTTATTTACTTAAATAGATGATGTAGAAACAATAATATTCTATCAGTTTAAAATAGGTGTATGTTTTTTTCCAGTGGCTAAAAGAAGCCCAAGATAGTAGCGATGGTGTTAGTCATGAGCAAAATGTCTTGTTATTCAATTTCTTATGGCAAGCAGGCAGGAGTCATAGTGGAAATAAATAGGTGGTAGTATTCTTCCAACCTCCACCCACAAAGTAAACTCTACCCACAAGACATATGGCTCACAGTAGATTGTGCAGACATTTAAGACATTGTCATACATGCTCTCACTGCTTGGTTCCCCCTCATCTGTGTCCAAATACACCCATAGGCTCCACTGGGCTCATCATGCTTGGTTTCCCATCAGTAAGACTTATACATCCAACTATGTTTCTTTGGTCCCTTTTTGAGGGCCACATGCCCTAATGAGCTGTATTAGCCATCTTCTGTTTGACTCTTCCTTGACCTGGGCGTGGATGGAGAAGAGTGTTGGCATCTCACAAGCTTATGCTCTTGAGCTGCCAAAATAAGCTGTCCTTCACCATTGATTGTGCAGATTTACATAAAGTGATTCTCCTCTTCTTTTCCTGCATGCTTTGCTGAGCACTGAAATACGTGTTGATGTTTAAAGTATTTATTATCACTAGGCTTCTGAATTAGCCGCCTCTGCAGTGAATAGAGTAGCTCACACCTTTCTATTTACTGTTTCAAATTCTGCAGATGCAAAGAGACATCACTGTATCATCCAGCCTCAAAAATGTGAGTCCAATGTATCTCAACAACCATAACATCTAGGCCCAGATATTTACATGCCTATACATGCCGACTACATGTGGTGTGCTCATCCAGTACATCAGATGCCCCGACCACAACTATGTGTGTGAAACCAGACAATCACTATACTTTCAGATGAACACAAACAGAAAATTGATAAAAGACAAAAATACCCTATCACTCCAGGCAAAATCTTTTCACAGAGCAATCATCCCATATCAGACTCTTAGTCCCTCTCCTCAAAGGAAACATGCACAACACCTTCAAGACAGGAGCTTGGGAACTTAAATTAGTAACTCTGCTGGACATTAAAGATCATGGGCTTACTAGAGAAACTTGTTTTATGATTCATTATAATGATTTGTAACACACCCTACTGCCTGCTAATCTTAGTTATCCCCTTCATTTAAAGTTGTCTCCCACAGCATGTGTGAAACGCTTATGTTTAAACTGTCCCACTTTGTATTTAGCTCAGACATTCTTGTTACCTTTTCCAGACCTTAAGAAGAGCGTGTATCTTCCTCCAATAGATAGGGCCGAGGGTGGGGGGGAAGCCAGTACAAATTACCGAGGCCCGGCGGTCCGGAAGGGGGCCCAGGGCCCGGCTTCCCCGGCCCTGTTTAGCTGGTCTGCCCTTGCTGGGAGGCCTGAAAAAGATTTTTCACCGGGGCCCGAACCAACCCTGCCAACAGAAGTTGCTCTGATAAAAGCTTCTCCCTCACCTATCCTGTCTCTCAGATCGTTAAAGATATGTAAACATTGTTGTGCTGAGCATTGCGACAGTTAACTGTTTGAAGAGCCTAAATTTCATTTTCAAAAGGGATTTAGTCGTCAAAATCTGATTGACAGTCAATTTGCAGTGTTGTTTTAGCTATGTTGGTCCCAGGATATTAGGTGAGTGAGATAATATCTATTATTAGACCAACTCCTGTTGGTTTTTGAGCTACACAGAGCTCTTCTTCAGGTCTCAAGAGTCAATGGGGTTTAGATTCCTAAGGGCTAGACTCACAGAGAAACTTAGGCATGGCAAGGCTGAGCATCACATCCAACTTTTAGGCACCTTGAAAGTCAATGGGATTCACAAAGCCTGAGTTTGGTGCCCAGCCTCCCTATACAATAAATGGGGAGAGACAGATGCTTCAGAATGGGATTCACAAAAGCCAGTACGCTAGGTTGCTCCCCACCAAAGCATGCCAATGGAGGAGGCCAAGATGAGGGGTTATTCTAAGCCCTGCCCTCTCTCACTGACATATGTGCCTAAATCTGGGCTGAAGGGAGGTGCCTGCCTTTGCTTGGGGTTCTCTGCTGGAAATCCTTTATTGAGGTTAGACACCTACGTTGCTTTTACAGGAAGCTGGGTGAGCATGACCTCCCTCATAACTTGTAGCCCCGTGAGTACAAGGGAACTCACCTGGGATGTAGCAGACCCCTGGTTGAACCCTCCAGCTGAGAAAGAATCACTGGGCCAGAGAAAGCACACTTATGAGAATGACTTGGTAGCCTGGTGGTTAGAGGACTTCGCTGAGATGTGGGAGACCCAGAATCCTGTCTTCCTGTTCCAGTAACTTTTTAAAATTATTTAGCCACAGTGGACCAGTTTCAATAGAATATCCCATAGCCAAGTGGCTACTGCACTTCCCTGAGAGATGGAGATACCTGTTCAAATCCCTTCTTCCTAGGTGGAGGGGAGACTTGAACTGGGGTGTTTCTCCCATCCCAGCTGACTACCCTAACCACTAGGATAAAAAGGAGGTCATCCTCCCCCGAGCCATTTTGTGTAAGCTCACCTATAGGGGCCCAATCCAATGAGTGAGTGCTGAGCATGCTTACCAGATCAGGTCTCCTGAGTTAGGGGAGGAACACCTATCTTTCCCCAGTTTGTGCATTGCTCTGGGGCTTAGGCCTCCAGACACCTGGTGTGGGGTTGCAGTGCACATGTCCACAGGCAGAGGCCTAGGTACCTGGGGAATTTGAGTAAAAGGTTTGGGCACTGAAAGAGTTTAGGCATCTACAGTTCTCAGCAGCAGTTCAGTAGGGGGTTTGTGATTCCCAGTGGGGCCTGTTTCCACAATTTAGGTGCCTAAAGTGACATCTGGGGTCCTAATTTCTTTTGTGAATCCAGCCCAAAGTGCCTATGCCACTTTTGAAAAAGAGATTTAGGCTCCTAAATCAGTTCAGCATTGCAATACTTAGCACAACAATGACTAAATAGCTTTAAAAATCTGGGCCCTAGAAACTAAAATGGTGTTTTGTTTTGAACGAAAGATTAGTTTCCATAGAATAAGAAGCCAGCATTTCAAGAGGTGCAGGAATGATATACTGGCTACAAGCAAGTATGCTCTCTGAGTAAAGGAAGGAGACCTGCTGGAGTATGCATACTACAAACTTGTCCAGTCTATGCTCTTATCAATTACGCTACAGAATACAAGGTTCACCAGTCTCTTACCTTAGGAGAGTAAATCATTTCCAGTGTTTTTAGGTTTCTTTTAGAATTAGGGCACAGGGGGAACAAACAACACAGTGCTGAGAGAAGCCATCTTGAATCATTTGAGTGGGCATCGGGGTGGCTGATTTATAGCCTTATACAGTACCACATGGTGGCAGCTATTAAGTATTACAGTCACCTATTGTAGTGGATAGAGAAAGTCAAATGTTAGCTTGAATATTTTTTTTCTAGTTATGCTTTCTCATCTTGTCTCTTTACAGGTGACTGGTGTCCTGCTTATTTCCAGAGCAGATTAAATGAGTATATTATATTAGCAGTCTGACAACAACAAAGAAAGGAAGAAAAGAACAGTGGGGAGGGGACTCATGAGACATAACACAGGCCACGTCTATATTTACCCGCCGGGTCGACGCGGCGAGTTCGACTTCTCGGAGTTCGAACTATCGCGTCTGATCTAGACGCGATAGTTCGAACTCCGGAAGCGCCGCGGTCGACTCCGGTACTCCACCGCGGCAGGAGGAGTTGCCGGAGTCGACCTTGGAGCCGCGGAGTTCGCTTCCGCGGCGTCTGGACGGTAAGTCATTCGAACTAGGGTAGTTCGAATTCAGCTACGTTATTCAAACCAGGGGCTGTGTGTAGACCAGGGCAGAGAAACATAGATAGGGCTGATTGGCTGAAACGAAAGGAAAGTAGCTCCAGAACTCAAAGTTGGTTTCTAGTGCCAAGGCCAAAAGGTATAGACTAAAATTTAGAAAGGGTGAAGTCATCTAAGCAAAAATTAGGTTCCTGTGCCGGTGTAACTCAGTAGCAGTATCTGTGAATGGCAATTTGATAGAAATTTTTAAAAGGAGTTTAAGAAAAAATGCAATATTTTGTTATAGAGCAGTATGCTGTTTGGGCTCTGACTTTTCTCTCTGCATCTCACATTTCCCATACTACAGACTTAGAAGGACAGGTCTATTTCATATTGGGGCATAGAGCGGGCATGATAGCGTAGGAAAGATATTGCTTGATTAGGGAAGAATTCTAACACAAACTTTGGAAGGAATTTAGGATGCATCTCTAGCACCACCTTAATCTTAAAAAGGTAGGCCATGATTCTCCACTGCCTTACACCTTGTGGTGCAATCATTTACACTTGGCCCAAGTGGGTGTAAAAAACCCTCTACATTCTGATTTGGTAGTCTCTTTATACTCACCTTACATTCTCTAAAGGGGTTTTGAAGTTGCATCGATGTAACTTACACCCACTTTAAGACCCAGAGCAGCATAAGGGATCCTCAAGTAAATGAGGTTCAGAGACACTGAATACAACAGTACTGCTCATATATGTAATATTAAATCATGTGTATGAGTATTTGCAGGATTAAGGCCTAAAATATCTAGATGGCACTCCACTGACGGCACAAGCACATCTTCTGATCCCTTCCCAGGTGCTGTTTTATTATCTGTACAACGGTGAAGATGCACTTCCATCCTTTGCAAACAAGCTACAATGGTCTGCAAGCATTTTGTAAAGATATGAATCAGATAGCAGCTATAAAGGTGACACCTGAAGTTGTCAGTTCTGTACCTGCGTCAGAAGTCTGAGATACAAGGATGTGGGTATACATTCCAATCACCAGATTTGTCTAAGGTCCACAGCACATTCCTCAAGAACAGGGATTCTCAACCTGGGGAGAAGGAGTGTGAACAGGTGTCACAGGGTTGTGACCCCCACAACCATTCCCACATTGCTAAAGGGGAGGAGAGGCCTGGTTGTATGGGAAGAGAGTTTCTATATGGAAAAGGCTGAACACCACTGTGCCAGAACACAGGATGATTGTTACTAGAGACACAGTTTAAACTTTCACTAGATAGAAAGTAAGATCTCCAAACTCCAGGAGGAACTTTCTTCATTTTAAGACATCAGGATAGACCTAGAATAAAAATCTTCCCTCTTTCATACAGTGGGATTAATTTGATAGCTTTCTATGGCAAGAAAATTTGAAAGTCCTGCAACATATTCTCCTCAATGTTGTTGATCTAGAAAGCATTATCACTAACTAGGACATCTCTATCGATCAAATCAAAATCTGCAGCCTTACTTTACAATGCTCAGGACTCATATGACTGAGGTGACCAGGGACCATTGTCTATCACCTTCAGGGAGACAGAAACTGACTGACAGGTTATTTGCTCTGAAGCCTAATCGATTATGGCTGTAACATTTGGAGGTTTAGGGCCTTTTGTTTCTGTCACATGGAAGAGGACCTTGAGTGTAGTGACTACTGAGATTTACTGGTAGTCTTCCAATGGTTTGATTCTTCAATCTGAACTGAACATGTGTACAATCACTCTTAACCTTTTGGTCAAAATCCTTGCTGTTCTTGAGTAAACCAATTCCAGGAAACATGTCTATTAGAGATTTCAATGCATGAAGGAAAAAAAAAAGCCTACACAAGTTAGAAGCTTGTTCAACATTTATTTTCTTTATTGTCCAAGTGGTATTAATAAATGATAATATGCTCTGTGATCAAATAACAGTTTTAACTTCATGTATGGTTTCTCCAATAGCAGGGGTTTGTTTTTTTGTTTTTTTTTGGTGTGTGTGTGGGGGGCGTGTTTCTAAAGTGCATCTCAGGACAACTTTGTAACACTTTACCAAAAAAGACCCCAGTCATCTCCATTTGTTTTTTTAATAAACTGTCAACAAGGTGGCAATACAACTACAAGACACATTATAATTAACATTCTTTAATTTTTGCACCACTAAATGTACTGTATCCACAACAGTTTGCCACATTTTCCATTAAGATATTTAACATTTAATATATAGGTTCCTATAAATTAAATGAAGCATTCTTTATGTAAGGTATAAAAACACAAATACTTTTCTCTACAAGAATACTGTAACTTATCTCACACACACACACACACACACACACAAATATACACAGATGAATCAACACAGGAATCTTGAATAAATGTAACATAGGTGAGCAGATAATATCAGTAATTGCTTATCTTCATAGTAAACATTAGCCTTATGCGTATCCCACTTGAATTCATTTAATTAAGAAGCTGAAAAGAAAAGGAAAATATGATTAAATGCTGAAAAATGCTTAGGAAACGTGCCATCACAAAATTAGTTTAGAAGAATCAACAAGGACTGTAAGAATTAAATAATTAAATCATTCAGTATTTGTAGGACACAATCTTTTAAAAAATGTATACGACACATTCAGTAATAACAAAGTAAGCATGAAGTTATCAAAAACAAAAAACAAAACCCTGAATGACTGAATAAACTTAAAGATTATCCCATTAAAAATATTTTAAAATGCAAAATTTATTATAAGCACATATTTTCTTCCATTAAGTTAGGCTTTTGGTCTTAATATTAAAGGACATAAGCAAGTATTGCCACTCTCCTGCGGTACTGAAACACTTGTATTCCAAAGATTTGTTTATAACCATCCTTCTCCACAGCTCAAGTGGCCTAAGGGTATGCACAGCATACAAGAGTTGGCAAAAGTCGGTGGGTCTGCAGATTTTTTTAAAAATCTATTTACTAAAATGTGTTGAAGCTTAGATTAAATTACTTCACTCAGTATTTATTACTGTCTCAACTCCCTTGGAAAGAAAACTTCAAATGTACTGATCATACATATAGCATTTTTCAAAAAACTTTACAGAGAAGATATGATTCACTATCCCCATTTTACAGATGGAGGAACTGAGACACAGAGAGGGGAAGAGCTAAATCCACAAAGGGACTTGGGCATCTGACACTTTAGGCACCTGAGTCCAACATTTAGGTGCCATTCTGCTTCTCAGAACACTCACTCAGCTTCTCCCTAAAGTCCCTATGTTTCTACCTGTGGTCATGAGCAAAAGTGCTTAAGCACTGAAGCCACTGAGCTCCTTGGCACCCTATCTTACATCTTAGCACTGGCAGGATTCATGAACTAGGTTTTCTCAGAGTGCCCCTAACCTGCACAAAAGGCAGCTGGGGCGAGCAGATCAATGATGGTCACTATCTTCATTGTACCCAATAGCTCAGTGGTTAGTGCATTCACCTGAGATGTGGGAGATCCATGTTTGAACCACCACTCTTTTGAGCAAGGACTTGATTGCAGGTCTCCCTCCTCCCAAGAGAGTGCTCTAACAACCATTCATTGGCTATAGTGGGCTCGGGGAAAGGGCAATCTCTCTCTCTCTCTCTCTCTCTCACACACACACACACACACACACTTTTTATGAGAAAGTCCTGACCTGGACTAGGTACCTAACTCCAGGATCAGGTTAACATCTTTGAATCCTGAGTAGACATAGGTGCCTCCCTCTGGCCTGGAGTTAGGCACCTAAGTACCTTTGAGGGGCAGGAGTTAAGCTATACCCTTCTCCTCAGCATTTCCTACTGACTAGTTTAGGCGGCTCTCTGTTCAGCTTGCTGGCTTTTGTGAATCCCATTCTTAGGCTCAAAATTCTCCCTATGCATTGTCTATGGAACCTAGTGCTTAACTCAAGATTGAGGATTCCACTGGATGATAGAGTGCCTAAAAGTTAGGTGCTCCAGTGACTAAATCCCTTCATAGCTTGAACCCAAAGTGACTAGCCCAAGATCACACACAGGAATAATAATGATAACCCAGAAATAGACTCCTTCCTGTTGGTCTGGTGACCTTTTCCACAGGACTGCAATATTTTAGAGGACAACAGGGAAGGATTGCTATAGTTTCACTACAACATTCCTCTTTAGCTTCTTGTAAAATATTTTTCGCAACTTCTTACAGATAAGTTGAGTTCCCTGGCATACCTACTATGCAGATATTTGAGGGGAACAATCAGTTCTGTTTATGGCATTATTAATTATTACAAAATGTCCATACAAACACCATAAAGGTTAAGAACATTTACAAATATAGTTCCCACCACAGAGTTTACAAGATACAAACAGACACATGGCAAAACAGATGCCAACTGGTTAGAAGCTGCAGTGTGAGCAGGGCTGCCCAGAAGGGGGGGGCAAGTGGGTCAATTTGCCCCAGGCCCTGGGCCCCACAGATGCCCCCACAAGAGTTTTTTGGGGCTCCTGGAGCGGGGTCCTTCACTCGCTCCAGGGGCCCCGGAAAACTCTTGCGGGGCCCAGGCCCCCGGAGCTTCTTCCGCTCCGGGTCTTTGGCGGCAATTCGGCGGCGGGGGGTCTTTCTGCTCCGGGACCCGCTGCCGAAGTGCCGGGTCTTGGGTGGCAATTCGGCGGCGGGAAGACCCCAGGCCCCCTGAATCCTTTGGGCAGCCCTGAGTGTGAGGGGATTATTAAATCCCCATTTTGCTGAAAAGACTTCAAGATGCTTTCATGAAGAGGTGGCGATTTAAAGGAGATACAGAATGCTCAGCTGAGAAGACATCACAACTGATCCAGACATAACATGATGGAAAGCGCAAAGCCAAGAGTGAGAAAAGGAAATGATGAGAGGAGTAAAGACAGACAATAATTCAACATTTTATATGTGCTAAACACTTCCTGTTTATCCTCTTCTCCAAGTGCTTCAAAATGGATTCCTTGAGGACCTGCTCCATGACTTTTCCAGAGACTGAGGTGAGGCTGTAGTCTGTAGTTCCCCAAATGCTCCTTCTTACCTTTTTTTAAAGATGGGCACTATATTTGCCTTTTTCCAATCATTCGGGACTTCCCCCAATCATCATGAGTTTTCAAAGATAATGACCAATGGTTCTGCAATCACATCAGCCAACTCCCTCAGGACCCTCAGACGCATTGCATTTGGACCCATGGATTTGTGCATGTCACACTTTTCTAAATAGTCCTTAACCTGTTCTTTCACCACTAAGGGCTGCTCACCTCCTCTCCATACTGTGCTGCCCAGTGCAGCAATCTGGGAGCTGACCTGGTCTGCGAAGACCAAGGCAAAATAAGCATTGGGTACTTCAGCTTTTTTTCATCTGTCACTAGGTTGCCTCCCCCATTCAGTAAGGGTTCCACCTTTCCCTGACCACCTTCTTGTTGCTAACATACCTGTAGAGACTCTTCTTGTTACCCTTCACCTCCCTTGCTAGCTGCAACACCAATTGTGTTTTGGCCTTCCTGATTATACCACTGCATGCTCGAGCAATATTATTCCTCCCTAGTCATCTGTCAAGTTTCCACTTCTTGTAAGCTTCCTTTTCATGTTTAAGCTCACCGAAGATTTCTGTGTTAAGTCAAGCTGGTCGCCTGCCATATTTGCTATTCTTTCTGTACATAAGGATGGTTTGTTCCTGCGCCCTCAATAAGGCTTCTTTAAAATACAGCCAGCTCTCCTGGACTCCTTTCCCCTTCGTATTAGCTTTTCAGGGGATCCTGCCCAACAGCTCCCTGAGGGAGTCAAAGTCCGCTTTTATGAAGTCCTGGGTCTGTATTCTGCTACTCTCCTTTCTTCCTTTTCTCAGGATCCTGAACTCGGCTATCTCATGGTCACTGCTGTCCAAGTTGCCACCCACTTCTACTTCCCCTTCCAATTCTTCCCCATTTGTGAGCAGCAGGTCAAGAGGAGCATGGCCCCTAGTTGCTTCCTCCAGCACTTGCACCAGGAAGTTGCCCCCAACACTCTCCAAAAACTTCCTGGATTGTCTGTGCACTGCTATTTTGCTCTCCCAGCAAATGTCAGGGTGATTGAAGTCCCCCATGAGAACCATGGCCTGTGATCTGGAAATATGGATGTGGTGATGATGGAGTACACCTTTCCAACCGAGAAAGGGATGTTTTTAGCCATTGTCAAGGAGGGAATTGTTAAGTATTTGGGAACCGAGGGGGAAATGGAGGAGAGGAAGCAAAAATATTTGTGACTCCTGCTTGTGATAGGTGTCCAGTGCAGGTACATGTTCCATAGAGGGTCTAGTCTCCTGCTAAACTGGAATTGCACATGGACTAAGGGGAAGGCATCCCCCAAGGAAGCTGGGGAATGGGGCTGGGGCACTTAATGTCTAGTACAGCGAGGGACAACTCTCTTTCCTCAGCTTCTTAACCCTCATATGAGAGAAGGGCAGTGGGTCCCAGCAGTCGGCTGGGGACTAGCTGTGGAGCAATGAAGTAATGACAGCAGGCCTCAACCAGGTGGAAACAATTAAGCAAGGAATCATGGCCAACACCATATGAGTTATTGTTGAGTAGTTACCAGATAAGTTTAGTTAATTAACCATATCACTTGTATCTTGTCTTGTTCCTCTACTTCTGGGACAATGATCAGAAGATAAGATACCAAATGTACTAGACATAGCATTATGGAAAGTGCAAAAACAAGGGTAGGAAATGCAGATGAAAGGAGAATTAAGGTAAAATGATTAAGAAGAGTAGTGGCAATGAGAGGAGAAAGAGTAAATGGGGGCAGAGATCAGAAGGTCTCAGAATTACATAGGGTGAGAAGCACAAATATATGATAAGAAACTGGAAGACAGTGAATACTTTTACAGAAAGGGGATGTGGTTAGAGCTACGGGAGGGAAAAGATGAATTTAGCAGTGACAGTTTGGAGAGATTAGATGGGAGACAAGTGAGAATAAGTGGGTGAGGTGAGACAGGACAAGGTTACAGTAGCAAGAAGAGAAATGATCCATGTTGAGGACAAGGATTTTAGCAATGGAAGCACTGAGCAAAGGAATGATCTTAGAGATATACAGCAGAAGATACTAGATATAGGGGACAGATCACAGTGAAGAGTCAAAGACTATATCAAGATTATGAACCTGTTAATGGTGATAAAGAAAAAAATCATAGAAGAGAGGGTTAGAAAGAAATAGGAGAAATTCAGTTTTGGGGGAGAGGGGGATGAGTTGTAGATGGTGACTGAATGTCCAAGATGACATGTTGGAAAGACAGCTGAAGATACAAGACTGGATGGAACAGGAGACGCTGGAGACAGAGAAGCTGATTTGGAAAACAGCATAAAGTTGGAAGCTATGGAGAAAACAAAGACAGAAAATGAGGAGGACTGAGAACAGAACACAGAGGGACATCAAAAGCTAGGGGGGGGAAAAGCCATTAAAGGAAATAGTGAAGGAATGCATAGCAAGGCTGGAAGAGAAGTAGGAAAGTAGAGTAACATATGCCATGAAACATAAAATAGGATGAGAGAGGGATCAACAGTGTTAAAGGCAGCAGGCAGATCAAGAAGGATGAGGACAAAATAGATTAAGTGGGCTGGTACTGTAAAACCCCATCAGTGGAGAGCCACACTCTTGCATGACTTAGGATCTGTGTTACAGAGGAAGACTCCTGCTATCCAGAACTTGTCAGCACTGAAAGAATGGACCTTTCCTCCCACAAAAATTAGGAGCTTCACATGAACAGAATGTATCTGCAGTGCAGATTTCCTAAGCCCCTACAGGAATTGAATTCCACTTTTGGGTGGCTTAGGAGCCCCGATGAGGCTGAGTTATCTCCTCAAGCAGTCATCTCTCTATGCTGCTTCTTTCTGTAGAGCAAATAAAATGACGATGGACAAGCTGAGGAGTTGGAAGGTGGCAGAAAAATGGCAATTTGTGAATTGAGTATTCCTGAGAGTTAGCCAGATTTGAGGTATGCAGCCTGTTTGGGAAAATGTCCAAGCTTGAACATGAATCTCAGTAAATATTTATTAGAAATAGATTTACCAGTTCATAAATTCCAAGTAAATCCATTTAATTATGCAAAAAGACAAGCTAGTAATAACTATTGACTAAAACAGCTGAACATAAAAGCGTCTAGTCATTCATAAACACATTTTACCCTTACTTTTAACCCTTTGTCTACCTGAACAAATATTCCTTCTGTTAAATACTGTCTTACAAAAAACACATAACATAACATTGCCTGTCTTACTAACAGTTGATTACTTGACCTCCCCAAAATAATTCTACTTAACTTCCTTCAGCTTGTGTCGAGCTATTGAAACAACTGTGTGGAAATGTAGCGAGGGTCTATATGGAGAGCATAGAGGATTCATGTACTGAAATGAACTTATGCAATGTCAAAAGACATTTCTAATTACCATAATGCTCATATTTTCTAAGTGTACGTGAGGAATTTTTCAGCTACCCGGTATTTCACCATTTGTCTTTGTTTTGGTTGCATGAACTGGTATTCTCCAAGCAATCATACAACAGTTCATGTTTGAATTTATTTTATTATATAAATATTACAAATCTGAGATGTGGTCTCTGGTATGACTTTTTTATATTTATAATGACATGCAGCAGATTAGTTCCTCTCGTCTGTTGCTCAGTGCTGATGTGGCTATCCTTCCGTTCTTGGTTTCTTTATCTTTTCTCCTAGGTTTACTTATTTTAATAGCTCTTGAATGTAATGGCTACTAATGATAACATACTGACCATAAAACATTATTTTACAATAGTAACCACCATTTAAAAACATAAATTAAAGACAATATTGACAGACTTCCAGAGAATTAAAAAACTATTTGTCACAATTTTTGCAGTTGTAGAAAACATCTAAAATCAAGCCGATAAAAAGGAAAAGAAATCAGGATGCTCATGAAGGCTCTGAATTTGAAGGGATTGTTAAAGACTTTCAAGTGAAGGTTAATGGAGTAGCTGTTTTTGAGCCTGAAGACCTTTATTTATCCCCCAAATAGGTAACCTAAAGGAAGAGCCAAAGCCAGTTATTATATAAGGGCTTGATTCAAACCCCATACATATCAATGAAGTTTGGATCAGTATGTTTTGGATCAGGCTTTGAATATGCCTCAACCCTATCCTAAAGAAACCAGTGCTAGGATTGTTAAACCTCCTCACCTTCTGCTGCTGAGACTGCTCGTACAGGGGCTAATTAGAGCCAAGTAATGCTTTGTGACCTGGACATCACACTGCAATGGACTGTACCTCCTTTTAAAAATAATTAGCTGAATTGAACAACACATTAATCAATGCTTATCACCAAGTCACAGAGCTTACAAATTAGTCCTTCTGGTTCTTTTCTAAACTGTTGTCAAAAGTGTTATTCCATAGGAACACTGAGTAAACATTTGCTTATGTGATTATCACAATTCTTTTATTAAGGAGCTACTGTCTCTTTGTTTATGTGGTTTCAGTAGTTTAAAGTGGCACTATCAACTTGAAATGTATTAATTATAAGAGAGTTTAAAATAGTTTCTGTAGGTATGTTTGCCCCTGCCAAAGTTTTGTAAGTTTATAATTGCATTCTTCTGTTTATTTAAAAAATGTATGTGACCGGACTGCTGATAGGTAACATAAAAGGAGAATGGGAGAAGAGTGGTTACTGACTAAAAAATGGTAAATGAAACAATTTCAGACAAGTTCTAATGTTCTAATTAATCTGTCATCTTGCTGTCAACTTTATTTACTCTCAGAAAAATGCACAGATGACAGTGATAAAAAATGGCAACTGTTTTCGAATAAGTAGAATCTAATTTAATATGGTTTATTTCCAATGATGATGGTGAGAGATAGGCAGCTGAAACGCCTGCTGACAATGGATGGAATCTATCAGTTGATCAACCAGAGAACCAACACTGGAATACCTTCATGTAGACTATGACAGAACTCCAGGATGTGTACTTGTGCAACCCTGGTTGGGAACACACAGTCACATACATGTATACACTCTGCTTCTGACTGGGGGTTTCATTTCACAGCCACCCAAAAGTATCCCTTAATCGTCCAAACTCCTATTCTTCATTGCTCTTGTTGAAGACAAATATAAAAAAGATTTTCAGTTTCTCAGCCCTTGCTGAGTCACTAATTTAATCACTCTGCTTATTAAGGCCTAATTTTTACTCTAAGCCCCCTGCAAATACATAAATTGTCCAAAGACCAGACCTGGCACTAAATTGCTCCCAAGGGGAGGGGAACTTTATGATAATGAGCCCCTATACCTGACAAAGATTACTTCCTCTGCCATGCTTGTTGGTATATTGGCAGGTAAAGGACCCACCACATGCCCACTCATATATACAGTAGATTGATAGCAGCCACATGAAGGCTGCTTTTCTCTCTGTGCCTCTAATTACACCGTTCCTCCCCTGACTTGCAGAGTTAGACCCATGGCAATTTAGCCATTATTTATGAATTTACTTTTTGTTTTGCATGTTTTTCCTCTAATACAGTGGCTCTCAAACTTTCCAGACTACTGTACCCAATTCAGGAGTCTGATATGTCTTGCATACCCCAATTTTCACCTCACTTAAAAACTACTTGCTTATATAAGAATGGCCATACTGGGTCAGACAAAAGGTTCATCTAGCCTAGTAGCCTGTCTTCTCTGGCAGTGGCCAATGCCAGGTGCCCCAGAGGGAATGAACAGAATAGGTAATCATCAAGTGATCCATCCCGTCTCCCATTCCCAGCTTCTGTCAAACAGAGGCTAGGACAGAGGTGGGCAAAGTCCAGCCCGCAGGCCACATCTGGCCCGCGGGACCATCCTGCTCAGCCCTTGAGCTCCCAGCCTCAGCTTGCTGTGCCACCAGTGCTCTGGGAGGCAGGGCTGCGAGTTCTTGCCCGGCAGTGCAGCTGCATGCGCTGCCAGGTGTAGTATATTAAATTGCTCCCCATAGAATTGTGCTACTTATGGTGTACTACTTACAGCTGCCAGTCCTGGTGCTTCATAAGTAGCACATTCCTATGGGGAGCAATTTAATACACTACTTGGACCTCCATACAGTTTTGGAACCCAAATGTGGCCCTCAGGCCAGAAAGTTTGCCCATCCCTGGGCTAGGGACACCATCCCTGCCCATCTTGGCTCATAGCCATTGATGGACCTGTCCTCCATGAATTTATCTAGTTCTTTTTTGAACCCTATTATAGTTTTGGCCTTCACAATATCCTCTGGCAAGGAGTTCCACAGGTTGATGATGCATTGTGTGAAAAAATACTTCCTTTTTTGTTTGTTTTAAACCTTCTGCCTATTAATTTCATTTGGTGGGCCCTAGTTCTTGTGTTATGAGAAGGAGTAAATAACACTTCCTTATTTATTTTCTCTACATCAATCATGATTTTATAGACTTCTATCACATCCCTGCTTAGTCGTCTCTTTTCCAAGCTGAAAAGTCCCAGTCTTATTAATCTCTCCTCATACGGAAGCCATTCTATATCCCTAATATTTTTTGTTGCCCTTTTCTGAATGTTTTCCAATTCCAATATATCTTTTTGGAGATGGGGCCAGGGGCGGCTCTAGGCACCAGCAAAACAAGCTGGTGCCTAGGGCGGCAAAATCTAGGGGGCGTCCTCTGCTGCCGGGGGGGGGCGGCAGGCTGGGCCGGCGGACCTGCCACAGTCATGCCTGCGGGAGGTCCACCGGAGCCCCGGGACGAGCGGACCTGCCGCAGGCATGACTGCGGAGGGGGCGCTCGTCCCGCGGCTCGGCTGGACCTCCCGCAGGCATGACTGCGGCAGCTCAAGCGGAGCCGCCGGACCCGCGAGCCGTCCGCAGCCGCGGGAGGTCCAGCCGAGCCACGCGGGACCAGCGGTCCCTCTGCAGTCATGTCCGCGGGAGGTCCGCTGCTCCCGCGGCTCCGGGGCGCCTCCCGCGCATGACTGCTTGGGGCGGCCAAAAAGCTAGAGCCGCCCCTGGATGGGGCGACCACATGTGCACACAGTATTAGAAAATCTGACATAAAAATATAAAAACGTCACAACACACTATTACTGAAAATAATTGCTGACTTTCTAATTTTTACCATATAATTATAAAATAAATCAACTGGAATACAAATATTGTACTTAAATTTCAATGTATTGTATGTAGAGTGGTACAAACAAGTCATTTTCTGTATGAAATTTTAGTTTGTATTTACTTTGCTAGTGCTTTATATGTAGCCTGATGTAAAACTAGGCAAATAGCTAGATGAGTTGATGTATCCCCTGTAAGACCTCCATGTACCCCTAGGGGTTCACATATCCCTGGTTGAGAATCACTGCTCAAATACATACATAAAAGCCTCTAGCATCTACTCATGAGGACAAAGACTATGAAAGACGTGAATGATTAGCGAGCAGATGGAGGGCTTTTGGCTCAGTGGTAGCCTTCTGAGGAAGGACCATGCCTTCATAGACTTTTTCTTTCATTAATTGGTGAATGTAGATCAGAAATATTTACAGAATTAGGCTAATAGTTCTGAACAAACAGCCACACTGAAGAATCGTGAAGGAAAAACAGTATGCAGAGGCTTAATTTTTTGCCTTCTTCATAAAGAAGTGGGGTAAAATAGGCAAGATATCTAAATACATGGCTTGAGAGGTGGTTTTAAAGGATTTAAAATTGTTGGGCCCTAGAGCATTCTGAGATAGTGGACTGATGAAACCAAATGGGGATATTGGTTTGATAGCAACAAACCAGAAAAAGGGAATTGTGAAGAATTTATGTCTGCATGGAGAACGAGCAAGTAGACAATAGTCTCAAAAAATCTGGTAGTTCATTTCAGGAAAGCACCCAATGGTTATCTGAATCGTATCAAAACCTCTTGAGACTGAAAAATTGGGCAGGAGGTCTCACAAGAAAAAAAAAAGACTCCTTTACAAGAATCTTGGGACTTCCTGCTTTTGGGTTTGACCAAAAATACTGTGAAAACAGCGGTCAGCCATTCGGCTTCCAGCTTGATGCAGGAAGTGCAAAGATGCACAAAAGCATTTAAAAATAGAGAAGCCAAACTTGAACCCAAAATATGTTCAATTAAGGTTCAATGTGGGTGAAGGATGGTTTTGTTTGTATTGTAAGCAAACCTATTTGCTCATTTCCAGCCAACATGGAGAAAAGAGGGAATCATAGTGTTTTGGTAGAGAGGCAGATGCATATATACCAGTAATAGAGCTTAAACAGTGTAGAAGTGGAATTTATAGGAGTTAATGTAGGCCCACATTCATAAACAACATGGTATTTAACTACTTATGGACAACAACAAATAGGACTGCAAAGCAAAGTAGAGCAGGAAGCCCATCCATACAGTAAACTGAAAAACGCTATATTGTGCATGTAACTGAAAGCTGACTGGAAAGTAGATGTAAATTTGGAATTTCATTGCAAAGGGAAAGACTTCTATAAGGAGGATGGTCGGAACAGAAAGGAGGCAGTATTGGTGAAAGAGAATTAATCAGAAACAGAAGAGGGCATTTGGGGAGAAAATAACATCAAGAAAATCAGTATGGACCTTCAACAAGAATACTTGCATTGAAGGTGGAGAGAGACCCAAGGCAATAACTGAAAGTACGTTTTTCAAATTGCATTGCCTTAAAGCATACAAGCAAATCATAGAATGCACTTGTCATCTTACTACTCTGTATTATATTCTTTACTGTGCTTATTTTGCTCTGCACAGACTAAATGAATAATTCCCCATGTGACTGAAATAGAGTAGTTCATACAGTTTCTCTCTCTTGTGGTGGGAACATACCAGTTTTTTGTGCAAGCAAGTTACAAAACAATGTTCTCACATAAGAGAGCAGCTTATAAGTGCTTTCTGGGTAAGGCATAAGGGAAAATGTTCAAGATCACTATAAAAGAAAGTAACTAATTATTTCAACATTAAATGCCAGCAATTCAAAAACTCTTATTTCAGCAAAATGGAGAAATCCCAACACTCTGCTGCTAGAACAGTGGACTTGCAAAGGCATAAGAAGTCCCCTCTATGGAAAAATGACTAACTCCGGAAGAAGCTGTTCAGTACATATTTAAGCAAACTGTTTTTTCTTCTTTTATTATTGTTATATTTACCCAGTAAGAAATATTTATGTTAACCCCAATCATGAGTGTATATTGTGATTGGCATTTGGTCCCAGTTTGCCTATTGCCACATTATTTTTCATGGTGTAAAAATGTATTGATAACTAGAATAAAAGTATAAAAAAATCATTATAGCAGAGATTGGAGCAGCTTCAGAAGAAAACTACTTACATTAATTTCTGACTTTACAGTACAGAGTAATTTATTACACAAATAATGGAGCTCACAGAGAGTGAACAATATGCAAATGTGCTGTATCACATTATTTTTTCTGAAGTGAAAAGAAAACTAAACACACACACATTCACAGCTTCTGCCCTCCCTCCCTTTTCAATCATTCTATGCATTTATTTTTGTCACCAAAGGGATCAACAGCTGAAGTAACAATGGTAGAGGCAATACTGGGGCAGGGGTCAGCGAGCAGCAGCATTCCTGCCATAATGTTTTATGTACTTTTATAAAAGGAAATAACCTCCTTTCTCCAGTCGTTGACTCTTGATTTATCTTCATTTGATTTCATCTTGATAATCTTACCTCACTGAGGTCAGTGATGGCAGGAGAGAGGATGCATACAAGGAGACATGTTATTTCTTAAATCTGTTATTGATGGACACTGCTTCAGTAAAGATTTACATGGTTGTTCGGTGACAAACAGCAAACAAGTAATTTAGTATTTTTAACTTTCTCTGAAGAGGGACGATGGTGGATTTGTGATGTTGCTTGTACCTCTGTTTATACAGCATGAACATCATTTCAAATATTACTTTTTAAACGCATGCAAATATGAGCTGCAAAAAAAACCAAAACAGCCACTACTCTACTTTTTTCAAGACTGTCAAATGTTATAGTTAACATGTCCCATTACTAGTTTCATTTTTAGGGCCAAATTCTCAGCTGATGCAAACTGGCATAGCTCCCTCTGGCCCTTCATGTTCATTGCACAGGTCAGATTTACCAGCCCAAAGAAAACAAAAGGTAACAACCATTTCCCATGTATCCACCAGCTGCACAATGTGAAGAACTCAAAGAAATAATGGGATATTTTATTACTCAAATACAAACTGGAGATTATTCAACAGAAGACGTCAGGTTAGGTAAGGATTTCCTTCTACTGCATAATGTGTACATCAAATACAAAAAAGAAATGATATTCAATGTGATACTATACAAAGCAGAACAGAAGAAAGGATGAAAAGCAAAAGATAGGAGATGAACATTGAGAATACAGAGAAAGAACATTGTAAAAAAAATAACCTGGTACCACTGTCAGTAACACATTTGGTATTTTTTAAATATATTTATCATCATGTGGATAAATTTGGAGGATTAGTGGTAAAAGGAAAACAATTTATAAGGCTACTAAAATACCAGGGGAGGAAGATAAAGAATACAGACCAACAAAAAAAAAAGGAGAGTAAATAAATACTACAGATACAATTTAGTTAGAATGGAATATTTAGTAAGCACAGTCTAATTTACCACAGATACAAGTAGTTAGAATGTAATATTTAGTAAGCACTGTCTAATTTAGTTTGGCTTCATAAAAAAGAGTGTGCCTTGTGAATCTACTTGAATTTTTAAAGAACATTACTGATTTGGTAAGAATCAAGGAGGTTGTAATGGTATATCTTAAGGTAGACATAAGTCTACTGATTCCATTATGGTAATAACTTGCTATAGCCATATCTCATGATGATATGATAAACTTACACATTTCAATATTATACTTGATCCCCTATGATATCTTTGTTCTATTCCAATGTTAAAGCTGTGGAAGAAAAATAAATCTTTTCTTATATATGCTGTGTATGTCCATTTAAACTTCTTGGATTTTAAAAGAAAGGTCTGATGGATTATACAGTTTTCTTCTATTTCTTAATGTTTTTATTCTCTCATCTTGGACAATGTTTTAGTGAAGGTGGGTCTGGAATCCGCACAGGCTTTTGATTTGTACCAAATACACTGGCTAGAAGAGATATGGAGTCTTCCTGAAAACCTGCTGAGTGGACAGTAGAGATCTAGTAAGGTGGAGAATCTGCTCCAGTGGCTATTCAAGTATTATTGAATAGGAAATAGATTAATGTGGAAGATGTTAAGCAAAACATTTAAACAATTTTCAGAAGAAAATGATAGTAAGCCAAAAAAGGAGGGAGAAGATGTGTTTCAGATTCTTTGTACTGATTCAAAGGGTACAGGAAGCATGAATGGGCTGAAACTGAGCAAATGAAAAATTAGGCTTAACACCAAGGAAAAGATTACTAAAAGTGAGGTGTACTCAGGGCCGGTGCAACCTATTAGGCGACTGCTAGGATTTGGGGGGGCAGCATTTTCTTTGGCGGCGACTGGGGTGGCCGGATCTTCAGCTGCCCCGGTCGCTGCCGGCATTTAGGCGGAGGGATCTGGGGCAGGGGGGCATGGGGAGGGCCGCCTGCAGCAAGTAAGGACGGGGGCATGCAGGGGACCTCCCCGCCCCAGCTCACCCCTCCCTGAGCACGCCGTCACTGCTTCACTTCTCCCACCTCCCAGGCTTGCGGCACCAATCAGCTTAGGAGGGGGAGAGCTGCCATGGGGGGAGGGGGGTGCCTCAGGGCAGAGGGGGGGGTGGGGAGCTGCTGCAGGGGAGGTGCCTCATGCCGAAGGGGGTGTGGGGGTGAGGAGCTGCCGCAGGGCTGGAGGACGGCGCGAAACATCCTTGCACCGGCCCTGGGTGTACTGGCTGTGAAATATTTTCAACATGGTAAGTGGTAGATACCCTACGATTTGCATCAATGAAAATGGGGGTTGACTAAATAAGCAAGATTATTCTTACTATTAATTATATGAATTCCAATATGCATTAAGTTCACTTATCAACAATGAATTCCATCTGCCATTATGCTGCCCTTTTACCTAGCTTTGTTAGGTCCCTATGAAGTTCTCACAATTTTCTCAGTCATCTGCAAACTTTGCTACCATTATTCTTTTCCGGATCATTAATACTTTAAACAAAAACAGTCCTAATATCAAATCTTGAGCTTTTCACTTTCGCCGTGCTGAAAAAACTGTTTAATTTCCTTTGCAGAAGTCTTTCTGGCTTATTCATGTTATGCTAATCTAGTTGTTTAGACATTCCATTTTTAAATATAGTTTCAACCCGTTTTCCTGGTACTGAAATAAGGCTTGCCAGCCTGTAATTCCAAGGATTTACTCTTGTGTTTTTTCAAAATGTAGGTATTATATTTGCTACCCTCCAGCCCTGTGATATAATAGCCAATTTTAATGTTAGGTTGCTGAATGAGTGATGCTATTGGATTAAAAAATTTCCATATGAAGAACTGAATAATTCTTTCATTCATTTATTTTTAATTTCTCTTCTAAAGTATCTGTCTATACAATTTTCATTGCTTGGTAATAGTGTATTCCAATTCACATACAGGGATAGAAGTTTTCTGAAACGGACTAAACTACAGTTTTCAGAGGACATACTAAACTCTATGAATATGATTCACAGAATAACCTCTGCAAACAAGGAAATAATGCAAAAATAGTTTTACTGTTATCACAAAACTATTAGAAAGTATTTTTTTAATTTCTCTCTGGCTGAAAACATCCATGTTAGGTGCTTTACCATAAGAAAGGTTTTTATGGCTAGAATGGATTGTTAGAATAGAGTGACAGGCATAGTTTCACAACCATGAATACCTTGCTGTGGAATATAAAAAAACAAAACCAAATTAAACTACAAAAGGCATTTGTGGAAAAAGTACAAATATTCCCTAAATCATCCAGTCACATGGTCTGTATATCATAAAGTGACAGAAAAAATTTCTCTTGATTTGTAGCTGTCTTCCAAAAGAGAACATAAAAAAGGCTTCTTGCAAATTATTTCATCTTGCAAATTATTGTTTATATCATACCAAAATTGTTCCAGACACTTTAGAGACAGGTGAGTAGACAAGGTCCCTATGCAAAAGGGTGTACAATGTTAATAGACATAAATACGGGGATAGAATATATCACAAAGCAAATGATTCATCAGTGAAGTTCAGCACACACATTTTGTTAGTTCCAAGAGCTGTTTGCATAGTATTTAATATTTTAGTAATATTTGTTGGGCCACATTCACTGTCAGTAAGAAACTGAGCTACTGGGTTTCTTCTAGAGATACTGAATAAAAACATACACCCCACCAACAGAAAGTAGGGAGGGTGGCAATACAAACAATGTCTATTCTCCCTTATAGAGGTGAATGCCCTCACTGGTTCAGCTGACCTGCTGGAGTTTGCAAGCTGTTCCTCTTCTGCTAGCAAAGGTGAATCAAGCAAGTTATTCATAAACCTTCTTAGAGGGGAGGAATAGAGCTTGTAGGTCTGTTGGGAACAGAGTGTTTTGGGGAAGAACTTAAAGAAGCACAAGTTACACAGGAACATGGTACACTAGGAAATAAGTAATATTTTATTAGTGCTGTACTTTGGGTCTGATTAGCTTAATCCTTCAGAGTTCAAGGTACAGTCATTTCAAAACAAATATAAATAAGCACACAAACATCACTTTTTAAAAATGCCATATGTATTAACTTTCAGGGTTTGCTGACAAATACATTTAGATAAGGCTGCAGGTATAGGAGCACCAATGGCCATCAAGTGTTTTTAATTGTATTGCTGTGTAGCAGGAAAGATGCATGTGGTATCTAACTAAGGGCTCGTCTTCACTACTGGGAGATCATTGCTGCTGCAATTGATGCAGCGGGTGTCGATTTAGCAGGTCTAGTGAAGACCTGGCAAATCGACAGCAGAGCGTTCTCTGGTCGACTCCGGTATTCCAGCTCCCCGAGAAGAGTAATGTAAGTCGACCAGAGAGCATCTCCGTTCGATGCAGCACAGTGAAGACACTGTGGTAAGTCGGCCTAAACTACGCCGATTTCATCTACGTTATTCACATAGCTGGAGTAGCATAACTTAGGTTGATTTACCCGGGTAGTGTAGACAAGGCCTAACTCAGCAGAAAGGAGATATAAAAACAGGCAAGGCAAGACCACAGGAAACACAAGGCTCCCAGAATATCATCTCATTTGGTGTTTATCTCTTGACATAGTCCATGATTTTCAAAAACCTGAATAATATTGGCTCTAGCTCTCTGAAAGATCACATCCCCTGTGATGACCGCATGACAGATTTGTTCCATTGCAAAAATAAAGCTGTCAATAAACAGAGAAGGCTTATATCAGTCAGATGTATCTTCCACAAGAGCTAACCCATGGCAGTGGAACTCACTGCTTGTTGCCATAAGAATGTTCACCACCATGATCATGTTCAGAAATAAATGAAAAACCATTTCTTTATTTTCCCCACAAAAATGGTCTCCATCACATCACCATCCTCATACTTTATTTTTAAAAATAACTAAGCAAGTTCCTGTTGGTAGGGCTGGAAAGGAAAGTGGGTTTTATTTTTTTCTTCTTGTGAAAGGTGCTAAGATATCACAGTGATGGAAGACAACATACAAACAAAAGCCAACCGAGTGCTAGTTTTATATAGTCTCAGAGCACACAAGATCCAAGACTAACACAAAATGCCATGCTTTTGCAAAATGTAGCCAGATTCTAAGACATGTTGCAGATGTTTTTGAGATGATGGCAGAGAAGTATTAAATCAAAAACACTGGAGAAGAGAACAAGCCAAGCTCTCGCCTCTGACTGTTCTTGAATCAGATTCCAGTTCCATTCAATATCACTTCTTGTTAAAGGATAGAATGGATGTAATATTATGGTCTACTGAAATATCCTACAACAATGAGAAAACTCATTATTTCACTTGTGCTGAGGGAGTGAGCAAAAGTAAAATGAAATAAAAGGCAGAATGTCAGAAGAGTTTCAACTTTATTTCCTCTTGTTTGATGGAAATGTTGCTGATGAGATTTTACTGCATTTAACTTGGGGAGGAAGTTTACAAAGTAGGAAGAAGAAAATACGTTCTCAGTTCATCAGGATATCTTTCTCTTGACATGGTAGGAAGTCTTTTTCCATTTATGTATCATTTATAATGATTTGCCAATGAATATTAAGAAAGAACAAATGTAATAAAATGAATTATCTTTACTGAAATACTATGTAGGCATGTTAATGAGACTTAAAATCTTTTAGTTTGAGACACCAAATGTTTTTTACATTTGTCAATATACAGTAATCAAAGATTTTAACCATGTAATTTAGATTAGTACGCATCCTTCCATGTTTTGAAGGGGGCTTCGAAAGAGGATGGAGCTAGACTCTTCTCAATGGGGCAGATGACAGAACAAGGAGTAATAGTCTCAAGTATCAGTGGGGGAGGTCTAGGTTGGATATTAGGAAAAAAACTATTTCACGAGGAGGGTGGTTGGACTAGATGACCTCCTGAGGTCTCTTCCAACCATAATCTTCTATGATTCTGTTTTGGGTAGTACGTAGCAGCAGTTTAGGCTGCTCTACTTCAGGGTATGGTCATCCCTGGCTATGTGTGCCTCTGGTTGGTAGTACCTGATTAGGGCTTCTGCTCAGGGTAACAAGTGAAGGCCAATGACAAACTCAGCAGATGAGGGCCAAGTTCCCCAAAGGTAGTGAAGGTGAATGAACCATGACTATGGATGTGTGGATCGCATAGTGTAGAAGAACCAGATATTCATAATGGTTGTTCATGCCCCCAGGAACCAATGGCATCTGAGGGACTAGTTCCTAGGAAGTGGGATGGTGTCCCCCACATATGAAATACCTCTTTGTCTCCCCGCCTCAACAAGACAGTGTGAAATGAAGGGGAAAAAAGCCATGACAGACTGTGACAATAGCACCAGTATTAAAGTCCGCTATTATTGACTGCGGAAGGAGAGGTGTGCTCTGCATGCATAGGACAAGTGCAACCCAAACCTCTCATAGGGAAGGCGCAGTCCCAATGACCCCAACTTCCTGGAAGTCCAAACCAGATTTTAGAGACATTTTCTGTGTCACCACATGGAACATATTAACCCTGAGTGGCATTGGGTACATGACAGTTCATCAAAGAATTTATCTGTTAAAAGACTGTAATCGTCAGCATCAAAGAGCCCTTGAGAAACCAATCAAGTTACTGTAAAAGGAGCAACCATCCTCCATGCTGGTTGTCCACATCCAGCTCAAGGTATGGCACTTATTATTAGCAGCTAGTATAGAATCTAACCACATGGAACCCCATCTCTCCAGGCTTACTCTTTATTTGGCTCCAACATCTTTGTGGACACTTATCTGTCATTGTAGCCTATGAGCCAATAGAAAATGCATCATCTGTGGAAAAGGACACATTCTGCCACCAGCTAGCAGCAAATATACAGTTAATTCCACCACATGATAGTCTACTAGTGCATACAGAATATGACATGAGTGGCTGTGATTGAGCTGGGGAAGTATGAAAGGCCTTCCAAAAGTTACGGAATGGACCATACTGCTTGACCTGGTGGCATTCCACTCCAACTGCTCAGAGATGCCTGGAACCAGTGAGCATCAGCCTGCATCAACTGTTCTTAAAAATGTCGCCATCATGCAAAGTACCAGCAGAATTGAAAGATGGCATCATAGTGCCCTTGTACAAAGGCAAAGGATCTCACTCTGAGTGTGGCAGCTACAGGCCAATCTCATTGTTACTGGTCTCTGGAAAGGTCTTTTATCATGTTCTGCTTAGTAGGATGCAGCCACTCTTTAACAGACATTGTCCACAACAATCAGGGTTCATTGCTGGGTGGTTGGCAATGGATGCTGTCCTTACACTCTGGCTTCTGGCAGAGCTTCACCAAAAATTTAAACACCCACTACATCAAATCTACATCAAATTGACTTCTAATTTGGTTCACAGGTCAGATTTTGGTTCACACTGAAAGGAGTTGGCATTCCAGATATTCTAAATCTATTGCACAATCTTCACATTGGTACTAGCGAGAGAGTGTGTGTTGGTTCACAGATTCACCACATTGCTATACAATCGCAGCTGTGTGGCAGGAATGCATCCTCACCCTGACCACTCTGTCATGCAATTGACAGGATACTTGGACTTGCTGCATCACACACTGGAATCAAGATTGGTCAAGAAATGTTCTCAGACTGAGCCTATGCCGACAATGCTGCCCTGCTTGTGGAAAAGTCAGAATTTCAGCACTGTCCTCCAAGGTCTCCAAGATGCTGCCCACATTGTGGGGTTGAATGTCTCATGGTGGAAGACCAAGGTACAGAACATTGCAGGTGGGCCACCAGAATCCCTGGTGCAAGTGGGGTTGAGTACCATGGGTAGTGCTGACAAGTTCATCTACCCAGGCTGCAAGAAGAGTTTAAACGGTCACAGCAAACCAGTCATTCATTGATTAATAGGTCTCACTGCTTCCTGCCTGAAGTCCATGCTTATGGAAGGAAAAACATCTGTGCTGAGACAAAGTTCAGGATCTATCAAACCCGTACTACCCGTATTGCTATAAAGGTCAGAAACCTGGACCCTCTTACAAGCAAACTTGGAGCAGTTAGAGACATTCCATATTCACTGTCAATGCCAAATCCCAAATGTTCTGACTTTGTGCAAAATGTCATAATCCTCAGAGCTCTGACCTTCTTTCAGGTGCTCATTCTATTCAAAAGAGTTACTGCACACTATTCTGCCATGTCACCAGGATGGACAAAAACAACCCGGCCCACCGTGCTTTCAAACTTCTTATTGATGTACACCCCGACTCTACTTGATGCCTACTGTGGGGGTGCCCTAGCAATTCCTGCATACACAGGATTGAGCCAGATCTGCAAACTTCACTACACAATGCCCAGCGCTGCCTTCAACCATGGTCACTCTGGCTGGTACAATGGTTCTCAGTAAACTATGCGTGTTGACTCAACTTTCACGTTATTAAAGTAAAAAAAAAATTAATAATCTGAAAATCAATTGAGGTGATATGTACACATTGTCTGTTGAAAAACAGTGACAGCTGTGCTATGTTCACATATCAGTGAAGATTTCACAGTAAAAAAGTTGTTTCTACAATTATTTCTAGCATGTATGTTCTTAACCACCCACTCTTGTATATTTAGAAGCCTTCATATATATGCAGCACTAGCTATATTTCCCTGTCCCAAAGGTGGGGGAAAATTCTACCCATTAGAGTTTGTGTATTCAGATCTGAAGTATTTGTGGTTTTAGTTTATATAGTATGTGAAGTTTCTTATGGAATGTTTTGACAGGGTGATTTATCCATTATAATGAATAAGGGTATTGCTTATCTGTGCATGAGAGAGAGTTTGTTTGAGAGCTGGTCTGAGATGTGGAAGCAGGAGCTAAGGACCATCATAAACCTCATCATCTTCTACTCCGGGTGCATTATCTTTCCTGGGCCCACTACAAAGAAATTCAGTCACTCACAAACACCTCCTTTGACCTGTAAAGTGCAGCACAGCTGCTAAGACAATGGGTCAGTTACTTTTTTACATGTATCCAAACATCACTGTCTTTTTACTCATAGAATCAGGCTTGCTCCTGCTCCCATAGATATCAATGGCAAAATACTCATTAACATCAAGGACGGCAGGATCAAGCCAATCTTTTGAACTTTTAAAACTACCCGGTACCCATTATAATATAAAAATGGATTTAATAACATAAAAGATTACCTGTATGGATAGCCATGGTATTTGGAGCGGAATATCGACAGCAGGAAGCTGAAGAAGAAAACCACCAGTCCCAGTCCTACCAGGCATATTACTGGAAAAATATTAACTGTGTTTACTAGCATATAAAAACATGGAAAAGATTAACATCTAGAGTCTATACTAAAAATATTATTTATGTCAATCACAAAGAAATTTGGCCTAGTTCAGTACTCAGGTTTTGAAATATTGCCTTATGATGTCCAGTATCTTCTAACAGGGCATCAAAACACACCTGGAAATTATTTACTTGTGGTTATTAAAAAAAAACCTTCTTATCAGTATAAGTGTATTATTGAGGCAAAAGGAACAATAGTTTGTAGCTTTGGATACAAACACCTTGCTGGAGACTGTGGATATAGAAATCTTTGTAAATTATATATTTCAGGCAATGTAATGTAATGTAAATTCCTTTGATTACCCCCCACACCAAAAAAAAATCAATTAAACTCATTCAATATCCCTGTGACATCTGGGATAATCAAGAATGTTCAATATAAATTGGAATCTGAACAATCAGGGTTGTGTGGGGAAAAAAATCACACTATTTCTATTGAAATAAATGGGAGAAACCATTTGTTTTAGTTCATCTGTAAGAAAAGGGGCAGAGAAAGGAAGAAGAGTGAGAGAGAACAAATACCTTATTAAACTCAAGGCAGGTCTAAACTACAAATTTGCATTGGTGCAGCTGCACCGCTGTAGCATGTATGAAGAAGCTGCTCTAAGCTGACGGGAGAGAGCTGAAGTCAAAGGGCATTTTGCCAAAGACTTCCATGGCAGTAGGATCAAGTTCTAAATGCCGGAAATGGTCACATTGTGGGGGTCTGGCAAGGGGCCAGCTCAGCTGCAGGAATGCCTGGAGGAATTCTTCCTGACTCAACATTTACATGAGAAACTGAAAAAAAATGAGGGCTTGATATTGAAAGGTGGTGATCACGAAAAACTGAAGGCAGTGGGAGATGCAAACACTGAGCACTTCTCGGAGTCATGCTCTAAACATGTAGAATTTCAGTATCTCAATTAAATTATGACTGAAGCTTAATGTCATATTTGGCTGTGATACACAAGAATCGCTTTTTGAAGGACACTGAAAGACATCTACCAATATTTTCATTGATAGGAGCTGATGCAAGGACAGTATATCTGTCCCCTTCAAGTCCTCATGCCTGGGGTGGAACTCTATGTGAGTATTGTCATTTCCACAGTTCAGTAACTTTATAAAATTAAGTCATTATCTATTAATTATACACATATCACAGGATTGCATCACAAGATAATTAGCCCATTTTTTATAAAAAAAAAGAAGTTGGTAAGTGCTAGTTCAATAAATATGATGAGTGTCAATTTAATGGACCTGACTAGCCATAATAGGAATTTTAACATTTTCCAAAAAAACACTTTAGCAATTATGCTATAATAAATATATAGTTTGGTATGTTACAATTGACATATCAGCTCTTTAAATGACAGATGACAGCTGGCAACTTTCATTATTTCCTCATTTCCTTTTAAACCAGAAAACAAAACGTTAGTACATTTTTAGACACTGCTTCTCCCCATCACTTAAGGGCCAGATTTTGCCATCCTTATCAGATTGAGTAAAACTTTATTCTCTGATCATTAACATTTATTTCAGTGGAAATGCTTGTAAAATAAGGTACGATTCATCATGAGTAAGAAAGGCTGAATCTGGAACTAGTGTAATACAGACTCACAAATCCAAGAAATATGTTCAGAGAGCTACAGTCAAATTTAAATCAAGCAACTGTCTATTTTGACAGTTTGGGGGTTGTACCGTTTGACTGGAGATTAGCTAATATAGTTCCTATTTTCAAGAAGGGGAAAAAAAGTGACCCGGGTAACTACAGGCCTGTTAGTTTAACATCTGTAGTATGCAAAGTCATGGAAAAAATATTAAAGGAGAGAGTAGTTACGGACCTTGAGGTCAATGGCAATTGGGACAAATTACAACATGGTTTTACGAAAGGTAGATCGTGCCAAACCAACCTGATCTCCTTCTTTGAGAAAGTAACAGATTTTTTAGACAAGGGAAATGCGGTGGATCTAATATATCTTGATTTCAGTAAGGCGTTTGATATGGTACCGCAAGAAGAATTACTGGTTAAATTGGAAAAGATGGGGATTGAAATGAAAATCCAGAGGTGGATAAGGAACTGGTTAAAGGGGAGACTGCAGCGGGTCGTATTGAAAGGTGATCTGTCGGGTTGGAGGGAGGTTACCAGTGGAGTTCCTCAAGGTTCGGTTTTGGGTCCGATCTTATTCAATCTATTTATCACTGACCTCGGAACCAAAAGTAGGAGTGGGCTGATAAAGTTTGCGGATGACACGAAGTTGGGAGGTATTGCCAATTCGGAGAAGGATCGGGATATCCTCCAGGGAGATTTGGATGACCTTGTAAACTGGAGTATTAGTAATAGGATGAAATTCAATAGTGAGAAGTGTAAGGTTATGCATTTAGGGATGACTAACAGGAATTTTAGTTATAAGCTGGGGACACACCAGTTGGAAGTAACGGAAGAGGAGAAGGACCTCGGAGTCCTGGTTGATCGCAGGATGACTATGAGTCGGCAATGTGATGTGGCCGTTAAAAAAGCTAATGCGGTCTTGGGATGCATTAGGCGAGGTATTTCTAGTAGAGATAAGGAGGTGCTAGTCCCGTTATACAAGGCGTTGGTGAGACCTCATTTGGAGTACTGTGTGCAGTTTTGGTCTCCCATGTTTAAGAAGGATGAATTCAAACTGGAACGGGTACAAAGAAGGGCCACTAGAATGATCCGAGGAATGGAAAGCGTGTCGTATGAAAAGAGACTTGAGGAGCTCGGGTTGTTTTCCTTAACCAAAAGAAGGTTGAGAGGAGATATGATTGCTCTCTTTAAATATATCAGAGGGATAAATACCAGGGAGGGAGAGGAATTATTTCAGCTCAGTACTAATGTGGACACGAGAACAAATGGATATAAATTGGCAGTCAGGAAGTTTAGGCTTGAAATTAGACAAAGGTTTCTAACCATCAGGGGAGTGAAATTCTGGAACAGCCTACCGAGGGAAACAGTGGGGGCAAAGGACCTCTCTGGCTTTAAGATTAAGCTTGATAAGTTTATGGAGGGAATGGTTTGATAGGATAACGTGATTTAGTCAATAGGTCAATAACGTGCCGCCACTGGTAATTAGTACCGAGGGTCAATGTTGGGATATTGAAAGTCTTTTTCCCGAGTGTCTGGCTGGAGAGTCTTGCCCGCATGCTCGGGGTTCAGCTGATCGCCATATTTGGGGTCGGGAAGGAATTTTCCTCCAGGGTAGATTGGCAGTGGCCCTGGAGGTTTTTCGCCTTCCTCCGCAGCATGGGGCAGGGGTCGCTTGCTGGAGGATTATCTGCTACTTGAAGTCTTTAAATCAGGATTTGGGGACTTCAACAGCTGAGTCAAGGGAGAGAATTATTTCAGGAGTGGGTGGGTCAGCTTTTGTGGCCTGCATTTTGCGGGAGGTCAGACTAGATGATCATAATGGTCCCTTCTGATCTTAAGTTCTATGATTCTATGACATTGATGGTAAGTTAGGGACTGAGGACAAATTTTTCAAAATTATCTTAGCAGCCTATGTCCAACTGAAGGAGACCTGAGAATCACTGTAGATAGCTTGATGAAAAGGGAGGCTAGTGCAAAGACCTCCCTTTTTACTGGGGGATGAGGAAATACCTTGAATAAAACCATCTTCCCCTTTCCTGTGAGGGGACCTCTTCTATGGAGCCAAGAGCTAAGATCACCGAACCTTCTGGTGTAGAGTGCTCTCATGAGATGAGTCTCTGAATAGGGATAGGGAGAGTTGGTGGGTAGGTGGGCAGGAGAGGAAGTTAAGTGTGTAGCCCATCTCTACAATGTCCAATACATACTGGTCTGAGGTGACCAGAAATGGCGCAAATGAGACAGATGTATGCCATACAGAGGAGATGATCAGGGCTGGGTAGTGAGTGGCATGCTGTCTTTGGAAGTGGAATCAAATCTGCTGCCTGGTTGCAGAGAATAAAGGACAGTGGGATGTAGTGGCCACTCCTGAGGGCCTTCTTCCAGAAGTTTTCTGCCCCTTTCTGGCATACTGGTGTCGTCTATAGGAGAGGGCCTGCTTACATGCTGAGACCTCTCTGGGGTGATGGCTGGGGTGCAGAACCCCAAGGACTTGAGTGTGGCCTTATAGTTCTTCAGTGATTTCATGGCCTCATCCATCTTATCATGAAACAAAGAGCAACCTTTAAAGTGCAGGTCCTCAACTGTGGTCACCAGATCCTGGATGCTATGTGCATACCATCTAAAGCCACCTGGAGGACTGTTTTAGAGACTAGTTTCCCTTTGAACACCAAAGTCTAGAACTCACTCTTGAATTCTCATAGGAAACTATCCACAAAGCACCCCACTGCACTCCATATTTTGCCAGGATGGCCTAGTTGTTGAATATCCTCATTTGGAGGCATGAGGTGGGAATATGATTTCCATGCCCTTCTGCTCTTTATCCCTTGTCATCGATTTCTGCTGACCCTGATATGTTTTCACTTGCCATTGTCACAACTAACGAGTCCAGTACTGGGTATGACAAAAATTGCTCGTAGCCCATAGTTCATATCTGGTACCACTTGTTGGACTTATTTGAAGTTGGAGCTACCAATACAGAATTTGCCATTAGACCTTCACTGGCTTCAGCAGTCTCTCATTAATGCTTATCACTATGCAACTTGGTACGAATGAGTGCAATACCTCAAGCAGCATATGAAGTGCTTTCCTGCACCTTTTCTATAGGGATCTCTAAATTTGCCACTACTGACAGTATAAGACCTGGAAGACCATATGGTCCTCCAGTACAGCTGATGCTTAGTGCAGCAACAGGGCTTCATCTGACTAAGACAAAGAAGTTTTGGCTGGTACCTGCTGAGAGACCTCTGACTCCTGTGATTGCAGTTCCTCATCTGAGCCATGCAGAGGGGATGGTGCTCTCTCATCCACAGGGAAGCTGGCCTGAACCTAGAATATGCTAGGGACGGTAGGCCCAAGACAAACTGAGGCATCCATACAGTCCACAGCTTAAAGTGAAATGGCAACAGAGGCCATGGAGGCTGGGTCATGGTTCTGGTATGGATCAGTACCGGCATCACAAGCTCCCCTACCCGGTGGAGGTGGTGTGTGTGGAGGTGGTGTGTGATCCTGCTGAACCCCTGGATGTGGTTGGGGATGACTGTGGGCTGTCATTCAAGACCAAGGATGACAGATATCACTCTTCTGGGAGCAGGGGAGCTCTCACTGGCATAGGCGGCACCAGCACCAAGCCTGTGGATGGTCTTCTGTGCCTCTTCTGTCCTGAGGACCTCTGTTCAGCATCCAGTCGATTCCAGTGTTTTTTCCCACACCACGGCCAACTTAGAGGGTGTCTCATTTTGAAGATGCATGGGGCACAGACCTTGAGGATCTACAGGACCTCTGATCCCCTGACAATCTAGACGCCTCGGAACTAGGGTCTGAATCCATTCACATGGACTTCTTGAGAAGGGATACCCTAAAGCAAGACTCCCTCGAACACTGGTTCCATTTTGAGAAATAACTTGCAGATCAAACATATACCCAGAATATGCCCCTCAACAAGGCAGAGTAGACACCTTGTTTGATCATCATTGAGAGGTATGAGGCCTTGCAAATGAGGCAGTGCTTGAAACCCAGGGACTTGTGGTCTGCCATGCAGAACTGAAAGTGGTACTGGTCCTATTGATGACCTGTGGTCCCATTGATCCTGAAGACTAACTAGCTAAAAAGGTAAGTAACTCTGAAAGGACTTGCTGTGACACACACCATGGCAGTAAGAAGGAACTGAGTGTGAGGCAGCTCTACCCTTTATACTCTCATTGAATGCATGAGGAAGCAAAGGATGCATGCTCTGTCCTCCAGTCACAGCTAATTAGAAAGTTTTCTAATGCATCTGCATTGGATGTGCACTTATCAGCTGTGGAATTATACGGACTATCACTCAAACCACCACCAAGATTATCAGCATTAATGGCTACACATTTTTGAAGGGTTGCTAAATCTTAGGCTTCAGGTTTTAAACAATCTCTAACCATAAGAGATTAGGATGAGAATTATTGTGGGAGCACATTATCCCTCATCTGCCTACTGCAAAGCACTGAAACATCTGGTACTGGCCAGTGTTGGAGATAGGTTGTTATACTGAACTAGATGAGTCTGATCCAGTATAAAATTCCTATGTTCCAATGAAAGTCAACTGGGACTCAAAATTCAAAATGCCTAAATCACTTTTGAAAATAGGATTTAGATGTTTTTGAAACTCCTACCTTAAGTCTCACTGACTTCAACAGGACTTAGGCTCCTATATTAATTAGGTGCTTTTGAAAATGTTACCCTTTGGTTCCTAAATCACTTAGGACATGTCTATACACAAAAATGGCACTGCTTTAACTATACCCTTATAGTTAGAGCAGTGCAACCCACCTAGTGTGGATGCAATTATATAAGTATAAAAATGTTTTATACTGGTATAGCTATTTCCATATGGGCAGATCATAAGGCCTAAGCTATATGGGTATAAGGTACTTTTATGCTGCTATAAATGTGTCCATACTAGGTGTCGGACTTATATTATTTTCTAAAATAAATCGCATCCCTAACTGAAATAGTTATACTGGTATAAAAACTGTGCGCAGACCAGGCCTTAGGCACTTTTGAAAACTTTAACCCGAATGGCAATTCTAACCTTTGTGTTTATCTCAAAATGCCTACAAAAAGTAAAATTCAGAGAGCCTACAAATTCTACTAAATAACTTACTTCTCCTTTTTCCAACATCTCCTTTGGAAGTAGCAGCTTCATTCAGAAGAACCATTCCCATGGTGATAGCAGCATCTATACAGTTGTTGTCAAGGAAACTGCAGAAATATGGATGTCTCAGAAATCCATGAGAGTGCATCTGTGAACTAAGGTTTCCATTTTCTATAAACCAAAAATATCAAAAATGCTCTATTCCATAAACAGACTGAAAATTTATGCAAAACTGTAGGGAGACAAATATTTAGATGTAGTGATAATTTCCATTGTGTAAGCTGCATTTAATAATCTACTTTGTGTGTTATTAAAGTTAACAATATGTAGCTTTACATAAAACTCAAAACATTTTAGAACAGAAATAAGATTTGAAAGATTTTAAAGGGATCAGGTAGGAGCAATGATGCTTTTGTATTTATGTAAATATTATCAAAACATAAGCCAAACTATGTGAAATCTAGAAAGCAAAAGTAATTTTACCAATGCAGAATGAATACTGGCAGTAAACACATGCAGTGTACATACATACAATTCTGTTAATTCATTGATTAATTATTTGATGTAAACTGAAGCAGCACACCCTTTTCAATGCTTTCAGATTTACAGGATCTCTCTCTATGCCGAAATATTGATTAATATTTTGTTCAGCTTAGAAACATCTCCATCAAGAAAGTTTTTTTTCCACTTGCATTTTTTATTGTCTAATTACAAGCTTTACAAGTGCAAACAAGTACATAATGATAAAACAATTTAACTAATTTAGCATGATCCTCAGACATTCACTTAATTGTTTGAAACTATCAGTGAAAAGGAAGTTACTACTGTACTTAACATCTGTTCTGAACAGGAGGCATGCATGAATGCTATATTGAAAGATGGAGTGCATAATGCATCATGGAAGTTGTATTTTAATCAGCCATTTAAAGAAATAAGAACTTCACTGGTACACTATGTACCTAAAGATATTTTATGGCCAATATTATTTTTGCTGAAAAAAGCTTTGGTTAACGTACTTCATCTGAGGGTAGCAAATTGTTCATCTAGTTTTACTGATTAACAACAGTATATTAACATGCTACGATCTCCTTTGTGTTTTTATTCCAAAATACAATTGAGAGTATTTTAACATCTGTGGCTCACATAGTAGCGTAACACGCGTCCATCCATCTCCAGCTATCCTCTCCTCTGAGCCCTGGCTTGTCTTGGTGCTCTATAATTGCTTCCACAAGCATCTTTATTGAAGAGATCACGTGTATAGAGGACTTCATTAGAATATCACAATTCTATCCACCCACTTTTCAGAATACTGGTACTATGTTCCTGAGAATGACAGCTAGGAGCTTGCCATCACCTCTGAGTTAGTATACTGATGTGGATAGCAAAAAGCATGACTGACTTACATGTGTCTGGAGAGGCAACCCAATGTTAAAAGATACTTACTTCTCTAATGAGTGAAAAAAGAATTTAAAACCAAAGGTAACTCTCTAATACAGTTTGGAAAAAAACAATTTTGTTAGTGTTACTATTCCAGGGTTAGGTGTGGGAGAAGATAGACCAACTATAAAATTAAAGAGAGGAGAAATTTCTACAGACTTATGGGATAAATGTACAGCAGACATTTCAAACATGCCACATCTATGAACATCACTTGTATCCAGTAACATACCATAAAAAGCTCTAAAAGGCTCCCCGGAGCATCTATCCCTTACTGCAGTGAGTATTAACCAGGAGTATGTGCACCTCTGGGGGTATGCAGAGGTCTTCCAGGAGGTACTCAACTCATCTAGATCAGTGTTTCTCAACATGGAGGTTGCAGCTCTCAGGAGGTCTTGGGATGGGTTTAGGGGGATCGCAGGGCTGACATTACAGGATAGCAAGCAATGCAACTGCCCGTGGCCCCATGCCACAGGGGGCCAACAAAGCTAAGTTACATGGTTCAGGCCCAAAGCCTGGGCTTGTCAGACTTCAGACAAGGCTCACTAGTGAAAAACAGGCTCAAGTATCACATTGAAATGTAAGCACAATATTTATATTCCAATCAATGTATTTTATAATTATATGGTAAAAATGAGAAAGTAAACAATTTTTCAGTAATAGTGTGCTGTGACACTTCTGTATTTTTATGTCTAATTTTATAAGCAAGTAGTTTTTAAGGGAGGTGAAACTTGGGGGTACATGAGACAAATCAGACTCCTAAAAGGGACGCAGTAATCTAGAAAGGTTGAGAACCACTGCCCTATTGATTCCATTGAATGCACACCTTGGTATTCCTCATACCTGACCTAAGTTTTATTTCTCAAAAATAAACTATGCCTGAAGTTTTAGTTACAATACCCAATTTCTAGGGACTTAAGCACATTCTTAAGCACTTTGTCTACCTGCTTAAAGTTAAGCATATGCTTAAGTGTTTTGTTCCCATTGTCAGCAATGGAAGAAGGGTTAATGGAAGTTGGAACTAAACAATATTATGACCGTACGAGCCTCTACTGTATCTGTGACAATAAGCAGAAAATATTGTAGAAATGCAAATAGCATTTGATGGGGGAAAAAAAATTCTAACAAACCATCAGGACTAATTCCTGTCACATTTTATTACGATGACACTATATTGCTATTTGGAGATACAATGATGGGATAAAATACTACATCTCACTTAGCTCTCTATTAAGTTTGCTCATATGAAGCGGTCAACTGCTTTCAGAAACAATCAGTAAAGTGGAATTAAATTTCTGTAAAGAAAAGAAATAATACTGCCAACACATAATCTCATTATGTAGATAAAGGAATTGTATTAAAGTATTAAAAACTGCACATATTAAATACTGCAAAGTTTTCCAAATTTCAGCTTAACAAGCTTTCCCTAAGGGTGCAGAATCTGGGCTGTTTCACAGTGAACCCTACTCGAATTATTGCTTAGCTTCTTATCTAATAATCATTACTCTATCTAAATACAAATAGCAAAAATTAAGTTAAACTCATGTCCCAGGTTTGATTGAAGCTGGAAAAAGCAATGATATTCACAGATAAGACTGTTCTGACCTTAACTCACCTCTTTGTGTACAAGAAACGAGCAAAGAACTCAAGTAGATAGGCTGCAATAGGAGTGTGCTGAGTAGCTGCCATTATTCAGAATTCGTTACTGTTTAATATCAGACAGTGTTACAAGGTTTTCTTCCTATTTTTTATTTTTTAAATGAACAGAAGTGAAAATGACAAAGAAAAAGAACATCAAAATAAAACTTCTGATCTAGATCATGAGTCTGCTGGGCCCAGTGCATCAGCTGCTGAAAGTTTTGGTTTCTTAAGCTGATATTGAAATGGTTCTTTGGAAATGTAGTGTCAACTTTTAGCTCTAATTTTGTGCATGTACACCGCTACCTCAATATAATGCCACCTGATATAACATGAATTTGGATATAATGTGGTAAAGCAGTGCTCCAGGGGGGCAGGGCTGTGCACTCCGGTGGATCAAAGCAAGTTCAATATAACATGGTTTTATCTATAATGTGGTAAAAAATTTTGGCTTCCAAGGACAGTGTTATATCGAGGTAGAGGTGTACCTGCTACTCACTTCATCCATTTGCTGAGGGTATGTGCATTAAAAGCAGTATATACCATATACAGTTTATATAGAGAGAGATGTACACCTATCTCATATAGCTGGAAGGGAACCTTGAAAGGTCATTGAGTCCAGTTCAATGCTGTCACTAGCAGGACAAAGTACCATCTCTGACAGTTCCCCCCCCCCGGCAGGTCTGTAAATGGCCCCCTCAAGGATTGAACTCACAACCCTGGGTTTAAAAGGCAAAGGCTCAAACCACTGAGCTATCCCTCCACCTCCAGTTAGAACTTTATTTTCCTCTCCATGACACTTTAGGACTGATCCTGCTTTACTGATGTCTTGCTTACAAGACTCCTGCTAATATGTCCCAGAATGATGTTTGCTTTTTTTGCAATATGACTCATATTTAGCTTGTGGCCCACTATGACCCCTAGATCCCTTTCTGCAGGACTCCTTCCTAGACAGTCATTTCCCATTTTGTATGTGTGCGACTGACTGTTCCTTCCTAAATTGAGTACTTTGCATTTGTCTTTATTGAACTTCATCTTGTTTACTTCAGTTTGTCCAGATCATTTTGAATTTTAACCCTATCCACCAAAGCATTTGCAACCCCTCCCAACTTGGTATCATACGCAAACTTTATAAGTGTACTCTGTATACCATTATCTAAATAATTGGTTTGAAGATATTGAACAGAACTGGACCCAGAACTGATCCCTGTGGGACCCCACTTGTTATGCCCTTCCAGCATGACTCTGAACTATGGATAACTACTCTCTGGGAATGGTTTTCCAACCAGTTTTTCACCCACCTTATAGTAGCTCCATCTAGGTTGCATTCCCATAGTTTATTTATGAGAAAGTCATGCGGGACAGTATCAAAAGCTTTACTAAAATCAAGATATACCACATCTACTGCTTCCATCCTATCCAAAAGTCTTGTTATCCTGTCAAAGAAAGCTATCAGGTTGGTTTGATGTGATTTATTTTTGACAAATCTATGCTGACTGCTACATATCACCTTATTATGTTCTAGATGTTTGCAAATTGATTGCTTAATTATTTGCTCCATTATCTTTCTGAGTACAGAAGTTGAGCTGACTGGTCTGTAATTACCTGGGTTGTCCTTATTTCCCTTTTTATAGATTGGCACTATATTTGCCTTTTTCCAGTCTTCTGGAATCTCTCCCATCTTCCATGACTTTTCAAAGATAATTGCTAATGGCTCAGATATCTCCTCAGTCAGCTCCTTGAGTATTCTAGGATGCATTTAATCAGGCCTGGTGACTTGAAAACATCTAATTTGTCCAAGTAATTTTTAACTTGTTCTTTCTCAATTTTAGCCTCTTCTGATCCAACCTCATTTTCACTGGCATTCATTATGTTAGACGTCCAACTACCACCAACCTTCTTGGTGAAAATTGAAACAAAGAAGTCACTTAACACATCTAGCATTCCCACATTTTCTGTTATTACTTTCTCCCCTTCATTGAGTAACAAGGCCTACCCTGTCCTTGGTCGTTCTCTTGCTTCTAATGTATTTGTAGAATGTTTTCTTGTTACCCTTTATGTCTCTAGCTAGTTTGATATCGTTTTGTGCCTTGGCCTTTCTAATTTTGTCCCTACATACTTGTGTTATTTGTTTATATTCATCCTTTGTAATTTGACCTAGTTTCCACTTTTTGTAGGACTCTTTTTCAATTTTTAGATCATTGAAGATCTCTTGGTTAAGTCAGGGTGGTCTCTTGCCATACTTCCTATCTTACCTATGCAGTGGAATACTTTCCTCTTGTGCCCTTAATAATGTCTCTTTGAAAAACTGCCAACTGTCTTCAGTTGTTTTTCCCCTTAGACTTGCTTCCCATGGGATCTTATCTATCAATTCCTCGAGTTTGCTAAATTCTGCCTTCTTGAAATCCATTGTCTTTATTTTGCTGTTCTCCCTTCTACCATTCCTTAGAATCATGAACTCTATCATTTCATGATCACTTTCACCCAAGCTGCCTTTCACTTTCAAATTCTCAGCCAGTTCCTCCCTATTTCTAAAGCAGAGTATGGAATGAACCAAGAAAGATTAAACAAAAAGGGCTGGAGACAAAGATGCCACTTGTGTTTCTGCTCCAGTCTTCTTTTTACAAGTGAGAAGACTGGTGGTTTTTCTGTCCTTGTAATATTAGGTCTGGTAAAGGGTGATACCTGCTTAACCAGATACAGTGCACACTGAGAGACCCAGCAGTGCTTTTAGTATCTTTAATTTTAGCTTGGTCAAAAACAAACAAACAAAGGGCTGAGGGTGGGACAACTTTTTCCAGGTGCCCAAAGGAGAGTCTGTCTAGGTTCCAGAGAGATGGACCAGGTGATTCAGCCAATGAACCAATGTGTCATGGCCAAAACAAAACAAACAAAAAAATACTGCACTTTTTTTGTGTGACTCACCCACCTCCCGCCACAAAACAAATACTTACATAGTCACTACTAACAAACAAAAACTGAAAAAGAATTACAGTGCCCATCAGCAAGTACTCTTTCTATAACAGAAATTCCTGTTTCCTTGCCTCCTTTTACTTTTATTCCAGTTTTCTACAGTTAGGAAGAACAGTTATTGATAGGAGAATCTCACTTTTGTGCAAAGCAGAATGCTCTTTGGGTGAGGTAATGTCAAGAGAGTTCTTTTGCTGTGGATCTTTAGCCAGCCTTATTTGTTGATTTTTTTCAGCCTCACATCATTGCTTTTTAAGCTTCAGTTGCATTGTTACATTTTTGCTTCAGCTGTTGCTTTTTAGCTGCAGTCAATATTGTTGAGTTTAGGCTTCACATGGCTGGCTTTTAGCTTCAATGACAGTAGCTTCACATCATCACATTTTAGCATTGGGCACATCATTTACTTTAACTCCACGGTGATGAGTGAAAAATTCAATCATATTGAATTGTGTTTTCAGTGCTATCACTGGCTTCATATCATATTAGCTTCTGTCATTATTTTCAGCCCTTCTTTCCAACATTTCCTAAGTCATCTTGCTTTTTAAAAAAAAAAAATATATGCCACAAAGGAGAATGTCCATTCTATCTAGGAAAACACTTTTCTACAATACAATTTCCTTCTAACACAATAGAATTTAAGTTTTTGTAGTCATTTATCTATATCTTGTCCATCTGAAAAAAAGGAGATGACATCACAAGCTCTGTAGATTTTCTTGTTTTTCTTTATCTTCTTTACAGTGCATTGCAGAAATGTAACATTCAGCTAATTTTGCCAGAATATACAAATGGTTCCAAATTCCAAATAATATGGTTTCAGATAAATATACCTCTGCATAGTGTTTTGTTTTTGTTGGGGGAGTTTTTTAGTGTAAAATCCAGTGTAATCTTTTCCTCTATTCATTTCTAATTTAGAATGGTTTAAATTTTACATATTTTTAAAGGTCCTGATACCCATTTTCCCAGTGGACAGAATCTGCTCACAGCAATTGACAAAACATTATTCAGTGCGTACAGTGGAAAATGGCACTGAGAAGTTTGATATTGGAGGAGAAACAGCTTTATATTGGGATAACAATAATAAGCAGGTTCACCTACAAAATCCAAGGGAAAAATAGGTCATTCAAATAGTAAGGGGTTGTATATGAACAGACACCCCAAAATAAGGATGTCAAGTGAAAAATATCTGGAGTATAGAAATAATAAGGGACAGCATCCACAAATGCCCCAGAGTATACAGAGACCATTAACCTTATTAGTAGGGCTGTCGATTAATCACAGTTAACTCACATGATTAATTCACAAAATTAATGACGATTAAAAAAAATCGCAATTAATCACAGTTTTAATCGTACTGTTAAACAATAGAATACCAATTGGAATGTATTAAATATTTTGGATGTTTTTCACATTTTCAAATATATTGATTTATATTACAATGCAGAAGACAAAGTATACAGTGCTAAATTATTTTTATTATAAATATTTGCACTGTAAAAATGATAAAAGAAAGTATTTTTCAATTAACTTCATACAAGTACTGTAGTACACACACTTTATCATGAAAGTGGAACTTATAAATGAAGATTTTTTTTGTTACATAAATGCTCTTAAAAACAAAAAAAAATTAAAAAACCTTTACAGCCTACAGATCCACTCAGTCATACTTCTTGTACAGCAAACTGCTAAGACAAACAAGTTTGTTTACATTTATGGAAGATAAGGCTGCCTGCTTCTTATTTACAATGTCACCTGAAAGTGAGAATAGGCGTTCACATGGCACTTTTGTAGCCAGCATTGCAAGGTATTTACATGCCAGATATGCTAAACATTCGTATTCCCCTTCATTCTTTGGTCACCATTCCAGAGAATATGCTTCCATGCTGATGTTGTGCCTTAAAAAAATAATGCATTAATTAAATTTGTGACTGAATTCCTTGGGGGAGAATTGTATGTCTCCTGCTCTGTGTTTTACCCACATTTTGCCATATATTTCATGTTATAGCAGTCTCGGATGATGACCCAGTACATGTTATTTGTTTGAAGAACACTTTCACTGTAGATTTGAAAAATGCAAAAAAGGTACTAATGTGAGATTTCTAAAAATAGCTAAAGCACTTGACCCAAGGTTTAGGAATCTGAAGTTCCTTTCAAAATTGGAGAGGGATGAGGTGTGGAGCACGCTTTCAGAAGTCTTAAAAGAGCAATACTCCGATGCAGAAACTACAGAACTCAAACCACCAAAAAAGTAAATCAACCTTCTGCTGGTGGCATCCGACTCAGGTGATGAAAATGAATATGCATTGCCCTGCACTGGATCATAATTGAGCAGAATGCATCATCGGCATAGATACATGTCCTCTGGAATGGTGGTTGAATCATGAAGGGACGTATGAATCTTTAGCACATCTGGCACGTAAATATCTTGCAATGCCAGCTATAACAGTGCCATGTGAATGCCTGTTCTCACTTTCAGGTGACATTTTAAATGAGAAGCGGGCAGCACAGTCTCCTGCACATCTAAGAAAACTTATTTGTCTTAGCAATTGGCTGAATAAGAAGTAGGACTGAGTGGACTTGTAGGCTCTAAAGTTTGACACTTTTATTTTTCAGTGCAGTTATTTTTTGTGCATAATTCTACATTTGTAAGTTCAACTTTCATAATAAAGAGATGTCACTATACTACTTGTATTAAGTGAATTGAAAAATACTATTTCTTTTATTTTTACAGTGCAAATATTTATAATAAAAATAAATATAAAGTGAGCACTGTACACTTTGTATTTTGTGTTGAAATTGAAATCAATATATTTGAAAATGTGGAAAACATCCAGAAATATTTAATATTTAAATAAATCGTATTCTATCATTGTTTAACAGTGAGATTCATGGCGATTTTTTTAATCACATGATTAACGTGATTAATTTTTTTAATCGCTAGACAGCCCTACTTATTAGTAATAAGCTTTTGATGGTTTCTATTATCGTACTCTAATAGACAATACCATAACTATCAATTTCACCCAAACCGCTCAAGAGAAGGAGAACTGGATGGTTCAGAGGATTGGTAATACAATATATCATTCAGATCTTTCTACTTCGTGGTGGCTTGCAGCTTCAAACTCCATCCCAGGAATGGGATTAAGCAGTTGATTCCATCCTCCTAGCCTGTTCCTTCTTGACTCAGAGCCTCCCAAAGCCCTTTCACCTCATCCAATTCAATCCCCTCACCCCCGAGCTCAGAAACAACTCTCCCACACTCTTATTCAGCGAGACTGAGAACACTCTTCTTCCTATCTGATCTCTCTAGCTTCAAACAGTCGCGCCAGCTCTGAATCCTCTTCCACGTAACAATCTCAGACTCTGTACAACTCCTTCAGCTGACTGTGCTAGACAACTTAAGATGTATCCTTTTCACTTGTGCTGCTGTGAAAATTGCCAGTCAAACTTAAAATAAATTTAAAAAAGCCAGAAACTGTAAGCCCTCCATCCCCCCAAAAAGGTTGAGGACAGAGTGTTACCCAACATCATGCACCAGAAGTATGTAGGTAAGGTATTAATGCAATCTTTGATGAATGAAAATACTTTAGCGGCAGCAGAATGGGAGAGATTTTTCTCCAATCTCATAGGTTTATGGAAAAAAGCTTTAGTCAAACATCAAAAATCTATCCTATGTTCCCAAATCTTTCCTGGGAGTGCACTCTCTAGCAGTTTACATTCTGACAGGATATTGAACAATTGCAGAAACAGATTGAACAATGAAGGCAGAATAGAGTTTTGGAGTTTTAAATGAACTTGCCAAGTACTAACATTAAAAATACTGGTTGTTTAACTAATTTAGATGGGAGTCATATGCCTTATGATATGTATTATCCAAATTATGTATTATCCAAAATATGTCTGTGAGTGTAGTTTCTTTGATGAACCTTTTAAAAACAATTCTTCCTCAAATTTTGATATCTCCTCTGGATTTGTAAATGATTAATCAGTATCTTATAAATCTCAATATCCTTCCCCTACATTTTCTGGTTAGCATAGCTTGTTATCCTACCAACTATGAAATTATTGCTAGCTCTCAGACTATTTTGTAATTTGCTCGTATAGCTTTCCTACCTCTGGGGCATGCAAGTCACACAAACATATACACATCCCTATGGTTCGTTAAGCATTGAGCATTAGAAGTGGTTAAGCAAGCTGAAGAACTTTATTACTAGCTGTAATCTCTTAACTTTCAAATACAAAACTCAGACACATTGCCTGAAGCGAACGGTACTTAGGCTAGTCATGACTAAGGGTTTGTAATTCTATACTCACCATCTCCCACTTTTCAAACACATTTCCTCATTTTCAGACTGGTGCATCATTCTACTAATTTTTCCCCCCAGTACAAAATATTGACTTACAGCGCACGCGCACACACACTCTACTTCTCTTCAATGTCTATCGCTCCTTATCCATTTTCTATGCCCCCCTTTGTACAACTTTATAATGAATACACTATGAATACATTAATGTTCACATTTTATCATCAAATGTGTTCACATGAGTCCTGCTGAAGTCAGTGGGAGCCAAGTGTGCATCCAAATGCAGCCTTTGACCATAAGGTTTTTTGCCTTGTTTAGCCTATGCAGAACATTTTGCAACAATATTGATCCTTTATCAGCACTGACTATGGAAAAATGCCAATATATCGTCCTTTAAACTCTAGTGGCCAGATTAGTCATAAAGAGAGCATGTGACATGGAGAAAAGTATTGCACCAAATATAGTATCAAACTTCTAGCCGTTCAAATATGAAATAATTAAATTGCATATTGTGATGGTTAAATGCTCAGCATAAGGTTATAGAGCTATTGTGCATTTCAGTGACTCCTAATGATGCTCAGAACCCTTCTTGAAGGGCAACACTATGAAATATTTTGAGAACCAAGTAGTGGGAAAGAGGAGAGATAGGAGGAGATATCATGAGAGAGACTCCTTTAACTAATATCAGAGAGGTAGCCGTGTTAGTCTGGTTCTGTAAAAGCAGCAAAGAATCCTGTGGCACCTTATAGACTAACAGACGTTTTGCAGCATGAGCTTTCGTGGGTGAATGCCCACTTCGAAGTGGGCATTCACCCATGAAAGCTCATGCTGCAAAACGTCTGTTAGTCTATAAGGTGCCACAGGATTCTTTGCTCCTTTAACTAAGTAGTTGGCAGAAAGACTGAAGAATCCACATGGTACTTTATAAAATTTTGGTGGATAATTTGGCAATTAGACAGTAGAGAATGTGCATTAATTTGTAATCTTGGGGGCCATATCACACAATTTTGATCAGAAGTCTTTACTGAACTCAGTTAAAAGTTCCACCTCACAACTGATGCTATGATATAGCTTTGTGGTTTTAGTCCTATTTCTTCTCCATTACATTTTTCCCTCTTATTCTCTCTTAGTACTATGGTGATGAGTTTAATATAAAAACCTATATAAAACAATCAATCAATCATACTACTACAAAAGTTCAACTTCATTATACTATTCCCACTCTCTGTGGTGGCCATATTCTGATACCCTTATTCATATCAAATAGTACCTTACTCCACAAGCATGCAACTCAGTATATATTAGAGTCTGGCCCTCGATGATTACATTTTCACTCGCTGTATGGACTCATAGAAAGGGGCCTTAAAATTAATCCCTTTTGCAGGAAGAGTTCCTCATCCCCAAAGAAGAACTCCATGCACTTCAATAGAATTCATTCTGCAGGAGCAGAAATATCTTGCAAGACAGATTTCAGACAGATTTTTTGCTTTGTATCTGATAAGCTTCCTTTCTCTTTTTCAATCATTTTGTCTAACATCCACCTACACAGCACTATGCTGTCACTTTACATTCTGACTTGACATACCAAGTTATCAAATTTAAAAGACTTCCACTCCTCCTTAGTTGCAAACATTTTATCAGAATTAAATGTATTTAAGTTTACGATAAATAATGAAAAAAATGACTATCGGGTTAATAGTTTTTGCAAAATTCCTATAATAATGACCTTAAATTTATCTCTTGCTGTACAATGAAGTAATTTGCTTAATAATGGAAAAACCTTTTGATAATGAAAATATGTTTGCATCTTTTAAAGACTTAATCTGCATTATGAGGATTACTATTGCACAAGCAAAGTATTAAAGTGACAAATTACCTTATCTTAAATGTTGCAGCTCCAAAAAACTGAAACAAGAAGAATTAAAAAAAAGTCTTCAGGTAAAAATGTGCTTTGGTTTTGACATAAAGGACAAAGCAGCACTTAAAAATATGTTTGTTGTTTGTCAGAGTGGGAATCTAACTGGTCTCTTGATCACAAAGGGTTAATCCTGGCTTCCCCTTTCTCTCTCCTTATACAAGAGTTCAGTAAAATGTAAATTAGAAGGCTGCTGAAGAGAGAAAGAGAAAGAAGAAAATGCTGGGTATCAGATGGATTTGCAGGGTTCCTAGGCACTGAGGGATGGGTTGATCCTCAAGTTGGGAAAGAGTTTGAAACTTTTTGCTAATATTACCTTGTTTTGATTTGTGTTTATAAAGATTCCTTCCTGCTGAACTGACATTACTGTCTGTTGTTATATTTTGCAACCTTAATAATGTTCTTTGACCACATGTCTTTATAGAATTTAGATAAAATGAATACATGGTGTAGTGTGGTGCAGATATTTTACAAGCATGAGCTTGAGGTGGCCCTATTACTCACAAGTGGCAAAGGCACTCATGAATTATGAGAGTCATTATTATTGCAGTAGTGCTAAAAGGAGACATGGCCCCTTGCAATGAAAAGAGAAAGTTACTCATATTGCAGTAACTGAGGTTCTTCGAGATGTGTGTCCCTGTGGGTGCTCCACTGTAGGTGATGGTGCGTCCCGGCGCCGTTGATCAGAGATTTTTGGTAGCAGTGCCTGGTCGGGACGCACGCACTCAGTTGGTATCTCCCGTATCGTTGGAATCTTCCTGAGCGCGTGCATCTCGCACCCTCCTCAGTTCCTTCACTACCGTGGAGAAATCATACTAATACTCCAAAGTAGAGGGGAGGAGGGTGGGGAGTGGAGCACCCACAGGGACACACATCTCGAAGAACTTCAGTTACTGCAAGGTGAGTAACTTTCGCTTCTTCTTCGAGTGCTGTCCCTGTGGGTGCTCCACTGTAGGTGAATGTAAAGCAGTACCCACTATGGTTGGTGGGATTCTGGAGTTGTGTGAGGAACAAAGGTAGAAAGTACCATATGGCCGACTATGCTGTCTGCTGTAGTATCCCATGCGATAGCATAATGTTTGGCAAATGTGTGGTCAAATGTCCACATGGCCACCTTGCATACGTCTGTAACAGGTACACTGTGGAGGAAGGCAATGGATGTGACATTGCTCTAGTAAAATGAGTCCTAACACCCTCTGGTGGTTGAATATTCTGGGTCTGAAAGCAAGATCTGATGCAGGTGGAGATCCACTTGGAGAGTCTTTGCTTAGAGATAGCATCACCCTTTGATCTCTAGGTAGTAGAAACAAAAGCCTAGGGGATTCACGAAATGGTTTAGTTCTGTCAAGATAGAATGCACGAGCCCGTTGGACATCGAGGGTATGTGATGAAGCTTCCTGTGGAGTCATGTGAGGGTTGGGATGGAATACACGTAAGTGTATTGACTGATTAAGGTGGAAGGTAGACACCACCTTGGAGAGGAATTTGGGCCAAGTTTGTATGGTAAGCTTGTGTTTAGAGAAAATGGTGTAGGGAGGGTAGGCCATCAGGGCGCTTATTTCACCAACCCTTCTTGTTGACATTATGGCAACCAAGAAAGCCACTTTCCTGGACATGTGGAGCAGGGATGAAGTGGCCAGGGCTCGAAAAGAGGTTTCATAAGAGTGCAGAGAACTAGGTTGAGACTCCAGGAGGCTACTAGTGAATGAATCTCAGGGTAGAGGTTTTGCAGGCCTGCAAGGAAGCGTTTCATGGTGGGGCGTGTGAAAGTGAATAGCTGTCCAGAGTGTCATGGAAGGCGGTAAGGGCCATGAGACGTACTGTGATAAAACTGAGTGAAAACTTGTCCTGTTTTAGTTTGAAAAGATGGTCTAAGATGTCAGGGAGGGTTGCAGTCTGGGGTATTAAGCATCTGTGGAAGCACCAGATGGAGAAGCATTTCCACTTTTGCAGGTAAGTCTTAGGAGTGGAGTCCCTTCTACTGTGCAGGAGGACATGTCGGACCTGTTCTGAGCAGGCTAATTCGTGGGACTGAAACCTTGAAAGAACAACACCGTCAGATGGAGTTTCCAGAGCTGCAGATGAAGAAGCTGACCATAGTTCTGAGACAAGAGATGTGGTCTGTCGGGGAGAGTACAGGGAGGATGGATGGACATGCATAGCAGGTAAGGATACCATGTCTGCCTGTGCCAAGCTGGGGAAAAAGTATGACCCGGGCCTTGTCCTCTGTGATGTTGCGTAGAACCCTGTATATGAGTGGAATCAGTGGAAAAGCGTACATGAAGGAGTTGTTCCAAGGAATGAGGTGTGTTTCCGAGTCCTGTTCTGGAGCAAAATATATGGCATTTGCAGTTTGAGGAGTGGCAAACAGGTCTATCAATGGAGTGCCCCAGTGGGAGGACAGCTGTTGGGGTATTGATGGATGTAATTCCCATTCGTGTTTCTCGGAGAACTGTCTGCTGAGTGTGTCGGCGGTAGTGTTGTGACACATGGGCAGGTAGGAAGCGGTGACTTTTATGTGATGATGTATGCACCAATTCCATAGTTTAATTGCCGTTGTGCATAGGGAGTGAGATTGCGCTCCTCCCTGCCTGACAGCTTGGAGTCCTAGGAGATTGATGTGTGGATGCGTCTCTAATAGGGACCAGTGGCCCCGTGCCTTGTGGTTGCCTAAGTGCGCTCCGCAATCTATCTGGGAAGCGACCATGGTTAACATGAGTACTGGGGAGTGTGGATGGAAGGGAACGTCCGTGCATAGGTTCTCTGGTCTTGTCTACCAATGTAGGGAGGCCAATATGTTCAGTGGCGGAGTCAGTGTTATGCAGAAAACTATGTCTGCTGGGTTGGATGAATGTATATATGGAAATAGGCATCTTGTAGGGTGAAAGCTGTGAACCAGTCCCCTTGTGCAGTGTGGGTATTATTGTGCCCAATGTGACCATCTTGAATTTTTGCACCTGTACAAGCATGTTCAGTTGGCGTAGATCCAATGTAGGTCTCCACCCCCCGCCTTTCTTTTGGGAGTAGAATCCTTTTCCCCGATGTTGCATCAGCACATGTTTGACTGCATCTAGGTGGAGAAGATGAGCCACCTCCACGCAGAGAAGGTGCTCATGAGAGGGGTCCCTAAGAGGGACAGAAGGAGAAAGGATAGGCAGGGAAAATAGGAAAGGGATGGAGTAACCTGACTGAGCTATTTCCAGGACCCAACGGTCCTGCGTGATCTGTTGCCAGACATGGTGGAAAGTCTGGAGGCGGTAGCCAAATGGGCAAATAGGCGGTGGAGTCAAGGGGTGGTTGCATGCACCCCCGACCAGCACTTCAAAGTTGTTTGTTACCCAATGGTGGGAAGTAGTTGGTTGTGCCTGGGTTTGCCTGCATCTAAGAGGTCTGTTGCGGTTTTTACCAGTGTCATACAGTGTAGACTGGGGTTGGTGATATTGTTCTGCGCTGGGCATTTGGTAAGGTTGATACCCTTGTCTCCTGGGGAGGGACAGGTAAATGCCCAATGTGCAGAAAGTGGCTCTAGAGTCTTTCATAGTGTGAAAGATTTCATATTGGGTTTGTTTGTTTGTGTTTGTTTGTTTGTGGGAAAACAGGTTATCTTTGTCAAAGGAGAGACTCTCCACTTTGGACTGCAAATCTTTGGGGATATTGGATGCCGAGAGCCAAGAAGACCAGCACATCACCACTGCAGTGGTGCGGGCTGCTGGATCAGACATGTCCAGGGATGCTTATAGTGCCATGCTAGACACCAACTGACCTTCGACGAGGACTAACTGGAAGTCTGCTCTCCTGTCCTTTGGTATATGGGAGGCAAATCAAAGAGCATGTTGTAGTTGTCATGGTCATAGCTTGCAAGGAGGGTAGAATAAATTTGCAATTCTAAATTGCAAAGTAAAAGAGTATAAACCTTGCGGTCCAGGAGGTCAAGACGTTTGAGGTCCTTGTCCTGCAGAGTGGGCCAGTAGCGTGGCTCCTTGTTCTGTGTGTTGCTGCATCAACCACAATAGAATTGGGTTGTGGGTGGGAAAATTAGAAATCAATGTCCCTCGCAGGCATGTAGTATTTATGTCTCTCGCCAAGGCACTTTACACAGCGTGAGTGCCCACTGGACATTGGCATAAAGTCCTGACCGGAAGCACATTCCTTGAATCCTGAAGCCCCTGGCATTATTGAACTAGTAATGCCAGGGGAGAGAGTCTCTGTGGGAGACAAATCTGAGGAAATTTTTTTTTAAACTAAGTAAATATTCTAAAGGAAGGGAAACAACTAGGATATTACTAACTAACTATTTCTATGTAATTGTTTCATTCAAAAACCAGGGAAGAGGATCAGCACTGCTCCGAGTCCCGTCTTCGGCCGAGGGTGGTTGAGAAGGAACTGAGGAGGGTGCGGGACGCATGCGCTCAGGAAGATTCCAACGAGACGGGAGATACCAACTGAGTGCGTGCGTCCCGACCAGGCACTGCTACCTAAAATCTCCGATCAATGGCGCCGGGACGCACCGTCACCTACAGTGGAGCACCCACAGGGACAGCACTCGAAGAAGAAGTTTGACCTCAGAGGACAGGGAGGAATAATCTGTCCATGAAAGCATACATGTAGGAAACCACTGCCAAGTCTTTCTCCCTCAGGTATTTCTAGAATTCTCATTGCCATACTAGCTGTCTGCCAAATGAACAGGCAGAAGAGCACGACCACATGGAACACGGGTACTACCTGAAAACATCCCTTTGCAATTTCTGTTCTGGAATGGCCCATCTGTAGTTTTTGCAAGCAGCAAGGTTAGGTACCACTAACTTTTGCCAAATTCCTGATGCTGACCGTTGCTTTTTTATTCAGTTTTTATATTTTGGCACAATACATAATATCTAGTTCTCATTTCCTAAACCAGGGAGAAAAAGCATGCATTCTACTGACAACCTACAGGCTACTCCCACATGACGGAGTTAGTCTTCTAGGACACTGGGAATATTTTCCGTTTCCCAGTCTCTCTACTTTGGGGCAATGGAGGACTGGCTTATGGCATTTTTTTTTTGCTCCTGGCACAAAACTAAAGTGTCATATGAACCATCCTATTTGGCAAAGGATTATTATCGATGCAATTTAGTGGGTCTCGTGAAGACTTGCTAAATCGATGGCAGAGCGCTCTCCGGTCGACCCCGGTACTCTAGCTCTCTGAGAAGAGTAAGGAAAGTCAACCGGAGAGCATCTCCCATCGATGCAATGCAGTGAAGACACTGTGGTAAATTGACCTAAGCTACATCAACTCCAGCTACATGAATAATATAGCTGGAGTAGTGTAACTTAGGTCAACTTATCTCCGTAGTGAAGACAAGCCCAGAAGACAAATTTAAGATCCTTGTCCTGACCTTCAAAGTCCTGCATACCTTAGCCCCTGCCTACTTTTCTGGATGTCTCTATTCATTCACTGCTATCTGCCCACTTTGCCCAACCTAACTCTTATGATTAGCTATCCCTTATGGATAGACCTAAACTCACCATTGTGTCTTCTTTAATATAGTACTTTAAGGGCTGGAATTGTCTTCCTGGCCTGATCAATCATACTTGCTCTATCTTCTCCTGTTAATCCTCCCTTAAAGTACACTTCTTCCAAGAGATCTATGAACTCTAGTCCTCCCAACAAAGAAAAATAAATATTAGAAAACCTAAACAAACTGTGGCATTAACATGGCACATGCTAAACTTAACTGATCAATCACATTGTACTTGGATTCATCCCATCACTTGTATATGCATTGTGCAATCAGTTCAATCTTGCAAAGACTTACGTGAAGTCAACAGGACTACTCATGCGAGTCAAGTTATTCATGTGTAAATTTTGCAGGAATGAGCCCTTGGATTCAAAGCAGGGACACTGTATTATGTCTGTAAATCATCTAGCAAATTGCTGGTTCCAAACAGATTAATTTAATATCTATTTACTAATAAATACAGATTTCAGTCTAGATAAAACTATTTCATGGACATTGGTACTTAATAGTTTATTGTGTGGTATGTGTTCACTCTTCTGCTGATACATCTCAATTTCTGTGCTGATTTATTAATCACTGTCTTACTACTCAGGGAAGTCAAAATACATATATAATCCCACATAAAACAAGCTATTATTTTTGTAAATTACATACAGTAGCTTGCAGCAATGATCATCCAACTGATGATCGTGACAAATATCTTTACGTTATATAAAGCTTCGTTCTCAATTGCACATGATGATAAGCTACTGTTGCTCCTGGGAAGGATTTTGTCAATTTAATGAGAGCCAATGTTGAAAAAAATATAGTATATTATTATAGAAGATTAAAAGTGATCTCAGCCTAAAATTATTCTGACTTCCATTAAGCATTGATTTTCTTCTGCAAATATGTATCTTTAGATATTATGCATTAAAAGAAATACAATTGTAGTTACCAGTCTATGGCTGGGAATGATCTCTAATGAAGTATGAATTTTGGCAAGTTTTTCCTTTCAGTTTTTCCCATGCAATAAAAAAAAATACACTGAGTCCAATTCTTCTCCCCCTTTTTATCAGCTTTACCCTACTTAATTCAGTAGAGTTACTCCTGATTTACACTGATGTGAGGGTTTATATAGTACAGAAACCTGATAGTTTAGAATGCCACAATGAGTAGGAACAATTTTGGCAATTAATTGATCTTTGATTATTAGCAAGTAAATATGCCCAAGGGTCTGTGATGGGATGTTAGATGGGGTGGGATCTGAGTTACTACAGAGAATTCTTTCCTGGGTGCTGGCTGGTGAGTCTTGCCCACATGCTCACGGTTTAACTGATCGCCATATTTGGGGTCTGGAAGGAATTTTCCTCCAGGGCAGATTGGCAGAGGCCCTGGAGGTTTTTCGGCTTCCTCTGCAGCATGGGGCATGGGTCACTTGCTGGAGGATTCTCTGCACCTTGAGGTCTTCAAACCACGATTTGAGGACTTCAATAACTCAGATATAGGTTAGGGGTTTGTTACAGGAGTGGGTGGGTGAGATTCTGTGGCCTGTCAGACTAGATGATCATAATGGTCCCTTCTGACTTTAAAGTCTATGACAGAAGGTTGTAATCTTGCAACAGCAAGCTTTGAAACTAACTGTAGCTCATCCCAATACATTAACTGGGTGTATTCCAGCATAAGGAAAAGTTTTCAGACTCATACTTGTGCTAGTTATATGAAAATGTCATTGGAGACCTCTAACATCAATATTAGGTTGGCAATAAACCAAAAGGGAAGTCAAAACCTGGAGATGGACCAGATTTTTATTTATATTCCATGAATAAATCCATAAATAATATTTGGAGCCTCACGATAGTTGGTGTGGTACAGCCACAGTAATTTACAGTGCCTGCCCTGAAGAGTTCACAGTCGAAAGAGGCAATACTGAAAATCGGTCAGCGAAAGAAGTATAATTATCCTCATTTACTGATGGAGAACTGAGTCACAGAGATATTAAGTGACTTGTCCAAGGTCAAACGTGAAATCTGTGGCAGAGCTCAAAACTGCAAGCCTCTTAACTACAAAACCATCTTTCCTCAAATGATGTATTGCCTAGATCTGAAAATTGCATTTATGCATGCTAAAATTCTACAAACCATGATTTGATGCATAAGTCGAGCAGGGAGTTAAAAAGATGTTTCACATGATTTCTACTTTAAAAATCCCTTTCTAAAGTCTCTGCTTCACTATTGCACAAGAATAAGCTCATGAGGCCTAACCAGTTATGTAAACATCAAAAGGCTAAAAGTAGTGTGTTTTTTCCTCTTTACTAAAATAATTTATTATTATTATTATTTTTTATTATTTAAAAATATATCCAAGATATAAACAGATTGTGGACATCTGACAGGGGACACTCACCTCACATGAGCATCTCCTATTGGGGCTGGAGGTGTATGTGTCCCCCTTCTCTCTCACTGCTTTAGCGGTGCTCTCTGACAGAAGTTTTTCTTTTTCAGGTGGGTTTTTAGTGAATCAGTCCTCTGGCCGAGTCACACATAATCCATGCATGAAACAAAATAGAACCCTTCTGGGGTAATCAGTCCAACAGGGCCTATCCCAGTAACCTCGCTGGCCTTCTGCAGCCCTCCCTGGGCTAATTCTCAAATAGTCGTGTTCTGGAATGGAGCAGTGCCCCCAGGCTTCCTCCCTGGAGACTCTTCACTGTCTAGTGAATCGACTCAGCTCTTGCACAAGAATAATTCTTTCATGTGTAACTGTTAAAGTCTGTATAAGAACGCAAGAACAGCCATACTGGGTCAGACCAAAGGTCCATCTAGCCCAATATCCTGTCTTCCGACAGTGGCTAATGCCAGGTGCCCCAGAGGGAATGAACAGAACAGCTAATCATCAAGTGATCCATTCCCTGTTGCTCATTCCCAGCTTCTGGCATAGAGAGGCAAAGGACACCATCCCTGCCCATCCTGGCTAATACCCAATGATAGACCTATCCTCCATGACTTTCTCTAGTTCTTTTTTGAACCCTGTTATAGTCTTGGCCTTCACAACATCCTCTGGCAAAGAGTTCCACAGGTTGACTGTGCACTGTGTCTTTTGTATGTAAGACTTTATACTATTTGTGAAATGTCTTTGCATCCAAATTCTCTGCTTGAAAGTACTGAGCTGTGAAATGAAACTTTAGATAATTCTTGTCGCAAGAGACAATGAATAGTTTCACTGAAACTATTCATTCTGTCAGCCAGTTACAGTGACTTTCTATTTTATAGACTGTACCAGAAAACAAAAAGATATCACAGCCTGAATAATAAGACAGACAAGTGCATTATGACATGCAAACAGAAGTTTCTTATTTATCTTGATGCATGTTGACTTTGCTAACACTTTTTCCCCTCCAAAAACCCAAACACATATTGGAAATTTTTCATACTTGTATTAAGGATGTGGAATCTTCATAAAAAAACAAAACAAAAAAACACCCAAACCTGACTATATTTAAAAAACATACAAGGAAGATAGCACAGAATTTTTATTATATAAGATATATATTATAAAAATCTGTGTTTTCTTTGTACATTTTTAATATGGTATTTACATCAATAGTAATGTAGTAGGAGGCAGAGTCTGGATCTATCTCTGTATTCAAGAAGTACCTACCACATTTTGGGTACTACCACAATCTAAATACAGAATGCCAGAGAAGCACTATTTCCATACACTGCTGCCTGAGACAGGGCTCCACAGAAATAACAGGCTCCTCTGCATGCTGGGAGATGCTGCAAGGTTAGGGAGGGGCAGTGAGCCTGATCTAGAGCACTAGGAGTTTGTCTACACAGCAACTGGGAGGTGTAATTTCCAGTGTGGAAAGATATACACATGCTAGCTCTGCTCAACTCAGCACTTAAAAGTAGTGTGGTTGTGGTGGCCTGGACGGTACCTGCCCTAAAACGTACCTTGGGGTTGGGTGGGACTGTACTCAGGCAGCTAGCCCAAGCCACCACCCATGACACTGCAGCCACACTGCTATTTTTTGGCACAGCATGAGCAGAGCTAGCATGTGTTTGTCTTCCCGCACTGGAAATTAGACCTCTGGCACATCAGTCTGACTCAAAACCTCATTCCCAGGCAAAGTGAGGGTCAGTGGTTCAGTACTGCCAACACCACAGTCAAAAATCATGAACATTCCTACAGCAGCCCTGACTGGCTGCTCTTCCCCAGGAGACGGGGAAATCATAGGGGAATCTTCCTTGCACAGGGCCCAGTCACACCGGGACTGGAATGTCTCGAGTCATTGTGAGACTGACTCCAGCAGGGGCCAAAATCGCATAACTCACAATGAAAAACTTGAGAACACTGATGGCTTGTGGCTGCCAGGCATCACTAACTCTCTGAAACTCCATGCCGTGGCAGAAGAAGGATAGGATGTTTGTGGCAACAAGGGCTATCTCGCTCTAGGAGGCTCCTGAAATGCTGCCTAGAACACTTAGATTTGTCTTGTAGATTGCAGGGCTTCCTTACCACTGTTGTGGTGGCAGAGGGAGAGTGCTAGAGCAGTGCTCTACTAGGGAGACCAGAGGGTTAAACTCTTGCTGCTGCAGTGACTCGGCTCAGGAGAGGAAGAGGGGAGCTACAAGCTTAAATAAAGTCGATATTGAACAACAGCAACAACTTATGAAACAAAGTGGTGAGAAGCAACTGAACTGCAGTGCTTAAGCTGTGCCAGAATACTCTGAAATGCCATTCTGGCACTTCTTTAAGGAGCCAAGGTAGCATATCAGTACATCTGATGGTGGCAGGCCAGGCTCCTTTTCCTCCCTGGCTGCAGAGAATCCTCCAAAGTTGCGAAGTGCCAGGCACTGGCAGAGTGTGCTCAGTGGCAGGTCAGTGAAGAGAGAGCTGAGGAAACTGCAGCCAGGAATAGGCAGGAGAACATGGAGGCAGAAGCCACCAGGAGCTAAGGGCACAGCTAGAGCCAGGAGGTTAGGAGCCAGGTAATGGGCTCACCTGAATAGTATAGAGCCCCATGGGCAGCAGGAGATGGGCACAGGTAGGGGGGAAGTAGGGATGGGATGGAATCTAAGGGGAGTGACCTCTCCTGGTCCTCCCCCAGCGCCCTATCTTCCTCTCAACTCCTCCCATGATCCCCTCTTCTCTTCTGCTTCCTCCTGAGGCATTCCACTGCCCTGAATTCTGACACTTCTTTTTTAAAGGACTCCAGCACAGCTGAACTGCCATCTTGTTCCACCACTGGAGGCAGAATTTCCGGTGGACTGAGCTGAAAGGCAGGGCTCAGTCCTGAATCCTCCAGCAATAACACTGGACCACCTCCAAATTCCAAAAGTGAGAGGCATCACCTATTTGTTATGAATGAGGAGAGAAGCTGTGAATCAGAAAAACTCTTGATTTGATCTTCAATGTGCACATTTCTGGTACATTTATTCATCTTTAAACCTTTTGAAAACCTTATATTAAAAACAAAAATGCCAAATTTAGAAATTAAGAACACATAAAAATGCTTTTATCTATTCAAAAGGATATATTCTCACCTTGATGCATAGTTATCTGATGCATTTAGGGCCTGATGCAAAGACCAATGAGTTAATTGAAAGTCTCCCATTGACTTCAGTGTGCCTAAGATCAGGACTTGGGGGCTAAATCTTCCCCTTCCCATCTATGGGACACCTAAGACCCAATAGACACAAAAATTGATATGGTTTCACTGCATGGAGTTGGGAGCCCAGACAGTGGATCACTATGTAGGGGGTGAAGTATGCTTGTGGGGGCTCACCCATAGAAGCTGGAACTAGGGGTGCAGGCAGTGCTGCCGTAGCCTCTGGTATGAAGTAGTAACAACAACCCAAATACATGGTTTCCACTTTCAGTGCTATAAAAATTGTCCCAGCACCACTGGGCCCATCTTCCCAAACATGAAGAGGGTTTTGGAACCTGTAGGACAGGGTCATCAGTGTGGATCCACTTACTAAATCCTCCAAATTTGGGAGGGAGCAAAGTGATTACCAAACCCTAAGGTTTTGGCTGCTGCTCCACAGTCTGGGGAATTTGTTTCTCTTCCACCTCCCCGTCCCACCCACGTGAGAAAGGTAACTGTGATTAGTCACGTGTTACAGTTTTCATTGAGTGAGCATAACTTATGATCAGAAAAAGGGTTTAGAGAAATCACAAGTTTATCTTTACAGAAATGTTCATGCAGGTCTTCATCTAACTCCCACTCAAGTTACTCAGAGTCTTCCTCTTGACATTAATGGGAACTGTAGTGGGCCATTTATCACCACTGGAATTGAAGGAGAAGTTAGTGCAAACAAGGAAACATCTAGTCAGGTGTGTCTTTTCCATAGAAAGAGCTCTGGAAGGATAATCTATTTTCATAAATATTTTTGCTATTTTTCCAAACTAGAAAACACGTATATTCTCCTCAACATTTAACAGAGCTGAAAGCTGAGACAAAATAGTTTTAAAATTAGCAGACAATACAAAGAGAAAAGAAAAGAAAAAATTCTGCTGATGATTTAAAGATAGAAAAGGAAGGAACAATATAAAATAGTAGTGTACCAGGCAGATTGTTAGAGTTGGCAGTTAAATAGATACACAGTAGGAGACAGCATTCCTCAACAGTAAACAGCAGCAACACTAGGTATCTGCTTAATCATATAGTAAATAAAGTGAAAATGCAATACCTGTTCAAGGCTTCAATGATATTCACTGTCAGAGCAATTTCATATAATAGCATACTCTGATTTAGCATGCCTTGTTCTACCCATCGGTTTCTGAAGGATACTCAGTAGTAGTATAATATGGGATTCTGCAACAAATTGAGCCTGACTGCTCCCATGTATGTAACTCTGCAAAATGAGAGTAAGAAACAAAAATAAATCATCATCATTAAGGCTGTGAAAAATGTTGAAAATGACATGATTTAGTATGTGTGTGAGAATTAAAATAAAACCTGTCTTGCAAAACAATGCATAAATAGTGTAATGCTCGCAGAAGATATATACTTCTAAAGTTACATTGTTATAAACCATTGTTAAAAGCAACCCATCTGAAAAGCACAGCTAATGCCCAGGTCCACCATATAGAAAAACTGCTATACTTGATTGGCCACCCATGAATTGGAAATCCCACATATTTTGAAATTTAATTTACAAGCTTCATCCACCTGAGCGATTCCAAGTTCTTCATCCCATTGCAATTTAAATGATGGGAGGGATGAGTAATAGATAGCACTTAGCAACTACTAACACTGACCAACAAGAGTGTGCGTGTGTCCATCTTCTTTGAAGATCACTTGTTGACTGGGGAGGGTTCAGGGATATCTCTGAACATGGCTTTAACAGATATTCAAATGTCAAGTGAAAAAACAAGGACGATTGAGAAAGGAAGTTGAACTTTGCCAAAATATTAACAGACTATCACACAGCCACCATTTCATAGGCTACAAAATTCACAGAATCTTCAACCCACTGAAGATGCTGTCACTTCTATACCTCCTTATCACAAGGTATTTTAGTTTCCCACATGACTGACCTCACATACACAGCCATCTGCACTCATTTCACAGAAGCACTAAATGCCGCACATCCCTTCAGTTAAAGTAGGTCTCCCAATACCATCTTACCTGAAAACAATGTGTCCTCATACTCCTTAGCTTATACAAATGAATTTTACTGAACCCCTGAAAAAAAATCTACATCCTTTCCCAGTCTCAGAGTGGGCATCGTATTTAGCATCTATTCTCATATCTAGAGGGTGAAGAAGAGCGCGGGGGAGGGGGAGAAAGGAGGGAGGATCATCCTTGCTGAGAAAGGCAACTTGCACTTGTTCTCTCAAGGCACAACAATTGAATAACATTGACATGTGCTCCAATGTGGTCATGATATTCTCCCTTTGTATTTGGCTTATTTACTTTAGTTCCTCCCACCCCAAAGAAAAAAGAAAAAAAAATAAACCTTGACTCAAACTCGGAAGGTTAAAGTTTTCTATCCATTTTTGTTTGTTCATATTGAGAGTTTCTCTGTATAGTGTTTAGGCTGTCTCTTTTCTCTATGTTGTATGTTAAAACACTTACAATAAATAAAATAAGATACATATATTAGATATGGAAACACATTTCAAAGAGCAAATCTACTCAAAATTTGATGTTTTTTATATATAGTCCAATAATGACTTGAAAATATCCTATTTTGTGGATTTATTTTTAAACAAAGTGACTCATTGAAAATTTTTAGTATGTTTTCAATACAAAACTAGCTGTTGTTACAAAATTACATGTAAATCAAAAGTTGAGGGATAGCAAACAACACCACTAAGTGAAACAAACAAACAAAAAAAGGGCTATAGCCAGACAGTGAAATCAGCTTGTCATATTACTTTTTTTAAATAATTATATACTCATCAAAAGTCAAACACACATTTTTAAAGCACCAGGGTAAAACCCTGGCTCCATTGAAGCCAATGGCAAGATGCCAAGGGGAGCCAGTATTACCCCTCATATTTTATAGCTTTCACTTTTAAAAAAAAAATTCTGAATGTACACTATCGATGTTAGGGCCCAAAATGATTTCAAACTCAAAAGAAAAATAAAAGATGCTGCTGCTTCAACCACAAAAAATGCCTTTATTCAAGCTGACTAAATTTTGGCTGATGTTATTATGGTAAAATGCATAGCCCATAAGATATAAAATAATTGTTACTCAGTGGATGGCTACCTGCTATTCTTTAAAAGTCATTATATATGTTCAAATACTCATTTTCACTTTAGTTTGGTTAAGTAGTTCATATTTAACAGTGATTTTCCCCCACCCACCAGTGATTTTCCCCTCCTCCGCATCTAGCCATTGAGCAGCCATGCTGTCAAATGGAGGGCGGCCAGGTTGGGGTGGAGGAGGCAGCCCTGGTCCTGGGAGAGTAGGTCCAGAAGGAGCGTCAATAGCCATGGAGGGGCCACCAGCAAACCCAGGACAGTCCTGCACCAATGTTGCTGGGACCAGGCTGGGGCGATCAGGAGGATGCGTCCCTTGTCCGTTTTTACTTTCTCCAGGACCTTGCCGATGAGGGGAAATGGGGAAAAGGTATAAAGGAGTTGACCCGACCATGACGAGAGGAAGGCATCTGAGATCGCGTTCCTCCCCACCCCCTCCCCTGGAACAGAACCTGGGGCAACGGCGGTTCTGTCACGTCGCAAACAGGTTCACTTGGGGAGTGCCCCATGCTCAGAAGAGCTGGTGAGTGACCTCCGAGTGGCGTGACCACTCGTGTTGGGAGGAGAAAACCCCACTCAAGCGATCGGCCTGTGTGTTGTTGACACCTGGCAGGTGGAAAGCCTTCAGGGAGATGTTGTGGGCTATATAGAACTCCAAGAGGCTGAGGGCTTCCCGGCAGAGGGCCGAGGACCTCATCCCGCTTTGCCTGTTAATGTGAAACATCACGGCAGTGTTGTCTGTGAGAACTCTGACCACCTTGCTACGTAGCTGTGAGCTGAATGCCACACAGGCTAAGCATATCACCCTGAGTTCCCTGACGTTTATGTGAAGGGACAGGTCTGCGGGTGACCACATTCCCTGGATCTGTGAGTTCCATACATGGGCCCCCCAGCCCAAGTCCAACACATTGGACACTAGGTCTAGTGATGGGGTAGGGTCCCGGAAGGGAATTCCCTGGAGCATATTGGCCAGGCAGTCCCGCCAATTCTATGTACTGCACTGGAACCAATGTCGACTTGGCCTCATTCACTAAGAGGCCTAGGTTGGCACACGTAGTCAAGAGCAGGTCCATGTGGTTCTGTACCTGTGGTTGCGAGCTGCCCTTGAGTAGGCAGTCATCCAGGTAAGGACATATCTGTATCTCTCAGTGTCTGAGGTAGGCCGCTACTACTGCCATACACTTTGTGAACACCCTGGCCAAATGGGAGGATCATAAATTGGTAGTGATCCTATCCCACTAGGAAACAGAGGAAGCATCTGTGTCCCTTGAATATATGGACATGGAAGTATGCGTCTTGAAGGTCCAGAGCCCCATACCAATCGCCATGGTCCAGAGAGGGTATGATACACACCAGAGACACAATGCAGAACCGGCATTTTGCCATGAACTGGTTGAGGTCTCGCAAATCTAGGATGAGCCTGAGCCCCCCTTTTGCTTTGGGGATCAGAAAGTAATGGGAGTAAAACCCTTTCCCCCAGAACTCCCACGGAACCTTTTCCACAGGTCCCAAGCTGAGAAGCCGACACAGCTCCTCAGGGGTATATGTGACGGAAGGGGGGTGGGAGGGTAGGGATGAAACAAATTGTAGCGTGTAACCCTGGGAAATGGTGTTGAGGACCCATTGTTCCGATGTTATTCGGGACCATTCCGTAAGGAACGCAGACAAGCGGTTGCTGAAGGCAAACTTTATTGGTAGGAGGGTCCTCTCAGGGGCCACCCGAGTACCCTTCTGCAACCAGTCAAAACCACCTCTTTCCCTGCTGCTTGCCCCTGGAGGGCCCAGGCTGTGGGGCAGAGTGAGACTGCCTCTGAGGTCGCCTCTTTTGGGTTCGTAGGCGGGTTCGTATCTCGGCTGGATGGAGGTTTGCGGCTTGTTTTTCCTTGGGCGGAACATAGAGCCCGAGGGTTTGAAAGGTAGTACGTGAGTCCTTCATGCCATGGAGCCTCACGTCTGTTTGTTCTGCGAACAGGTCCTTGCCATCAAAGGGAAGATCCTGCATCACAGATTGTGCCTCCGTGGAGAGCCCAGACAGCAGAAGCCACGATGCCCTGCGCATAGACATAGCCGAGGCCATGGACCAGGCAGCCGTGTCAGCTGCATCTGATGCCGCTTGCAGAGCAGCCTTTGTGGCAGTGGTGCCCTTCTCCATCAGTGCCTTAAAATCCTTCCTTTCGTGCTCCGGAAGGAAGGGCTCAAATTCTGGCAGTGATCCCCACAAGTTAAACTCATAGCAACTGAGGAGTGCCTGGTGGTTGGCCACCCGGAGCTGGAAGCTGGCCGACGAATAAAGCTTCCTGTCAAATGAGTCCAGTCTTTTAGAATCTTTATTTTTAGGTGTGGGTCCTGGTTGACCCTGTCTTTCTCTATGATTGACAGACTCCACTACTAGGGAGTTGGGGGCCGGGTGGGTATAGAGGCATTTGTGTCCTTTTGTGGGCACGAAATATTTGCACTCTGCCTTTTTCGATACCAGTGCAAGGGAGGCCGGTATTCACCAAAGAGCATTGGAGATGTTAGCCACCCCTTCGTGCAGCAGGAGGGCCACTCTGCCTGGTACCGAGGATGAGAGCACGTTGAACAGCGAGTCTGAGGGTCCCTCCATCTCTTCAGCTTGGAGTTGGAGACTGGACGCTACTCGCTTCAGTAGCTCCTGATGAGCCCTGAAGTCCTCTTGCGGTGCGGAGGGGGGTGGGACTGCAATCTTATCATCCAGTGCACAGGAGAGGGCCGGTATGGGGCTCTGCACGTCGACGGTATCCACCCCTTGGTCGGACTCCTCGTGCAGTACTGAGGAACCATGACCCGCCGATCTATCCCTCGGAGGTCTGGATAGCACGGCTGAGGGAGCCTCCAATGCCCCTGCTATCGATCGAGGGCCTGGCTGGGCGTGTACGGGGGGGGTCCACTGGCACCACTGGCCTTGCCATGAAGGCCCTTGCCACTGACTCTGCTGTGGCACTGGTGGCACCAGTTGGTTGGGATGGCCTGGCTGGGTCATAGTGGGCTGCGTGTGGGTCGAGGTCAGGGTTACCAATGACTTATCGGTACCGTGGGAGTGGTACGAGCGGTGGTACCAAGAACGATGTCTGCCATGGGACCAGGACTCCGACGTCAAGGAACGGTGCCGCCTCAAGCTGCTGCTCCTCGAGACACTGCGATGTCTGGATCTGCAGTGACGCAGAGATGGCCATCCCTGACAGCAGTCATGGGCACGTTGCCTTGAGGCAAGAGAGCTGGAGCCTGATCGGCAGTGGCGCCCGTGTCAGCAGCAGCTTCGGTAGCTCCACCGAGAATGGGAGCGTCTACAGTGTCTGTGCCTGTCCTGCCAATACTCTCTACTCAGTGTGGAGCAGTACCTGGAGCTCCGCTCCGATGGCAGCCGACCAGACAACCTGGTGGGTGATGAAAGCGGAGGCCGGGAACTGTGTCCTGAGAGGACACTGAGTGGAGAGCCCAGTGGCGGCTTGCCTCTAGATCAGGGGCCGGGGGCTGGCGGTGCCCCGGGCACCTGCAGAGTCATAATGTCCTTGGCCGCCTGCAGGGCTCTGGCGTCAAAGGTATCCGGACATCCGGAGAGGCCTGAGTTGATGCTTCCGGGCTGCTCCGCTCGACCTGAGTCAGAGTTCTAGGGCCCGGGGGGGAACCGGGGCTGCTCAGCACGGGTCTAGACTCACCCCGTTTTCTCTCGATGCTTCTGAGAAGATGGAGCCTTTCTCTGCTTCTTCGACGGGGCGCGGTGCCGGCCACCAGAAGGTGCCGGGAGATCGCCACACACCGAAGACGAAGTGCCCGGTGCCTATTCCACTTGGTGTACCAGGGTTGGAGCCAGTGCCGACTCCATGGGAAGAGCCCGAAGTCTAATGTCTCTCTCTTTTTTCATCCTGGGTTTAAGGGACCTGCAGATCTTACAGTGGTTGCTGATGTAAGATTCACCCAGGCAGCAGAGACAGTCGGTGTGTGGGTCACTTCTGGGCATCGAACACCTGCAAGACTTGCACGATTTAAACACTAACTAACTAACTAAACTGGAGCCTTTATTGCACTAACACACACAGATACTACTAACGATGAAACAAGTTCTGGGGCGAGCTGGAGCAGGTAGTTCTGATGCACCGTCACTGGCGGCAAGAAGAAACTGAGGGTGTGGTGGGGGAGAGCACGGCTCACCTTATAGCACGCTTTAGAGGCGTCACTCCAGGGGTCGCAGCAGCGCTCCCCCTGCGGGTACTGCTAAGGGAAAAACTTCAGGTACTGGTACACGTGGCGAACATGCACACCTACTGTGGAATACACATGAGCAAGTACTCGAAGAAGAACTTATTTTATGGAAGCAATCTGGCAGCTCATTTTTATCCTAAATAATACACTGCACTACTGACTTTTCCTCTTTCTGTATACATATAGTAGCAATTTAAACCACAATAGCATTTTATAGACTAAGATCTACATTTTTATTCCATGTTGCTGATACCCTATGATCACAACCATTGTTTTGTCATGTCTAATTTGTTAATTCTAGCACTATATTTATTCTACCACTGGAAGATAATTTAAATAAAAGAAAAAATATTATTCTCAAATCTTACTGTTAGTTTCCTATCAATGTGTCCTCTTATTTCATGTACACAAGGCTTTCTTCACATTTGACTGCACAACAGACAAAGCTATTTAATTTTTTTTCTTACTTAATATTGTTACATGACCTTACGATCTACTTATTGATGGGTTAGCACAGTCAGCCAGAGCCTTAGGAATAATGATGCAGGCATGAGCTCAATTAACAACAGAACTACAACTGTTTATTACTGCAATAGGATAGAGAGGCAGCTCCCTGGCTGCTGCTGGTTACTGTTACCAAACAGCTATGCTCTCTTTGCAAGCAGGAAGCATACCCCCACCCTGATCTTCTCTATCGAGTTGCTTCCTAAAACAAGGATCCTTTCCCTCCATGTGGGAGAAGCCACAGTCTTTAGGGGCTGTCTGTGGGAGCCACTACAGTAAATATGTTACAAAGTACTGCTCAAATTACATTGTGTGGTTTCTGGTATCAGCAGGAAATATTAATTACCATTCTTCCGTGTACTCAGTTAATGACATGGGATTATTTTACATGTAAATATCTAGACCTCAAACCTGCAAATTAACATTCATTTTTGTTAAGTGCCAACAAACAGGTCTGGTGCTATAAAAGACAGAACACTGAGGGTACGTCCATACTTACGGCCGGGTCGACGGGTAGCGTTCGACTTCTCGGAGTTCGAACTATCGCGTCTAATCTAGACGTGATAGTTCGAACTCCGAATGCACTCCCGTCGACTCCGGAACTCCACCACCGCGAATGGCGGTGGCGGAGTCGACGGGGGAGCCGCGGACTTCGATCCCGCGGCGTCTGGACAGGTAAGAAGTTCGAACTAAGGTAGTTCGACTTCAGCTACGCTATTCACATAGCTGAAGTCATGTACCTTAGTTCGACCCCCCACCCTAGTGTAGACCAGGCCCGAGTTCCAAGCTCTGAAAATTAGAGCTTGATTTTCCATTTTCTTGCACCGGGTGTAGTCATTTACACTTGGCAAACTGAGTGTACAATTCACTATTCTGATATAATAGATGGTTTGAGTCCTTGACATTTATATCAATTTTGCACAGATGTGCAGACTACTTACAAGGACAAAACAGTGCAGAATCAGTTTCTTGCAATCTAAACATAACAGATGAGATGCTGAAATGCTTATACTGTAGCAGCAAATGCCTAGAATTTTGTAGGATTTTTTAAACTTGAACTTTAAAAAAAAAAAACCTGAAAGGGTCTAGATAATTTAGGTCCACTCTTCCTGAGAATCTACCACCTCTCCAAAGGATATAGCAGCGGTAGAGATCAGTTGATGCATTGGAGCTGCTTGCCTACTGATATAATTGGGAAAGGACGAGGGGAAGTGCATTTTGAATTAGCTGCCCTTGGTTTTGGAACTGCCTTCCAACACTGGGTCATTAAATCCCAAATGTGGTGACCTTTAGGACATGCTGGAATATTTGCATGTTATGACAGGTCTTCCTGGAGGAGGAGGAATGATTATGGATGGGAGGGAGGTAATGAGACAAGTCATGCTGCTTGTTGGGAAGGATTCAGAGCTCTGATTTTTAAAATATGTTTATGTATTTTGTTAGAGTTGTTTACTGTATGTAATATGCCTAGAACACAAAATACATACAAATGACTTAATGAAATAAAAAAACAAATAAGTAAAATACTGGTGCTTAGATACCAAAGTGATAAGTGACTTAAAAACACCTGAAATATATATTTTCGTTTATTACATTGTCATAGATACAAAGTATTAACTATTTAATTTTAACTAAAGAATGATTATGTCTGCAATAAACTCTACATATCAGGGTTTGATTAGTGATGGTCACAGAAGCAAGGATAATTACATATAGAGACTAGAAATCCTTCTTATCCAGCTTGGCAGTCCTTTGGCCATGTGGGGGGGGGAGTTTTATTTTTAAACAAAGAGGCAACAATACCACAACTTCCACTTTTAAAAAAAATCCATTAACAGAAGACAAACCACTAGAACTGGGCTTTGCAACAACAACAACGCCCCCCCCCACACATATACACATGGTGTAATATTTTAAAAAACACTATCTGAGATATTCCATACTAGAATATTTCAGAATATATATGTATGTACATACTTGAACAGTGTGAATCTCAAAATTCCCCCAACTACTAGCTAAAATTTGAAGTCAGATGATTAAGAATGATATTCTGACATTCTCATGTGTAGCATTCTATAATATATCATGCAGATCTCTAACAGATTAATTTAGTTGTTAGTATATTTCTGCATTCTGAACTTTTAGACCAACAAGAAATGCATTGTAACATAAAATAGACTTGCACGGTTTGGGCTTGGGGTGGGGGAGAGGGATTGTCATGTATGAAAACCTCCATGTTAACTCCAGTTATTACAACACAGACCAGCCCACCCATTAAAGTAAACAGACAGACAAGAGCACATCACACCAATGCTTCACTTATTCAGTTGGATTCCTATTCCTTCTAGATCTGCTTCAACATCCTGGTCCTAATCTTTAAAGCCCTCAGTGGGTTAAGGCCTAGCTAGCTGATTCATCCACACCCAATCAAGAGAGCTGAAATCCACAACTGCAGTGATACCTAGTGGTCAGAATCCAGGCTGACTGTTATGTATCCTATGACTAGGGCGGAACACTTTTTGCTGAGAGCGCAAGAATATGGGGCTTGTAAGCATGAGTTCAGAATCTCTTTTCCAGTGCATTCTTATCTTTTTGTGCAAGCTCTCCTGAGGGTTGTAAAGGAATATGACATCTTTTTTCCAGAGTCACATTTAGAAACAAACAAACATTAGCAATAGCATTCTGACCAATAGGGATGAAAGAATTTGTTACTGTGTGAAAACAAGTATCAGAGGGGTAGCCGTGTTAGTCTGGTTCTGTAGAAGCAGCAAAGAATCCTGTGGCACCTTATAGACTAACAGACGTTTTGCAGCATGAGCTTTCGTGGGTGAATACCCACTTCTTCGGATGCAAGTAGTGGAAATTTCCAGGGGCAGGTTTATATATGCAAGCAAGAAGCAAGCTAGAGATAACGAGGTTAGTTCAATCAGGGAGGATGAGGCCCTGTTCTAGCATTTGAGTGAAAACCAAGGGAGGAGAAACTGGTTCTGTAGTTGGCAAGCCATTCACAGTCTTTGTTTAATCCTGAGCTGATGGTGTCAAATTTGCAGATGAACTGGAGCTCAGCAGTTTCTCTTTGAAGTCTGGTCCTGAAGTTTTTTTGCTGCAGGATGGCCACCTTAAGATCTGCTATTGTGTGGCCAGGGAGGTTGAAGTGTTCTCCTACAGGTTTTTGAATATTGCCATTCCTAATATCTGATTTGTGTCCATTTATCCTTTTCCTTAGTGAAAACACTGTACAATTCTGAATTTGTTGTATTCAGTGCCCAGATACTACTTTAATTGGCATAGAAATGCCTAGAAAGATATTAGAGGCTCGATGAAATCCTGCTTGAATGAACTTCTTGTTTTGTTTTTTGTACAAAGAACAGATTCTGGCTGCAATGGAAAGACAGAAGTAAACAGAAGACAAAGAATAGTAAGGAGAGTGGAGTGGATATAATTGTAGATGAGGAAGATTAAAAAGGGAAGCATGAGTTTGCAATGGAAATGATCAGTTTGATTTTGGCTTTCAGGCAGTCAATATATATAGGGGAAATGAATATTGGGGAAAGATAAAAGAGGCTAGAACTTTTCAGCTTGGAAAAGAGGAGACTAAGGGGGGATATGATAGAGGTATATAAAATCATGAGTGATGTGGAGAAAGTAGATAAGGAAAAGTTATTTACTTATTCCCATAATACAAGAACTAGGGGTCACCAAATGAAATTAATAGGCAGCAGGTTTAAAACAAATAAAAGGAAGTTCTTCTTCATGCAGCGCACAGTCAACTTGTGGAACTCCTTGCCTGAGGAGGTTGTGAAGGCTAGGACTATAACAGTGTTTAAAAGAGAACTGGATAAATACATGGAGGTTAAGTCCATTCATGGCTATTAGCCAAGATGGGGTAAGGAATGGTGTCCCTAGCCTCTGTTTGTCAGAGGGTGGAGATGGATGGCAGGAGAGAGATCACTTGATCATTACCTGTTAGGTTCACACCCTCTGGGGCACCTGGTATTGGCCACTGTCGGTAGACAGGATACTGGGCTAGATGGACCTTTGGTCTGACCCAGTACGGCTGTTCTTATGTTCTTAGTGTTTTAAAATAACTACAATTGTTAGTCTTCTGATAGTCAAACTTAATGTGTCCTAAGGGGGGAGTCTATTAAAAAGCAAGTTCAGAAGCTAAAGCAACAGTTATCCTTGTATGTAACTTTGAAGTATTTGTGGATAAGCTTTTATATTCACTGTGACTCTACAAATTTCTCTGTAAAGATAATAATGATATTATCAATAAAAGGCGATCAGGTTACATTTGTATGGGTAAAGTGGGACAATAAAATCAATACAAGTTACAAGAATGTCTAAGGTCAGGTGATGCAGGTGGGAAAGACTCAAGCTTGGTATATTTGTAGTGATTGTTAATTGTTGCAACAAGAACAGAACAGAACATGGCATCACATGAATTGGCCAGGAAACCAAACTGTATATTCTATAAATGTAATATTTATATTATTCTAGCAATTATTATATAAATTGTTATATAATTCATTAATGCCTCAAGATGGAATGTTTCCAATTCATGCAAACAGATACTCGAAATACATAGGTACTGATATCTGGGTACAGTTTCATCAAATGTACTGTATGTTAGATGTTATATTTAATATGGGTAGCAAGGAAACACGATACAAAAGAAGAGTATGTTTCAACAGGTGCGTACACTTTCCGAGCATGAAAAAATCAGGAGGGTAATCTCAATCAGAACTATGGAGGGGTAACCAATAGGGGTAACTATGGAGGGGTATCAGCTATTGCATGTGAAGCAATGGTGGTGGACACAGAGTAATTTTAAAGGCCTAAAAATTGTACTTACAGAGTATGTCCCTAAAATAGAAATTTAAAATTATAGATAAAAATAGGTAAGTGCCTTTTGCACACAAAAATGTTATTTCTTTTGCAGTTATATTTGTCTATGTGCTGTTTTGAAGCCACAAATCATTTTATATTAAAAGTGCCCAGAACATTGGATTTATGTTTATTACTGTCAAAGAAACAAAAAAGGCCAATACTTTCACACATGGATGTCTAAGTTATGCACTAAACTCCATGCTTAGGCACCTACATGAAAGCTTGCCAGATTTTCTGCAGGTTTTGACAAACTATATCTCATTTCAATAGAAGTTCTGGGTGCTCAACTCTTCTTTGTTTTAGATGATTACTTTTAGGCGCTCACTGAAAAGTCTTACCTAAATAACTTAATTTACATGGTTGTTTTCAAAATGTTGGTCTGAACAGAGTAGCGCTATTATTATCTTTCAACAAATAATTAGGCAGTGCTTTGTTACTTTCATCAAATTAAGACAATAAAATTCCTTCAATAATGTTACATTATGCCATATCCTCACTGGTGTTTGCTGCACAGTGCTTCAAAACTGAAAAGTATAAGCTAGTAAAATATAATGTGAGAACTTCAGCATCCTCAAATGTCAATAATTTTAAACAAGGACATTTTATTTAGATAAACACCAGGTACAAAAGTAAAAGATTGCATCCAGTGTCTTGCACTGATGGGTTCCTTTCCAAATCTGTTTCAGTGATCAAAGTTACCATACAACAAGCAACAAGGGCCAGAGGTCCCCACAAACTTCAGCAAGACTTAACTGAATATGAAAGGTCAATGCTTGAAAGTCCTTCATCTTTTTCAGCATTATCTCCTAAATGTTAACACTGATATGACTGGGGAAGAGCTTAAAGCCACCTAGGCTGTGGTAACAAATAACTTACAAAATGAATCTGTTTTATTAGTCAGTTATCCAGAAGGTTTTACACTTTAGCATTATCACCAAACTGGTACTTTTTATTTTCATGCATTACTAAAGTGATAGCTTAATAAAAGTTAAATTGTCACATTTTGTAAAAGAAAGGTAATGATTTTTATTTATATCTATAACTATATATATAAACAGCAGTATATTAGATAAATGCAATGTCTTACTACTAATTATTCCCTTATAGACATGACATATTGTTCTATTTATTTTTTATCTTTTATGTTTTATGTATAATTATGGTTTGTTTAAAGTGCAGTTCTACTCTGAAAAGTGCATCAAAAATTTTTACCCTGAGATTCTAAGTTTGTTTCAGTTATTCTACATCAGATGTACTCACTTTAAAAGAAAGTGTTTTCTCTTTCTAATTTCCAACTCTGCAAACTAAATCTGAGAGTAAAGAGATTCTCTCCTTCTCACACATCAACACCAGTAAAGTATTCTGGAAGGTAAATCATATCCTCAATTAATCTGTGCAAACTCTGCCTTCAAATTATGTCCTCAGTAACACCTGAGGGCTATAGGTTTGCATGGCTTTAACTGATTGCCTCTCTAAATAAATAAATGTAGTAAATAATAAAATCAAACTCTTTCTGCTCTATAGGACTTACTTAGATAAATTAGATAGATAATAGAACTTTATTTTGCCATTTAAGTCAGACAACATTGCTCTGAACACATCTAAAAACAATTAATAAAAAGTTTTGTACATATTACTCAATTTTCAGACTACAACCACACTTTGAAATGGTGGAAAGTGTCAGCATATGAGATTGGCCTATTACTTGGGGCAGAAATTATAATGACTAGTGGTATACCTATTGCCTAGACATGACCGACAATTTTCTCTATATTGGCATATAATCACAGACAAGTGTCTCATCATCCCATAGGGGGAAATACATTATATGAACTTTCTTGACTAGAAGGCATAAATAGACCACTTAACATTTAATTTGAAAATGTAAACAGATTTGAACTAGAATTTCTAAAGGCAGTTTATAAAAATCACTGTACCAATATGCTGAAAATCTAGAATTCTTAATGGCAAGTGTGGTTTATTAAAGGCTATTTTTAATTCAGTAACAAAAATAGTTAATGTTTATTGCTTATGATATATTAAGTAACAATATTATGATGGAATATCCTAAAAGACGATTGAAATGCCTTTCTTTTTGAGATTCAGAATAGGTGCTTAATTATATGGTATAAATTTCTTTATAGTCTTGAAGAAAATATATGAAGAGAAGAAACTTGTTCTCTGCTAGCAGACTATGGCATAATTTTCCAGAAGAGAATGTGTAAACCACCCGATAACTGCAAGAAAAATACAGTTGTGTGTGCACACATTATTCATCTATGAGCTGGGGTCAGGTGTTTGAACTGGCAACTTGAGCACACAAACTTACTAAAAGTTAGGCCTATGTGCATATACCTGGCACTTTTGAAGAGAAGTGCCAGCTGTAGAATTCATCTCTTCTTTTAATACAGCAGCACAGATTGCAATATTAGGGGAGCTAATGGAATCTTTGAGGCAGCCTCAGAGATTACCAGAATTAATTTAAGAGAGTCCCTGACCACATACTGCTGTGGAGTCTCCCTGGATCTATCTCCTAAATCTGAACCTGAATAAAAAGGGGGCATTGGAAGCTTTGATACAGAACTGCCTGAGCCAGGGACTTTGACAGTAGCAAGTCAGAAAGCAGCTGCCTCTTAATCCATGTCTCCTGCCAACACTTTTTCAGAAGAGGTAATGTCTTGTTTGAAGAAGTAGAGCTCAGTACCACAGACTTCAGGCACCCAGAAAAGGAGATCCTCTGTCTCTGGAGTCCTGACCTTTTCTGGGATGGAGCAGGGCTCTTTACTAGTGGAAATACCTGCTGAGTTTATAAGGAAGCTGTGTCTATGCTGAAGTGGGTAGAGTTCTGAAGGGTTTAGTTTAAGGTACCTTTATACAGGCACAGGTGTTGCAGTATTTGATGTAAACCTAAATGTCAGACTGCAGTTTTGGCCACCAAAACAACGGGTGTGAGAAGCATTGCCTCAAGTCTTCTGGATTGATAAAGTTAAACATGAGGAAATGCTTTAAGGCTGAGGAAAAGCAACTAAAATATGCCACCTCATTTAAGGGAGTGTACCCACAGTTTTAAGTTAGATCTAATATAAAATATAGTTTGTAAAGCTATCAAATTATTGGAGGTAGCAGTAGCATTTTCCCTCTATTTGGTGAGAAGAATGCAACTTTGTATTTTCTTTCTTTCTGTACCTTAGTCTTCTCAAGACTGAGCTGCTCCAATACACTCTACGTGGTTCTATGCCTCGAGAGTACTTAACATTTCAGCTAGTGCAGACTGTGGCTCCCTGCTTCTTAAAAATGGTACTTCTGACCTGCCACATATTATGCTTTTTTTTCTGAAATCTGTACTGACTTCCAGTTTGTTTCTGGGGAAAATCTAAGGTGCAAGTGGTTTGGGCCTGTGTCCTTAGAGACTTCTCACTTAGGGCTGGCCTGAAAACAAGAAATCCAGTTCATGAACAATTCTGAGGTTTTAGTATTTATTTTTGGTCCACACTGAGAAAAAACTGAGACCCTTTGAATTTTTTTGTGAAAAGAGGGGGCACCAAAAACCCAACCCAGGTGAGCCAACTGGTTAGGGCACTCACTTGGCACACAGCAGATCCAGGTTTAAGTCCCTGCTCTAGAATACAGACTTGAGCCCAAGTATCCCATATCCCAAGCCATTGCTCCACCTATTAGAATACAGAATCACTCTCTCAATTTTTTCCTGTTAGAGCTATTCTACTTTGTATAAATACTTACAAATTCACTGGACAGGAGAGACTAACTCAATAGCCCAGTAGTTACAGAACTCTGGGGGAGAGACCCAGAGCACAGACTTGAACTTGACTCTTCCCTAGCCCAGGTGAGTACACTAATCAGTGAACTATTGACTATTCTTAGCTTTCACTCTCTCTCAATTGCATCCTGGACCTGAGAAAAATTCAAGAAGAAAGTTTAGTCAAAATTGATATGTTGCTGCAAAAAGAGTTTTGGTTTTGACAAACTGGCATTTTCCAAACAAAAATTATTGCATCAAAATATTCCTAACCTATTCTACCCTCACTCCTTGTGTCATTCCATAGCAGCTGCAATCAGGGGAAGCTCTCATACTTATTACTTGCTGACTTAAAAAGTATTTTCAATCAGGGGGCCTCAACTCGGTGATTCTCTTTCTCTCCCCCTTAAAAGCCCCATCAAATATTGCATGCTGCATATCTCCCCCTCCCAAGCCCCCACAAGCTCTCCTTATGGATGTTGATTGATTGGGTGGATTGAGGAAAGAAGCTGGATTGAGGAAAGAAGCTGTTATTTGCAGTCTTCATTTGATGATACAGAACCAATTGATTTTTTTAAGCATGCACACACACATTATTTAACACGCTTGGAGTTCTAGACAAGTGATTTTAATAGGTAAATGAAAGTGAAAAATTAATCTTTGCCCCTCACCATAGTTCATGAGGTAAAAGTGTGGCAGGCTGGGGGTGATGACTGAATAAGGCTCACATCTGAACAGTTCTGAGAATTTTGGAGAACTGGTCCCTTTCAGATTTTAAAATTCTGCTATTCTTGGGCATAAATCACTTTGAAATAATGGGAGCTGAGGATGTCAAGTGTCAGTGGCAAACATTTGTTCAGTGCATGTGAATTTCTACAAAGCAGAGTTAAGTATTTATATGCTATTGCTAAACATATTAAATATTTAGTAGTATTAGACTAGAGATGGCACAGATATATATTTCGTCAAGAGGATAATCAAGAATAGCCACAATGGAAAATATTTAGTTTCTCTAAATACTGCATATGCTTAAGATCTCTAGAGTGATACTTGTCATGGTTCAGTAAAATACTTATGTTAAATGTAGATTCTGCGCCTTCCTTTCTCCCCATTAAACTATGTAAATAAAGGAGAAACACAATAATTTGAAACAAGGCCTCTACGTTATATTTTAGTCCTTGAGGCAATTCAATTAGCATCAAGGATAGCCCACATTAAAATTTAAACATGATTGCATATTTCAGTTGCCACAATTTTCTCCAGTGTGGTTACCTGAATAAAGCAGCATGAATTTTATGCTTGAATTAGCCGGTGTGGGGAAATCAAATTATTCTTGGGGTGGGGAGCACTAAACTCCACTCAACTTACTAACCTCTTATCATATGGAGTTCTTTTAATTAATTAAGTTCTGAAGGATATTTCTCCTTTTTCAAAAAATGAGAAATACATTTGTTACAAATTTTACCATGCTGAAAACATTGAAATGGAAGAGACAAGGGGGTGGGTAATATTTTTTACTGCAGCAACTTCTGGTGAGAGAGACAAGCTTTCAAGCTACACAAAGCTCTTCTTCAGGTCAAACCTGAAAACCTCTGCATAGCTTGAAAGCTCGTCTCTCAGTATCCTGGGACCAACATGGCTACAACAACACTGCAAACAATGTTAAAATGAAAACATATTTGAAAGCTGCCACAAGCAGAATATTGTAATAATATCAAGATTTGTATTTTCCATATTATACTGTATTTTCTTAATTACATTCTCCTCCATCAGAGCTGATTATCTAATACGCTATTTATATGAAATTTAAAAAAAATGTACAGAATATTTAAAACAAATCTTGAATACCTGTGAGAAATTTTAAGCTACAAAGAGAAAGAAGGTCTAGGTTCTGTGAAAATGGGGACTCTACTTGTCAACCATACACATGCTCAGATTTCTAGGACCAAGAATTCTGGTGACTTTCTCCTTTTGGCAAAGCAGGCAGAGGGTTAAAATGGGAAGTTGTTTGGGTAGTGTGTCAATGAGGATAGCTTCTTAACCCCAGACTAACTCATGTTTTGAAACAGTTTGTCAGTCTTAACTATACAGTTACTCTAATGGAGGGGAAGAAAATGACTTTATGTGCTCTGCATAGAATTGCTTGAATTCAATGAGCTGAGGTCTGTCAGGCCTAACTTAGATTTTACACCACTGCCTTTATAGTTTTATTCTTAATCTGTGATCTGTGGAGGATGTGTTGGACAATGCAGAGGGAGATGCCCTCATGAGCCAGCAGTGGATATATTGGACTACTGAGATCACATACTCCCTCCTGCAAGATACACTGCTTAAAAACTGAGCAGATGCATTGTGGTAAAAGGGAAGGATCACAATGGTAAGGTTTGCATCCAAATGGAATAGGTGTAGTTTATTAACAAGATGAACACATGAAAAAAAGGGTTGCTGGACATCGATGCTATACAAGTGTTTAAGAACAGCTGGGGGTATGACACTGCCGAAACAGACATGGACACACACACACACACAGATCCAAAGCACCTTAAGTTTTGCCAGTTGCTTTCTGTGGGCAAGATTCTGAGAACCTTATTTTGTTAGGTACCCCATTTGGGACTATTCATGGTGCATGGTCCTACTCAGTGAATGGAAGAGTGGTAGAATATGACTAAATATATTAGCAAATTCATGAAAAATCTTTTAATGTGCTTTTAGGTTTTGCCTCCTGTTTTAAAATGTTGAACAATAATGAACAAATAATAATAATGCCAACAGCTTTAAAAAGTACTGTGGTGAATATATTTCTCCTACATTCATTCTGATCTTCCTCCATCTCCTTTTTACCAGACTTGCATGCCTTTTTTGCAGGAGCTCTCTTTCAGTAATTTAATCTTCCTCAATTCAGCTACACACAACTATTATCCTAAGAAACTCCTTTAAGTAACAATTTTGTGATACTAAAGCCTTTCAGCTTATTTTCTAGGTTGGGGGAAGTCAAAGAAAAAACATAATAGGCTAGCAGACTATCATATTTGCCCCCCTGAGAGTATGCAGTGTTTACATTGTTCCTTTGAGGGAAGTTCCTTTTATCAGTATCCGCAAAGCTAACAGTGCTATTTCATTTTGTATTCACAAGGCAACCTAACCACTAAAGTGACTGCACCTGAGATGAATTTGGCCCAATATATTAAGAAACTCATTTTAAATGTCTAAGGATTTCCATTCCAAGAAAGCTAGCTTCCCTTACTGACTCCTTTGCTCAGTGATGCTACTGAGTTTCTCATTTATTTTATTTTACCATCATGTTAAAATAATATATCTTTACATTACATTTTTCAGCATATCTACCACCAATTACCATAATTTTGCAGTCTGTTAAAGTAAACAAAAACAATTCTACATTCACTATTTAAATTTCTAAACTTGTTTGATACTGTTATCACACAAGAACACAGAAAAAAACAGCAGTTTGTAGATATTTGCAGATTTGTTAAATTCTTTAACCACTCAAATGCCAGAACTCTAGTATTTCAACCTTTGCAATGTTTCCATTTGTCTTTAAATTTCAGCTTTTCTAGTTCCAGGAAGTATTTTAGGTCGTATGATCACTGCCCCGATGCTGGTCAATGAAGAAGGGGAAAAGGTGGAGGGATTATTTGCCTGTCCTAGAGCTCCATCACAGGAAACAAACAAAACAACAAAAAAAGACTTAAGTTTATAGAGGACAGGTCCATCAATGGCTATTAGCCAAGATGGACCTTGGTGTCCCCCCATACTCTGGTTGTCTCTAAACGTTGGACTGCCAGAAGCTGGGACTCAACGGATCACTAGAAATTGCCCTGTTCTGTTCATTCTCTCTGAAGCACCTGGAACTGGCTACTGTCAGAAGACAGGAAACCGGGCAGATGGACCATTAATCTGACCCCGTATGGCCATTCTTATGTTCTAACAACCATAATGCTAGAACCACTTCTTCCAAAGTACAAAGGTGGGGTGAGAGGGAACTAGAGTACTTGTGCTGCTTTCAGCACTGAACACTCCAGATGGTGTATGTCTGGGCAGACTAAGGGTGCTACACGTCTTCAAAAGTTGGTTCAGGTCCACATTGTTTCCAGCACCTTTCAAGGCACTTTGCTAGTTCCTGATGTAGGCATAATGCCTCCAACATTCAGATAGTGTATCTCCTCCTCTCCCTTCCAAACAAGGACACTTAAATGTTTCCATTTAAAAGACAAGTGTCAGTTCGGTAATTCTAGATTATAAAATTGACATTTATTCCAGTTAATGCTGAGATCCAAGTTTGAAGTTGTTGAAGGAATCAGCATGGAGGCTCCCTTTCTTCTAGAGAGAGTAGGGGACAAACTCAGAAATGACAAAGATGGGGAAGGAACAGGCTACTCAATGGTAAATTGCTAAAAGGTTACATGCTATTCACCTATGAGGCCAAAGTCAGTGATATAACAGCAGGGACAACTAATGGAAGAGACTAATATGAGTTTAGGTAAAAGGTAGTGGGGAGGGGAGCTACTGTTAATTGGTTTTCCTTCAACTCTTCTTTCTGCCCCCTTATGATGTGGAGAACTCACACCAGGCCTATTTACATGTTCAAAATAACATTTTTCAACCCAAGGCTTTTCCAAAATCCAGCACTCGATCCTACTTTTGCTCAGAGTATGTACCGGCTATAGGAATTCAGTTCTCTTAATCTAAGGAACCCTGACATTTATGGTTACAAATCTACATTTAGGATTTGTATTGTACACTTACAGTTTTTAAACTGCTTGATATGATGCTCAGCAACATTTGATTAAATGTTAACAATCCCACTGTTCTAAAGGAAAGCATATCATTATCTCAGAATCTTATTTATGCACCTTATTGGAAAAAGTCTAGAAGCAAAATAAAGCTGAATACATTGAACAGAAGTTGTAGTGCACAAATTGGAATCATTCTAAGAAATATAATTAGAGGAACATAAGTTCCATCTTTTTATTTTATATTTTTGGGAACAGATGCACAGTGATGCAGAAAAGTGTGTCTATTATTCAGATGGATTATATACTATTCCAACACTTTAAAAAACAGTGCAGTTTTGTGAATTCAAGAATGGGATTTTCTGAGACAGACACCCTAGCTATCAACACAAGTTTGTGCCAGCAAAGAAGCAAGTCCCTACAGTTTGTCTAACAGATTTTAATATGTTGCTTTGTAATATTAGATCTGCATATTTGTAGTTATAAGGGAGGGTCTCAAAAGACTCCCATTTTATTAATGTTTGGATCTGTGCATCATGCACAAGTAGAAACTCCCAAAGTTGTAAAGTGCTGTAGAAACCAATGTGGGGCTCGGTAATGAGACTAACCATATGTCTTTGAAAAATCTGAAATTAACATCCTAATTTAGATTATTGAAAGTAGCTGACTATCACAGACGATATGTCTACCCGCTGTATACAGTACATGTACAGTAGGTTATTTGTATTGGGGCAGCCCTTAGATGCCCCGCTCATGATCATTGTTGATATACAGGAAGATACAGTCCCTGCCCTAAATGCTTACAATTGAATTACAGTATCTATTGTAATGACTGTCATTACTGATCATGACAATTACATTTTGCAAATGATTAAGACTTGTTTGGAAATATAATGTGGAAGTTTGTTTATTTTAAAGAACCAAATATATAACAAGAACAAATACTACCCTGGAGACATACATTTCAGCTATGTCAATAAATAGATATTAGAAGTCTCTTCACTTGATTTGTTAGTTTGCTAATTAACCCATGATCCTTTTAATACGCTAATTACATATTTGTTTATAAAAAGTTAGGATAATAGTTGCTCTGTGTCCAAGTGTTTATGAGGACAGTTTTATTGTACATATTCAGTCATAACATGCATATCTGCAAATGACGCTTAACTGTAAAAAAGTGTAAAATGGTATTAAACATTAAATACATCTAAACCCATTAAGTGCTAGCAGAAATTATGTCAAATAGTTTTATTTCTGTCAGACCGAGTGTGACGCTGGCAGACCAGGTGCCAGCTCATGCCACGGTCCCCATCCCTCAACTGAAAAGCACATAGGTGGAATCAGTCTGGCTCACCTGTGTTTTAGTATTGTTAAAATAGGTGTTAGAATTATAAGAATGTATTTAGACTTTGGTGCATGCAGCACTTACAAGCATTCCATAATCTCACTTATAACATTTGTATCCCATATTGTAAGGTAATATTTGAGCCATTGTCATTGAGCAAGACAGGAGAAAGACATTAACGAGTGCCGATCCCCCAAAAAGGTGTTATATCCTGCCCAATAGGAAAGGTCCATCACCACCGGATGAACTATTTTGGGATAAAGAGGACAAAAGACATTTGTTGTTTTGTCTCCCCTCCACCCAGTGAAGATGGGACATATAAGTGGAGTCCTACCATCCCCTGAATTTGCAGCTGAGAACACAATGGAGGAGGGAAATAAAAAAAACCTAACAAGGAGGAACTGGATCACTGTACTGCTTGGACTGTGGGGATCAAGGAAGTGAGAGGTCCCCAGCTGCTCAGCCTGGGTTAGCACTAAAGGACATATAGAGTTTGCTTATTATAGAAGCTTCTATTACTTTTTTAAACTTAAGATTATAGCTCATGTGTGTACATATATTTGTTTACCTGCGTTAATCTTGTAAATAACCTGTTTCCTCTTCCTATTTAATAAATCTGTATATAGTTTATTATAGGATTCGCTACAAGTGTTGTTTTGTGTGAGATCTAAGGTGCAATTGACCTGGAGTAAACAGCTGATCCTTTGGAACTAGGAATAACCTGAATATTGCTGTGATTCTTGGCATAAGGGACCTTCTATCTTCGCCTGCTCCCCGCCCCTTATCCCCCCCACCTGCTTCTTGCCCCCTGACACCCTCCCCCAGGACTCCTGCCCCATCCACACCTCCCATTCCCTGACGGCCCGCCGGTACCCTTGCCCCCTTTCAACCCCCCAGTTCCCCGCCCTCTGTCTGCCCTGCCCCCTGACCACCCTCCAAACTCCTCTGCCCTTTATCCAACCTCCCCGCTCCCTGCCCCCTTACTGCGCTGTCTGGAGCACCGGTGGCTGGCGGCGCTACAGCCGTGCCACCTGGCGGGACCCAGCCACGCCACCACGCAGCACAGAGCATCGGGTCAGGCCGAGCTCTGCAGCTGCTCTGCCCTAGGAGCTCGTAGCCCTGCCACCCAGAGCATTGCATTGGTGGTGGAGCGAGCTGAGCCTGTGGGGGAGGGGGAACAGCAGGGGAGGGGCTGGGGATAGCCTCCAAGGCCAGGAGCTATGGGGCTGGGCAGGAGGATCCCACAGGCCAGATGTGGCCCACGGACCATAGTTTGCCCATCTCTGCTCTAGATGCATGTACTCAAGAAGATACAGTTGACTAGGCCAGATTCACAGAGTCTTGAAAAAGGTATGGGATGACAATCTGAAGTCACATATCAACCTGCGCCAGAGAAACCCTACATGAAACCATCAGCAACACACAGCTGAATGCGGTTACTCACTTGTGCTATCTTGGCAGCACACTGTCTAATGATGCTATTATAGATAAGGAGCTGACAAGTCACATCAACAAAGCCAGTTCATCATTTGGCAGACTATCAGTCAGAGTCTGGCAGCAACATGGTATTAAGCTTCAAATGAAACTAAGAGTCTATAAAGCGATTGTGCTTTCCAATTTGTTGTACGGGTGCGAGATATGGACCTGCTACAGGCATCACATCAAGCTTGTAGATGAGTTCCTTTTATGACATCTGCGTGCTATACTCCACGTCAAATGGCAGGATAAAATTACCAATAACGAGGTTTGGAATGCAGCCACTCCACAGGGATTGAAGCCATGCTCTTTGGATACAGTTATGTTAGGCTGGTCATGTGTTGAGGATGGATGACACCAGAATGCTAAAGCAATTGCTTTATGGCAAAGTGAAAGTGGGTAACTGCATACTAGGCAGCCAGAAGAAATGCTTCAAGGACACTGAAGCATAACTTGAAGCAGTGAAGCATTGATGATAACTACTGGGAGTGTCAGCAACAGACAGATTACATTGGTGAGCAGCAGTCAACGGTGGGGTTACTCAGTTCGAGGTTAATCACTGTATGGATCTTGAGGCAGAGGCCAAGATGAAAACAGCAGTAGATTTAGCAGGCACAGACTGTAATCCCTTCCTCGATATCAAGCTACGTATGCACTCAATGTGGAAAGGACTGCCACTCATGCAGCAGCCTATTTAGCCACAACTGTACTCATAAGATGTAATACCACGCTGTGCATCATCTTCAGTTATGAAAGACAACAATTTAGGACAACAACTTTATAGTTAATCCATCTCTCAAAGAGGTGGTAGCTAGGTCAATGGAAAAATTATTCTGCTGACCTAGCTGTGTCTACAAGGGGTTAGGGAGATCTAAATATGTTGCATGAGGTGCAAAATTTTTCACAGCCCTGAGTGATTAGGTAGGTTGACCTATTTTTAAGTATAGACCAAGTCTAAGATAGCAAGCAATTAGTTACTAGAAGTGAAGTGATGGTTGTGGTATTTGCCTCACAATTACACATTTAGTAAAATTTAGCTCAAATACAGGTCCCGTATATCAGCTTTTATTTTAATTAGGTGCTTATCTCACCTTGATTAATTACTGTGTAGTACTAAGAAAGAAAACACAATAAAAACTCTTAAAGAATCACTACTTTGTGAACTTAATTCCATTCAATTAAAAATGGACTCTGGAATCATTCATTAAGAGCATGGCTCTGCCACCCATATTTATGTTGAGTAGTACATTTCTCTACAAGTTGCTCCATTGCAACATGTTTACAACAATATCATTTTGTTGAATAAAGTATTAACAAGTATATAGTCATTAATCTGAAACACCTGAATAGCAGTGAAAAGACATTTACAATGTTGAATATACAGCCTAATGTTAGCAGCATTTGTTTAATATCAGATGATTTCTGGTAGCTTTAAAATGAATGTAGCAATTTTTCTTTATACTTGGGAGAGGAAATAAAGGCCTGAACAAAAGCCCATTTAAGCCAATGACAGTCTTTCAGTTGATTACAGTAGGCTTTGGGTCAGGCACACCTGTAGAATTTCAGATGCCATTGGTAACAGCCAGCAAGTATTCATTTCTTAATGTTCACTATGACTAACTAAATTTCAACATTTACTATGACTAATTACTTTATTACTTGAATGGGAGAGTTCAGGACAGATGCGTCATTTACTATTGCTAAAACAGGAATGACTAATTGTTGTCCGCTCGGTCAATTATGAAATTTGGTTGTATCCTCTGGAATTCTCCCAAAAATAGGTTTTGGGGAGAGAGTTCCTCTTTTAGTTTAATACACGTCTTTTTTTGCTGCAAGATGTCTTTTATAGTCCTTTCCTAGCATAGATTAGGTTGGGAAATCTGAAACGCTAACATACTGTGAGACTCTGCCAATTAGTGCCACTATAAATTTGCTACATCTTTCCAGAGAAAGACTGAGCACAACCCCTTTAAATTGGCTTAGTTCCAGACAGTTCAGATTACGTGCTTCTCTACACAGTGTGGTACTGCGGACTAAAGCACACCAATCTGTTGCACACTAACAAGTCTTTGTAGACCCTACTAGACAGCACTACACTAACATGCAGTAGGAAATGTTTAGTGCATGCCAGAAGGGTCTATATGGGCTAGTTAGTGTGCAACATGGTGTGATTTAGAATTCACACCCCTTTAGCTTGCACTCCTGCACTGTGCAGACAAGGCCTAAATGTCTCAGCCTACTTGAATTAAGGAGTAGACTATTTGGGGGGGAACAAAAAGAAAAAGAAAAGTAAGAAGACTGAACAAAAATGTAGAAATTACGATACATATAAATGTAACCAGGCTGTCTAGAGAGAGCCCCCTTTTGGCCTGTCAGGGCCTGGCTCACCTCTCTGTCTCACCCTTCACAGGTTTGGTGATGTTGTGCAATAGCCCTCTGGAGTCCCTACCCCTTTCAGGGTGTAAGAGTTCAAAACAAAAAAAGGAAAACAATTTAAAAAATGGGGTCATCTGTAGATTTATTGGCGGGACCCTGCTCTTCAGCTCTGGACTTGTCTTCCTGTGGCTAGCCTCTTTTAGTCAGTCTGCCTGGGCCTCTTTGTCCCATCCTCCAAATAGCTCATTCAGGTAGCAAGCTGCCCCAGGCTCTTCACTGGAACCAGGCTTCCTTTGTTAAGGAAGTAGCATAATTCTGATTGATCAGCCCTGAATTGTCCTAGTTTTCCTTCCTTTAACTCCCCTCTCCACACCTGACATTGTGTAACCCTGCAGGTGTAACAGAGCAGGGTCAAGTGGGTCCGCATGTTCTCCTTAAACTCTACACTGGCAGTGAGGGGGCTATTCTGCTTCATTAGCCCCGTCATTGCTAGTGTGGGGCCTATCCACCCCATCACAATTCTCTATAGAAATAAAAGTCCAAAAGTCAAATTAACACAGTAGCTTTTGTTAAAAAAGCTTACTATTAGATCTTCAGATCTGCATTTCCAGGATAAGCCTTCTTCTTTCTTCCCTCTCCCCCCAGAACTTTACAATTCAGTCATTAAAAAGCTTGCTATGTATTGCCAGGAACAATTTTATTTAAAAGGATATTCAATCTAGTCAGTATAGAAGGGGAAATGTTTCTGACATGATACTGAAATGAAACTGAATAAAATGAGACCCTTAAAAGGAAAATCTGAGAATAAGGAACAGTATACTGACACTATGTTTTAGGACATAAGACTTGGAAATGCACACACTGCTATTCATGGACTGTATTTCCTAATAGTACATGTTAACTAATCATTTATGAAGGCAACTGTGGTGTAGTCTCTTATTTAATTTTACTGTTTAAACACATTGGCAGATGCTTCCTAATGATTAGAGTGTAAGAGAGATGGCATTTTCTCAAACATGCTGCATCATTAAACATTGTTGGCAATCTAACTTCCAAATTTATAATAATGACGTTTCCAAAGTTCTTTTTGTCGTGGCAAGAATAAATTTAATGTCCCATACATACTAATCTGTAAAATTTTACAATACAAAATAGATCTGCATATGGTGCCATGCACACCGACTATGTACAGTCAGAAAAAAGCCCAGACCAGTGATTGTGCGTGTACACAAACACCAAGTGTTAGTAGGGCCAATTTCACAAAGCTGAAAACAGTTATGAGCCAAATCAGCTGGGTGGAAGAACTTAATCAGAAAAAGGGTAATAATAATTGTGAGTTTTAGTAAAGCATATTTAAACACGTCTAAAAAGCTACAGTCCCACAACTGAGGAAGAAGGACATATTGATTAAAAAGTGGTAGAATTATCAATAATGCAGAAAAGGCAGAAGAGTTCAATACATTTTTCTGTTCTATATTTGTGGGGAATATAACAGATGTAGTCATATCATATGATTATGATAACATTCCCTCCATTCCACTAGTATCTCAGGAGGATGTTAAAACAGCAGCTACTAAAGTTAGAAATTTTCAAAGTCAGCAGGCAGGGCCGGCTCCAGAGCCCAGCGGGGCAAGCACCCGCCTGGGGCGGCCCTTTCCCGGGGGGGCGGCAGGCTGGGCCGGCGGACCTGCCGCAGTCATGCCTGCGGGAGGTCCACCGGAGGCCCGGGAGCAGCGGACCTGCCGCAGGCATGACTGCGGAGGGGACGCTCGGCCGGTGGCTCCAGTGGACCTCCTGCAGGCATGACTGCGGACGGTTCGCTGGTCCCGCGGCTCGGCTGGACCTCCCGCAGGCACGCCTGCGGCAGCTCAACCGGAGCCGCCGGACCGGCGAACCGCCCGCAGCTGCGGGAGTTCCAGCCGAGCCGCGCGACCAGCGGACCCTCCGCAGTCATGCCCGCGGGAGGTCCGCTGCTCCCGCGGCTCGGGGGCGCCTCCCAGGCATGATTGCTTGGGGCGGCCAAATTTGTAGAGCCGCCCCTGTCAGCAGGTCCAGATAATTTGCATCCAGGAGTTTTCAATATGTCTTGGAACAATGAGGAATTTCTAGAGACTTATAGAAAGCTAGTGTTGTGCTAATATTTAAAATGGGTAATCAGGATGACCCGGATAATTATAGGCCTATTAGTCTGATATCAATCGTAGGCAAGATAATACTGGATTTGACTAATAAAGAATTAAATGGAGGATAATATAATTAATGGGGGAGTCATAAATAATGAAGAGGAGAGGTCACTGATACAGAGCTATCTAGATTGCTTGGAAAGCTGGGATCAAGCAAACAATATGTATTTTAATATGGCTAAATGTAAACATATATATCCAAGAACAAAGAATGGAGGCCATTCTTATAGAATGGTGGGCTCCACCCTGGGAAGCAGTAACTATGAAAGAAATTTGGAGGAAGTAGTGGATAATTAATTATTTAAACATGTGCGACACTGTGGCCAAAGGGACTAATGCAATCTTTGGATGTAAAAAGAGGGGAATCTAGAGTAAAAGTAGAGAGGTTATTTTACCTCTGAATTTGGCACTGGTGAGACTGCTACTGGAATACTGTGTCCAGTTCTGGAGTCCACAATTCAAGAAGGATGATGATAAATTAGAGAGGGTTCGGAAAAGAACCATGAGAGTGATTAAAGAATTAGAAAGTGTGTTATAGTGATAGACTCAGGGAGCTCAATCTATTTAGGTTAACAAAGAGAAGGTTAATGGGTGACTTGACTACAGTCTACAAGTACCTACATGGGAACACATTTAATAATAGGCTCTTCAATCAAGCAGACTCGAAGCTAGGTAAATTCAGATTTGAAATAAGGCACACATGTTTAACAGAGAGTGTAGTTATCCACTGGAACTACTTGGAGCTTTTAAATCAAGATCTGCTCTAAGAATTATTTTGAGGAAGTTCTATGGTCTGTACTAAATGGGAGGTCAGGCTAGATTATTACCATGGTCCCTTCTGGCCTTGGAATCTATGCATCTATTCCAGAACACACTACACACAACCCAGACAAGACCATTTCCAGCCACATTTTATGTTATCTGGAATTAAAAAATAAACCCCCAAAAAATAAGGAAATCAGGACCATGAAACTCTCTCTTTCAAAAAATCCTATCCCTAATCAGCACTACTACCTATTTCTTCACATCCAGCTACCAGTTCAAGGCTGTCTAGAAATATTCAAAGTGCTAGCTCCACCAGATCAGGACCACCATAAAAATTACTGCCTAGAGGGGGATAACTTATAGAATATAGAAACATTATGTACATTTTGGAATAAAAAATGAATTTATCTGAAGTCAAATTAATTTGTTTTAAAGTTCTGTAAAGGTGTAAAGTGTTCTCAACTGCTTGATCATGTGCGAAACTTGACAGTTCTGACTACAGTACATACAAGTTAAAAATCCATGGTTAACAGAATCATAGAATTTATTCATCGACACATTATGGAACTGCAGTTCAGTGATAAGAAAGACATGGACTAATATCTTAAGCTCAACATTAGAAAGGAGCGTGGGGGGGGGGATCAGCTTGAACATATTTCACAGATAACAAAAGTCAAATATAGTCATTGTTTACGATGCTCAAAGTTGATAAAGCAGCCAATCCTTTCCTAACTTCTAAGTTGCATTTCCATGATGCAGTCAGAGTTTAGAAATAGCTAATAATGAAAAGTCCAATCAGCAAATAAGCCTTTGGTTCAAAGGTCACAGTGAACATTAACACAATAGTGCTGAGCAGGGGGTTGGACTAGATGACCTCCTGAGGTCCCTTCCAACCCTGAGATTCTATGATTCTATGAAAATGGATTTCTTCCAACTGCAAAATGGGTTGTCCCTTTCACCACAGGGAGATGAATCCAAAAGTACAGTTTTTCTCTAGTAGAGGTCAATTTTTAGGACAGAAATAGAGCCAAAGTAATAACTAGACTATAATTAAGATACTTAACCCAGCTAATGAAAAACAAAAACAACAGCCAACCTCCACTGGGCATATGTATGAATTATTGTAAGGTACCCTCAAAGAAATCCACTTTACACATATTACTTGGAGTTCCTCCATTAGTTGATACTAACAGGGTCTAAATAGCAATAACAATTGAATTATAGAATTGAAAAAAAAATCCACTGTTTCTTCAACAATACTATTTTAAAATATTAGCCCATAGGATGTGCATGACAGGACACTTACCTTTAGCAAGTGCCTCCTGTCGGCTAAGTTTGATGCTCCAGTCTTCTCCTGCCCCCAACTCCTAGCATCCCTTGGAGGTTTTTGGCCTCACTTGGTCGATTTTCAAGGGCTCAGCCTCAGGCCAAGTCACACTGTTGTAACTGGAGTATTCAAGTCCAAAACCAACACAAACAAAAGCCTTCCCATTCCCTGACTAAAACTGGAGTCTGTCGCTGAGGGTACCTTCTCTCTTCAGCCTCTCTTGGGCTCTTTTAAGTCCAGCCCTCTGCTCAGGCTTCTAAAGGAAATTTATCCCCTTCTCAGGGCTTAGCAATGAGTCTCACCAGAACTGGACCTCAACAGGACCTTCATCCCTGCCTCTGTGCCCCTTTATATTTAGCCCCTTTTCTTGGGCTTTTAAAACTAGCTGTATCCCTTTTACAGGGGTTAGGCCACTCCAGCACTGGCTGCTAGGGGTGGGCATGACTGAGGACAAACCACTGCTCTGAGTTCCAGCCCAGGGACCCTACATACAGCAGCCACACGCTGCTTCCTTCAGTTTGCTGCTGCTATTTCCTGGGCCTTTTTCCATGTAGCCCCCTTCTCTTCACTCTTACCTCAGGGTTACAGGTTCTCATATCCACTGTCTCCTTGCAGAAAGCAAAATGCAACCAGAACTCAACTTCTGGTTATTGCTCAGGCTTCTGTAGCCAAAGCAGAACATTCTTCCTCACTAATCAGGTCCCCGGCAGGAACTGGCTTACTATGCCCCTGCAGATCCTTTTAACTGAGTCTGCTGTACTTTGTCTGCTTCTCATAAGGTCTCTATAGGAAGTCCAGAAGGACCCACCTTTGCTTTACACCTTCTCCTAAGTAGGTGTGTAGTAGGGCTGTTGGGTCTCCAGACAGGGGCCACAAAGGGCCAGATGCACCCCATCACAATGTGTCTAATGAATGTTGCAGCAGTAGACACACTAACATCCACTCCCAAATGTTTAGTGAGCAGTAATGTAACTAGGCAATTTAGTGCAGGGGGAGAACTAGCATATTTGCACTCCTACTACAGCCCTGAGCAGGACTATTTTTTTAATCCTGCTCCTATCCTGTCTGCAATACCCACTCCCACTCCCAGCTGCTCCTGCATTGTCTGTTGAATTTTTATCCTTTCTCCTGGGAGCATGTGGGAAGTGGGTATTGGGGAGCAGGATGGGAGCGGAAATAAAAAATAGTCTTCCTGCACTACAACAACATGAATGCACGGGCCAGAAGCTGCTGCTTTCCAACTGCCCAGCTCTGAAGGCAGTGCTTCTGACAGCAGCAGTGCAGAAGTAAGGGTGACATGGAATGATATTGCCACCTTTACTTCTGCGCTGTTGCTGGCAGCAGTGCTGCCTTCCGAGCTGGGTGGCCAGAGAGCAGTGGCTGCTGGCCGTGCACCCAGCTCTGAAAGCAGTGTCGCTGCCAGCAGCAGCACAGAAGTAAGGGTGGCAATACCATGCCTGATGCAGGGCTCTACCCAATACCATTTTTCTGACCCATTTTTCCACCCTCACCCCAACTTTATGCCCTGGGCAGCTGCCTTGCTCGTCCTGCCCTGGTTATGGCCCTGTTAATGAGGGCAATGACAGATGACTCACAGATCTACTTGTCTACTCAAGACCTGTCTCCTTCTGTCTAAACTAAAATCTTGACCTGTTTCTTGACATATCCACATCATCTTCAACCCAGACCTTTCTCTGGGTTCTCTGATCCAGGCTATGCCTAAATCTTGCCCGTGGGGTTTCCTCTCCGGTTTTCCAGGTCTATTAGTCTTTGATGCAACTCTCCTTTTAGCCAGTTCTTTGTTGGCTAATTGTTTCTGGTTCTTTTCTATTTTCTGGAAAACCATAGTCCATGATAGTATAGCTGCTGATCACCTCTTCAATCCATTTTGCCACCCCAGATTGGATATTTTGTAGTTAGGTTTCCAAAGCTATTCAGATATTTTGTAACTTCCAATCCATTAAATATTTATTTCCACCAAACTGGTTTTGATCTATTTCATCAGATCCTCTCTTTTTCCATTCTGTGAAGTCTCAAGATCTGTATTAGTTTCTTCTGAGAAGTCTTATTTTGATTTTTTTCTGGTCTGCTTTTACTGGGTGGCTTTCATTTCTGCTGGCACCTCAGCTATTTGTTCTGTTGATATTCAACAAGAATCCCAGTAAACAATGTATCTCTTTGTCAACTAAACTTAACTCCTCAAACCAGTGGGTCTATTTGTTGAGCAGTGGAAGATTATTGGGTCAGTTTTTCCTTTAGATAATAAACTGGACACAGATTTCTGGTATTTTCTAACATATAAATTTTCAAAACATACACAGGTTCCATTTACCTTGAACAAAAGTGGTCAAAACTGCACACATTTCAAACCTTTGGGTTCAGCCCTGTTGCCAAGATCCTGCTCCTTTCTCTCTTACATTTGATCTCTGTCAGGTTACTCTGGAATTATAGTGTTTTCCCTAAAATATTTACTAGTGCTATAGATTAATATATTAGCATCAAATTCCACATCCTATGTTCATCAGGCAATGCAGATTAGAATAACTGAAGAATAATGATGTTGTGCTGCTGGAAAGACTTCATTCCAAATATTTCAGTATGTCTCAGACTTATCCCTATCGTAATTCAACATTCATGACACTGGTTCATTGATTTCTATCTCTGGAATGTCTTTCAAATCAGATAAGTTACATTTGTTTTTGGCTTTTTTGTTAACAATTGAAATTTCCAATTGGAATTTGTCATGTAACCCATTTAAAAATACAACAATTTTATTTTAAGAAGGTGGTTTGTAATTTATAAGTTAAATTATTATAAATTATAAGTTAAAATATTACTACTGAAACTATATAGCCTTTTTGTTGCAATATTTTGGATGAAGTTGATTTCTCCCTTATGTGCTTGGAACTTTAATGAAGGTCTTCAATATATGTCTTGTCTTCTATAATGGAAAAGCTTAATTGAACCACTGCTGTCTCAAATTATTGCCATGTTTGGCTGGCCTTAGAGAGTGTTTCAGGGAAGATTTTAAATCATGTTTACTTAAGATGAAGAACAGGAAGAGAAGCTGAATAATAAGTGAAATGCTCATTTCAGTCTTGACTCTGCATTGCTGTAATTTCCATTCTGTTTTTAATTATTTTGATTAATTGCAATTTAAACTTTAAAATTTTCTAACTTCCCTAAAATTACAAAAATGTGTTCAGGTTCTTTCCCCATAAGTTATTCGTGAATTTAAAAGTGTAAATTGAAACATAATCAGTTTCATTGTCTAAAATTTCCTTTGTTATGTTATTTTTTAAAAATAAATTACTTGGCTTCCCTGTGTACATTGGCTTAAAAATCTATGCTATTTTTTCCTGTCCCCAGCAGTCAGGCCAGGGCGGGGAGAGGAGGGGAAAGAGACACTGCCACCTCCCCAGCCAGGCTCTCTCTCAGGCAACCACCATGCTGCACAGAGCGGCCACCTTCACTCGGCATGAGCAGCAGGTCCATCCCACCCCCTCAACTCCCCACCTGGGCCTGGCTGCTGGGAGGAGAGACTGAGCCAGCTGGAAGTGCTGGGGCAGAGGCGCAGCAGGAGAAGGACAGAGCAGGCTAAGGAGAGCAAGCCCTGCAAGGACAGCTCAGCACTTGATGAAATCTGGCGGGGGGCAGTTGACCTTGCATTTCCCCCCATGTGTTGCCTCCGATCCCAGGAATGCTACTGGTATAGCTTCCTTCCTTCAGCCCACAAGAAAACAGTTGAGGGTAAAAATTAAAAGATAACCGCTGTACCGTTCTTAAAATATTGTACTGTTTATGGTGCACCAAGGGGGCCTATGGGGTGACATTTGGTTCCTTTCAGGAATTACATTTCTTCTTTAAAGGCTGGCCTTGATTTGGAGAACATAGCGGTGTTCAAGGTACTGGAATGAAAAGAGAAGTGGCTTTCCAGGCCTGTGAAGAACACCTGGCCACCTATGCCAGACCCATATTTCTGCTAATGGTCACCCCTCTCCATATTGATGAGGGGATGGGTTTGGTGAAGTACAAAGGAGGGCCAAGCACATTTGCCTTGAGATTAAATCTGAAGAACCAGCTTAAATTTGTGCAGCACCAAAAATGTGCTGAATTATGCTTACAGGACTGGATGGCAATTTGAGAGGAAATTGATTGTATTCTAAGATAGCAAATGGAGTTTCCATGGAAGAGGAAGAGAAAACATCCACCCACCCCATAACCACCCATGCCTCACCAGGAAATCTGTGTCCAGATTTACTCCTGTGTCCAATAAACAGCATTGAAAGGGACAGAGTCATACTGCAGGTGTATTTCCTTCTCAAAAATTTTGGATTAATTCCACAAAGCAGTCACCCCTCCACTGCTAATGGACACTGTATTGTGTTTGTGCCACTGCTGGAATGGATGCTTCACCCATGCCACTTTCTCCCAGTTTCTGCAATGTGGCTCAGTGTGGGAAGAGGGCACTAGTATTTGGGAATGATAATGAACATTTGAAACGGTCATGGAGGGGAAGGATGGCTATGACATTCCTCAGTCATCCCAATGATTCCCTTCCCTTCCCAGACCTAGGAAGGCCTGTACACAAGTAACCAAGCACCCTGACCTTCCTTACTCTCAGCTAACTTTCATAAGGGGAAGGAAATATGGAGGGAGGGAGAAGAGTAATGTTGGGTCTTTGTAAAAGTGTCATAAAATTGTTCTCTTTCCACCCTTTTGGAAACCACTCCCTCCTTTCTTTCCTTTCCCCCTGTCCATGATGCGGCCCAGGGACTATCACTGCCAGAGTGCTGGTTGTGATATCAGGATACAGCTTCATGAGCCACAATACGAGTGGATATATGGGATCCCCCAAAATAACTGGGTACAGAAACACTGTATAGACCAACATCATTTCTTCACCCTTGTAGTGTAATCCTGATCTTCTGAGTACCCTGGCATCATGGACCTTTCTTGGGTGTCCAGTGTTGGTGTTCGTGAACAAATCCCTGTGGTCCACTAAGACCTGGAGAAAGAGTGAATAGTAACCTCATCAGTTTATTTATTCATTGGCCTTTTTCGATAGGCAAAACATTGGCCCTACACAGTTTAGAAACCCCATCCTCTGAAATCCCACTATGATTTCAGGGATTGCAGTTTTGGCAGCCAACAGTGGGTAGACTATAATACTGATAGCTTGGCAAACTTATACAACCACTACCCTGACAGTTGACTTCCCAGACTGAACTGACCAGTAGCTATCAAGTGTTGCCAGCTTCTAAAGGGCAATACCCACCCACTTCTGTACTGGTATGGGTTTCAAAAAAACATGTTTACTGGCACTGGGTGGTTGGTGCAAGCTGCTCACATAATTCCATGAAGGTCCTCATTTGGAAATTCTCCAGTTGCTGGTTGTCATTCCAGGTTTCCAAGACTATCTGGTGCCACTAAACCCTGTTGGTTTTCTGAGGCCAGAAGTGGCAGTCCTGGGACCTTAGTCAATTTTAATTTGCCCTCTCATTTGGTGTCTTGAATTTTTCTGAACCCATTCCATCTAGTATCCAGTACTGGACTGCATGAACATTTGTCCCGCAAGAGTACCAGGAGCAGAACCACATCATCATGGACTTGCTCCGTGTCTTCAATGCAGTTTGGCAGAAGGGACAGATGACTGGGAGCTGCTGTCACCAAATGCATGAAACAAGGCAGTTCCACGAGTGTCTCCTATGATGCAAAGAACTCTATGATACCATCAGTAGAATGGCAGTGTAGAATGGGTATATGCCTGTGTACAGAGTATACCTGAGCCCAGCACAGCATATGTGGACACTTACTCTGGGTACAGGGTACATGTGTTAGCAGTACACAGACAAATACCTGGGAAGCATGTAACTGTAGATGTAGCCTCAGAGAAAATATCAAAAGCCTTGCCTGCATTACACTGGTATGAGACTAGCTTAACTGTGAGCCTACATAATTACAGAATAATTTATTTTATCTTCATCAAATTTAATCAAGGGCCACAATAAAAACCATATGAACAGAACTATGGCCCCGATCCAAGAAAACATTTAAGCATCCATCCTAAATGGGGATGCTTTCTTGGATCAAGGTGAATAATCCATTTTCTTTTCAGTATGAAAACATCAGCATATTAATCAAATGCTATACTGGTCTTTTACAGGTAAATATTGTCCTATTCACTGCAAGGGCATGGGGAGCTGAAAGCAGCAAAATGAGTCTGATTTGGCCTGAACTCCTTATACACTACAGAGCAGTGCTCCAGGACGATTCCTTCCAAAACTGTTTGGGAACAGAGAAGGTGGATCCATAGTTCTGAAGAATAGCCATGAGGGCTTTTAAAACCCTGAGGATAGAGTAATAGTCACAGAACAACCCCTGTGGGTTTTCTTGTGCTAATCCCATGTAGTCATGCTAAGCATAATGAATAGGATTGGGTATTTATCAGTCATGATAAATATGTCCATGCCTCAAACATTTAACTGATTCTAAATTAATTATGGCTTGTCTGTTCTCATGTAGTATTCAACAATATTTAAAGGCATTCTGAAATACTGCATGCATTAGATGAGCCAAACCAAGAAATTAAAAGTACATTCTAGCAAAATAAAAAACAAACAAGACCCTATAATCCAGTTTAAATGTGATCTCTGCACATATAGTCAGCAGTTAAAAGATGAAGTTTGAATAGCTTACCTACAAAAGCTTAAAACTCATAGTACAATTATCGTAAATAGTCTGCTTATTATTGTATTTTTATGTTACACGGGAGGACTGCATTGATTCCATAAGCAAGTTTGTATTTTAGCACTAAACTTTACAGTAAAACCTGGTAGAAGAAAGCTTAATACATTCTTCACCAAAACAAATACACATTTAATGTCGGTTTCTTTAAAAGAGTTAGAAATCTGTTTGAACAATGAAAGATTATTCATAAAAATATTTGTATATGATCAAAGTTGAAGTTCACACTTTACATGGACTGACAGCAACATTTGGGATTTATTTAGGACATATGAAATATTTATCTTTTTACTAATAGCTGAACTGTATTAAAAACTACATTTCAGTATATGCAATGAGAAATTGGTTACACTATAAAAACACTGATAATAGTGTTATCTTTTCTGTTCCAGCAAATATAACCTCAAAGAGGAAGCTTCCTCTATTGACAATTCAAAGCCTTCTTGAGTATTCACATTATGCCTCTGACATTTGCATGACTGATAAGAGACAAAGTCACAGAACAAGTTTGAAGGTTACTCTTCTAATTGCCTCACTTGAAAACAGTATTTTGAATACAGTACTAGAGACCCCTGTCTGGTTTCAATGCTCTGGGAAAGAAACTAGGTAATATGTATACATTATTCTATTTGTGAAAGTTCTTTGAAATTAAACCTTATATAAACTTATATACCTAATATCTTAAAAATGTAAAACTTGATTTGATTTTGTATTTTTACTAAACTAAACTTCCCAAAGACTTTTACAAGATTTAAAAACAGTAGGAGTGAATGCGGAAAGCTGTAGGACATCATAATTAAATGAGGCGATATTGTTTTAAAACTTCAGCAAAAAATCACAGAAATGTAGGGCTGCCTCCCTCACTAGCAGGTCGCCACCCGGCACGCACTTGCTGTGCTGGTGCCTGGAGCCGCCCCTACTGGCAGGGCAGCTGCTGTAAGGAGCTGGAGGAGAAGCAGCTCCCTGGAAGTGTAGGGAGTGGGGCTGGGAGTTTTGCTCTTTTCCCCACTGGGAGGGGCAGCAGCATGCAGGGTAAGGAGCAGAACACCCCTCCTCACCCCCATACCGTGAAGAAAATATTTTTACTTGCACCACTGCTGCTGTCACACCAGGAATGCAGCTGACTTGCTGGGCACTGGCAAGGGTGCCAATTGGGGGGGGCAGGACCCTCCTCCCCCCTGAGTTTCATACAGGAGGTGTGCAAGTTCCCAGGTGGAGCTCTTAACTTTAGCACAGCAAGTTGCAGTGCTGTAAAGCACCAGTGTAAACAGTGCTCCAGCATTGGGAGTCCGCTTCCAATGCTGGGAGCTACACCCCTCAGTGAGGTAAAACAATGCTGTTATCTCCATTGTACAGATGAGGCACTGAGGCACACACAGACTAAAGGCCAGATTTTCAAAGGCATTTAGGCACCTAGTGAGATTTTCAAATGCACTTAGAAGGTTAGGTGCTTTGTAAACCTCATTAGATGCCTAACTGCATTTTTGGGTGCCTAAAAGCCTTTGAGATTGGCCTCGGGTCAGAGAGGAAGTCCCTTGGGGGAGTAGAACCCAGGTCTTTCAGGGCTAGCTTCCTATTCAGCAGACCAGCCTCTGTGTCTGCTGCATGCTGCCAAAAAAAAGAGGACTCTGATAGATGGAAGCAAAACCAAGGCAGCCCGTTCTCTGAGATGCCAGCAAATGGTCCCGGAATGGATACCATGGTTAACAGCATGAAGAGCAGCACAGAGGTTGGAATGGATAGAGAATGAGAGTCACATGAAAGGAGATCACTTAACTCCCAAGGGGTGGCAGGTTCTACCCTATGCTGGGTTGTAGAGCAATGGCTGCTGTGCAATTTTACATTTTAACTGAAAACCATTTTGTTCAGTTATTTTTTGTTCTCAGTTTGAGAAAAGAAAGGAATGAGAAAGTATTGTATGAGTATCAGATGTGTTTATGACTCAAATTCTTAGGGTTTCAGCTGTATTCAGGCCATCTCCAGAACAAAGAATAGAAACTGCATCTGCAGAGTCCAAGAAGTCGACGATTATTGTCATGATTTGCATTATTCACTGGGCACCATCTGTGTGCTCAGCACTGTTCAGAATATGCCAGAAAATCCAATCCCTGAGCCAATGCATATAACATGTGTAACTCTGGATAAGATGGCTCAGATATTTAAATATGACGTGCACATTTATTGACCACACGTGTTATCACATGTTCACTATAATGTTTATATCTATGAGTGGAAGCACTGATGGCAATAGAAGTTTTAGTTGATTAAGGATTAGAAGATTTGACCCTCCAACTTTCTTTCTAAAGGAAAAGCTGCCCAGAGCTTCTGTGCCTGTTTATTTTCCTTTCCTGCCTACAGTGACCCTGATATATCTCAGAAGTCTCAGGTTTTTTCTCAACTTTAACATGTAGAATTTTCTTGGTGTTTGGTTTTAAATATTCGCCTGTGAGAACTGCAACTCAGCCACTGTAATGTTGTGTTTAAGAGCCTTCTAGAAAGTAACTAGCCTTTAAACAGAAATAAAAGCAGAGTTGCCAAATCTCATGATTTTGTCATGAGTCTCATGATAATTATTTTCCTTAAAGCCCCAGCTCCTGGAGTCAAGTGGATATGTGATGATTTCAGCCTTCACTCTTAAAAGAAAATGAAGTTTCTAGTCCTCGTGGCTGTGAAGAAAGCTTCAAAATGTGAACCCAGTGCACCCTAAAGGCTCAAAAAGCAGAAAGCAAATTAAAAAAACCTCAAATCTGTTATTTTTACATTATCTCATAATTTTAAAGCCAATCTCATGATTTTTGGTGAGCCTGGCTCAGGATTTTTGAACATTTGGGATTGGCAACACTGTGAAAGTGACTTGAAAGTGTCAGTTTCACTCCTGTTTAAGGTTAGTTTCTACTCTATTATTTGTAGTGAGGTAACACCTCCAGAGCCCCAGGAATGTGCAGTATAAACTCATGGAACATTGCCCTAGTAGGATGTTTCCAAAGTTAAATGATCTATTCCAAACTTGATGAACTGCAAAGAAGTGACAGAAAGTAATCTAGATTTTTCTACAATTCTTTCAACTGTTGTATTTAGGAGTTTGCCCCCGCTCCCTCCCATACACAAACCAAAATTTGAAATGGCACCCCTGGGCATGGACACTTTCAGGACAGACTCTGACCACAGAACCATGCCAGGCCCTGGGGACTCACCTTGCCACCACCATCTGGCTCTGGTGACTTTCCTGGCTTATCCTGCTTCTAGCCCTAGCTACCCACCCACCTATGCCTCTCAGATCCTTCCCGCCTGTAGTGCCTCCCAAGGCAACTCAACACCTGATTTTCAGGGGGTAGTGCAAGCCACGGAGGGAGAAATTCTGAAATGCCAGAGCATTCTTATATTCTGGATTTCAAGTGCTAGAGCAATGATCTGGACCGCTCAGACAGCACTATGCCCCTGCTTAAAAGGGGCCAGGCTGGATAGCATTAAGCTGTACATGGTTGCTGCTGAAGTTTTAAAGAAAGCCAAACCCATGACTATGCACCTGGAACCAGAGTTTCTTGAAATTCTAAACTAGTTTATGACAGCAGTAGCCTTTACTGCAGATGTAGAGAGAATATCTTATTCTTTTTAGTTTATTCAAGTAGTTCAATTCAATGATTAATTCATTCAAAGTTAGAAAAGTGATTGGGAGCTGGAAAAGCAGAAAAGCTTGTTTTCCTCTTCCAATCAATGAATAAAAACTAGTTGCAAGGATAAGATCCACTACTTCAAAAATCTTGAAGGCCATGGCGACCAGAAACAATCAGCTCAATTTGCTAACTACAGATTATACTTTGTTTAATAAATCAGTTACATTTAATTGCATAACATGTTTTGATAAACTTTTTTATGTATTCAACATATTTCAGGTAGTTTTATGTAATAAAAGTGGTGCATCATTCACTATTTTCTAACACAATAAAAAAGGTAAAATTTAGGAATCTCAATATATGTAAGCTATATAATTCCTTAAATAAATGTGTATAGATATTATATAGAGCATCTTCCTGGTTAGCAATTATATATATTTATATATATATACATATATATAAATGAAGCATCAAAATGTAATGTACAGGCTATATTTAGTTGCAACATTTTAATGATTACCAAGCAATGAAAATCAACTTTTCTACAGGAAAATAACTAAAAAGTAAAAATGCAAAATAAGATTAAAATCAATTATTTAAATCAGGATTTCCTGCTTTCTGTTTGAAATCATGATTAAAATTGGTAATGTAAAATGATCCACCCTGACAGGTAATAACTTATATTGGAGAGAAAAATTTGCAAGGGGTTAATTATACTAATTGCAAAATATATCAATCAACAGGGAGTATTTCAAATAAACTTACTGACTGAATTCCATTTATCTTTGGAATATTAATTTTCTATCACAGTTCCACAACTAATTCTGAAGGACAGTTCATCTATCTCTGCCTATTTTTTGGGTTCACTTCCACTTTTTTATAGCTACTATATTTTTATTGTGTATTCTGCAACCTAGGCAGGAATTAATCCTCTGTGGTTCAGACGAGTTTGGGACACTGTCTGTGTAAGATATTTGGCTGGCTGGTTTTTCCTTAGCTTTAAAGAGGTTTTTGTATTTGTATTTTACTAAACAAAGTGTAGCTGCCTCTCAGAAGGGACCATATTGGATTAAATAAAATAAAGAGAGGAAATGCTAGAGTAAGATCTTGTGGGTTGATGTTTCAAAACTTTCAAAGTATTGATTTACTACTTTCCATAGAGATTCTCAGAAAAATGCAAGAGAATTCAGATACTGAAATATTAAATGAGTTGCAAAGCTTGAATTTAACTCAATTTTGTGCTGAAAATCTATGCTCAAACTGTGCAGTTAATACTGGCAATGGGTACAGGATTTTCTTTTAACCTAGCAGTTTTCTAAAATTAGATAAGTGCATATTCACAAGGTTTGATGGCTAAAACTGTACAATTCCCTATTGCACACCACAAAAGCAGCTGGTGCACCAACTATAAAAAAAAAAGCCCAAATATTTCTGCTTATTCCCATAGGTAAATTTTCTACAATACATTTATAAGCAATTTAACCGCTGTGTTCTGAGAAAAAATTGTTTCACTTTTCCATTCTAGACACAAGCATCAATACTGTCTTAATAAAAGGAGGCATGGAACATAGACAAACACCTGTCAGGGATGTTCTAGATAATACTTAGTCTTGCCACGAGTGCAGGGGACTGGACTACATGACCTCTTGAGTTCCCTTTCAATCCTACGATTCTATAGGTAAGTGTGTGAGAACAAAATACAAACAAATCCTTTCCATCTTGGCCCTATACCCTTCGAGTCCTTCCTTTGCCACACCGAGCTGCTTCTAGGAACTACTGCTACTGTTATTTATACCACTGAGAACTTTACAACAGAGTTCATTCTCTAAGGGCACTCATTCTTTTACCTGACAGAGGTTACCTAATCTTGGCCTATCACGAACTACAGAATAGAGGTACCTTGGCTGACACTTTTGAAAGAAATAACAAAAAGCAGTAGTTACCACAACTCCACGGACAAAAATAAATATTTCTCTCCTATTCCACTAATCAAGCTAACAGACAAAGAAGCCTGGAGGATTAGTGAGTCTGATCACAAACATTTCCTTTCATATATTAGAATTAGTTGCTCCCCACGAAGAGGGAGAAGAAACTGAATTGTTTGTTTTATCCACCTGGATTTCCATAGTCCTAACCCTATATTTGTAACCTCTTTGGGGCAGGTACTCTCTGTTATGTGTTAAGTACTGTACAAACATAATGGTGTTCTAGCCCATAGGTGCTCCTGTAATTAGTAATGGTACTAAGAAAAGGGAAAATGAGTTGGTCACTTCTTTGAGTGAGTATATGCAAAGAATATACCACTATGAAAAACTGTGAAAGCCCGCATCAATACAAAAAGTTAACTTTGTGAACGTTGCATAAGTAAGAAGATACTTAGTTTAAGAAATATGTTTCTCACTCTTGTTTGTTCATTTTTCCTGGGAGACTTAGCATAATTTAATTATCCTATACTAGTCCCACAGAAATCCTGCATTCTTTGTGAATCCACGATTCCTAGTGCAATGGTAATGGGTTTTGGGTATACAAGGAATGAGGAGTCAAATTTCCCTCTCACTTATATCAAGGTAAATTCAAAATGACTCTATTGTGGACAACAGACATATAGATAGAGATAGAGTAGCTGCAAATATTAGCTCTAAATATCTTGTCACATTCCTAAAGAATCTTTTCCTCACAAAAGCAGAATAACTCATATGGAACAACCCTGTTTTTGGATCTTTGGTATATTTGCCATTTCCAGCTAAAACAAATACCTAAGAAATAAATACAGCTTCAACATTTAACAAGAAAAAAGTAATAGGACAGTTATTTTAAAAATGCTCAATTTTAACACAGACATTGATAATGTTACAACTACATAATAAACTATACTGGCAAGTGAAGTCTCATTAGCTATAACTCATAGTGCAACTAATTTAACAATTTTCACTTTTAACTAGTCTCCTAATTTATCATATTAATGATCACAAACTAAGTATATTTTACAGAATTCCAATGGTTTAGGCTGAGTTTGTTTTAGAGACATGAACAAGCAGCAGAGTGCTTTAATAATAAATACCACACTGAGCTTATTTCTCCACCAATATAAAAACATTAGACAAATGATTCAGTAAAATTTGTGTTCTCTCAACACTTCTGAAACAACACTAAATATATTTTCAAGACATATGCCAATAATGAACTTTACAATAACTACAAACTGAACAGCTTCATATCCATTCCAGATTTCCAGCACACAAAAAGCGCTGCAATAAAGCAAAGCATCATTCTAATCAAAGGACACTAGACATATATCAGAGGGATAGCCGTATTAGTCTGTATCCCCAAAACAATGAGGAGTCCGGTGGCACCTTACAGACTAACAGATTTATTTGGGCATAAGCTTTCATGGGTAAAAAACCCACTTCTTCAGATGCATGGAGTAACCAGACTCTGTTTTTGTAGACATATATGCTTATAAATACTTAAAATCTATTAGGAAAAGAAGAATCATAGACTTTAAGGTCAGAAGGGATAATTATGATCATCTAGTCTGACCTTCCGCACAACGCAGGCCACAGAATCTTACCCACCCACTCCTGTAATAAAGCCCTGAGCTGTTGAAGTCCTCAAATCATGGTTTAAAGACTTCAAGGTGCAGAGAATCCTCCAGCAAGTGACCCATGCCGCATACTGCAGAGGAAGGCGAAAAGCTCCAGGGCCTCTGCCAATCTGCCCTGGAGGAAAATTCCTTCCCGATCCCAAATATGGCAATCAGCTAAACTCTGAGCATGTGGGCAAGACTCACCAGCCAGAAACGCAGGAAACAATTCTCTGTAGTAACTCAGATTCCTCTCCATCTAACATCCCATCACAGGCCATTGGGCACATTTAACACTAATAGTCAAAGATTAATTGCCAAAATTAGGCTATCCCATCATACCATCCTCTCCACAAAAATATCAAGATTAGTCTTGAAGCCAGATATGTCTTTTGCCTCCACTGCTCCCCTTGGGAGGCTGTTCCAGAGTTCACTCCTCTGATGGTAAGAAACCTTCATCTAATTTCAAGTCTAAACATCCTGACGGCCAGTTTATATCCATTTGTTCTTGTGTCCACATTGATACTGTGCTTAAATAATTCCTCTCCCTCCATGGTATTTATCCCTCTGATATATTTATAGAGAACAATCATATCTCCCCTTAGCCTTCTTTCATTCCTCAGATCATCCTAGTAGCCCTTCTCTGTACCTGTTCCAATTTGAATTCATCCTTCTTAAACATGAGAGACCAGAACTGCACACAGTATTCCAGATGAGATCTCACCAGTGCCTTGTATAACGGTACTAACACCTCCTTATCTCTACTGGAAATCCCTCGCCTGATGCATCGCAAGACCGCATTAGCTTTTTTCATGGCCATATCACATTGGCGATTCATAGTCATCCTGTGATCAACCAATACTCCGAGGTCCTTCTCCTCCGTTACTTCCCACTGATGTGTCCCCAATTTATAACCAAAATTCTTGTTATTAATCCCTAAATGCATGACCTTTAACTTTTCACTATTAAATTTCATCCTATTACTATTACTCCAGTTTACAAGGTCATCCAGATCTTCCTGTATGATATCCCAGTCTTCTCTGTATTGGCAATACCTCCCAGCTTTGTGTCATCTGCAAACTTTATTAGCACATTACCACTTTTTGTTCCAAGGTCAGTAATAAAAAGATTAAATAAGATTAGTCCCAAAACCAATCCCTGAGGAACTCCACTAATAACATCCCTCCAGCCTGACAGTTCACCTTTCAGTATGACCCATTGTAGTCTCCCCTTTAACCAGTTCCTTATCCACCTTTCAATTTTCATATTGATCCCCATCTTTTCCAATTTAGCTAGTAATTCCCCATGTGGAACCCTATCAAATGCCTTACTGCAATCGAGGTAAATTAGATCCACTGCATTTCCTTTGTCTAAAAAATTTGTTACCTTCTCAAAGAAGGAGATCAGGTTGGCTTGGCACGACCTACCTTTTGTAAAACCATGTTGTATTTTGTCCCAATTACCATGACCTCAATGTCCTTAAGTACTTTCTCCTTCAAATTTTTTTCCAAGACCTTGCATACTACAGATGTCAAACTGACAGGCCTGTAGTTACCCGGATCACCTTTTCCCCCTTTCTTAAAAATGGGAACTATGTTAGCAATTCTCCAGTCATACGGTACAACTCCTGAGTTTACAGATTCATTAAAAAAATCTTGCTAATGGGCTTGTAATTTTGTATGCCAGTTCCTTTAATATTCTTGGATGAAAATTATCTGGGCCCCCTGATTTAGTCCCATTAAGCTATTCGAGTTTGGCTTTTACCTCGGATGTGATAATATCTACCTCCATATCCTCATTCCCATTTGTCATCCTGCCATTATCCCTAAGCTCCTCATTAGCCTCATTAAAGACTGTGGCAAAGTATTTATTTAGATATTGGGCCATGCCTAGATTATTCTTAACCTCCACTCCATCCTCAGTATTTAGCGGTCCCACTTCTTCTTTCTTTATTTTCTTCTTATTTATATGGCTATAGAACCTTTTACTATTGGTTTTAATTCCCTTTGCAAGGTCCAACTCTACATGGCTTTTGGCCTTTCTCACTTTATCCCTACTGTCTTATCTATTACATAGCTTCTTATTTCTTTACAGTCTACCTCATCATTGATATACAATGCTACTCCACCACCTTTGCCTTAATTTTTATCTTTCCTAAACAGCACATACCCTTCAATATCTGTACGCCAGTCATGACTGCTATTCCACTATGTTTCTGTTATCCCTATAATATCTGGTTTCACCTCCTGCACCAGAAACTCTAGTTCCTCCATTTTGTTACTTAGTCTCCTCGCATTGGTGTACAAACATCTTAATTTTTTCTGATTGGCTTCACTCACATTCTTTACCCAAATTATGCAAATTAGATACAATAAACTTAGGTTTAAACAGAGACTGGGAATGGTTGGGTCATTACACTAATTGAATCTGTTTCCCTATGTTAAGTTCTCCTCATACCTTCTATGGGTCATCTCAATTATCACTTCAAAAGTTTTTTTTCTCCTGCTGATGATAGCTCATCTCAATTGATTAGACTCTTCCTGTTGGTATGCATATTTCCACCTTTTCATGTTCTCTGTATGTATAAATATCTCCTGTCTGTGTTTTCCATTCTATGCATCCGAAGAAGTGAGCTGTAGCCCATGAAAGCTTATGCTGAAATAAATTTGTTAATCTCTAAGTATGTCTACACTACCAGATTAGTTCGATTTAACTTAATTCGAATTTGTGGAATCGACCTTACAAAGTCGAATTTGTGTGTCCACACTAAGGACACTAATTCGACTTTGTGAGTCCACACTAACGGGGCAAGCGTCGACATTGGAAGCGGTGCACTGTGGGAAGCTATCCCACAGTTCCCGCAGTCCCGCTGCCCATTTGAATTCTGGGATTTCCCCACAATGCATGCTGGGGGGAAAAATGTGTCGAGGGTGGTCTTGGGTAACTGTCATCATTCAACATGCTTTCAGATGTCTCAAGGGGAGATGGAGGAGCTTACTGACTCACTCGGATCTCAGCGAAACCAATATCCCCATTGTTATTGCAGCTTGCTGTGTGCTCCACAATCTCTGTGAGAGCAAGGGGGAGACCTTTATGGCGGGATGGGAGGTTGAGGCAAATCGCCTGGCTGCTGATTACGCTCAGCCAGACTGCCGTGCAATTAGAAGAGCCCAGTGGGAAGCGCTGTGCATCCGGGAGGCTTTGAAAGCTAGGTTCCTCAGGGAGCAGGGTAACCTGTGACTGTTCAGTTTCTTTACAGAGAAGCTGAACCTGCCCCTGCTTCAGTTACTGTTGACTTTCTTCTGCAGTTACATACCCCGTTCACCACGTTTCCCCCCTTCCAACACACGTTTAAAAATAAAGTTAATGGAACATTGTTAATTAACAACGTTTTCTTTATTAATGAATTCGCGTTAAAGCTTGAGCTTGTGTTGAATAAACCACCAGTCTCTGTGGAGACATAGCCTGTGCTACACCATATGCTGTCATAACACAGCAAATAATTCACATGGAAATTTTCTGTGTGGAAACAGCCTGACCCCTCATCCACTCCACACAGGAGATAAAAAGTCTAGGTGATTCACAAAATGGCTTAGTTTCTTCCAAGATAGAATAGCAAGAATCATCCAACTTATGAAGGTGCTACTCATCTGCATTTAAGTGAGGCTTAAGGAAAATACAGGTAAGTATATTATTTGGCTAAAGTGAAATTATGAAAAGACAGACAAAAATTTAGGGTAAATCTTAAGTCCATTGTATTTGAAAAACTGTGTATATGAAAGCTCAGCAATTAGTGCCTGCAGCTGACTTACTCTCCTTACAGAATTATTGCTGTAAGAAAGGAAGGACAGAGAACAAAGTAGCAAATGGAGGTCCCATGAGTGTAGCCAGCACAGCGTTAAAGACCCAGAAGGGAACAGCTTCTTTTACAGGTGGAAAGGCAGACAACACCTTTCAGAAATCTGGCTACCATGAAGTTAGAGAAAATATATTTCCCTGGGATCAGAGGATGAAACACCAAGATCACCACTAAGTGGACCCTCAATGAGCTGAGAGATGGTAATCTGTAACAGGTAATCCCAAATGTCCTGAATATGGGCTAGCTCCAGCTCAATTCCCCAATCCAGTGACCAAATGGAAAAATGTTTCCACTTGGCCAAATACGTAGATGTAGTAGAGATTTTCTATTATTCATTAGGACACATTGAACTGACTCTGACCATTGTTGTTCCTCCTCATCTAATCATGCAGCATCTATACTGTGAGGTGCAGACAGCTCAACACCAGATGCCATTTCTGACTGTGGTGTTGTCATGAAGGCAGGAAAGAGGAGAAGAGGTCTTGGTGGCTGAACAGACAGACTGTGAAGTTCGGAGAACCAATATTGTCTCATCCATGCTGGCACAAGAAGTATCAGTTTGGCCTGATCCAGCTTCAGTTTAAGAATAATCTGAGGGATAAACGGGATGGGGAAAAGGCATACATTAGTGCTGACTCCCAATTCAGATGGAAGGCTTCAGCTGAAGAACACAGACTGAGACCTGCTCAAAAGCACTATTGACAGCACTTCTTGTCCTCTGCTGCAAACATGTTGACAGTCAGAATATTCCATTGCCTGAAGATGGATCTCAGAATGTTGCTCTTCAAGGCTCACTCATAATTCTGTAAAAAAATCCTGCTGATGTGATCAGGCAACTGATTCTGAGCACCCAGCAAGCGGGCGGTCTTGGGAATGATGCCTTTCTTGATGTCAAAAAATAACACCACTTTACTGTATCCTGACAGACCTGATTGGAGCAGGCTCCTCCCAGCCTGTTCATATAGTACATTGCAGTGGTATTGTCAGAAAGTATGTGATCAGTTGTGCCTTTGATTTGAGCTCCAAAGGCTTGGCTTGCTCAAAGCTCCAGGACATTGATATGTAACTAAACTTCCTATTCTGTTCACAAGTCCTGAACTTTCAAAGTCTCTAGAGGAACTCCCCAACCTATTGTAGAGGCATCAGTAACTATAGTCCTGGTTGGTGGAGGATGGACTAATGGCATATCCTTGGATACATTGTTCTGATCTGCCCACCACTCTAGGGGCTCCAGGATTGCTGGTGGCACTCAGACTAGGCTGTCCAAAGTCCAACAATTCACAAGTTAGATCAATTTCAACCAACTTTGAGGAGGATGAAGGTGTAATTTAGCATGCTGGACCACATAAGTACACAGCCATATGGCCTAGTAACTTCAGGGACAGATACAGGCAACAAATTGTTTGGAATTGCTCATGCGGGAGAATGGTCCTCGAACTCTCAGATCCAGCTAACTCAATTTTTAGTGTTGAAATTAATGCTGACTTTCTCTTGTTCAAAAATCAGACCCAGGTGATTGATAAGACCTAGCATGATCTGGATAGAGGACTTTGTCTTTGGATTCGGCCTTCACTAGGGAACCATCCAGGTAAGGGAAAACATGAATTCCCATTCTCCTGAAATACACTGCCACTACAGACATGCATTTGGTAAATACAGTCATGCATTTGGGGCTCGTGCAAGGCCAAAAGGGAGTCCAGTGTACTGATGATGTTGACCTGCCACTACAAATCTCAAACTTTCTGTGGCTTGGTAAAATTGCTACATGGAAGCAATTACAATACAGATCAAATACAGCAAATCAGTTATTGTGATCCCATGAAGAGAGAATTGTAGCTAGGGTCACCATGCAGAACCTCTCATATTTTATTTGTTCAGACCTCAGCAGTCAAGAATAGTTCTCACTCTTCCCTTGGACTTGGGAAGTAAGGAAGTAGAGTGACAATCTCTTCCCTGATGCTGAGGGGGATCTTCTTCTACAGCTCCTGAAGCATGAATAGTCTGGATCTGCTGCAGTAGTAATGACTTGTGAGAGGAGTCCCTGAAAAGGGATGGAGTAAGGGGTCAGGAAGGAATGCAGGTGGACAGTAATTGGATTTTATAACCTGATCCCACAGTGCTTAGGATCCATTTGTCTGTGGTTATTGTTTTCCAAGGCCTGTAGAAGCAGGAGACCCCAACCCCAAATGGCAGGCAAGTGGTCAAGAAGCTGACAACTGCTATGCTGCCCTCAAGCGGAAAGTCACCTTGCACGGTTGCCTAAAGTGCATGGAGGCCATGCTGGCTGGTTAAAGTTGCAATGAGAGGGCCTTCTCCTATGCAACCTCTGTCTCCTACTGGAGAAGTCTTGCTGCTGATACAGCAGGGCCAGAGAGCAGCAGGAGAGTGGTCGATGGGAGATATATAAATCCTTGGATGATCAAGGCCTTATTCCCTGTGGATTAGGGAAAGGTTACTACAGGGTAATTGGAGCACCTGCAGCCAATTAAGGTCCTGCCCAGAACCTAATAAACCTCCCCTGCTTCAGTCAGACAGAGGGAGGGAAGGAGAGCTGACTAGAATTTGGAGAAGTACTGTTGTTAACCAGAGGACCAATGTATCAGGGGAAGGGAAACCCTGTCTAAGCAGAGCAGAGTGATGCCCTGGCACAGAGGACTGAGAGAAACCCTACCCAGAGGGAAAGAGGAGAAGAAGCCGTGAAACTGAAGGGGCTCGGACTCGGAGTAGGGGGGCCAACCTGGGTCCCTTGACCGCTCCCCTTCTCTCCCACACTGGGGCACTAGCGGAACCCTTGATGCCCAAGAATAGAAACAAGGGGTGGCACCCTGAGCCACCACACCAAGGAAAAGTGCGGGACCCACTACAGTAGCGTCGGCCATTTGCCACACTGCCTAGCAGTATAAGCTGTCTGTCTGGAATACCATGACAGTATAGTTGCTGCTGACCGCTGTAGTGATGCCTCTTACCCATGGGAGTATTAACGTCTAATGAACATAAAGTGGCTCGATTGTCCTTAAAAGAATGCAAAAGCAGCAAAGAGTCCTGTGGCACCTTATAGACTAACAGACGTATTGGAGCATGAGCTTTTGTGGGTGAATAATCACTTTTCCAGATGCATGTATTCGACGAAGTGGGTATTCACCCACGAAAGCTCATGCTCCAATACGTCTTTTAGTCTATAAGGTGCCACAGGACTCTCTGCTGCTTTTACAGATCCAGACTAACATGGCTACCCCTCTGATACTTAAAAGAATGCAGTGTCTCATCAGTTTTTTTAGAATACTGAAACTGACCATCAATAGGTTAGTCTTCTGTAGTTTGTTAGACCTCAGGAGCTATGCTAGAGTTCTGTAACCAAGAAGATTTTCTCATTATTACAGCTGAGGCCATAATCCTGGAAAAAGCATCCACTACATCCAGTCCAGATTGCAGAGACATCTCAGCTACTAGATGACCTTCCACCATGAATGCTAAAATTCTTACTGTCTTCTAGCAATGTATTCATAAAATCAGACATGACAATCCAATTTATAAAATTATATTTCAATAACAGCACCTGCTGATTAGCATTGCACATCTGTAGTGATGAGGTAGAACAAGTTTTCCTTTTAATTTCATCTAACCTCTTTGATTCTTTGTCTTCAGGCATCAACATATATCTCCCTTGTCTCAACCTCTCATTCACACATGAGAGTTAGGGGCCAAATGTAAAAGTAGATGTACTTGAACCCTTGCCTAGGGACATAGTATCTGTAACGATCTTGGGGTTTATTAAATAACAAACTAGTGAATGAGAAAGGAATACAACTTTAATACAACAAACTGGAGAGTGTCTCTGGTGAACTGATGCACACAGCCATGTGATGTTCCCAACCCCCCTCCAGGGCACATCTCCAAATTCTCACACTCACAACACTATATATAAAACAGTTAAAAACTATCTAATAACACATACATTAAATTCTTAACGCATCTATAAACCCAATGTGTCAACTACCTAGAAAGGAGAGGTTATGCCCACATCATTCTGGAATGAGTCCTTACCACACAGTTTCCTCAAATACCCCTTCTGGTGAATTCAGCTCTTTGGCTTGTACTTTCAGAGTTTTTGTGGCCTGCATATTTGGAGAGGTTTTTCTAAAGTAAAGTGTTAAGGGTCCTGGGAAATGAATTTCTTGAGCATTCTCTTTAGTGTCTGATTGAATCTTTCTCTTAAGCCATCCATATGTGGATGGTACATGGATGTGCTAAATACTTTGAATTTCAATAGTTCCCAGACTTCTCTCATCAGCTGGGATGTAAAATTTGTTTCCTTGTTTGTGAGGATCTCTTTGAGAATCCCTTTCTGTGCAAAGACCTGCAGCAGCTCATTTGCAATAGTCATTGCATTTGTTGACCGGAATGGTATGGCTTCTTTGCTAAAGGAAGCCAGGGCCGCCCAGAGGATTCCGGGGGCCCAGGGTCTTCGGCGGCGGGGGGCCCTTCCGTTCCGGGACCCGCCGCCGAAGTGCCCGAAGACCCGCGGCGGGGGCCCCCCGCCGCCGAATTACCACCAGAGCGGGACCCGCCGCCGAAGCGCAGCCCGGTCTTCGGCGGTAATTCGGCGGCGGGGGGGCCCCGCCGCGGGTCTTCGGGGCACTTCGGCGGCGGGTCCCGGAACGGAAGGGCCCCCCGCCGCCGAATTACCGCCGAAGACCGAGCTGAACTTCGGCGGCGGGTCCCACTCCATCTTCGGTGGTAATTCGCCGGTGGGGGGTCCTTCCGCTCCGGGGCGGAAGGACCCCCCCCCACCAGCGAAGACCGGGAGCGAAGAAGCTCCTGCACCCGGCCCCGCAAGAGTTTTCCGGGCCCCCCGGAGCGAGTGAGGGACCCCGCTCCAGGGGCCCCGAAAAACTCTCATGGGGGCCCCTGTGGGGCTCGGGCGCTGGGGCAAATTGCCCCTCTTGCCCCCCCCTCTGGGCGGCCCTGAAGGAAGCTTCCATAGGAGTTCAGGGAACTATGTCCATTCTTTGCCTAATATCACAGAATAGAGGTGATCTGAAGATACACATATTTTCATCTTGTCTTGGTACTCATCAACACTCAATTTTATTGTCATGCTGAGATACCTATTAAATACATTCATCGAGGTATTTTATGGTATTTTCTCTTTTGCAAGCTTCCCTACTGTTTCAATTATCCACTCCCAGATGAATATCTGGTCACACCCAGAGTCAACAGGGGCTAGCATCTTTTGATTATTCACCTCTACTAGAACCATCAATTGCCCTGGAACTTTCTTTTGTGCCCTGGCCTATTCTCTTCTGTCCAGACCTGCCTGAAATTACACTCCAGGTCACAAAACCTGGGTCTCTGTTGTCCACGGGAGAAAAAAGGAGACTGCAAGTCCTAGAATTTAAAGAGATGATGAATTAAAAAGAGGTTATAGGCTGGTATAATTGTAGATGAATTGAAGGGGTCCAGTCAGGAGAAATCTGAGATCCCTAGAGAGACTGCACCAGGAGCAGCTGACAGGGCGCCTGACGTGGGGTAAGTACACCTCATCACGGGCTATCAGATTGTGGGGGTTATCAAAATAGGTATTTGATGACCCAAGTCTAGGTGACAGCCTGATTGTGTTTCTGTAATGCATGGTTCATCAGCTGCTGGAAGGTGGCTGCAGCCCCATGCAGTCTGCACGGCATCATGAAGAATTGGTATAAGCCAAAAGGGGTAGGGAAGGTCATCTTCTCATGGGAGGTCAGTGTCAGGAGTATATGCCAATATCCCTTGTTATTAGATCTAATGTTGATATAAACTCAGCACTACCCACTCGCTCAAGGAGCTCATCTACTCGAGGTATTGGGTAGGCGTTGAATCAGGAGATAGAGTTAACTTTTTTTGAAGTCAATACAAAATCTGATGGCCCCACTGGGCTATGGGACCCAAAGCTTCTGGCCATGCAGGAGTGGGGGGAAGGTGGAGTGGTCAGCTGCAGCAGCGCTGCCATCTGCTGGACTAGGTGCTTTTGCTGCACCTGGTGATGGGCAGCAAGTTTCTGCCCTATCTGCTGCTGCTGCTCATTCTATTTTGCCATTTGGAGCTGCTGCTGCATGGCAATCTGTTTTGGAAACTGGGTCTGGTGTTGCTGTGGCTGTGCCGCCTGTTGCTGCTGACCCTTCAACAGCCACTTCAAAATCTTTTCTGTCTCCATATCTGTCAGGCAGGAGGGTTGTTTTGTTGGCTGCTCTCCATTATCCAGACCCTTTTAGCAGGTACCGGTTGATGCCCACATTATCAACCAGTTGTCGCAGGGTAGGTAAACCCCATCATGGGGTGTCAGATTGTGGGGGTTTTCAAAAATGTGTTTTTGACAGCCAAAGTGGTCTGGATCTAGGTGGCAGTCTGCAGCTCAGGGCTGTATGGCCCAATGGCCAGAGTCAGTAAGGCTCTCCTTCTGCTCAGAGCAGCACGGCCTAGCGACCGAAGTCTCTGTAGTGGCCCTGCAGCTCAGAGCAATGCAGCCCAATGGACAGAGTCAGTAAGGCTATCCTTCTGCAGTAAAGTTCACCCCTCCAGGTGTTAGCTGTGCCTGGTGGTGAGGCAGCCAAAGTAGGGAGACCCAGGGTCACTCTTCTCCACTGGGTATGGACCCAAGGACTCTGATGTCTCTCCTCCATCAGCCATCAGCTGGGGTCCACTGGAGTCTCAACCCAGTTGGTTTCTGTGTCCTGGAGCTTCAGCAATGTCCTAGCAGAAGCCTGCAACACACATCTGCTCTCATCAGTGGCCAACCCAGACTGATCTGAGCTACTCCTTTTTACACTCTGGTTCCAGTTGGTGCATGCCCAGCGGGGTGAAGGAGTGTGGCTTCCTTGCCCTACAGAGTGTGATTAACCCCTGCTAAATCGGGGTAGGCACACTCAATCATAGTGCCATATGGGGAGAAAGCTGCTACACTATGCCTGACCACAAGGAGGTGTTCCCGTCGTGTGCAAACCCCTTCACACCTTCCCATGTCCACATAACTTTATACTGCAGTCCCATTTTTTATTTCTTGTGCAACAGTAGCTCTACCTCCAAATGAAATTGGATATGGTGTCTAGAGGTCTATTTTCACTCAACCTTTTTTTTTTTTTAAATCTTCTTGTCAGTGCTTGATGCTATTATTGGGTGATTTACATTGGGTTACAATTGTTACAGAGAGTAATTAAAATGTGGCCTTTTCATTTGATTTAATCATGGCAGGTTACTTGTCTGAAATCAAGTCTTGGATGATATAGAATGTGCTTCATCTTCACCTGGCCAAAAATGCAATGCTCTTATTTCAAGACTGCATAAGCACAGAGAAATAATAGTCCTGGCTTGGGCGTATGTCATATTTTTTGAGAGTTGATTGTTTTAAGAATGGAGGGATCCTTTTGAACTATGAGCTCTCTTCATCCAAGCATATTTCTGTCACTGAAAACTTGGCTTTTTTCCATTAAAATAGTATGGTGTATATGATAAGGTGTTATTTCTCTGTGACTACAAGAATATTACTCAATCTTTTGTTTGAGTAGATTGTATTATTGAAATGCCCTTTACAATGACCCTTCTAGAAGATTGTCAAGGTTCCTTCCGCTCTCTGAACTTTAGGGTACAGATGTGGGGACCTGCATGGACACTTCTAAGCTTAATTACCAGCTTAGATCTGGTATCACTGCCACCATTCACACGCACTCCCTTCCTTGGGTAGCCTTGAGAAACTTCACCAATTTCCTGGTGAACACACAGATCCAAACCCCTTGGATCTTAAAACAAGGAGAAATTAACCATCCCCCTTCCTTTCTCCCACCAACTCCTGGTGGATCCAGATCCAACCCCCTTGGATCTAAAAAACAAGGAAAAATCAATCAGGTATTAAGAAAAAGGCTTTTAATTAAAGAAAAGAAAGGTAAAAGAAAACCCTCTGGGAGAGATTAGCATATTAGCTCCTCTCACAGACAACAGATTCAAAACACAGAGGATGTTCCCCTGGGCAAAAACTTTAATACACACAAGAATACCCAAATTTGATAATTCCCTTAATGGTACCAAGACAAGTTACAAAGAAAATAAACATAAACATATTTATTCCTTTCTAAAACTTACTACTCTGATAAGAGGCTGGTTCCTTGATCTTTTTCACTCCGGCTGAAACTGAAAAACTGACTAAACAAATGAAAACTTCCCTCCTTCCTTTTGAAACATCTTGTTCCCCCATTGGTTCCTATGGTCAGGTGTCAGCTAGGCTAGGTGAACTTCTTAACCCTTTACAGGTAAAAGAGGCATTAACCCTTAACTATCTGTTTATGACAAAGACAATAAAGAAAAAGGCAGCAGACTTCTTACACAGGTTAATTTTACATTTTCTTCCCGTACTACATTACATATAATGGATGCCTGTTTGTCTGTGTGCTGATTTCCTATATTAACCCTTAAAATGTAGAGACATTGTTTTATGTTAGTTTAACATCTTACATATTGAATCTGATTTCTAAAATTTTCTTGCTCCAATCAGAATACAGGTTTGTAACTGGAGTGTTGCAAAAGCCTTTACTAACAGTAACTTCATCATAAACTCACTTCTTTGGTAGTCACTGAAAATTCATTTTTTTGTACACAGACAGAACCAAAAATCCTCAGCTTCTTACTTATAACAAAGCACAATATTTTATCACCAGTAAAGTAATTTATATACTTGAATAAATGCATTATTTCTGCAAGAAACTGTAATCCAAGAAAAACAGAAAAAGACCAACCAATTGCCAAAATCCAGGATTCAATGGGATCTGGAATTAAATAGGACTACTCAGAGAGCATGACAATGGGACTTGATCCCCCTAAGAACTACTAGAATATAAATAATAATTGAACCTGAGCAAGGATTGCAAAATTGGATGCTAAGTTTGCAAGTTAAGATAATACACTCTATAATCTTTATTTATGAATAAGGTAGCAAAACATGTCCATATCAACCTAAAATTTATAATTGTACATTGCAAACACTGTATGTGATGGGATGTACCAGGCCCTTTGATACCCTCAAGAAGGCCCTGCAGTCCTACCATATCCTGACCCCCAAAAAGGCAGTAGAGTGGGGTCTTCCAAGTGGCCTGCAGAGGAAGCAGTCAATCTGAGGTTAGAAGGCTCATATAAATGGAATTACAGGGTCTGGACAGCTTGGTTGCTGGCTGGAGCCAGCAGGGGAAGGATGCTGCTCCTGGCTGGCTGAGGAAGCTGCAGCAACTGGACAGAGCAGTCGCAAGCTGGGAGATTCCACAGATACAGAGACTGGGGAGAAACTCTGCCTAGGCAGGGGAAGGACTGTGAAGCTCTCCAGGCACAGAGGCCTAAGAGAAAGAGCCCTGACAAGAAGGGCCAGAGACTTGTTAGAAGCTCACCAGGTGAAGGCACCTGTGAGAAAGAGTCCTGAGCGAACAAAGTAGGGATTGTTATGGACTCTCTGGGCAAGAAAGTCTGGGAGACACCTTGTTTAAACAGGGAACCGGCCAGGGACCCAAGAAGCTGTTGGGACAGAGTGGGAAACAATGCAGGGAATACTGCAATAGTCAGTAGTGAAGGAAGCAGCAGGTGGCTGCTAGTCATAGGGTCCCTGGGTTGGGACCCAAAGTAGTGGGTGGGTCCAGGTTCTCCCACCAGCCACAGGCGCAGTGGTCAAGGAGGTGCTCACAAGTTGCTACCCCTTTACACTGCCAGAGGCAGGACTGATTTTATATTCTGATACTGTTATAATTAAATCTGGTGTACAGCTATGTATTTAGAATGCAATGATGTTGAACTGTATTTTATATGCTTCAAACATTTATCCACATATGTGGAAGGCAAAAAAGCAATATGATCTATTATAATTTACTTGGCTTGAAAGAGAAAGCCATTCTTTGAAATGGTTCAAAGCACCAATTCAATTTATTTTAATTAGAATCCTATGAAAAAGCTATGTCAAACAATACTTAAGACTGCGTTGTCACAAATAACATTTCACCCCTGCTTAGCTACTGATGAATGTAACAGTCCAGATACTCTAAAAATATTGTAATACACACTACTTCATTCTTCATTGCCGAATAGTAAAAGTCTTCAGAGAAACTGTGAATATTTTCACCTAATTTCAGGAACATACAGATTACCGAATGCCATTGTTGGCATTCCTCTTTGAAAAGTGATAATTTAGGTACTGTGCAAGAATAAAGATCAGTGGTTACAGAATTTTTGAAGATATACAGAAAGAAATGTTTGAATAAAGAACACTGTAATTGAACATATATTTACATTTGATCCATTTTTGTAAGGTGTTATTTTTAGGGGTTTAGTAAATGGACAAATTGCAACCCTAAGGCCAAATTCTATCCTAAGAACATAAGAACAGCCATACTGGGTCAGACCAATGGTCCATCTAACCCAATATCCGGTCTTCTTACAGTGGCTAGTACCAGGTGCTTCAGAGGGAATGACAAGAACAAGGAAATGTCAAGTGATCTATCCCGCCATCCAATCCCAGCTACGGACAGCTATAGGTTTAGGGACGCCCAAAGCATGGGGTTGAGTCCCTGACCATCTTGACTAATAGTCATTGATGAACCTATCCATGAACTTTTATCCTCTAAAAACTTTAACAACCTTTTAAAATATATAGGCCATACAAAATACCTACCGATAACCAATTCACAACTGGATCAAGCCGTGTAAGAAAACCACCATCTGACAATAAAATAATCACATCCCACTGTCACTCACTTTCCTTCCAGATCTCTCAATCCTCCCCACACACCCAAGGAAATTCTTGGGCTTTACAGTATGTTATGAAGACCACAAATCCAGACTTCTTCAGAACAAGGGTGGGCTGCCCAATTCTGCACTACACTAAGGTTCCAAATAGTTTTAAGGTGAAGTCTCATGTAGGGTACATTGCAGAAGACTAATTTTGAAGAAACAAAGATAAGGATAATGGTATAAGTTGCTTTCAAACCACAGAAAAGTCAAAATCTCCTGGACATATATAAATGAACTTAGTCCAGGCTACTCCTATTATACGATTATCTAAAAGCAGCTTAAAATCTAATAAGATTGCAATATTATAAAATCACATAATCACTGGCAAGCATACACCCTTAATTAAGAAACCTGAAATAAACTCACCATCTCTTACTGACCTTCAGACAGCTAATGCTCATCCATGGACCATTCTTAATCAGACACCAATAAGACACCTGACGGCACCATCTGATTCAGATAAAATAGTGACAGAGCTGAATGTCACACAGATCTGCATCCAATTCTAAAAAAAATTATTGTGGCAAAAGGTATAGAGGAATTCCAAAAATGGAACACTGATGTAGAGAACACTTGCCAAGACAAAAGACTAGAGTGAATGACCCCAAATGACTCATTGGGAGGCTCTCAAAACAGAACTGAAAAGCACCACTGAATAGCCACTGAAGGAAGTACCACAAGAAGACACCTAATCTATGGTTTTATTTTCTACAGTAGACATTGCTGACCAGGTTCCTCCACGCTTATATAAGATCAAATACTAGAATAAGCTGAAATCAGTGTGACTATTAAAAAAATAAAATAAAAAGTACTACCCAACATGAGCAAGGGTCACACAAACAGGTCCTTAACATTTACTTTCAGAAATATTCAATGACACAACAGAGAAGTTTGAGAAAGTTTCTAATAATACATCACAACAATTAAATGAGGGTAGTGTTCTACATTATGATCACAGTCTTAAAGTCACTAAAAGATGGTTGAAAAATGTCATACAAAATAATGTGTGCAGAATTAGAGTACTTTGGGGAGGCAAGCTTCGTATTGTAAGGGTAATAGGTGAGCTAAAGATAGAGTTGTGATGATACTTAGGAAAGTTATTGGCAAGGTAAATAGTGCTTTTCAGTGAAGCAGACAAAAGCTCTTTAAAGATAGGAATTTAAGAAGGAGAAATGAAGTTGTCATTTTAAATAATGACAAGTACAATGAATCTGCTATGGTGATATGTGAGGCAAGTAACAGTTTATAAGTAGTTATGAACTGTATTACTTTTCTCCAGTTCAGTTTTCTCCCATATTATACCATCCAGAGGAAGATATGAGAGTGCATTATGCAGATATGAGACTGAAAAATATTCTAATTTATGCTACCTTCTGTTCTACAGAAGGAAACAACTGAGTTAAAACCAGGGTGGGTAAAAATCAATGATTTAAAAAAAAAGCAGATTTTTTAATTTAGATCGGATTTTTTTGATAAAATGCTTTTTGAGGAAAAAACCTATGTAAAGATAGTTTTAATTAAGATACATTATAGCTCAAAGATATCTCATCATGGATTAGAGATTAAAAATTCTAATTCTATAGTATGAGAATATATTCATGTAATGTTTAAGAAAAGTTTTGTAAATGAGTTCCAATTGTTCATGGATTAGGGACCCAATTTTATGGGGTTCCACAGGCTTCTGTATTGATTACTTAGGTTAATCTTTCTATCTACTCAATGGGACTCAGTGCCCACTCTAGAATATACCATCAGAGATGTTTAGTTTTGCAGTTCTCAAACTGTGGATTATTAACAGCAAAAAATGTTGTTAAATAAATAAATAAATAAATAATATATAGAGGTGAAAACTAACAGACCTCAACTCTATTGTCCCACTGCAAATTTGTGTACACAGAGTCAATCCCTTACCTCTCTAAAAGTGCAAAGTGTCAAAAAGTTCAATGAATAGAAGATTGTTGGGGGTGGAATAGATCTGGACAAGGAAAAGAGGTCTGGAGATAAATGTGAAAAGCGAGGGACATATGCTTGTTTTGTTAAAATATTATATGTTTGCTGTTGAAGAAAAAAATACAGACTATTTAATGTTGTTTTAGTTAAATAAAACAATTTAAAATGTCTGTCTGGTGATGTTCTCCTCCTAATACAGCATGGCAAGAAAATCCTCCAAATATTAATCATTAACCTGTTGAACTGGAGTTAGTTCACCTCCCAGTGACTTCATAAATATCTGCTTCAATTACCTTTGGTAAATGAAATAACCCAAAACAATCATTCATTTTCTGATACAGATGTAAAACTAATCTGAAAAGTTTTCAAAATAAATCACTGTTTAAAAATTTATAGTGCTGACCTTCTAAAAATGAAACCTACATCTATCTCTGAGTTGTGAAGAATATGTATCAAGGTTATAACAACCAACAAGAATGCACCTTTATGTAGAAAATCATGATTAGATCAAGTCTTCCTGACTAGTTATTTAAATCAAATCCACCCTGATTAAAACAGGTGGCAACATTTGGAAATCAGAAGAGAGGTCTTTACAGAAGATCCTCTTTGTTAACATGTCATCAGGGAACACATACTTTTGATTTCCAAGGTTCTGGAAAAGTTCAATTTTCCATTTACTTGTATGTATCATTTCAGTAACAAATTTCTAATTAGATATTTAAATCAGTAAGATAGAGTTATAAATTCTGTACATAATCTGACTCAGAGTCTGATGGTATTTAAAGAAAGTACATCCAGGACTCAGAAAACCAAATTTTAATTTGAAGATTGTTAGAGGGCAGGTCACATGCAAAATATAAAATAGAGCGATTCTATGTAATAAACATACTGAAACAAGACTTCAAAAATATAATTTATAATGCTGTACACTTATTTCTCTAAGAAACAGCTTTGGATTTGAAAACATAGGCCACAATCCTGCCATTCAAATAAGTAATAGCACAGTCTATTTTCATACCAAAATTTATTATTTGAATTATCTGATTCGCAGTAGCACCTAGGAGCTGCAGTCATGCTCCCATTGCACTAGGCACTGTACAAATACATAATAAAAAAATCATACCTGCCCTAAGATCTTGCAATCAAAATATAAGACAAAAGACAACAGGTGGCTACAAATAGATGGAGGAGCACAAGGAAGCAATGAGATAAAAATGGTCAGCATGACAGACAATGGTCTTAATACCCCAGCTGCCTACCCATTTTTCTTTGTAGTGCCATGGCAAAAGAGAGTTTTAAGGATGGTGTCATCATGCTTGGTCTGGATTACAGCTGAGAGGGCCAATCTCAGATCAGACTGAAAAAACTGGGAAGACACACCCACCCTTGGTGGTATATTCTATAATTAGATTTAACCAGACAAATGTGTGCTCCTGGATCGCTATACAACCTTAAAAGTGGAGCCACAGACAGTCCCCTTAGACATTCCAGTCCATATTGCCACCCAGACAAACTGGACTTCTGTGATGACAGGTTATTAAAACCAAAAATCACCACACATTAGGTTCTTCCAGCGCTAGGGGGTCAGTCACTTACCCAGGTCAATGGATGCTTAGGACCTTACTCCAAAGACAACACTGCAGTGAATCCTTTAGCAAACTAAGTAAAGATGTATTAACTAAGAAAAAGAAATGAGAGTTACTAAAATGTTAAATCAAATAAAAGACATTACAGTTGGATCAAAGTACGTATTCCAAAATGATAGCAGGGATGTTAAATCTGCTAGTTTCATATAAGTCTCTCTTGATTGCCCAAATAGATTCCCATCAGAATTCACCAGTCCAGAGATGAGGTAGGAAAGAAGTGACCAGTGGCCTTTGTTCTCCCTCTTTATATCTTGACCCTTTTTGCTGGAAAAACCCTGTGTCATGGGGTCAAGCAGTTCCATGATATGCATTCTTTGACATCAGTTCTTTATACGAATTGCAAAATTTTGCTTGCACATTCTGTGCATGTGCCATTTGAGGTGTCTTTGGAAATGAGGTTCTTGTTTACAGTTCCCTTTTTATTCCTGAAGAGCTGACCTGTGGGCATATCTCAGACCCACAACAAATTTGAGTAATAAACATATAGCAAAATCTCATAATTCCACACACAATGTCGATATACACAGTATAACCAGATAATAATACTCAGGAGATTACAACTTTTCCAATGAGACCTCACAAGGCATACTTTGTACAAGATTTATCACAGTTTTGTAAAAGTGGTGACTGTGTTAGTGTAGATGCCCCTTAGACAGCATCAGAGAGAGAGATCTGAAGGACAATGAAGTGACTTTGTGGATGTTTAGTGGGCTTTTTACTTGCAGCAGCTGTGCCAACAGGGCTATGTTACAAACACAGTGGAGAAATTATTTCTTCCCTCACTTCCCTTGCTTTTAAAACTCACAATAAATTTTGTTCAAAATCCCATCTCCACACCGTACCCTTTCCTTCCCAAGTCATCTTTGTCAGACAAGAAGCCTGGAAAATTTCAGCCTGAAAGGTGAAGATTCAGGAAGTTATGAAGGATTTAAAATGGGGTTAGGATGCAAGTGATTTTGTAAACTTATCTGATAACAGTTCTGCCTCATTTCCAAAGCTATGTGATTTGGAATAATGAAATAAACATGGAAGTGATCAAATAAAGAAAGAATCAGTCCTCATCAGCTGGACTCTTAAAGCCTGCATTAAGGATTGCCTCAACCAATGCTTACTCATGACAAAGGTAAAGTCTGAATATGCCTCCCCAGGGGCATTTAAAGAAACAGGTAATTTGGTCCATCACAGATATTTTGCAATTTTTTTTAATTGACTCTCATGGGCAGCTATTAGTCATGACTTCAAGTAGTTCCAACTATCATGGAACCACATACGTTAGATGGAGGGCTAGCCCAATGAACTGGCCCAGAGCCAGAAAAAAAATCCATGACTGAACCGATAAATATACAGAGAACGGCTGATCTGAAACAGCATGGACTAAAGAAAGAAGTTTTAAAAAAGTTTTTATTCTTTTGAATAATAACTACAAACTACACCATGCTACAGTAATGAAATGGAAAATGGAAAACAAGAAGCAATGACTCTCAGACCTGCTGCCTATAGGTACACACAAAGAAAGAGGCTGCTTGAGGCCACAGCCCTTCATATAAATCTGTCTCAGAATGATGGAATCTATAAGAAAACATGCTTGAAACAGAAACTGTCTTTGTCTTCCAATTGATTCTGAGGCACACACACTCAACTATTTTTGAGGTGGTATACATTATCCTTCCATCTAGGGGATTGTAACCTGCTAAACTACATACCACATCTAGCCAGCCTATAATAACTAAAAATGATCAAGAGATGTTGAAAGTTTTGTTTGTACTAAGTAAAATGAAGTTGTCTAAGTTAAAGGGTGTATCCTTGATAAATCTTTGGATTCACTGATGCATCATACTGTTAAGTGGACCATTAGCACTTGACTGGTGCCAGACTAGACAACATCTAAATTGTGCCAAATAAACTTGCAAAATAATCCCAGCATCACACAGTTCTAGTTATTTATTTTCTTTACATTATGTTGTACTATGCTAATTTACATGTACATTCAATTTACTAAAACTTATTTTGTGTAAAAGTAAACAGAAGTCAGTTTTCAAAAAATATATCAAGTATTTGTAATTACAGACTAGTAGGGTGCTATGAAAGGGTAACTAAAAAAAGCTGTACAGATTCAAGAGGAGTTTGGTTGAATAAGAAAAAAAGGGCAGGAAAATGTATTCTATTATAATTATCTATAATGCAATCCTTGGGATTTAAAGCACCTATGTAGTAACCATCCCTTTTATCAGACCTAGACAAGTTTACAGCAAAGGGACATCACTGATAATAATTTATGATGTAGTCTTCAAAATCCTATATTTCATCCTGCAGCCTCTCTCATGAGTCAGAGTGAATACACGAGCACAAAAATCAAGCAGTTCCATCAAAACTAGACAAACACCTATCATAGCTGGAAAGTGAAATGGGTGCCAATATTTACCATTGATCAGGACGGGCAAGTAAATGAAACAGAGAGATGGATTTAAAACCATCTGTAACTTTATTAACTGAACTTGTATACTATCTCCCTGCATTTAACTGAATCCAGAGAGGGGTTAAATGGCCTGATACCATATAACCAATAATTCAGGGTTGGTCCTCTTCAGCCTTGCCCCTAACACTCAGTTCATCTCTGAATTTGCAATCCCTTCTCCAACAAGGCGGAATACAGGTACCTCAGTCTGCAAAGGCTTAAGTTTTCCTCATTACTTCACAGGCAAAAAAGGGCCACCAGCCATATCCTTGGCCTCTTATATACACTTCTCTCTGGGAGCTGGCTCCTTCAGTCTTTATCTGCGCTGAACACCAGCTTCAAGTTGAGATAAACCAAACATTTCTATATCTCTTTCTAACCTTAAAAATCACTATTCACACTCCTTTTAACCTGAAACTGTGCCTCCATGATGCTGCAAGAAAGGTGAACAGCTCCCCCTCCCCCACCACCCTGCCAATTTGGCCTCAAGTGGAAAAAAAAATCCAACTTGATCCCACCTGATCCCACAGATGGTCAGACCCACAACATCTGGGAAGTGCAGCTCAACAATATCTCAACCGTCAGCAGTAAATATTTTTTGGCCTTATAAACGTACAGTTGACATAAAGATCCACAGATATCCATGTTTGCGGACAGTGGATCAGATGTGGAAACTAATTTTGTATCCATGGATGGCTCTAAGATAGAATGTTGTCTCTTTAAAAGTGTGGTGCATCTCAGGCTAAGCAGGACTTGTGAAAACATGCACTATGCATCAACCTGGATTCTAGCCACAAAAGCAGAGAATCCCTTCAATCATGTGGAGGATTTAAATCTCACATTAAAACTACTACGCCTTTATATGCCTTTTCAAGAGTGTGCATGCAACAACTGATACACATATGCGCACACAGTTGGGTCATACTTATGCATCCACTGTATTATATACACAAAAATGAAAACAAATGTGGACACACAATTTAAAAAAATTAGGATGTAACCTATCCATATCTCTCATGTGTCCAAGGATAATGTTCGTAAACATAATCAAGATGTAACAGAAAAGCCACTGTATATATTTGTTATGACTCCAACTTAAAAGATATGTAATTAAAGCCTAGAAGGTGTGACATTAAAAAACGTACAATACTATTAGCTGAAAAAAAAAACAGTAAAATATGCCCAGGTATATTGAATATCACTAAACTTCTAGTTTAATAAGTCCTATATCAGACTTCTGAAAATGATGATCTATCTACCAGTTATGAACTGAAATTTGCTTTGACCTCTAATTACATTGGTCAATAGTTCACAAACTAGGCCACTAGTAGCCTGTGTCCAAATCCTTCTTGACACCTCAGAAACTAAAACGTATTATTTGTGTTAAGCATTTTATAAAATCATAATGAGACAGTCATGGCCTCAAAGAACCTACAGTCTAAATAAAGGATATGGACAAAGGGTGAGAGGTGGGAGAGAGGCACTGAGAGAGGAAGTGACTTGCTGAAAGTAACACAACAGATCAGCGACAGAGTTGGGAATAGAATCTAGGTCTCTTGACTCACATTCCAGCTTCCCAGATACTCAGGAAGGGACAGCCCCTCGTCTAAGGAGCTCACAATCTGAAGACAGTTGAGATGACAAAATTTATGGGAAGTGGAATAACGTCGGCATTTTTTTTTTATAAAAGTCAACTAGCTTCACTGTAGGTAGCACAGTGGAAATGAGTCTTTAAGAAGGATGATATGTATGAAACTAGATATGAAGAAATTGTTTAGGACAGTGTCTTTTTTTCTGCCATCTTTCACCTTTCTGTCACTCTGTAGGAAGACATTATACATTAAATACTCCAAGGCACTAATGAAAAATTCTAAGCCCTTCTAATCACAATGTTTTACTGACAGTATTTATCACTTTATTGGATCTAGTTCTGCATAACAAAGCAGCAGACTGAATCACGTCATTTTATATCATCAATCTCCTGCTATAATCCGGGTACACTGTGGGTAAGTAATCAAATTCAAGCCATCACTTTCTGCTACTCCAATTAGGATATGAAGCATTAAAAGAAATAGAGAGGATTTATTGTTTTAGGCCTAAACAACAGGCAAGGTGAACTAGCAATGGGAAAACTTGAAAATGGTTAGAAGTTCCATTAAGTAGGAAAAAAGGTGGATGTTTGCCAAAGTTTTTGCAAGCCTTGTAAGCTTCCACTCCGATGACTTTTTGGCAGTGACAAATACTCAAAATGATGGATAATAACCTGAGCCATCTTTTCACCACCTGTTGGCACCTTCTCAAAGGTGAAGTCAGGGGGCTTTGCTCCCCCTTCTCAGCAAATCACTGTGCATGTTGGGGAGTCGTTTGGAAATTTGTTTTCTCTCTCTTTGAGCATTTTTTTCTGACAACAGTAGCAGGGATACATAGCAACAATGGTGGCAGCCCTCAGCTCATAGGAAGTTGACAGTTTTCTGAGCTGAGCTTGAAGAATAAGTGAAAGTTCAGACTCGTTTACATTTTAATCTTATTACTTAGCACATCCCTACAAAAAAGCATATCATGTATTTATCTGTGATCAGCAGGAGCTGCTTGGTGTTGAGTGCCTCTGAAAATCCAACCATTTTGCTTAGGTGCACAAATAGAAGCTAAGATATTTTGAAGACACAGCTACTTAGTTAAGTGTCCAAATGGGAGCTGTTGGGTGAAGAGTGCTTTTGAAAATCTAACTGTTAAACTCCACAACAGGCAGTGTTCATGTTTCCTGAATTGTGATCCTGATCCATTTTCCCACTGTACTTTAGATTTGCAGAACTCTGTGGCAATAGAGTCAATTTAGATACTGATGGAAAAAATTCACTCACCACTTGTCCATTCTGAGGATTCTTATGAGCATATGGAGGTCCCCGGATATGATTCCACATTTGACCAGAAGTCATAGCAAACACAACACACTGAAAAAACAGAAAAAATATGAAATTAGAAGACAAAGGTGTAAAGCCAGATAATTCTATATTAAATTCACTGGGCCTAATGTTCTTTTGGGCACTCAAACTGAATAGGTTTGTTTCGCTGGGCATGTCAATTTTAAATTGATGACTCCTTATCGTCCAAACAAAACAGTTGCAGCTATTAGAAGCTTAGGATAGGATTTTCAGAAGTGTTCAATGATGGCATAATTCTGCTTACAGTGAAGTCAATGGTAGAAACTCCTATTGACTTCAATAGGATCAGATTCAGACCAAAACAGAGCTTTAGAAAATTGCACATCTAATAGTCTTATTTTCCCACATATATATGGTTGTACACAAAGAATGTGCATGTCACTAGGAAAGCATCAGGTTCCTTGACCATGAGATGCTTTTCCAAGAAGAAGGACTGCTGAGCAGAGATGGGGGCCACCTAGCCAGGAATGGGAAGAATATCTCTGATACAAACTGGCTAACCCAGTGAGGGAGGCTTTAAAGTAAGTTTGATGGTAGCAGGAGACAAAAGCACACAGGAAATTCCAGAACATGGAGATCTGGATGAAGGGTCAGAGTCTGGGGAAGGAAAATGGGCAATTATAGTAGGGGGAAAGGAAAGACAATATGGAAGGGAATATTGTGGGAAAATCTAATGAACATCTTTGGTGCTGTATAATAATGCAAGAAGTATGGGGAATAAACAGGAAGAACTATAAATACTAGCAAATAATCAGAATTACAACATAATTGGCATCATAGAGACTTGTTGGGATAATTCACATGGGTAAAATATTGGTATAGAAGGGTATAACTTGTTCAGGAAGGACAGGCAGAGAATAAACAGAGGAGGTATTGCCTTGTATATCAATGATGTATACACCTTCACTGAGATTGAGATAGAAGTGGGAGGCAGACCTGCTGAAAGTCTCTGGGTAAGGATAAAAGGGGTAAAAAACAAGAGTGATGTCATCATAGGGATCTACTACAGACCATCTAACCAGCACAAAGAGCTGGATGAGGCTTTTTTTTTAAACAACTTAGAAAATCATCCAAAGCAGAGGACTTGGTGGTGATGGGGCAATTCAGCTACCCAGACATGTGTTGGGAAAATAACACATCAGAGCACAGATTTTCCAACAAGTTCTTGGAATGTATTCCAGACAACTTGTCATTACAGAAAGTGGAGAAAGTGAATAGGTCAGAGCCTGTCCTACATTTGACAAATAGGGAGATGACCCTGGCTTAACCAGGAGATCTTCAATGACCTGAGACTCAAAAGACAGTCATACAAAAAGTGGAAACTAGGTCAAATTATTAAGGTTCAGTTTTTTAAAAAAACACATGCATGTAGGGACAAAATTAGAAAGGGCAAAGCACAAAACAAGATTAAACTAGCTAGAGGCATAATATATAACAAGAAAACATTTTACAAATACATTGGAAGCAAAAGGAAGACAGAGGAGGCCCATTACTCAGTGAGGAGGTAAAGACAATAACAGAAAATGCAGCAATGGCCAAATGTTAAATGCCCCTTTTGTGTGAGATTTTCACCAAAAAGCTTAGCAGTGATCTGACTACTAACATAGTGAACATCAGTGCAAATGGGGTAGGATCTGAGGCGACAATAGGGAAAGAACAAGTTAAGAATTACTTAGACAAGCTGGATGTCTTAAAGTCAGCAGGCGCTACTGTAAAGGGCAACTATAGTATCTAGCTATAAGAGGGGGGGGAAAAGGATAACCCAGGGAAATACAGACAAGTCAAATTAACTTTGGTACCTGGAAAGACAATGGAACAACTACTTAAACAATCAATTTGTAAGCACCTAGAAGGTAATAAGGGGACAAGTAACAGTCAACATGGATTTGTCAAGAACAAATCATGTCAAACCAACCTAATATCCTTCTTTGACACCTAGCAAGCCTTGTGGGGAGGAGGGGGGTGGGAAGCAATACCTGTGTTATATCTTGACTTTAGTAAGGCCTTTGATACTGTCGCACATGACCGTCTTATAAACAAACTACAGAAATACAGCTTAGACAAACCTACTATAAAGTGAGTGCACAATTGGTTCGAAAACCACACTCTAAGAATAGTTATCAATGGTTCACAGTCAACCTGAAGTGGCATATTGAGTAGAGTCCCACAGGGATCTGTCCTGGCTCTGGTTCTATTCAATATCTTCATAAATGATTTGCATAATAGCACAGAGAGTACACTTATAAAGTTTATGGACAATACCAAGCTGGAAGGGGTTGCAAGCACTTTGGAGGACAGGATTAGATTTCAAAATGATCTTGAAAAACTGGAGAAATGGTCTGAAATAAATAGGATTAAATTTGATAAGGACAAATGCAAAGTACTCTGCTTAGAAAGGAATAATCAATCACATAAATACAAAATGGGAAATAAAAACCTAGGAGGGAGTACTACAGAAAAGAATCTGGGAGTTATTGTGGATCACAAACTAAATATGAGTCAACAATGTAATACTGCTGAAAAAAAGTGATCATCATTCTCAGGTGTGGGAGCAGGAGCAAGACACAAGAAGTAATTCTTCCACTATACTCAGCACTGACAAGACCTCAAGTAGAGTATTGTGTCCATTTCCGGAAAGCACACTTTGGGAAAGGTGTGGACAAATAAAAGGAAGTCCAGAGGAGAGCAACAAGATGATTGAAGGTCTAGAAAACATGAGAACATGTGTTTATTTAGTCTGGAGAAGAGAAAACTTAGGATGGACATGATAATAGTCTTCAAGTACATAAAATGTTGTTATAAAGAATAGAGTGATACATTGTTCTCTTTATCCACTGAGGACAGGACAGAAGCAATGGACTTAAATTTCGGCAAGAAAAAAATTGGTTAGATACTAGGAAAAAAATTCCTAACTGACAGGGTAGGTAAGCACTGTAACAAATTATCTAGGGAGGTTGTAGAATCTCCATCACTGAAGATTTTTAAGAACAGGTTAGACAAAACCCCAGGGGACTAGAGTAGATGACTTATCAAGATCCCTTCCAATGCTACATTTCTATGATTCCATGTCAGTAGAAGGGGCTCATTGTAAATTTCTTACTACTCTTAGGCCTAGTGTACATTAAAAAATATCAGTAAAACTATATTGCTCAGGGGTATGGAAAATTCAGCCTTTACTTATAGGCTGACTGGAGCATTCTCAGGAAGGCTCACCAGGTGGGGACAAGCTTCTTCTAAGGCCTACTGTTTTTTCCTAATGTCCCATTACCCTGAATAGTCCTTCATAACCAGCCATCTAGGCTGGAAGCATTTTGCCTAGTGGGTGTCACATCTGAAATACAGATATAACAAATACATAGTCAATATTTATAACTTCAGATACAAAAATGATACATGCATTCACATAGAATAATCATATTCAGCAAATCATAACTTTCCAATGACACCTTATATGACCCATCTTGTATAATATGCATCATAATTATACCATAATCATATCATAATATTACTATGACAAATATGGGGTGTAGTGTCACATACCGACCTAACCTCAAGTGTTGATAGTGCTATGTCAATGGGAGTGCTTCTCCTGTCAACATAGCTGCCGCCTCTCAGGGAGATGGAGAACCTACAGTGACAGAAGCAGCTCTATCATCAGCATAGGCAGTGTCTTCACTAAGTGAAGCAGTAGCACTGCTGCAATGCTATAGTGCTGTAAGTGTACAAAAGCCCTTAGAAAAATATAAAAGTTTTCTTCAAGTCACCTCAGTCTCTTACCTAGTACAACAGATTTTAGGCAAATGCTTAGCACACATCTTTGGTTCCAGGTTTATGCAATGCCATGGGAAGAGTTGCCACCACAAATGTTCCTGAAAGAAAGCTCCATTCCTATTTTCAGAAATAATTAGATACATCTCCTATGGAACTCTGATTAACATACCTGTGACAAAGAACTATGATGGAGTCTATAGAAAAACAAAATTCCCTATAAGAAGGGACTTGTGAAGTTACGCTTGGAATCTAAGAAAAAATGTAATAATGTGCATTACTTCTTGCAGAAGGCAATGCTTCAGAATCTACAGAATAAAAATCATTGTCATATCAGTAATCACTGATGCTATACAAAAAGAGAAAAAGAAGATAATCCAAGGAGCAATTCTGCACTATCAAGAAAACAGCAAAGTCTAAACATGTCTCCTATGTTCTCAGCATGGACATTCCGCACAGGACCTAAGTATGTATAGCTTGGCTGAATGACAATGATTAAATAAGGGGACATAATAATATTCTACAAGAATTAAAGCAGCAAGCTCATCAAAGAATTAGACCCTCACTCCGTCACTGACTTCATCAGTGCAACTCACAGTACTTAAAGATAAAAACATGCAGGATCAGGCCCTTAAAATATAAGACTGGTTCAGGAGAGTCGTAACAGAACATAATACACTTTAAAAAATGTTTAGCCAAAATAAATAAGAGCCACATTTTTGCTAATAATCTTAGCTATGAGAAGGGCTTTTTCATATCTTTTATCAAATTGTAGATATAAATGTATATCAAGCCAAAGTTTATTGCTATTAATTAAGTCCTAACAGGACTTAATCCAGTTTCCAGTGCTCAGCACCTCTCTGTATCTGACGTTGAAGTCAGGGAGGTACTATGTTTCTATTGCTGAAGAAAGAGAATCAACAGTTATTTTCATGTCTTGCTAATGCATCCTGCCAAGGGATTTCTATTGCAATTCCTCTGATGAGTCATGCAGGAGCTAGCAGATGTTTTTAAGACATGAAGATAACAAGGAAGTTGAGATTGAAGATAAGAACACAAAAGGGGGGTGAGAAAGACATTGGAGGACAATATAATTCAATTTATATAGAGTAAAATATTTTTTATATTTTAAATGTTTCTGAACAAATCTCTCAACTGAAAGCTAAACCACAGATCTCTAGTCCTTGTTAACTCTGTTATATAAATACAGAAATATACCTCCTCACAATGTAGTAATTTCCAACAGAAAGAAGTCCATAAGGTAATTTTTTCTTCAAATGTAGACCAACTTATTCACAATAACTGAACTAAAATTTATTAAATGAGGAAATATTAATAAAATGATGGTTCACCCAAATGGCCTCAGTCAATAATGAAATTTACATTTCAATGTACTATGCTCTGGATTATCCATTCCCATGGCCGGCCTCCTAGCCTGCCCACTCTTCCCCTGGTATACCCGGTCTCCAACCCCCTCCCTCAGTATGTATCCAGGCCTTTAGAATGCCTTCTATGGGGTCCAAATGAGGAAGAAGGTGGTGCATGCAGGAGGGAGAAGAGCCACTCAAGGGGGATCCACTCCCTGAACAGATCCCAATGGCAGAATGTGCATGTTTTGTTTCTTTCTGTTTTATTTCCAATTAAAATTAAAATTTATTCTTTCTTAATAAAAACTTAGTTGACACAGTACTGGGTTTAATTTAACAGTTGAATGATTCAAAATGTTTCTTTGTTACCCAGCAAGGGCTGAATCTGACAAATAACCAGGCAAGATGATCCAGAGTCTCGTGCAGACTATGTAAAGTCTCACTTTACAGACCATTTCTAGTGAAAATGGATGCATAGCCTACAAATATAAATCTTGGCAAAAGCATTATTGGGGGGGTCAAAGCCAGACTTTTGAAATAATTAAATCTTGTGGCCTTGACTTATGAGGCAGCACTGGGCTATTATACAACATCAGAAACAACACAATAAGGGTCATGAATCTCAGGAGAACAATGTCTAGTAGAATACTGTACAAGCCTACCAGATCTTCTTTATGTATAGACTAAAATATCACTTTTCCTTCACTTTTTCTTCACCAAGCAGGGAACTTTGGCTTGCACAGACAAGCCATGGCAACTTAAAGTTTGACCCCAATGTTAGAATGTCTAAAATATTTTACAACACCCAGGATGCTTAATGTGCTTATCCCATTGAATAAGTAGTTTTAATCATTCATGTATAAATCTGAAGCAATGAGTGAAAAATCTGATAAACATAAATGTAAGCATAAAATGGTTTCACTGTGAAACTGTATCATGGAAATTTGAGATGGAAAAGACATCTAGTCCCTTATCAATGTAGCTTTGTTTTCTACAGTATATTTTTATGGCTTTTTGTCCAGTCTAGGTTTAAATGTCCCAAAGACAGGGCTTCCACCCTTCCCTTAACTGACCATTCAATACGCCTATGGATCTCTCTTTCACTAATTTTTTCCTTGATATTCAGGCTCATTTTGCCCTTTATATTCATCCCATTACTGCCACAACCCATGTGTCACTAAATTCTTTTTATCATTGGCATTTATATGCTTCAAACTTTGTAAAATATACAAACAGAATACTATATTCCAAGCACATTCCTAATGTTTATAAATATTATACATTTATATTTGATACTTCTGATTATGTAGCTCCAAATCACATTGGCCTCTTTGTTTCTATATGGCTATACAATCTTGCAGATAGGATTTTCAAACACACCTAAGGGTTTATCTAATTTACTCTCCACTATCATTCATAGGTCTGTGCCAGAATTATAGCTTTCCAGGTTTCTCCCTCCCACTGAATAACACAGTAATTTGTGATTTGTCTTACACATTTATATTTGCATTCTCGTCCATCTGTGGAACAATTTGTATGCAAAATGTCTGCCTCCTGTGCATCTTAGGAGCTCTGTCAAAATAGAACCAGGACAGTTTAGCAAGAGTAGGAGGAGGTCAGGGTGGGCTATTTTTCCTCTAAGAGCTGGTCAGCTGGGAACGTACCTATACTAAGCTCCAGCAGACCCGGGACTCTGCTTTGGCAAACTTTCCCAGCAGCTGCCTTAGGCATAGCCCTGCCCATTTTGGACTCTCAGGAACCTCCCCTTCCCTTGGGAGCTTGGCAGGCTGAGCTTGCTTGGTCTGTGATATTGTTGGGGCTGACCACAAGTTACCTTGGGCTGTTGTTATAGCATAGTTCAGGGGGAACTATAGTGAACTGGCTTTGACAGGCGGGGCTGGCTTGCAGCCACTCGACTGAATAAACAAGTAAAGAGATAAGGAAGGCCAGAGAGTGTTGAGTGTGGGAATAGAGAGCAGCAGTGTCTCCTGCCAGAGCCTGCTTGTGTGTGAATATACCCCCCTTTAGAAGGAGATGGTGATAAAAATGGCTATGAGGATTGCTTTAGAAAAACAGTTTCACTTGCGGACCTAGGCTTTGTGAGTGCCCAGGAATTCCCCACACTGGAGCAGCGCCTGCTACGAGCCCTCAGTGACAAGGCTGGAGGGTCCGTGACTGTTCATAGCCGGAGGAGTGTAAGCATTGATTCTTGCTTGCTTCCTGGAAAGAATGTATTTAGTAATGCATGAAGGCTGGGAAGCTTATTATACTTTGTCAATAAAACCGGTTATACTTATGCACCTGGTGTGGCTTCATCGAGTGTATCCAAGCCCACCCACTTTGGCTTGACAGATAGGGAGAAGGTCTATAGCAGAAGCAGGCTGTTAGGGATTGTAAGGAGAGTTTTTCTTCTATTCTTAGCCCTCCCACATATTTTGGGGGTTTTGCCACATAATTTAGGCCTGCTGTGTCACTTTGTACAAGAGGCACTGGCTATGTTTAACAAGTAGCACTGTAAAAAGTACCAACTATCTATGAGGTTGTTAAAAACTGCCACAGGCTTGAAAGACCAATTTCTGTGCCTTTTGAAGTTAATTAAAATTCTTGTGTGCTTACACAATACAAAGCAACTCACTAGAGTCCCTAGTAGGTTAAGAACAAACAGAATACTGCAGATACTGGTGCCATCAATAGCACAGGAATAATAAAAAATAATGATGCATTCATGAACTTTGAGAAATACAAGTGTTAATAGCATTTGTGTCTATTTTTAAAAGGTAATAATTTAAATCAAGGGGTGACTCAGATGCATCAAGGTATTATCTTCTAATTTCTTCTATATTCAATAATTTACAAACTCGTTTTACAACTATACTTTTTTCAGAAAAGACATCAGTTCTATTCAGCTCAAATTTGCCTCTGTCTCATGGAAGCTATAAAAGTTATGCAGTTGCAAGGGGTGTACTCAATTTCTAAGTAGTAGTTAACCACTTATAAGTGGCTGCAGCAGAGGACAGACAGTTCAAGGCCAGAGAGTTGTGGTGCACAAGCAAAGGGTAGCTCATTTACAGTGTATGAGCTCTCTTACCAGCACTTCATAAGGTATGTCTACACTGCAACGTAAGATTGGGCTCACACTCAGGCTCATAGACTTTAAGGTCAGAAGGGACCATTATGATCATCTAGTCTGACCGCCTTCACAATGCAGGCCACAGAATCTCACCCACCCACTCCTGGAACAAACCCCTAACCTATGTCTGAGTTACTGAAGTCCTCAAATTGTGGTTTAAAGACCTCAAGGTGCAGAGAATCCTCCAGCAAGTGACCTGTGCCCCACGCTGCAGAGGAAGGCGAAAAAAGTCCAGGGCCTCTGCCAATCTGCCCTGGAGGAAAATTCCTTCCCGATCCCAAATATGGCGATCAGTTAAACCCTGAGCATATGGGCAAGACACACCAGCCAGCACCCAGGAAAGAATTCTCTGTAGTAACTCAGATCCCACACCATCTAACATCCCATCACTAATAATCAAAGATCAATTAATTGCCAAAGTTAGGCTCAAGCCTAACCCTCCTTCCATTCACAAATCATGCTAACCCAGGGCTTGGACCCAGGGTCTCAGAACCCTGCAGACATGCAAGGTCTATGTCCAGGTCAAGTCCTGATCCAAGGTTCGAGCCCTATCACTTTTCAGTGTAGACACAGCCCTGCTTGACTCAGGTCCTGGGAGTCTGCAAAATGCATCCCATCATCCCATGGGCCAACTTCCTTTGACCTCTCTATGCCAAGAATCTTAAGCCTACTCTGCTGAAAATGGAAGCAACCACTCTTGGTGTACAGCAGCCACTCAGCGAGTCAGCATTAACCCCTCCATTGTCTTCTGACCACTGAGCTACAAACACCATCAGAAAGTCTTTGGTGTTTGCAATGGAAATTGAACAGACGAAGTCTTTTGCAAATTGTGCTGCTTCATGGTCATGGGAGCACAGCCTGATCTCTGGTGCAAGGCCAGGAAAACTGTGGACTTTATTAGGAGTAACAGAAATGACTATGCATACTAGCAAATAATGAAGAAGCTGGAAGTTTTTCAAATTTACTGGACTGGTGACCAGTGCAGGGAGCAGATTAAGTGGCTCAAGACTGAGTACCAGAAAACCAGCATAGGGACTGATGTGAGCCAGCAGCAGAGGATTCTGGGTCCATACCCAGAGGAGCTGATCTAACCTGCCTCTCCCCCCGAAGGAACAGCACACTGCAGAGCCTTCAACAGACACAGACTGGACAGACGCCACTTCTGAGCTCGGTAAGTTTCTGGCTCCATTTTTATGTTTATTAATAGAGCAATGGGAGGGATTTCCACTTTATGAACCAGTGCAAAAGTTCTGAGACTCACCAGCTAGCAGCATGTATCCACTAATGGCAGATTGTATGCCAGCAGCGTGGTTGCACTCGCCCTCATCCCCATCCCCATCACCACCACATGGAGTTCAACATGGTGACTGGGACATGAAAATAGTCAACATCATTAAAGTGTATTTTTACCAGAAAGACACAGATTTTTGCTAGGGCCATTGCAGTTTCTTAAAAACAACAACATATTGTCATGCCTGTAGATAGGTGCCTTTGTAACCATCTACAGTCTATTGAGCTGCCTGCAAACAGTGAACTCTGTGAGTGTGTTTGCGGAAATATGCGGCATTCATAAATCTAGTCCATATCAGTTACAGGTAGTCCATGCAGTCAAGAGGTGACAAAATCATTTGTTCCAAATATGATTATGGTTTGAAATTTTGTCCAGCAATGTGCTGAAGGTGAGGAGGAGGAAGGCTTTGGATTTCAACATGTTTACATGTAGTCATAACAGGTTAAGGCATGTAGAAGCTAACACATCATCCTGTTGATTCCCTCATGAATTCTGACCCAATCCTGGGCTGACAGTTGAGTGCTGATAACTTTTTTCTGAAGCAGGAACTCCAGATAGGTAGTCATATTTCAGGGAAGGGAATATTTTCATGGGCCATCGTGGTAGCTGACTATACCACACCACTCATAGCTATGCTGTTCAGTCACTATTCTTCACCTGCATACCCTGCAGGTTTCTCACCAGCAGCTTGGAATAACATCTCCCTTTGCCAGTTGGGCATCACAAGCACCGTTGTGTCCTCCAAAATGTGGAAGGCCTGAAATCGTACAAAAAGCTTTTATAGCACTGCCACTGACAGAAGTCTCCCCCAGCTCTGCCCCCCAAACCTAAGTAGTTTTGCAATCTTCTAAAATAAAAAAATGCAGCTTTGCATTTTTTAACTTACCATTGGGCCTGCAATTCTTTCATTGTGATTAACCAGGCTGTGTCCAGGGAGCTTCTGTGCTCTGTCGCATCCTTCTTGCAATATATTAGAGTTCAGTTTGTAAATGTATCATTTTATGTCCTTGAAATTCCACAATTATTTTTTTCTGAGTTTCTGCAGTTAGCTATTTGAGACAATAACCTGCTGTGTTTTGTCCTGTTCCAGGCCCTCAACCTTTGCTGGCTGCAGTACCTCCTCAGCTTGCCCACTCTGAAGCAGAAATGGGCCAATGTAGCTTCATGGCCTGTTCCAAGAGGAAATGTTTCCATGATGAATTTATGGTTGAAGTTTTGGAGAGGGCCAAGAAGCAGGTCCAGTACCAAAGCCAGAAGGACAGCATGATGCAAGGCAAGAGGAAAGGCTCAGATTGGCTGCACAGCACGAGGACAGGGTTTCAGCATGCAGCAGGCTTTTGCTTCATAGTTCCAGGAACAGGAATGGTGCATAAGGGAGCGGGACAGAGCTCAGCAGAAATGATGAGTGGCTCATATCACTAATGACTACACAAGTAACAGCTCCTGCTGCCTCACCCATGACAGAGCTTGAGTCCCCTGCATGCTACCCTGTGCGGCAGTCCAGAAGCAGCTTGGAAGACTCCATGGCTTGGTGGCCCATGCAATTGGGCCCCATGAGTGTCTGGGCAGGGCAGCTTTGCCCCATGCAGCCCTCCATATTGACCTCCCTCCCACAGTACCACATACATGGCAAACTGGGAAAAGAAGGGAAAGGAGAACAGGCATAGCCGATTGGTGCCTCCCCATACTGGAGTGTCACAAGCTAAAGGGAAGGACTCGTGATTTCCCCATGGGTCTCCTCCCTGCCCTGCCCCTTTCACTCCCCACCCAGGCCGGCTGCTGGGGGGCACCTGTCCCCACATGCCTCCCTGACGCATTGTCTCTGAGAATAGTTGGCCTGGGGACATGCCACAGTAGGGGGCCTGTGTCTTGTACATGGTTTCACTGTTTGCACTTTTTCATGCACTTTGGGTTTTTATTTATATTTTTATTTTCTGTAAGGTTCCGTTGTTACTGGGATTTTGGTGTGGTAATGGCCTGCCTGGGAATGGGTGAATATTGTACTTTTCTAATACATGTTTATGAATAAAGTTTTTTTTTATTTAAAATCAAGAAAATTTATTTCTCTGACTGCTTCACATCATATGATGTGTATTCAAAATAATAAAGGTAAACATATGATTAGGGACAATTAGGAATTAGTACACAAAAATTATCCCTCAATATAATTACCTATAAAAAGTCATACTTTAATCACCTCCTTACATCAATCCTTACTGTGAATAACCTCCCAACCCCTATTTCGTAAGTGGCCATGCCATTCTTAAATACATTGCATGGCACTAACCCCCACACACACATCCCCAAGCACCCTACTCCTTCACACAATCAATGAGTCTCCCTACCCCCCACGAGGACATTCATAAAGGTGCTATTTCCCTTCTTCCATTGAGCCATGCAAGTCCATAATGAAGGAGCACAAAGCATTCCTGTCTCCTGTTGCCTGGGGGCATCCAGCTCCAGATGTGTAGTGCACTTTGTGGCTGAGTGTACCCATTCAGAGGACACTCACTGTCATAGCTCCATTCAAGGGGAAATGGTTCACCTCTGGCTTCACAAACACTGTGAAGAGCACAGCAAGCCATAGTGATGCAGACAGCATTGATGACACTGGCATTCAAATAGGTCTGTAAACATCTTAAATGGGATTTCAATCTGCCAAAAGCACAGTCAACAACTATTCTGCACCTGCTGAGAGTGTAATTAAACCATCTTTTGCCAGGGCCTCTAAAATCAGGGTATGGTTTTAAAACCAAGGCAAAAGGAGAATAATGGTGTGGTCAGTAACTCCATTTATGACAATGTAATTTGGTGGGAATAGTGTTCCAGCTTGTCCATGTATGTAGACTCCTGATCAGTGAAAAACATTGGCATTATGCACTTTTCAGTGCAACTTATGGAGGTGTTCATAAATTACACTCTGTAGTTCTCAAGCGCCTGAGTAACAATGGAGTAGCACTCTTGCAGTTTCTGTGCTCCTTGAGGAGGGCAAACTATGGGCACACAAGTCCCATCAATGGCCCCAGAGCAGTTTGGAAACCTCATTCTCTCAAAGCTGGCAATTACTTCAGGCATATCTTTTATGCCTGCCACTTGGGGTAAACCACACACCTAATTGCCTCAGAAACCTCCACAACCACTTTACCCACAGTTGACTTTCCAACACCAAAGTGATCTGCAACAGCTTGCATACGGCTATAGCATGGCTTCTGGACTGGCAGGGGTGGCCTCATGCTTGTGTCTTTGTGCTAATGGGTCAGGACAAGCTGCTCACAAATCTCCAGAAATGTAGCTTTCTTCATGCAAAAGTTCTAGACCCACTGTTGGTCATCCCAGGTCTGCGTGATGATATGATCCCACCAGTCTATGCTTGTGGCTCTGCTCCAGAAGCATGGTATACACAGGGGTATCGGAGACTGTACCGAGTATATTGAGAACCATCAGCCAGTTTCAGTATTCCTCTTCCTCTGCCTTCTCCTCCTCCTGCTCCCTCATAGGTTGTGTCAGGTGCCTCTGGTGGATCAGAAAATGCTGCTGAAATGTTCATCAGCATTTCACAGAAGCTCTGCCCATTTCCTGACACTGGAATGAACACACAAGCAAGATGACAGGTTTCAGAGTAGCAGCCGTGTTAGTCTGTATCCGCAAAAAGAACAGGAGTACTTGTGGCACCTTAAAGACTAACAAATTTATTTTAGCATGAGCTTTCGTGAGCTGCAGCTCACTTCTTCGGATGCATAGAATGGAACACACAGACAGGGGAAATTTATACATACAGAGAACATGAAAAGGTGGAAATATGCATACCAACAGGCAGAGTCTAATCAATTGAGATGAGCTATCGTTAGCAGGAGGAAAAAAAACTTTTTGAAGTGATAATTAAGATGGCCCATAGAAGGTGTGAGGAGAACTTAACATAGGGAAATAGATTCAATTGGTGTAATGACCCAACCATTCCCAGTCTTTGTTTAGGCCACAGTTAATAGTATCTAGTTTGCATATTAATTCAAGTTCAGCAGTTTCTCTTTGGAGTCTGTTTTTGAAGTTTTTTTGTTGCAAAATTGCCACCTTCAAGTCTGTCACTGAGTGGTTAGAGAGGTTGAAGTGTTCTCCCACTGGTTTTTGAATGTTATGATTCCTGATGTCAGATTTGTGTCCATTTATTCTTTTGCGTCCGGTTTGGCCAATGTACATGGCAGAGGGGCATTGCTGGCACATGATGGCATATATCACGTTGGTAGATGTGCAGGTGTACGAGCACCTGATGGCGTGTCTGATGTGATTAGGTCCTATGATGGTGTCACTTGAATGGATATGTGGACAGAGCTGGCATCGGGCTTTGTTGCAAGGATAGGTTCCTGGGTTAGTGTTTATGTTGTATGGTGTGCGGTTGCTGGTGAGTATTTGCTTCAGGTTGGGAGGCTGTCTATAAGCGAGGACTGGCCTGTCTCCCAAGATCTGTGAGAGTGAGGGATCATCTTTAAGGATAGGTTGTAAATCTTTGATGATGCGCTGGAGAGGTTTTAGTTGGGGGCTGTAGGTGATGGCTAGTGGTGTTCTGTTATTTTCTTTTTTAGGCCTGTCCTGTAGTAGGTGGCTTCTGGGTACTCTTCTGGCTCTGTCAATCTGTTTTTTCACTTCAGCAGGTGGGTATTGTAGGTTTAAGAATGCTTGATAGAGATCTTGTAGGTGTTTATCTCTGTCTGAGGGATTGGAGCAAATACGGTTGTATCTTAGAGCTTGGCTGTAGACAATGGATCGTGTGGTGTGTCCGGGATGGAAGCTGGAGGCATGTAAGTAAGTATAGCGGTCAGTGGGTTTCCGGTATAGGGTGGTATTTATGTGACCATCGTTTATTAGCACAGTAGTGTCTAGGAAATGGACCGCTTGTGTGGATTGGTCTAGGCTGAGGTTGATGGTGGGATGGAAATTGTTAAAATCACGGTGGAATTCCTCGAGGGCTTCTTTTCCATGAGTCCAGATGATGAAGATGTCATCAATGTAGTGCAAGTAGAGTAGGGGCGTTAGGGAACGAGAGTTAAGGAAGCGTTAAGTCTATGGCTGACTTAGAACGATAGCTCATCTCAATTGATTAGACTCTGCCTGTTGGTATGCATACTTCCACCTTTTCATGTTCTCTGTATGTATAAATTTCCCGTCTGTGTGTTCCATTCTATGCATCCGAAGAAGTGAGCTGCAGCTCACGAAAGCTCATGCTAAAATAAATTTGTTAGTCTTTAAGGTGCCACAAGTACTCCTGTTCTTTTTACACAAGCAAGATAAATTCTTCAGAAAGTGACTCCATGTTTCTGGCTCTGGTAGCTGTCATTGACCAAAAATGACTGCTCGGCAGAATGTGTCGGTAGGCTGGTCAAGCTTGCTGTAATGTGCAGAGTGGACAATCTGGTTTTCCCACAGTGCACCATGGTCAAAGGGCTAGAGTGAACACATTTCAGGTGGATGCTAGGGAGTCTGGGATATGGTTGGTTTGACTCAGCTTTAAGTATTGCAGTGGGGATGCCAGAGCCACAGGTTCAAGTTCAGGTTAGAAAATTCTTAACTTAGGGTTAACACTCAGTGTAAATACTCAAGCCCTGGGTTTTCTAACCCAAGGTAAGTTGACTCAAGTTGCACTGTAGACAACCTTAGTGGCTCTGAAAGCCCATGTGTGTGCCAGGCAATGTTTTATTAAAAACTATGGTCATGTTTTATTTTTTGCCATTTGCTGGTTGTCACTGGAATTATTAATTTCTGTGTTGTTGTTTCCCCCGTCTCCCCTAACTGAAATGTTAAGAAAAAATCCTACTTATTTGTCATTCTCCAATTAAAACAAAAAGATCTGGGAAACAAAAGCAAAACATGGAGTGGTTGTAGGTGTATACAGTCATTACAGAACAAACAAATCAAATAAAATCTAATTGAGACTTCTGATAACAAGCCACTCAACTTCTACTGAGTCAGAACCTGCAAACTATGTGCTAATAAACAAAATAAGGCATATATAATTATGTTCTACTGTTATTCTAAAATGATCGTGCTTCTCAAATTATTAAGAAAAGACAAAGATTTTAGGTCAAATTCTGCTCCAATACACAAAGTGAAAATCCAAATGACCTTAGTAAGTGACAACAGAACATGTCCCTATATCCTTCCATTATGAAGGATAATACAGCACAGATGTAAATCAAAAATATGTATTTTTTCCTCTTTTTAGTTTTATACACAGCTGATCTGGATAAGTCTGACTGGCAAAGTCAGCATCTTAGGACTACCTTCCTACTTACTGTAAGAAACCATACAAACCAGGAGATCACTTTCACACATCCCACTCCCTCCAGAGTAAGTTAAGAACAAAAGTTAACTCCTTTAATGCAATTTTTCACACTGATTCAATAATTTTAAAGTCTGTGTTGTATAAAAATGGCTTCAAAGAAGGATATGGCTTCGTGTGAAGAATAATTTAAATGTTCTTAAAAAAAAACCTCACACACATCACAACAAAAGTCCCAACAAATCACAAATTCACATGTCTCCTCTTTGAAGATACTACTGGATTGGAGAAGGCATTTTCAAAAGGCAGTTTGAAAAACTGTTAACTATATTTTTTGATTTAAGCAGAGTTGCAAAAACTACTGTTTGAAATTAGCTCCATTCCCTCTTCAGCTCTGCATCAGATTCAAAAAGGGCTGTCAATGGTGACCAGGCATAACTGCCAAATTTCCCATCTCAAGTGAGAGCCTTCTGCAGATGTTTTATCTGTTGCCAGGTTGCCCCAAATAAATTAGCTTTTAAATGTTCTAAAGAGAAAAATGTGCATGAGACAGACTACTTCTGAAAGTGTTTACTAATTATTTATATGCTTCATAACTGCTGCTGCACTTTTGTAAGGGACAATTTAGGCATGACTCAACACACTTATCTAGACACTGTCTATTGCCATCTTAACATTCCCTTTTCAAGGCCTTTTATGCAAAAGTAGTTGACTGTTTTAATATTTATTAAGCACCAAATAAAAATACCAAATTGCATAAGTACAATGCACTTTAAGATGTATATACATCATTAGTATTTATATAGCACCTAAAGTGTGCTAGGCATTTATAGAACATAGACAAGAACTTGTATCGGCCCTAGAGAGCTTGCAACCCAAGGTCCTAGTCCTGCAAAAGGATCTGCTAATGTAAAAATGTTTGTTCATGTGGAGTTCTACTGAAGTCAAAGGGATTCCAGGCAACTGTTTGGATCAGTGCTGGAAGATCCCATTGCAGGATGGAGATTTATGTTTAGATACAGCATAGAACAAACAAAACCAGTAAAAAAGTAATTTGGATGGGATAAGGAAGAAGAGACTGAGCTGTCACCTCAATCATTTTTGTCTTCATCAATGTGTTAGCTACACATGCAAAACTGATTGTCATTAGATACAGTATTAGCAGTGTGTATTACCCAACTATATGCTGTTGTATGTTGTTGCTTATGTAGTCACTAACCACATTGCTTATATGTACGTAATTACATATTCGGCTTGACAAAATTCACTCACCGGGGCAAGACATAAGCCATCATATTTTTTTATATTTGTCTATCAAAATATGATTAAGAAAAATAAAATGTAAGTTCTTATGATTGCAAAGATTACTTTCTAAGGCTGCTGTAAGGGGGGGAAGAGGTCTCCCTTACTCTTTTTCCCCCTTCAAGCCTCTCCTACAAGGACTATGGGGAGGAGAGTGGTCTCTGGTACTCTCTCACATGCCTGGTATCCATCATTGGTCTTCCTCTTCTGTGAATATATCCAATATTTGACTCTGCTACTGATCATAGTGTTGTCAAGCAGCAGCTGGATAAAATTAACCAGATTCTTGTCAGATTCATGGCTGCCAAAAGAATTAGGAATATGAATAGTACAATTTAGAAAAGTCTTCTTAAATTCACTCTATTACTACTTAGCAAAGCTATCAATGGAAGGAGAATCATGGTAATTGTCTTTCTACAGACTCAGGAAGATATTATTGCAATGTTTACCTTTTCACATTTGGATTTGATCCTGTCTCATGAGACTGAAATGACAAATGCCTTAGGTTCCTAGTTGTGCTTAACCCTAACTATGATATAATTTATAATCATGTGAGTGAAGACTACTAAATCAGGATCAGAAATTTAAGTGTAGATAATCACTAGTAGGATTACCATGTAACCATTTCAAGAAAAAAAAATCTTTAGACTTTTAAACTTCCTTAATCTTGCACATTCTCTAAGAAAACCCAGTTAAAAAATGGAGTTTGTTTATGTCTTGAAATACTAGCTTTCCATGGTACTGGACTAACTCTCTGTTTCAACTATAGACTTTCAGCCATAATGACACAATAACTGCAGAATTATGGAGTAAAACAAAACAAAAAGTCAAGCTGGTGATGTGTGTGTAGAGAACACTGGAATAGGAAATTAGAATAAAAAAGATCACTGATTCCAGAAACAGACTGTCTGACACTGTACATTTAATGTGGAAGCTGTTAAGCTGTCCTGCAGTGGCTCAAGAGCGTGAATACCAACCTCAGGGCAGACTATTAAGAAGCAGGGTACAAACTTCAAATTGGTTGTTAGTTTTATACTTATATTTCACCAACCAAATACCAAGTGTAAACTCCTCAGGCACTATAACAGCCTTAACATGGAGTCGCAGACAGCCCTCCAGGGTACTCCTATCTGTCTTGCCACCCAGGTAAGCATACCTTTGTGACAGATGGTCCCTTGCACCATAAATCACAGCAATATTAAGGTTACTTCCAGTCCTAAAAGACCAGTCACTTATCCAGGTCAATTGCACTTTAGATCTCAGACCAAAGACAATACTTGTAGCCAATCAAGTAGGAAAAGGAATCAAGAGAGATAGTCACAAGGTTAAAGCAGGTAAACATATATACACAAATGAGTTACAATCTTAAGTTTCAAAAGCTAATTGTAGCTTCTATAATAAGCAAACACTATATGGTCTTTAGGGCTAAACCAGCTAAGCAACTGAGGATCCCTTGCTTATGCCTAAAAACCTTGTGCCCCACCCGCCCCACCCCCAATTTCAAGCAGCAAGATTTCTTGTTAGGGGTTCTTATTCCCTCCCCACCCCTCATCCCCACCCCTATGTGCTCTCAGCTGTGAATTCTGCTGATGTGAGGAATTCTCTTGTATGACTTCTCTTCATGGGGGGGGGGGGGCACAGGGGGAAGAGCCAAGCAACAAAGTATTTTATTCTCTTTAATGTTTCACAATAGTCTGTCTAGTTTGATGGGCCTTCCTCATTGGCCAGGACATAAAACCTTCTGTTGGAGACCAACTCTTTACACTAGTTAATATCCCTCTCCGGTCTGGTGATTTACACAGTCACAGAGGCTTACAATACAAATGCTTAAATATTACCTTACCATGTGGAACACAGATTTTATAAGTGAGATTAACGCATGCAGCAACTCACAAGCATCCCATAAAGTTTAAACACTAAACACATTCTTACAATTCTAATTCCTGCTTTACCAATACATGTGAGCCAGACTGATTCCAGCTATGTAGTTGTCCATGTTCAGTTGAGACATGAGAGTCTTGGCATGAGCTGGTGCCTTGTCTGCCAGTATCACAGATGCATTTAGTCCATTCAAAAGATTGCACATCATTATGGTTCAAGTTCTAAACCGAAAAATATTTATTGCATATTGCTGTCTTATAAAACTTTCTGCCACAATGTGAATTAGAATCTACTTTTTAAAGACCTATTTTTGGTGTGTTGTTACAGTAGGCCAATAACTTAAGTAATCCTTGTTGTGGAATTTAATTAGGACTGCGGTAGCAATTAGTCTGAAGTGCTTCAGAAATTTAGGCTCTCTCATTAGCATACCTAAAATAATTATTTTAATAAAAATGGTGGCAATATGGAAATAACATACATGAAATTAGCATAAAATACAGCAAGCCCAATTTTCTTTGGTACAAAAGGTGTTAGAATTGGGGACTGGCGTTTTGGATGCCCCACAGAAGTCAGTTGGAGTTTTGCCATTAACTTCAATGGAACCAGAATTTTACCCCTAGATTCTGTTCCCATTTCAGCCATTATCTCTCTTTACGATGAATCACAAGGAGTTGCCCCAATTTAAAAACTAGAACCCTTAAGTTACTTCACCCTATTCCTTGCTAAAATACGTGGGGCGAGCTATAATCACTTTTTCCTTTTTAAAAATCTATGTATGTACATACTTATGGTTTTCTGTCCACTGTTGCAGTAAAACAGACCTGTCTGGAAAGGGAACTTGAAGTTTCTTATCAGCAATCATAATTCAAGGATGATGCCTCTGTATATTGATACTTCTGGGATTGAGGAATCAGGGGCGGCTCTACAAATTTGGCCGCCCCAAGCAGTCATGCCCGGAAGGCGCCCCCGAGCCGCGGGAGCAGCGGACCTCCCGCGGGCATGACTGCGGAGGGTCCGCTGGTCGCGCGGCTCGGCTGGACCTCCCACAGCTGCGGGCGGTTCGCTGGTCCGGCGGCTCCGGTTGAGCTGCCGCAGGCATGCCTGCGGGAGGTCCAGCCGAGCCGCCGGCCGAGCGTCACCTCCGCAGTCATGACTGCGGCAGGTCCGCCGGCCCAGCCTGCCGCCCCCCCGGGAAAGGGCCGCCCCAGGCAGGTGCTTGCCCCGCTGGGCTCTGGAGCCAGCCCTGTGAGGAATTTGCACTGAGAATTTGCTTTAAGATCTTGCTACATCGTCTCTATATAAATGAATACTACAAGGGTCCTCTAGTGGCCTAATGTTCCAGAGATGCTGGGCAACTTCAGCTCCCATTTTTGATTGATTCAATGGAAGCTGCTGATGCTTAGTGACTCTGAAAATTAAGCACTAGGTATCTGTCTCTCAAATTTCCCCCCTGTCAATATTTGTGCCATTGTTTTGGTAAGGAAAGAAGTTAGACTGTTGGGAGAGCCGTTACCAGCATATTCTACGTATAGTTTTCCATGCTCGCTCACTGGGTCATAACTAAAATTGAGATTATAAACTATGTGTGGCAGAGACTGTTTTCTGCCAAGCCTCCGATAGCCTTTTGGGCACTATTTAATTATAAATCAATGAACCATAATAAAGTGTGAGAGGTAAAACAAAATTGTTTGTTAATTTCCTTGATGTCTTAGAATACGGTAATCTAAATCAGCTCACTGGTTCTGTTTGAGTTTTCCCTCTCAAAAGCTACTTTAATCTAAGCATCTAAATTTCTACTCTCTTTCTTATGTTGAAAACAGATTTTTAAAGTAAGGAGTTATTCAGCTATGTGTAAACATAATTTTATCCCTTTCCTCCTTTATTAATGGATCTTCTTTCTTTGGATCACTTTCTCATTCATATAGTTATAAAAACCTTTTTTATTTCCCTTAGAATGAGTAACTTTATAATAAGGCTATCTCCACATTAACTACTGAAGCTTACCACCACTTCCTTTGTATTTTTTTTAAAAAGTTGCGGCAATACAATGGTAATAATGGCCACTTGAAAACTTTGTAATATTTTCAGTTAAAATACATCTTTACTAATGCAAGTTAAGAACATAAGAGCTGCCATACTGAGTCAGACCATGGTTTATCTTGCCCAATATCCTGCCCATACCAGATAATTAAGGGAAGCATACAAAACAGAGCAATGATGGAGTGATCCACATGTGTCTTCTACTCTTGGTTTATGGTATCCAGAAATTTAGGATTGCCCTGAGCATGGGTTCTGTCCCTGAGCACCTTGGCTAATAGCCATTGATGGACCTATCCTCCATGAACATATCCAGTTCTTTTTTTAACCCAGTTATATGTTTGGCCATCATAACATCCCATGGCAACGTGTGTTGTGTGAAAAAGTAGTTCCTCTTGTTTGTATTAAGCCTTCTGCCTGTTAATATCATTGGGTGACCCATGGTTTTTGTATTGTGGGAAAAAGGTAAATAACAGTCCTCTATTCACTTTTCCACACCATTCACAATGTTATAGCCTTCTATCATATCATCTCTTTCTAAGTTGAACAGTCCTAATATTTTTAGTCTCTCCTTGTATGAAAGCTGTTCCATATCCTTGACCACCTGTTCTGAACCCTTACTTGTTCCACTATATCCTCTGAGATGGAGAGACCAGAACTGGACACAATATTCAAAGTGTAGGAGCACTATAGATTTATATAGTGACATTATATGTATGGATTTAGATGGTGATATTATGTATTGTTAGCATTTTTGACTGCTGCTGTGCATTGAGCTGAAGTTTTTAGAGAACTATCCATGGTGACTTCAAGTTCTAAATTAGCTATTACCACCCAAGAAAGAGAATCTACCATACATTATATTATATTATTATTATATTATATTATATTGAAAGAAAGAAAGAAAGAAAGAGAAAGAAAGAGAAAAAGAAAGAAAGAATTATTTTTCTCAATGTGCATTACTTTGTACTTATCAATACTGAGTTTCAGTTGCCATTGTGCTGCCCAGTCACCCAGTTTTGTGAGATCCCTCTATAACGCCTCATTCTCTGCTTTGGATTTAACTATCTTGAATAATTTGGTGTTGTCTGCAAACTTCACCACTTAATTATTCATTCCCTTTTTCAGCTCATTAATTAATATGTTGAACTGCACCAGTCCCAGAACAGATTTTTTGGGAACCCCACTGATCCCCTCTTCATTGTGAAAACTCACCAAATATTCCTATCTTTTGTTTCTTATCTTTTAACCAGATACTGATCCATGAGAGAACCTTTCCTCTTATCCTATGGCTACTTGGTTTTCTTAAGAGCCTTTGACGTGGGACCTTGCAAAGGCTTTCCGAAAATCCAAGTACACCATCTCAAGTAGATCATCCTTATCCACATGCCTGTTGACTCCCTCAAAATCTAATAGACTGATGGGGTATGACTTCCCTTTACAAAAGCCACATTGACTCTTTCCCAAAAAATAATATTTACCTAGGTGTCTGTTCTTTACTGTAGTGGCCACCAATTTGCCTGGTACTGAAGTTAGGCTCATTGGCCTGCAATTGCCAGGATCACCTCTTGAGCTCTTTTTAAAAAGCAGCATTACATTAGCTACCTTCTAGTCATGTGGTACGCAGGCTGAATTCAGTGATGGGTTACATACTACAGTTAGTAGCTCTGCAATTTCATATTCAAGTTCCTTCAGAACTCTTAGGTGAATGCCATCTCGTCACTGCGACTTATTAAATGTATCCATTTGTTCTAAAACCTCTTCTGTTGACACATCAATTTAGGACAGTACTTTAGATTTGTTGCCCAAAAAGAAATGCTCTAATGTGGGTGTCTCCCCCACATCCTCTGCAGTGAAGACCAATGCAAGTAATTAATTTAGCTTGTCCGCTGCCTGCTTGACAGGCTTCCTGCTTCTGAAGTACTTTTTTGTTGTTGTTAGTTCTTGTTAGGTTTTGTTTCTTTAATAAGTTGCTTCTCATTTTCTTTCTTGGCCTTCCTTATTATACTTAACCTGCCAAAGTTTTTGCTCCTTCCTATTTTCCGCATTAGGATTTCACTTCCAAATTTTAAAGGATTCCTTTTTACCTGTAACAGCCTCTATTACTCTGCTGTTTAACTATGGCGACATTCTTTTGGTCCCCCTACTTGTTTCTGTGATTTAGTCTGGGTCTCTATTATGGTTTTTTTAAGTGGTCTCCATGCTGCTTGCAGGCATTTTACCGTTGTGACTGCACTTTTTAATTTCTGTCTCACTAGTGTCCTCATTTTTGTGTCATTTCCCTTTTTGAAGTTAAATGTTACTGTGCTGGGGTTATTTTTGGTGTGTGTTTTACTCCCTCCAAACACACTAAATTTAATTCTATTTTGGTCACTATTACCAAACAGTTCAGCTATAGTTACATCATGTACAGATCCTGTGCTCCATTTACGACTAAATCACAAATTGCCTCTCTCCCCTTGTGGATTCCAAGAAGCAGTCATTTATGGTGTCTAGAAATTTTTCTCTGTACCATGCCCTAAGGTGACATATATTCAGTTATTATGAGGATAGTTGAAATCACCCATTATCATTGAGTTTTCTGGTTTTGTAGCCTCTCTAACCTCCCTTAACATTTCACCATCGTTATCAGGTGATCAGTAGCATATTTCACCACCAACGACACTGGAGCTAATTATTTTTAACTAACGAATTAGTAAATTCTTAGTTTATATACCTCCCAGTTAGCAATGTTTACCACCCATCAGACTTAGCCAAGCTATTCATATTATCAGTCTATATTCAATATTGTCTCATCCTGACAAACTTATTACTGCAGTACTTTCTAAATTACTATGCAAGTGACATTTACATCTTGTCATTACATACAAAAATTTAAAACTGCTACAATATTACTGAAATGTTAAAATAGATCAGTATTAAATGTTGGCATACCAGAGCTGCCATTGCCCAGCCAGTCTTGTTGTAGATGAACTCCAAGTTATTTCTTCGCAAGTACAGCAAGCCACCAACAAGTGACACTAAAAGAGCCAGTGCAATAGTGCCAGAATAGTTCGGAGGCCTGAATACCCTAATCTGCGGAGGGGGAGCGGGGGGAAGAGAAAACAAAAGTATCAATTATTCTTCTACTTTGTGACAAACAGAAGTGATGCAATATTACACAGAGAGAGAGTAGTAATAACCCAATATCTAGTACTGAATGCACAGAATTCTCTATGTTAAGGATGTTCTTGTACAGAGAATAAGGGAATAAGGGAATATTGCTAACACTGTCACACAACTGGGACTCAATATCTGACAGACTGGGGAGAACCCATCCCCTCTCCTTTTTCCAGGCTCCCCCTTTGCCTCAGAGTGGAGGGCAGTAAGGTCTCAGTAATTGGATGGATCCAAGCTGGGAAGTGGAAGTGCTGATGGCAGTCTTCCCAAATAGGTGGAAGTGATTAAAGGAAAAAAAGATCATCTGCACTGCTTGAGTTATTGCTGAGTATTCCCAGATTTAAGTGAATAAAGCTGTGGCCTAATTAAACCACATCTACTGCATCTTGTATGTCTTTCTGCATGACTGGGAAACATGTATAGATGATTAGGAATATTGCTAGCAAAGATAGTTTCTGAATATATTTTAAAATCCAAGAATAGTCCCTTTGCATGTGACTGAATTGGGAAATTAAGCAGTATGTTTCTTTAGTACTTTAGAAAGTTTTTGTTTTCATCTTTAAAGAACAATTGTATATAATATTCAACTATATAAAAATAATTAAATAAGTTTACTCAACATATTTGCAGATTATTATGTCTGTGCCATTATTTTGGCATAAAACACTTTTGAAACTCCAGAGTTTGTTTTTTAAGTAACATTGCAAATACACTCACATTTATCAACTAATTGTCACATTATCACCACTCATTTTGTGCTAGAATAAGACTGGATGAAAATATAACTACCAAACAAAGACTGAAATGCAACATTCAAATTGCTGAAGTTACCACAGTGCGCTCAAGTATTGCAGCTCATATTTGTATTATTTTAACCTATTTTTGCGGATTTCATTTGATAAATAAACATGCATGAGGGGAAAAACAGTGCTTGGTGTCAGTTCATCATAGTCTAGGCAGATAAGTTTGGATCAGTCTTAACATTGTCAAATGACTTACATGAACATCCGTTCTGTCAGCTATCCATTTAGCTAGCTGCTCTGCTGCAAATCCTATTCTCTGCAGGTCGAAGGTGTCAGCTCTCTTGGGTTTACCTTTCGGAGGAAAATGCATGAATGTCGGAGCAGAGTTCATATTGAGCTACAAAAAACAGAAGGCACCACAATATTAAATAACTCAAACGTGCTTTGTGCAACTGTTTGCCTTCTTCCTACCATAGACACTGGCAAGATACCATTAGTCAGAAAAAATATTAGTGGCTTTCCAAAGTTTGAAATAACTATTTTCAAACATTTAAATATATTTTTCTATTACTGAAAAAGTGCTCAGAGCTAACATTCCTTCAGTTTCTTCAATTGGGCTTTTTAAGGCACAGTAGTCATTACATAAACCATATTTCAATTTTAAGCACTCCTTTGTTGAGTATTTTCCTAATATGCTCATTTATGCTGTTATATAACTAGTAAAGCAGCATCTTTAAAAATATTGTTTATATTACACAAAGTCACAAGACTTAAATTACATTCCAATCTTGAAAAAAAAAACTTACGCACATCCTTAAAAGGTTAAATGCAATGTGGATGTTAATGTGACTACTCACACTGTGTAAAGTTAAGCATACATGTAAATCTTTAGAGCACTGGGGTCTTAAATATTAATTCATCCAGTGAATGTTCCCAATATTGTCAATTTGAAAACAAACAGAAAATAGTGACAGGCCCCCCTGCTGGACATTCTAGGTGTAAAAATTATTCCCCAGCAAGATGAACAGGACAGGTTTCAGTATATGAAACATCTCATATTTTAGTATATGACATTTTCTGGATTTCAGTAAATAATAATGCAATACATTTATCAAGTGATTTGAAATTATAAAGTTATCATTGGAAATATTGAAATGATTAAATATGAATGAAATTATTTGAGTTCTCTAATGATACAAGGGCAGTACCATTTTATTTACCTGCCTTGCATGCTGCTCTCCAACAAAATTAATGTTATTAAGTTACATAATTAAACATCAAGTACACAGTTCAATTTATAATTTATGAAAAATAAACTAGATACTAAAATATTTTCTTCTAAATACAATATGCCCCATCCTTTTATGAACAACTATTGAAAGAAAAATATTTTTGTGAAATGTGTTAAGAAGAATGTTGTAAAACAGTTTAGTGGGATACTCAGATATAGAAATCTTCTGTCAGGTATATATATTTTTAAAGACTGCTGACAGCCTGGTTGCACCAGACCTACAATTGGTTTCCCATTTCTATATAATCAGAATGAAAGGTGAAAACAAATCAACTGACATGCTTTTATGTCAACTCTGAGCCAGTATACAGCAACTGCAGCAGTAGCTTAGCTACCAGTATTAGAGTCAAGAATTAAATCTCCCATGCTATTATAATTAGTTCAGATGTCCACTGTATTGTTACATTTGCCTATATAAACTCTGATAAAAATAATATTTCTTCAAAAACCTACATGACAATATGCTCACTTGTTAGTTCCTCTTATTTTCACAGATATCCAAAATAGCTGGAGTTCTCAAAGACAATGAACAAAACAGAATGTGGACATAAACAAGTGCAAGTCCACTGACATAAATGGAGTTGTATCTCTTTACACCACAATGAATTGAGCCAAATGCATCTACTGAATATAATTTTCTCCGTGTGTGTGTGCAAATAAAAATAACTAAAAATAAAAAGCAAAATTTGGAGAGATCATGTTATTTGTATACAATGTAGTCCAACTGTTCTGTTGAAAAACCATCCAAGCTTTATTTTTAAACATTGTAGAGCTGCTTTTTTTGCTTCATAGTTTAGTATCTCACAATTCACCAAAAGGGAGTAAAAATGGTTAGTAACTTCTACTGCTTCTTGCTTTTATTAATTCATCTTCTAGTGCCAAGCAGGGAGCTAAGCTTTAAAGAGAAGAAAATATTTTGCTTTCTGGAATTATGATTCAAGTTGAACTTCAGTTGAGTACCCAAACCAAAGTGAATTTGCAGGACTAGTGTATTTGCTAATAATTGTCTCCACACTTTAAAGCAACCATAGCTATTTACAACAATTTCCACTCTTTTCTAAAGAGTTCCAAGACTGATTATTCTACAAAGATAAAAAGGGTATTAAACATTTAATTGAAGTCTTCATGTTAGGTGATATTTGGTAAGTACTTTTTTATGTCAAGAGAACCAATGGGAAAGTTTAACTACGAATGTGATTTTCACTGCACTTCACATCATTTTGGAGTCAATTTGTTTTACAAAGTCCAATGGAAGCAACCACCAATACATTAACAATGGCTTGATAAACTTCATTTAAACTTGATATAACTGAAAACAAATATGGTAGACTACATATGACATGTAGCAAAATTGGCTATTTTGCATTTTTGGTGTTTCCTGCTACAGCTACCAAGGGTGCATTATAGAAATTCCTGTGACTAACCACAGTTTTCCAGACTCCTCCCCCCCTGCACTGTAATTCTTTATTATATTATCTAACAAAAAACAAAAACAAAAACAAAAAAAACCCCAGTACTTAAAATATATGACATATATTAACCAAAGTTAAAAAGACATCATTCAACACCTTTTACCTGTTGAAAAACATCTGCCCCTTCATCATAATCCACTATAGTGAAGAATAATTTATTAGAAAAAGCAGATGAGTAGCGCCATGAGTTGGCCAGCACTTGATATTCTTCATTAGCTTGCCTGTTAGGGGAAAAAGGCATAGATACAGATCAAAAATATTGATATCTGTATGTAATTGACTACCAGTAAAGATTCAGTAACCATTTGTAACAATTGCAATCCAAAGAGAGGGATTAACTAAAACTGTAGCAAACACATTCTCAATGCTCTACCAAAAAAGATTTTGGCTGGTATGGCATGGTGGTAGTGTATTCTTGTTGTTGTTGGTTTGTTTCTCCAGAAGTACAATTAATTTATAATGGGTGAGGTAATATCTTTTATTGGATCAGCTTCTGCTGGTGAGAGAGAAAAGCTTTCGAGCCACACAGAGCTGAGGTACTCTGAGCGTCGCAGCAAAATGGTCCAATAAAAGATATTACATCACCCACATTGTCTCGTTAATATCCTGGGACCAACACCGTTACAACTACATTGCATGCAGTTAATTTATAATAGCTATCTAAGCAACAAAACTCAAACAAAATACTAATGAAAATGGGTTTTAACATTTTTAACATAAAAAGCTTTACAAAAAGTGTAAGTTAAATGCTCCTATAGTTTGTGCTGGACAATATGGGCCCAAACCTGCAAATTGATTCATGTAGCGACACCCTTGTGGCAATGCAGATCCAGTATCAGGATTTATATGCTCAAGACTGCTCCAAATAAGCATCAATTCAGACTAGTAGAACATTGAGCTATACACCAGGGTGGCCAAACTGTGGGTCGCGAGCCACATGCAGCTCTTTTACTGTTGAAGTGTGGCTTACGTAGCCCCCTCCCACCTCCACCTACCAGACAGGGGGTGGGGCAAGAGCTCAGGACTTCTGCCTTGCAGCGGGATGGTGGGGTTGGGGCTTCTGCCCAGCAGGAAGGGAGGTCTTGGGACTTCAGCTCTGTGGGGCGCACCTGCTCAGCCTCAGGGCTTCAGCAGAAGTAGGGCTGAATTCCCGAGCCGCATCAGGCGCCTTCTGCGGGGATGAAGCCCTGAGTCCCGGCAGGTGTGCCCCGGCTCTTGAATTTGTGAAGATTGTCGTATGCAGCTTGGAGGGTTAGTAAGTTTGGCCACCCCTGCTATATACCAATGCAACATTGCTCCCAGAACAAAAGGATACATGGAAAGAGCTCTGACAATATTACACTGAAAATTGTTGTGCCACAAAAGGAGTGGTAGTGGCAGAACTAAAGTGGGTGGAGATGCGAATAGCATCCCTATTCAACATTCTTTACTACAAAAAAAAATTAAAACCCAACACAAAATATAGGGGTTTTTTTGCAGTCTGTAGTAATTTCTATCAGCATTAGAAAGTCACATTCCCCTCCCCCTACAGCAGGCTCCCTACCCCCAAACCTCAAGGAAGAGCCAGAGAGAAAAATAATGCAGCACGACACTACATTAATTTTTGGACTCCTCCCTCTTGGTGCTCAGAAAATAATTTTAAAAGGAAGATTTGGGGGGAGAGGGGTTGACGGGATGAGAGAGCTGCATTCAGTGAAGAAGTTATCTGCATGAATAGCCCTGGAACCACATAGACTTGGAGACAAAACAACTGTACAATTTACTAGGGGGCATCTCAAAGTTATTGAGGGGATCTTTGTGGAGATTTCCACCCCACAAAGCTCCTTCTGTGGCTATTTCAATATTTTCTATTAATTATTTATATTACAGAGCCCTGTCCTTTATCTACCTTTCTTTTCAGATGGAGGGATACAAAAATAGTATGAACACATTGTTTTTAAAACTTCTCTCAAAAGGATTTTTTTTGTAAAGCATGTTGCATGTACATTATGGCGTGGTACATAGGTATTAAAAGCAACTATTTGGCTACTCCTGCAACACTTGTCTATGATTTGAGTTACAATGAAAATAGGCAGATATATATGAGAAGGAAGAAAAGGGAGGCAGGTATAAGCAGTCTTTCATAAAAAAGGTGTTGAAAGCATGCTTATTCTTCTCATTAAAAACAAGCCATAATACTGAAGTCAATGCCACCTCAGCACACAGCACTTCTGGAGCTGTGTATAACAAGAGAAATAACATGCATGGGCAAATGCACCACTATAAAAAATAAAAAGTGAAACTTGATCATCACTTTAAGTCAATCTCACATGCAGTACAACGAAAACCTAACTTTTATCTTTGTAAACTATTTTTTTTTAAAATCTCATTTAGTAAACTAGATTTGAAAGTACAGAAAATGTGGAGCTTATGTTCATTGGCATCCTGAAGAGGGCAGTCAAGCAGCATCAAATGACTGCTGCAAATGCTTAAGTAATAACTGTAGGGCACTGTTCTGTTAAACCTGTTATATTAAAACCTTACCATTTTTTATTATAAGAACAAGATGATAACATAATTTCATCTTGATGCTATCATTCTCCTTATTCTACCCTTTCATATTTGTTACAGATATTTATGTAAAATCATAAAAGAATTATAAATTATAGTTATGCCCCTACTAGTCAATACATTTCTTAATTTTTCCCCATCTTTGTATACTTTGCATCTTTAAATTAAACCAGTTTCCAATTTATTAAATGGATATCTGTCTTTTCAGAAGAGAGCTTAGCTTCTAAGTTTTTTTGTTGTTGTGTTTTCATGTGTCTACTTACACGTTCTGCGACAGAGTGGTTTTGGAATACAATCTTTAGAACTTACTGAAGGTAACTTAGCAAAGTATTCTGTAAGACTTCTCTAGAGCAGCTTTTATAAAGACACTGAAAAGACATTCTGTAAAGACCAAAAGTGGGTAAAATTCAAATATTTGCACTTCAATATTGAAGCTAGCTCTTAATTCAACTGGTGAGCAAGTGGCTGAAAAGCTATAACAGTTTCTCTTTTGAAATACTTTTGAAGTAGTCTTTTGGACTACTCACAGTACATGAAGTTACGCATGCACACAAGTCCTTGAAAGATCGGAGTCTAATTAAAGACAACACAGAAGTGGGGATAACAAATAATGAAAAGGTCTGGAGAAGGAAGGATGAGACGAACAGCGATAGGTTCACACAATTTGTTACATGGTCTAGCTATGTACACAAGCAGAGAGCATCATATCACTCTTATTACAATACATAATATCTCCACAATTGATCATATGTCTCTACCTACTTAGATAGATGTCATTTATTGCATCACCGCTAACTGCCTTCTGAAGTGATTGGGAACACCTATCTGGACTCTGATAAATACTAGGCAACACTGTTCCAAAAATGGTAGTTCTCTAGGAGCAGATTGTATCTCAGGTGCAAAATAAAATAAATAAATAAATAAATAAATAAATTAGAGTTTTTAACTACTGAAAAGGGTATAGATACAGCCATTGTCTTCCAACTAGCTGTGTGAGCTGCTATGAAGTATGTGAGGAACCGTATTTGGTCTTGGCATGAAAGGACTGCATGATCAGACTAGGAATAGACACTAATGCTGCTAGTTTGGCATTACTTTTTCATCAGGCTGAGCCAGAACGGAGAATAGAGTATCTAAGCAGTAGCGTAGCTGGCGGGATTCAGCGGAAGCAGCTGCTTCCTCTCAGGCCGGAAGGCGCGGAAGCGGCGCCTGCTGGCCGGCGCTGCCAGCCACACGGCCAGAGGAGCCGCGGGGCGGCAGCGGCAGCCCGGTGCGGAAGCGGTGCCTGCCGGCTGGCGCTGCCTGCTACACAGCCAGAGGAGCCGCGGGGCAGCAGGCCGGCGTGGAAGCTGTGCCTGCTGGCTGGTGCAGGCGCAGCCGAGCGCTGGGACAGGAGCTAGGGACAGGCAGCAGCGCAGGACGGAAGGTGAGCGCGGGAGGGGGTCCTGTCTGGGGGCGTGGCCAGAGGGGGAGCCAAGGGGGTGTGGCCAGTGGGGGAACCAAGAGGGGGGCACCTTTTTATGTTTTTTGCTCCTCCTACGCTGAAAACCTGGCTACGCCACTGTATCTAAGAGCACAAATAGTGTTACTGTTACTACCACCATTTAAGAGTTTAGGCAGAGATGGTAGCACTGCAGTACCAGCAATGACAGCAGTATTATCTACCAATGAGAGATGCAGAGACCAGGTTAGATGACATAGTGCCATCTAAACATTCTTTACCTAGGCTATTCAGTATTTTTACAATACTCATTGTTGGTACCAGGTTGTTTTCTTTCCTACACGACACATGCTTAACATATATTAAATTATGAGTTTGATATTTCCAGCAAACCAGATTGACTAAATAAGCCAGCATCTATGCTTGTTTTTTTCTCCAGAGCCTATGAACAGCTGTAATTGCCAACAGTTACAAGACGCCATACAGCTCTTTATAAGAAGGCACATTTATTCTTAAGATAAAAACATTAGAGAAAATCTTCCAAACAATAATAATAATAAAAAAATACCCTACACACAAACAAAAAGCTTACCAGAGGTCACACCCTTACAACACCAACAAGGCCTTAGTAGGGGTCAGTCTTTCAAACCCCACAAAGGGTTTTTTTTTTCCCCTGTGGTTGCAAGTTTGTAACAGCATTACTCAGAACTCGCACAACCACGAATAAGTAAGTTTTTCCTTTATGCAGATCGGGCCTTTGATATTGGCCTCATATAACAGGTGATCAGCAGACAAAGGCCCGCTCCTCAGTGCATAGCTTCAAAAGGATATTTTTTTGTAACTGGAGGTGAGGAATTTGCATTCATCTCCTACTACATATTTCCCCAAAATCTACTTCATACATATCATCCCAAAAGTCCACTCTTTTCTGGCACTTTGTTCAATAGTGTTTTGATCATGTAGGCCTTACATTACATTTCCTTACATTGGAGAGGTTACATACAATCCCAGCCCACAATAATACATAATATTGGTATTTAATACAATGAATTCCCAAATACTTTTAAACCTAATAAGTTTTCTCAAGGAAATTGCCATATCTGTCACAAGGAGTTTTGTTAAACAGAGTACTTTCAGCAAAGAGGAGGGTTTTCTTTGTGTATGTGTCTACACAACTAATCTCATTTGTATAGCTTTAGCCCTATTTGGTTTTCTAAAGGTGAAAAGAGATGCAGAACTAGAGAAAATTAGCTTAGTATAATGCTCGAGTAAGGGCTTGTCTACAATTAAGAGACTACAGTGACACACCTGTAGTGCTTTGGGTTATCCACCTCCCCAAGAGGCGATAGCAAGGTTGACAGAAGAATTCGTCCATCGACCTAGCTCTGTCTACATAGGGATTTAGGTCATCTTAACTATGCCCCTCAGGGGATGGAGATTTTTCACACCCCTGACTAGCGTAGATAAACAAATCTAATTTTCAACTGTAGAGCAGACCTAATGGAATAAAATTAAGAAAGAGAAAATGTAGGCAGAACATTAGGAAAAAATCAGTAAGATCTATTAACCTGTGAAATGATCTGCCTAAGGAAGTGATGAAAGCATTATCACAAGGTACATTAAGTAGATTAAACAAACACTAACTACTATACAATAGGCAACAACTTGCATTGGCAGGGGAATGGACTAACAGAAAATCTAGAAGGTCTTTTCTGTCTCTTTATAATAAGATTTGTTCATTGCTACTCTTTACCGCTACAATTATTTTGCTGTTTGTTACTTGGAATAATATTTTTCCTAATAATAAAAAGAAGAAAGTGTTTAAATATTTTAACTTCCTGTTTGCAACACAACAACAATTTATAACTAAGTTCTTTGGCCATGAATCTGAGAAGATCAATAAACATATATGTAGACCCACACCTCTCTTAACCAAATAATGCATCTTAATCAAATATGGTTAAGATGCATTAAAGTCTCTGTAACTCCATGTAGAAAATTTATCACATATATAATAAAAATACTACAGAGTGCTCCAGAAAATTCAAACTCCATAACAGAATTCTAATAGGTTTCAGAATAGCAGCCGTGTTACTCTGTATCCGCAAAAAGAACAGGAATACTTGTGGCACCTTAGAGACTAACAAATTTATTTGAGAGTAAGCTTTCGTGGGCTACAACCTACTTCATCGAATGCATAGAATCTTACTATATGTTCCATTCTATGCATCTGATTAAGTGTGCTGCAGCCCATGAAAGCTTATGCTCAAATAAATTTGTTAGTCTCTAAGGTGCCACAAGTACTCCTGTTCTTTTTTAAAGAATTCTCATACTCTTTTTACAGACTAGCCTTTCATCATGAGTGAAAGTCTGAACTCTGTCAGTGTACTGGAATGCTTAAAGCTGTCCAGTCCAGTCTAGATTTTGGTTTTCTGCCTTGAAGGGTTCCTCCTCTGCGTAGCTAATGTTTCTTCTTCAAATGATTGTTCATATTGATTCCAATTAGGTGTGTGTGCGCCGCGTGCACAGTCGTTGGATAGTTTTCCCTTAGCAGCTCCCGTCGGGTTGGTTGTGGAGCCCCCTGGAGTGGCGCTTTTATGGCGCTGCATATATGCCCCTGCTGACCTGGCACCTCCTCAGTTCCCTCTTACCGCCAGTGACGGGTCGTTGGAACAGCAGTCACTTGCTTAGCAAGTGCTTCCCTTTAGCGTACTTTCTGATAGTTGTAGTTTAGTTCTTAGTTAGTAGTAATAGTTAGTGTACATAGCATATAGTGTATATAGTGAGATAAGGATTGGAAGTGGAGTCTTTCCCCAATCCCTAATCCCCCAACCTTGGCCTCCAGGGCATGCTGCGAGCCCAAGGGTTCAAACCTCACGGAATCTCCACCTAACCTATGCCAATGAGCAACCCCCATGACTCATGTCTGAAGCGTCTAGGGGGAGGCGCACCAGACTGACAAGTGCAAAATCTGTAGAGCTTTCCTCCCTTGAATGAAAAAAGAGTGAAATTTCCAGCTAAAGCAACTGCTCATGGAATCCGCTCTTCGCCCCCAGCCTCCAATGAGCCACCAGGACCCGGCACCGAGCGCATCCATAAAGAGCACCACCGAGCGCATCCATACCCGGCCTCGGTATGTGACACAGTGCCAAGGAAGGACTCTAGTCTAAGAGACCCTTGGCACCGACATTCCCTGGCACCACAAGCTTCGGCCCGGCAGCGCTCCTATTCTCCGGTGCCGCATAAGCACCATAGGAAGACTGACAAGGGGCGCTCTCTGGTACCGAAGACAGCAGGACCGGCAGGTGCACCTCCAGTATGTCCTGCGAAGGAGCACTTGGCGCCCAAACAGCATGAGCCAGTGCCGTTGACCAGTTCCCCTGAGGGGACTGTTGAGTCCGATGGCCAGTGACTCCCCGGAGCAGTGCCAGGTGGAGGAGCTAGAGCTGCCCTCCACCCTGGACACTTTTGAGGCCGCCAGGGACCTCATTGCCATGATGGCTCCCCAACCCCTGGTAGTTAGGGACAAGCCTCCGGTGCCTTATCATCCAGTGCCTTATCATCCAGCGCCATCTAGAGCAGGGGTCGGCAACCTTTCAGAAGTGGTGTGCCAAGTCTTCATTTATTCACTCTGATTTAAGGTTTTGCGTGCCAGTAATACATTTTAACGTTTTTAGAAGGTCTCTTTCTATAAGTCTATAATATATAACTAAACTATTGTTGTATGTAAAGAAAATAAGATTTTTTAAATGTTTAAGAAGCTTCATTTAAAATTAAATTAAAATGCAGAGCCCCGCAGACCGGTGGCCAGGACCCAGGCAGTGTGAGTGCTGCTGAAAATCAGTTCACGTGCTGCCTTCGGTACGCATGCCATAGGTTGCCTACCCCTGATCTAGAGGCAAGCCGGCCATGATGAGGTGTTCACCATCATCTTCTCAGCACTGCTCCCCATCACTGTGGCTGAGACACCATTCTGAGGCATCGGGTTCTGGGCATGGCTTCCCAGCACCAGTGGGGAGACGCTCCTTTTTCCCAGCACCACGAGAGAAGTAGCATTGGTTCCCAGCATGGGCGTCTCAGCACTGGTCCCCCGCACTGTCAGTTTAACAGAGTTTGACACAGTTTGGTCATCACGGTCAAGATCAGTCTCGTCTGATTCTGATGGGGATTCCTTCTTCTCTCGCCACAGCAGACACAGATCGCACTGGTGATGGAGGGAGACACTGCCAGCATGGCATCCCGAGTGGCAGCCCCTGACACAATGTGGCCCTTTTGGACCCCCTGGGCATATCATCAGGCCCAGAGTTCCCTCACCAGGCACTCCCACTTGGTGGCCTCCGAAACCCAAGCAACTCAACCAACCATTGACAGGCCTATGCCACAGGGATCCGACACGTTGGCACAGGCCCCACCACCTACCCAAGATGCCGCTGCGCCAACTCCAGCACAAGCCACAATGCAGGGCCAGGCTACTGTCACTGCAACAGTGGTCACCTCAGAGGCTCCCGGCACTGACCAGAAGGAGATCAGAGGCCAGAGGGTCAGGAGGACCCGGTGCCACCTCTGGCTTCCTAATCTTCGTCCCCGGACGAGGCGGTGGCAGAAGCTTCTACTCGGGTTTACTTGGGTCCTACCCCAATCAACCATAGGGTCCACCAGGACCTTCTGCGGAGGACTGCCCGTAACATGGGGATACAGGCAAAGGAGGTTGTCAAACCTGATGGCCCCATGGTCGACATCCTTGCACCAGAAAGCCCATCCAGGGTAGCTCTGCCTCTGATAAAAAAACAATTCAAAACAACATTAAGATTCTGTGGCAGACCCCCACATCTATACCACCTATCACTAGAGGTGTGGAGTGCAAGTATTTTGTCCCTTCCAAGTACCTGTTCTCACACCCACAGCCACGCTCTTTGGTAGTGGCCGCGGTTAATGAGAAGGAGAGACGGGGCAGCAGTGGCCGACCCCTACATCCAAGGAGTCGAAAAGCATGGACCTTTTTGGTGGAAAGGTCTACTCTACAGGGCGCCTACTGCTGAGGATAGAGAATGAGTAACTTATCCTCAGCAGATATAACTTCAACTGCTGGGCCACCATGGGGTAGTTTAAGGAGTTGATCCCACCAGACTCCAGAGCCAAGTTTCCAGCTATTATTGACGAAGGGAAGGCAGTGGTGTGGACCTCACTGCAGGCCTCGCTAGATTCTGCAGACTTGGCTGCCCACGTCCTTTCCTCCGGGATAGCCATGAGGAGGAGCTCATGGCTACAAGCGTCCAGGCTGCCCCCGGAGTTGCAGCAAACCCTGTAGGACCTAACGTTCAAATGTGCAGGGTTATTCTCAGAGCAAACAAACTCCAGGCTGCATAGCCTAAAGGACTCCCAGGCTACGATAAAGTTGTTGGGTATTCACATACTGGCTACTCAACGAAAACATTTCAAGCCCCAACAGCACAAACCTTCGTTGGGCTCAAAGCAGGCCTTTTGAAGGTCCGCCCGAGGACGGAGCACCTGTCTCAACACTGGATCCTTCCCCATGTTTTTTCAACTGTCTATCCCACTTTTTCTGTGCTTGGTCTCGAATAACTTCAGACTGCTGGGTTCTTTGCATGGTGGAAGCAGGATATTTTCTCCAATTCTGCTCCTACCCTCTCTCCCACCCTCTTCCCCATCCCTCTTCAGGGACCCCTCTCACAAGCAACTCCTTATTCAGAAGGTGTGGATGCTCCTCACCATAAGAGTGGTGGAAGAGGTTCCTCAGGAGCTATGGGGCAATGGATTCTATTCCCAGTACTTCCTAATCCCCAAAGCCAAGAGGTGTCTCAGACCCATTCTAGACCTATGAGGACTCAACAAGTTAATGGTAAAGTTGAAGTTGTGCATGGGCTCCCTCAGTACAATTATCCCTTCTCTGGATCCAGGAGACTGGTACGCCGCCCTCAACATGAAAGACGTGTACTTTCACATAGCTATTCAGCCTGCACACCGACGTTTCCTATGGTTTGTGGTCAACCACAAACATGATCAGTTCACAGTCCTTCCCTTCAGCCTGTCAACAGCCCCCGAGTGTTCACCAAGTGCACGTTGATCGTAGAAGACTTCCTCCAAAGGAGGCAGGTATACCCTTACCTCGACGACTGGATGCTCGGGGGCACACCAGGGAGCAGGTGGAGTCTCAAATCCATTTAGTCAGATCCACTTTTGAGAGACTGGGTCTCCTCCTCAGTGTGAACAAGTCTACATTATCACTGACCCAAAGAAGCGAGTTCATTGGGGCGGTGAGGACTCGGTCCAGGCAAGAGCACTTTTGCCGGAGTCCCAGTTCCAAGCCATGACATTATTCATGGCCTCAGGCAGTACAACTCCATTATAGCAAGGGGTTGCCTGCGTCTCCTCGGCCACCTGGCAGCCTGCACTTACGTGGTCCAGCATGCCAGGCTGAGGCTCAAGTCACTCCAGGCATGGCTCGCTTCAGCCTATCGCCCAGGGCATGACAGCATGAATGCAGTGGTCACGGTTCTGGAGCAAGTACTTGACTCCCTCCAATGGTGGCTCGACCCTCGGCCAGTGTGCGGAGTCCCCTTCAACAGTCCCCAGCCCTCCTTGTCCCTGGTAATGGATGTGTCAGCTAGGGAATGGAGCACACATTTGGGAGACCTCCAAACGCAAGGACTATGGTCACAGGACGAGCTCTCTCTCCATATCAATATCAAGAAGCTGAGGATGGTGCGACTAGCATGCCAAACCTTCCAGGCTCAACTACAAGGCCATTGCATGGCAGTTATGACGGACAACACTACTGCCATGTTTTACATCAACAAGCAGGGTGGAGACCGCTTCTCTTCCCTATGTTGGGAAGCCCTACGGCTATGGGAGTTCTGCATAGCCCACTCCATTCACCTAGAAGCATCCTATCTACCAGGAGTTCAGAACACACAGGTGGACCACATCAGCAGGTCCTTCAGCAATCACAAGTGGTCCATTCGGCTTGATGTCATACACTCCATTTTCAAAGGTGGGGATTTCCCTAAGTCAATCTGTTTGCTACCGAGGGCAACAACAAGTGCCCAATATTCAGCTCCTTCCAGAAGCACAGCCCAGGATCAATCATGGCATTCCTGTTACCCTGGGAAGGCCGGCTGCTCTATGCCTTTCCCCTGATCCCTCTCATGCACAAGGTCCTACTCAAGGTCCACAGGAATGGGGTAGAGATAATTCTGGTAGCTCCAGAATGGCCACAGCAACACTGGTACACCATGCTTCTGGAACTGTCAGTTGACACCCAACCCCGATCACATTGCCACTCCTCCCCGACCTGATCACTCAAGACCATGGTCATCTTAATCACCCTGATCTCCAATCCCTCCACATCATGGCCTGGAAGCTTCATGGCTGAATCCCATGAAGCTTATGTGCTTGGAACAGGTAAGGGAGGTCTTACTAAGCAGCAGAAAGCCCTCCACTAGGGCCACATATCTGGCAAAGTGAAAAAGTTTTAAACTACTGATGCAACCAGTGTCATACACCCGCACTTCAGGCGCCTATCCCTCTCACCCTAGAGTGTCTTCTGCACCTGAAGCAGCAAGGCCTGGAAGTATCATCCATAAAGGTACACCTCACTGCTATCTCGGCTTTCCACCTAGGAGTGTCTGGATGCTCCTCCTTCGCCAACCCCATGGTTGGCCAGTTCCTCAAGGGTCTGGAATGGCCACATCCCTAGATTGGACAGTCTGTTCCTGCCTGGGACCTTAACTTCATCCTCTCCAGACTAATAGGGCCCTCATTTGAACCACTGGTGACTTGCTCCCTTCTCTACCTGTCATGGAAGGTAACCTTCCTGGTCGCCATTACATCAGCAAGGAGGGTGTCTGAGTTAAAGACCCTTACCTCAGACCCACTTTATACAGTTTTCCCCAAGGATAAGGTGCAACTCAGACCTCACCTGGCCTTTCTTCCTAAGGTTGTGTCACATTTCCATACTGGCCAAGACATATTCCTGCCTGTTTTCTATCCTAGCCTCATGCCAGTAGCCATGAGCAGAGGCTGCACTCTCTGGAAGTTTGGTGGATACTTCTACATCGAGTGCACTAAGCTGTTCAGGAAGTCAAACCAGCTGTTCATAGCGGTGGCAGACCAAATGAAAGGACTCCCAGTCTCATCTCAAAGAATATCTTCCTGGATCACTTCCTGCATCTGCACGTGCTATGAGCTGGCCAAAATACCAGCCCAGGCACTTATGGCATACTCCACAAGGGCACAGGCTTCATTAGCGGCGCTCCTGGCCCAGGTCCTGATACAAGGAATCTGCAGGGCAGCAACTTGGTCCTCGGTGTATACGTTCACCTCTCGTTACACCATCATCCAGCACGCCAGAGATGATGCAGTATTCAGCATCTACCGCTTAGGCAAGGCTTGGGAGTCACCTAATTGGAATCGATATGAGCAATCACTCGAAGAAAAAACGGTTACTCACCTTCTCGTAACTGTTGTTCTTCAAGATGTGTTGCTCATATGCATTCAAATATCCACCCTCCTACTCCTCTGTCAGAGTAGCCAGCAAGAAGAAACTGAGGCGGGGCCAGGTCAGCAGGTGCATATATGCAGCGCCATGAAGGCGCCACTCAAGGGGGCTCCACAATCGACCCGATGGGAGCTACTAAGGGAAAACTTGCCAACAACTGTGCACGCGGCGCACACACATCTAAGTGGAATCGATATGAGCAATCACTCGAAGAAGAAACATTAGCTTCATATAGGAGGAACCCTTCAAGGCAGATAACCAAAACCTAGGCTGGACTGGACAGCTTTAAGCATTCCAGTACACTGACAGAGTTCAGACTTTCACTCTCAACGAAACACTAGAAGACCTTAAAAATATGAGAGTCAACTCCTACCACATAGACCTGTGGCCACCATAGCCAGCAGAAGTGTATCATTTTCCTCTGCTAATGGAAATAATCAATACCTTCTTGCAGAGTCCCCCTGCACCTGGACCCCTGCACCCGGACCCCTCACTTTGCCACCTGCACCCAGATAGCCCCACACAGAATCCTCTCACCCCACACCAAACCCTCTCACCCCACACCATGATCTCCCCACACTAAGTCCCTCCACACTTGGATTAAGGACAATAAGAAGGAATTCTTTTAAATATACCAGGAACAAACAAAGATTTAGCAATGGTATAGGTTCAATACTAAAAGAGTCTAGTAATGCTATCAATCATGATGCAGATAAGACAGAAGTATTCCAAAAAAATTTCCGTTGAGTATTTGGAAAGAAGCAGGATGATATATTCAAATCTTACAGAGACAAGGAAATATATTCTATTCCCTCAGGAACTAGGTAGGATATTAAATAGCAATTATTAAACATAAGCATTTTTACATTGATAGAACCAGATGACTTGCATCCAAGAATAAAAAGAATTGGAAGTCATGGAAGAGATTCCAGAAGACTGGAAAAGGGCAAATATAGTGCCAATCTATAAAAAGGGAAATAAGGACAACACAGGAAATTACAGACCAGTCAGCTTAACTTCTGTACCTGTAAAGATAATGGAGCAAATAATTAAGACATCAATTTGCAAACATCTAGAAGATAATAAGGTAATAAGTAACAGTCAGCATGGATTTGTCAAGAACAAATCATGTCAAACCAACCTGATAGCTTTCTTTGAAAGGGTAACAAGCCTTGTGGATTGGGGTGGTGGGAAGCCATTCACATGGTATATCTTTACTTTAGTAAAGCTTTTGATACTGTCTCACATGACCTTCTCATATAGAAACTAGAGAAATTAAACCTAAATGGGAGCTACTAAAAAGTGGATACAAAGTTGGTTGGAAAACCATTCCCAGAGAATAGTTATCAGTGGGTCACAGTCATACTCGAAGGGCATAATGAGTGGAGTCCCACAGGGAACAGTTCTGGGTCTGGTTCGGTTAAAAATCTTCATCCATGATTTAGATATTAGCATAGAGAGTACACTTATAAAGTTTGTGGATGATACCAAGCTGGGAGGGGTTGGCAGTGCTTTGAATGATAGGATTAAAATTCAAAATGATCTGAAAAAACTGGAGAAATGGTCTGAAGTAAACAGGATGAAATCCAATAAAGACAAATGCAAAGTACTCCATTTAGGAAGGAACAATCAGTTGCACACATACAAAACTGGAAATGACTGTTAGGAGGGAGTACTGTGGAAATGATCTGGGGGTCATAGCGGACCACAAGGTAAATATGAGTCAACAGTGTAATGCTGTTGCAAAAGAACTGAACATCATTCTGGGATGTATTAGCAGGAATGTGGTAAGCAAGACATGAGAAGTAATTCTTCCGCTCTACTCCATGCTGATTAGGCCTCAACTGGAATATTGTGTCCAGTTCTGGGTGTCACATTTCAGGAAAGATGTGGACAAATTGGAGAAAGTCCAGAGAAGAGCAATAAACACGATTAAAGGTCTAGAAAACATGACCTATGAGAGAAGATTGAAAAAATTGGGTTTCTTTAGTCTGGAGAAGAAAAGACTGAGAGGGGACAAGATAACTGTTTTCAAGTACATAAAATGTTGTCACGAGGAGGAGGGAGAATTGTTCTTCTTAACTCTAAGGATAGGACAAGAAGCAATGAGCTTAAATTGTAACAAGGGTGGATTAGGTTGGTCATTAGGAAAAACTTCCTAACTGTCAGGGTAGTAAAGCACTGGAATAAATTGCCTAGGGAGGTTTTGGAATCTCCATCATTGGAGATTTTTAAGAGCAGGTTAGAGAAACGCCTGTCAGGAATGGTCTAGATAATAGTTAGTCCTGCAATGGCAATATGATAATTTTTAACTGTGTTTAAGATTTTAAATATAAAACACAGAGAAAACTAGGGCTGGACTATACTACTAAGTTAGGTCAACCTAACTACGTCACTCAGGGATGTGAAAAAGTCACATCCCAGAGAGAAATAGTAAAGCCAAACTAAGCCCAGGTGTAGACACCACTTAGTCAATGGAAGAATTCTTCCATTGACCTAACTACCACCTCTCAGAGAGGTGTATTTACTACAACAACTGAGGAACTCTTTCAGTCGCCGTAGTAAGTGTCTACAGTATAGCACAGCATTTCTAGCGCTGACATATTTTTAGATGCCTTAATACTACGGTAGACATGATTGAGAGAAAGAGCAGATAGAGAAAAATGCGGAGACATACTAGATAAATCTAACGCGCACAGGGAGTGGACAGAAACAGCTTTATAATACCATAGTTTATGTGATGCAGAAAGTAGCCAATGTTACTTTTTAGGAAAAAAAATTGAATGTATAACTTTGCTAGAGATTATTAGTCATAGTAGTAAAAAGTTAAATATTTCAGTGTTGGTGCTACTTTATACTTGAAATATCACATTGATTTTTGGTGTGCATTCATTTTGAAAATGTTTTGATGAGTGACAGTTATTCTTCTATCTAGGATTTAAGTTATCTACAGAACATTACTCATTAAGTTGCTTAAAGCAAAAATAGATTCTTCACAAAGTATATACTGAGTAACTAACAAAAAAGTAATTCATGCATTCAAATTCTGTACATACTTACAGCTCTCCTGCCCATTAATTAACCATTGATTTGGGAAATGTCAATTTTCTGATAATAGTTTTATGTGCCATATGATCAACTTCATTAAATTCATATTATTCCATGTGGCAGGACTGGGTCTTAATTTCACATCTGCTTAAAACAATTTAACTAAAAGCAATATGTTGATTATTTTTTCCTTCCAGGATTATTTTAAAGATTTACAATTGCTATATACTTAAATGCCTAGAGTGGCAAATTGCAGGATGAAGTTTATAAGCATTTTTCCACCTCAGTAAACAATATAAAGTTGTAAATGAGATTATGTTTCTTAATAATGACAATGTTTATCTTATTTTAAAGGCAGTACAAAGAGGTTCATAGATGTACACAAAAAACCATGAAGGAGTTAATTCCCTGCTATTTTATGTAATGATGACTACACTGGCCCTTTTAAGAGAGAACTTTGTACTTCTGCTATACCAGTGGTTCTCAAACTTTTGTACTGGTGACCCCTTTTACATAGCAAGCCTCTGAGTGCGACCCCTTTATAAATTAAAAACACATTTTTATATATTTAACACCATTATAAATGCTGGAGGAAAAGCAGGGTTTGGGGTGGAGGCTGACAGCTCATGACTCCCCATGCAATAACCTCACGACCCCCTGAGGGGTCCCGACTGCCAGTTTAAGAACCCCTGTGCTATATCTTTGCTGATATTGGGGAGGAAACAAAATCACCAGATGGATCCTGATGTCCACCTCACACAAGACCTGAAGGGGTTAAAGAGTCTACGTGGTCCAATTAACCACCTAGGTTGCACCTGGAGGAGGAGCCAGAGCGTAGTGAGGGCTAATTAAAGAGGAAGCTCAGCTATACAGGCCCTAGAGGGGCTTGTATATCCAGTAGCTGAGAGTAGAAGAGGGACTACAGAGACGGGGGGGAGGGGGGTTTGCGGTCACCCTCAGCATAAGAAAACACAAGGTAGAAAGTAGCTCAGGAATACAGCAGGAAAGTTCAGGACTGTGCAAACCTTGACTGCTTATTGTAGGGCCCCTGGGCTGGGATGGAACCTAGTGCAGAGGGTGGGCTTGGGTTCTCCTACCAGTCACTGGAGAAGTGGCACTGTTACGGAGGCAGTAAAAGAGAAGACTGCCTGGGACAGTGGGTCCAGAGAGACTTAGATGCATGCAGTTTTCACAGAAGAAGAAAACCACAGTGACCTGGTCAGAGGGCCAAGCCACGAAACAGGTGCAGTTGAGTCCTGAGAAAGAGAATTAGTGAGTAATGGAGTGCAACTGAATGAAGGGATGTTGGCTTGGCAGAGCTAATCCCCAGACCTGGCCAGAAAGAGGCGCTTCAGCAGTGAGTAGAGCACCCCATGACATACAAGTAGAGTCCAAAACCTATATTGATGGATCCACTCTGGAGCTATTGGAATAAGGTAAGGGAGCCTTCCTTGACTTTGGACGAGACCTTGGGCAGGAGTGGAACTGCAGGGAAGGCATACAACAGTCCTTTTGATGAGGGTAGGTTGAAAGCATCTGTCAGTGAACCCAGGTTGTGGCCTGCTCGGGAACAAAAGGTGCAACTTTTTCTGTTTGTTGTTGTTGCAAACAGGTCCACTTGGGGAGCTCCCCACTACTGGAAAATGGACCTATAAATGTCCAGGCAACACCACCACTCATGGTGACCTGCGAACGACCTGCTAAGACAGTCTGCCAGAGTGTTTTGACTTCCCAGAAGGTAAGTCACTTTCAGAGTGATGAAACTGGCAATCCAGAAATTCCAGAGGAGGATTATCTCCTGGCATAACTTTGTCACTTGCCCCCACCCCCTGCCTTGCTTGTTTAAACAGAACATGGCTGTTGTATTGTCTCTGAGCACCAACCAATTTGGCCGCACTGTGTAGAAGGAATGCCATGCAAGCTAAATGGATGGCCCGAAGCTCTGTGATAGATCCTGGGGTGACCAAAGGCTTTGAGTCTGGTGGGGACCTAAGCAAGCTCCCAAATCTAAATCTAATGCCTCTGCAACTAGACTGAGTGACTGTTGTGGAGGGGCAAAGGGAACTCCTTCACAAATATTTTCAGATTCTACCCACCAGTCCAGGGAGGACAAGGCCTGAGCAGATACTTGAACCACCATGTCCATTTGATGACAGGCTGGTGAATACACTGAGGCTAGCCAACTCTGTAGCTTTCTGAGGTGCAGTCTGGCATGGTGCACCATATAAATGCACACCACCATGTCTCCTAGATGCTTGAGGCAGTTCTGAACCATAATGACAGAGTGGGCCTTTGGATCTAAAACATCAAAAGTGGACAGAATAGTGGCTATGCTGGAAAGTACCTTAGACCTGGACCATACTCTCACTAGCTAGTCATCCAGGTAAGGGAACACATGGATTCCTGACCTTCACAGCAATGCTGCTAATACAGCCATGCATTTCATGAATATGCAAGGAGCAGCTGACAGACCAAAAGGTAGTGGGATCCAATTACCATGAATCTGAGAAACTTTCAGTGGATCTGGTGAATCACCATGTCAAAATAAGTGTCAAGTCGAGAGCAGCATACCAGTCCCCAAGATCTAAGGGAGGGATAATAGATGTTAATGTAACTATCCAGAATTTTGTTTTCTTTCAGTGCTTGTTTAAACTGTCTTGCATCTAAAATTGGTCTGACATCCTGCTTTGCCTTCAGGACTAGGAAGTAACAAAAATAAAAGGGGGCATAGCCGCATAGTCCACTGTATCCAGGCTTTCTTACAATGCTGTTCTGGCAACTAATTTGCCCGCCACCACTTTGTCTCATCAGCAAAGTTGTCTTTGAACATCACAACATTTTCACACAGACTGAAATCGTAATGACCCAGCAGCCTGCTGGTTTGTGATCCTAGGCTGTAAACTTCCTATGGAATAAAATTTCCAGCCAAACAGGTCTATCTTTTTTGCTTCTTTCCATTTTGGAGTAGAGGCCTGGTGTTTCTGTATCTTTTTTTTCTTAGTTGCAGCAACTACCAGGAGCCTGAAGGAGAGAGATTATAGAAGTGTTCAAATCCCTTTGAAGGGACATAATATCTTTTTCTCCACCCTTTTAGCAGTAGGAGGCAGGGAAGATGGGATCTACCAAGGAACCCTGACTAGTTCCAGGATAGCCTCATTAATAAAAGGTCCTGCAGAGACTAAAATGTCTATTAGTCTTCGAAATTTTTCCTGCACCTATTCTGGATGGATATCTAGAGTTCGAGCCACGCTCCTTAACAAGTCTTGATAAACTGTGAAATCATCAGGAGGGGGAGAAGTAGACTCAGTCACTACTGCCTCAACAGGCAATGAAGAAGAGGAGGCTAAGGGTTGTTGAGGAGGTCCCTCCTCCAACTCTTCCACAGGAGAGTCCAGAGCAGGCAGATCCCCTTTAACAGTACTGGTTCAGGGGAGGGAAAACCGTGACCTAGCTACAGATGATCCTGGCCACTGTAGAAGGGCAGAAAGGGAGCAGAGAGGCTCTCAAATGTGAAGGAAGGTCCCGAGGGGTTCAAAAGGGCCAATGGTAGGGAGGTGGTACCCAGATATGGGTAGGCCATTGCCCTTAGCATGCTGAGGCTGTGACTGATACTGTGTTGGGCAGGCACCCAACTGGGCCTGCTGGGCATATTCTGGTGGAGATTCAAAAGATCCAACCTCAGAGTCTGATGAGGAGTCCCCTTCCTCAGATCACGGGCAAAGTGACCCCATTGTTAGCAGGGAGACCAGCTCTGAGTCTGGAAATGGGGATACTGCCAAGATCACTGCTGACTTCCCGCTAGATGGAACTCTACAGATAAGTTCCACAACTGTGGAAGCCACCAGTACCGAATGGTGCTCGGGGGCTGGAGTCAGAACCTCAGGAACATGCACTTCCAATCCTGGTACTGGGTGAGACTCCTGAATAGCAGGGGAAACCAGCACTGACAAGTTAAGTAGTTTTCTGTCTGCCTTGAAAGCCTTGAATATAAAAGGCACTGGAAAGGGCTCCTAAGGTACCAAAAGGTGCGCCAATCCTTCAGGGATTAGTGTCAATGGACCCTTCCTGGGCTTTGGAATCAGCAAACCCATCTGGCTTGTGAACTCTGTCTGGGGGTGCATCTTCCTTGAGCGCACCCCCGAGTCCTTATCTCAGCTCAGTGCCTTCACTCTAGACTTTGAAGGCCCCAGTACCAAGTCTCTGGGAGACTTATGTAGTCTCTTTCTGGGTGCCGGCAATGAGGATATGCATCTGGACTGTCAGAAGAGGGGGAACACTCCTAACTGACTTGGATGTACTCAGTACCTGTTCCAAGTGAGAAGGTTCCTACAGCGGGTGAAAAGACGGTTACTCACCGTAGTAACTGTTGTTCTTCGAGATGTGTTGCTCCTATCCATTCCAGTTAGGTGTGCGCGCCGCGCGTGCACGGCTCTTCGGAAGATTTTTACCCTAGCAACTCCGGCGGGCCGGCTGGGCGCCCCCTGGAGTGGCGCCGCTATAGCGCAGGATATATACCCCAGCCGGCCCGTCCGCTCCTCAGTTCCTTCTTGCCGGCTACTCCGACAGTGGGGAAGGAGGGCGGGTCTGGAATGGATAGGAGCAACACATCTCGAAGAACAACAGTTACTACGGTGAGTAACCGTCTTTTCTTCTTTGAGTGATTGCTCCTATGCATTCCAGTTAGGTGATTCCCAAGCCTTACGTAGGCGGTGGGGTCGGAGTTAGATGTTGCAAAACGCAACCGCTAAGCCAGAGGCTGCAACAGCTCTGGACTCCCGGACCAATGAGGCAAAGGTGTGGACCGAGGACCAGGTAGGTGTACAACACATCCCCCGAAAGGGAATGCGAGCCAGGAAGGCAGCTGAGAAGCGTGAGCCCTGGCGGAATGTGCAGCAAGGTGGCTCTATGGCACATGGGCCGAAACAGAAGAGGTGCAGATGCACAACGTCATTGAAGATGAAATCCTCTAGGAGGAGACAGGTATGCCCTTCGTCCGGTATGCCGGTACGATGAAGATTATGGGGGCGTTACGAGAGGGCTCTGTCCGCTAGATATAGATTGCGGACGCCCTGCAGATGTCGAAGGAGGGCAACCGTTGCTCTCCTTGCACAGAGAGTGGCTTCGGAAATAAGACCGGAAGGAAGATATCCTGGTGGATATAAAAGGCCGACACCTCCTTGGGGAGGCAGGTCGGACGTGGTAATAACTGCCCTTGTCCTTGAGGAACACAGTATCCCTTGGGCCTATTGTGAGAGTCTGAAGCTCGGAGACTCGTGTGGCCGCAGGAAAGACTACAGGAAACTGCCTTGCAGGACAGTTATATCAATGAGCATGTTGACATTGGCTCGAATAGGGCAGTCATAAAACTGGGTAGAACCAGATTGAAGAGCCAGGTTTATGGCGGGGCCCCACTTGGGGGGGGGTGCATAAACGCTCCAAGCCCTGAGGAACCAGATGGAACGGAGCGGGATCTCGGCGGGAGAAACATTGCGCGTTTCGGAGCAGCATGAGAAACGCTTCCACTCGGCCAGATACTTTAATCGAATGGACGAATTTTCTACCACCCCGGAGAATCCCGTAGAACCGAGGCGGAACAACGTAACTCGGATCGGTTTAGCCACGCAGGAGTCCTGCTGTGAGGTGCAGGGATTACAAGACCGGGTGGTGAAGGTTGTCGTGATTCCGCGTCATGGGGTCTGTGCCAAGAGGGTTGCTACCGAGAGGTGTAGCAACATGGTGTGCCAGTGCTGCCCAGGTTACACTGGAGCGAACCCGATCAGGGGCGCTCTGTCCCTGCGGAATTTGAGCAGGACCTTGTGAACCAGCGGGGACAGTGGACAGGGTATGGCAGATGGCTGATCCATGGCCTCAGGAAAATCCTCCAAGACCGAGCCTGGGGAGAGGCCTTGGAACGAGGAGAATTTCTCTCCCTCTTTCCGTTCTCGCGAGAGCAAGGAGGGCTATGCGGGGGAAGACCCACTTCTGGAAAACGGAATAGATAAAGACGGGAGGAAACCACCACTTGTGAGACAGGAAGGATCTGCTGAGACGATCCGCCAACTGAATCGCCGGTACACAAGGCAGACTGCTCTCAGCTCTCGGACATTGATGTGTAAGGCCAGCTCTTGCGCTGACTGAAGGCCGTGAGTGCGAAACTACACCAGGTGCGCACCCAGCCGAGAGATGGGCTGTCTGTCACGAGGGACCCCGAGGGGTGAGTGAAACAGCATCCCCGGATACACCGGGGAGGACGCCGACTCCCGGTCGAGGGAGCCTAGGCTGCTCGGTGGAAACGAGACGACCACGAGTATGCCATCTCTGCCCGGGTGGCACCCCCAGGTGAGCCACGATTGAAGTGAACAGAGGCAAAGCCTGGTATGTTTAGTTGCAAACGTGTAGACAGCCATGTGACTCAGGAAACCGAGGCAAGAGCGAGCCCAAGTTGGCGGGAAGGTCCGTAGACCTTGTACAATTGTTACCCTCGCCTGAAACCAAGGCTGAGGAAAGCAGGCTCTGGCGAGTCTGGAGTCCAGGACGGCCCCAATGAATTCCCTTCCCTATATGGGAATCAGAGTGGATTTTACTATTGATCATCAGGCCTAGACACAGGAAAAGGTTCGTGTCGATGCCCACATGACTGGTACTTTGGGCCCGGGGGTTCTTCGAATGAGCCACTCGTCTAGACACGGAGAACGTGTATCAGACGGTGGCGAAGAAAGGCGGCGATTACAGCCATGCACCTTGAATACCCGTGGGCTGTATAGAGGCCAACCGGGAGGGCCGTATACTGGGAATAACGATGGTAGGCCCCAAACCGAGGGTACCTTCTGTGTGGAAGAGAAATGGCAACGTGAAAAACACGCGCCCTTCATATCGAGGGCGGCGTACCAGTCTCCGGGATCCCAGGATGGGATGACGGTCGCCCTGGGTACCATGCGGAACTCATCTGCATCGTGACTTGTTGAGTTCCTGCAGGCCTAGGATAGGTCTGAGACCTCCCTTCGCTTAGGGGAATAGGTTTCGCCCTTAGGTACCTCCTGTATAGCTCCGATGAGGAGGAGCGTCCGCACCTCTTGCCAGAGGAATCGCTCGTGAGAGGGGTCCTTAGGAGGGGCGAGGATGGGTAGGCTTTTGCCCCATTGGTGGTCAGAAGGACCCTAATTCTGGCTCCTTTGGGGTGCGGATTGATGGCCACGACCGTGTAAGCCACGCCCGCTGGCCATGTCCTGACCTTGTCAAGGCGCAGGGTAAGAGCGGAGGTTGGGGACGGAAGCGTCAGCGCTGAATTACCGGCGTGTGCATGCCGAGAGAGAGAGAGAGCAAAGTGACCCTGCTGCCCTTTAGGTTCTGCAGCCTAGGGCCAGTGTTGTCAGAGAACAGGCCTGTGCCACTGAAGGGCAAGATCTGTATAGCGTGCCGCAGCTGCGAGGGAAGGCTCGATAACTGGAGTCCTGAAACGCGCCGCGTGGCAACACCCGAGGCCAGAGTCATGGCAGCGGAGTCAGCTGCGTCCAACGAGGCCTGGAGGGAAGCTCTCTCCAGCTCCGTCCTTTGCTGCAGGAGGGCATCGAACTCTTGACGGGAGTTCCGAAGAACCGACTCTGTAAATTTGCCCACCGCCACCCACAGTAGCGGATAAGCAGGGCTTGCTGGTTCGCTACACGAAGTTGCAGGGCCCCCTCCGGGTACATCTTATGGCCCAGTAAGACCACACGCCCAGCCTCTTTGGATTTAGGGGCTGATCGCATTTCGATTAGAGGAGGGCCGGAGGGGTATGTTCCTGCCCCCGCCTCATCTGGGGAGGAGGAAGAAGAAAGGCCCGGGACAAGCGGGTCCTGTGTGGGCTCGAGCTCCTGGACGACCTCCTGATCCGGTGGGATCTGGGAGCCCGGTGCCGAACCGGGGGTTACTCTGTACCAGTCGGACGGGGACGACTAATCGTCACCTCTGGCACCCAGAGCTCGGAGGGAACGGAGCGAGATGGGATCGCCGGTACGCCTCTGGCGTGGTAGTACACCCACGGCGTCCAGAATGACCACTGATAGGTCTCCTCGAAGACTCTGGAGGGCACATCGGAAAACAGAGTGCTACGCATATGAAGTGTCCGCACGGGACGACACTGATGCGAGGCTGGATGGCCCTGGAGGAGCTGAAAGCTCTTGGTAGAGTCTCCGGCTGTACCTGACGTCGCTCGATGCGGCACCGGGGATCAGTACCGGTAGACAGACCGGTACCGAGAACGGTACCTGCCACCGAAGCTGTGCCGGGCAGTCGACCGAGGGCGGTCCCTGAGGCTTGATCGGAGCTGAGTGTCCCGGACCGGCGAACGGGATGCTGACCGGTGCCGCGAGCACTACTGGTACCAACAGGGAGAACGGCGCCGAGACCTAGATCGGTGACGGGACCGAGAACATCTGCGGAACCGCGACCCTGAACGGTGCCGCTGTGCGGTGCCGAGGTAGGGTGGTCTGATCAAAGCAAGCTTGCCCATCGACTATGTAACCCCCACCGGCGGTGCCGGGGGTTGAGGCAGCGTAGATGCTGTCGTTGCAATCAGCCCCCTCGCCGTGGACACTGTCTCCGGCGTGGAGGAAATAGTGAGCTCGACCATAGCTGGCACCCCGGATGCAGCTTCATAGTGAGCTCGACCACTGTCCATACCGGGGAGTGTTCCAGCACCGGACTCGACGGCTTTTGCCTGGCCGGAGTTAATGGTGCGGGCATTGTCGGTGCCACGGTAGACATCGGTGCCGGGCGATCTGACGGAGCATAGCGCTCGGCTGCGGAGCAGGCGGCTCGGACGCAGCTTCAGGGTGAGCTCGACCACCGTCCGTACCGGGGAGCTTTCCGGCACCGGACTCGACGGCTCTTGCCTGGCCGGAGTGAAAGGTGCAGATATTGTCGGTGCTGCGGCAGACATCGGTGCCGGGCGGTCCCAATGAACATAGCGCTCGGCTGCGGAGCAGGCGGCTCGGACGCAGCTTCCTAGCGAGCTCGACCACGGTCCGTACCGGGGAGCTTTCCAGCACCGGACTCGACGGCTCTTGCCTGGCCGGAGTGAAAGGTGCGGATATTGTCGGTGCCACGGCAGACATCGGTGCCGGGCGATCCGACGGAGCATAGCGCTCGGCTGCGGAGCAGGCGGCTCGGACGCAGCTTCAGAGCGAGCTTGACCACGGTCCGTACCAGGGAGCTTACCGCACCGGACTCGACGGCTCTTGCCTGGCCGGAGCTAACGGTGTGGATACTGTCGGTGCCGTGGCAGACATCGGTGCCGGGCGATCCGACGGAGCATAGCGCTCGGCTGCGGAGCAGGCGGCTCGGACGCAGCTTCAGAGCGAGCTCGACCACGGTCCATACCGGGGAGCTTTCCAGCACCGGACTCGACGGCTCTTGCCTGGCCGGAGTGAAAGGTGCAGATATTGTCGGTGCCGCGGCAGACATCGGTGCCGGGTGATCCGACTGAGCATAGCGCTCGGCTGCGGAGCAGGCGGCTCGGACCACGGTGCGTACCGGGGAGCTTTCCAGCACTGGACTCGACGGCTCTTGCCTGGCCGGAGTAACTCTTCATCCTCCAGGAGAGAGGTCCATGCTGAGGGTACGTCGGAGTCAGCGACGGTGGTGCCAGGAGGCCTTGGCGGCACCGGCGGTCCGGTGCCGAGGGAGCGCGCCGTGAAAACTAACTTGCGCTCGGCGCCGAGAGCGGAGGAGCAAGAGCTGCCTCCCTCAGGAGCTGTTTAAAACGAAAGCCCCGCTCCCCTTTGTTCACTGATTAAGGGCCTCACAAATGCGGCACTTATCTGTGAGGTAAGATCCCTCGAGGCACTTAGGAGAAGATCTCTTGTCGGCAGCGGCTTGTGGCCAGCCGAGCATTAGAAAACCCTGTGGACCGGGCATCGGACCCGGCCCCGGGTGAGGGGAAGGGGATAAACCCCAACCCCTGTAAAATAAATACACTATACTATTCTACAAACAAACAGAGTTAACTACAACTATAAACAGAACGAGAGAAAACTACGAGTAGCTAGGGAAGTGGAGGTCAGCTGAGCTGTGCTCCACTGTTCCAACGGCCGTCACGGGCGGAAAGAAGGAACTGAGGAACGGACAGGCCGGCTGGGGTATATATCCTGCGCTATAGCGGCGCCACTCCAGGGGGCGCCCAGCCGGCCCGCCGGAGTTGCTAGGGTAAAAATCTTCCGAAGAGCCGTGCATGCGCAGCGCGCACACCTAACTGGAATGCATAGGAGCAATCACTCGAAGAAGAAGCACAGACTCCATAAGCAGGTACATGTGTCTGGCAGCCAGGAGAATGAGGCATTAGTGTGGTACTGAGCCCGGTACTCAATGAGGAACCGTGAACCCCACTCTAGAGAAATACTATTCTAAACTTATTCTTATATCTGTGTATGTACATATACACAGGGGTTCTCCCAACAAATTTTTTAGTGGCCTCAGAGTGCGGCCACCAACTCTCACTGGTGTTGCACTAACTCTTTTCTTACCTAAAATACTTAATTAATTTTAGGAAAAGCAATTAAATATGCACAGATCCACATCCAAATCACTGTAATGTATATTTGTAAGTTTTTTTGGCAGACTCTAACAAAAATAATACTGCCCCCATCAAGTGCTTAGTGCATCCTGGGGCTTGCAGGCTTTGTATTTTTGTTAATATCACAGAACACATAGTAGCTACCTGGGAGGCTATGAAAAGTGATAAGTGACATTAACAAACATATATGTATCACTTTTCACAGCTAGTTAGTAAGTCTGCTGTGAAAAACCAAACTTGCACGTTTATTAATATCACTTTTCTCAGCATGCCCCAGGACCCATTAAATCTTGGATGGGGGGGCCGAAGGGGGAGGCAGCAGGGGTCAGAGGCTATGGTGGGATGAATTTGGGGCCAGGGGAGGCCGCGGGGGCCCGGGGCAATGAGAGAGATGGATGTGAGACTGGGGGAGGTAGCAGGGGCCCAGGGCAATGTGGGGACAGATGTCGATGCGAGGCCAGGAAGGCAGCAGGGTCCTGGGGGCAAAGGGAATGGATACAGGGCCATGAGAGGCAGTGGGGGCCAGGGGTGATGGGGGTGGGTGATGAGCCCCACTGTTGCATGGCCAGAGCCAGGGCCTAGTGTCTGCTGGGATGGGGCTCAGCACCTGGGGCCAGCTCCCACCACCACGTGGCCGGAGCCCAGGAACAGACCTGTGGGTCGGTGCCTGCTGCCATGCAGCTGGGGTAGGGGATCAGCACGAGGGGCTGGAGCTGCACGGCCAGAGCTGTGGGTCAGAACCTGCTGCCATGCAGCTGGGGCAGGGGATCAGTACCAGGGTCTAGGGCTGGGCAGCTGGAGCCTGGGCCCAGTGCCCATCAGCGTATGGCTGGAACTGGGGGCCAGAGGCTGACTGAAGCTCCATGGCCAGAGCTGGGCATCAGCACTTGCTGTCCTGTGGCCAGAGCCAGGGGTTGGCACCCAAAGCCCTGTGCTTGGAGCCTGCTGCCGTGCAGCTGAGGCTGGGGATCAGCGCTTGTAGACAGTGCCTGCCACTGCATGGCTGGAGCCCAGGACTGGAGCTGGGAGCCAGCACCTGCTGCCATGTAGCTGGAACCAGGGGCCAGAGGCCAGGGCCACATGTCCAGAGCCGGGGGAGGGGGAAGGGGGCGCACAGGGGGATGTCAATACCTGATGCCCTGCGATCGGAGCCCAGGGCCACAGGGCCAGGTTCCTGAAGTCCTGTCACCGGAGCCTGCTTCCCAAAGCTCCTCTCCCCACCACCCCCAATGTGGGTCAAGAACTCACCTTACTCCTGCAGCACTGTGCCTCACCTCTCTCCAGAGAGGTGCTTTGCCCCCCTCACCCTACCCCCATCACCACCCAGGAGGCTGTCGTGGCCGCACAAAAAGCCCTTGGTGGCTGCATGCAGCTATTATGGCTACATTTGAGAAACTTTGCGCTACACTAGATTAACACTACGGACAATATGCATACTAAAGAGGGAAGGCGTGCAGATGCAAAGATTGTAGCGCCAACAACCACCATCACTGGCAGTAAGAAGGAATTTCTGGGAAGGGGAGGTCTGGGGCAGTACGGCCCTTTATACATACATGTAGTGGCACAAGGCACTGGAGGGGGCTCACACTGCTCCTATCAGTACTCATGAGGGAAAAATCTCCAACAACCATGCATGAGGTGCATACACATCTACATGAACATAAAATCACTTGAAGAACTTTCCTGTTCCAGCACAGGGGAGTCAGGGGTGAATTCAGGGGCAAGAGGGAGACAGGCCATAGAAGACAGCACTATGAACATAAGAATGGCCATACTGGGTCACACAAAGGGCCATCCTGCCCAGTATCCTGTATGCCAACAGTGGCCAATGCCAAGTGCCCTAGATAGAATGAACCTAACAGGTAATCATTAAGTGATCTCTCTCCTGCCATCCATCTCCACCCTCTGACAAAGAGTCTAGGGACACCATTCCTTACCCATCCTGGCTAATAGCCATTAATGGACTTAACTTCAATGAATGTATCTAGTTCTCTTTTAAACCCTGTTATAGTCCTAGCCTTCACAACCTCCTCAGGTAAGGAGTTCCACAAGTTGACTGTGCGCTGTGTGAAGAAGAACTTCCTTTTATTTGTTTTAAACCTACTGTCCATTAATTTCATTTGGTGCCCCCTAGTTCTTATATTATAGGAACAAGTAAATAACTTTTCCTTATTCACTTTCTCCACACCACTTATGATTTTATATACCTCTATCATATCCCCCTCCTAGTCTCCTCTTTTCCAAGATGAAAAGTCCTAGCCTCTTTAATCTCTCCTCATATGGGACCCGTTCCAAACTCCTAATCATTTTAGTTGCCCTTCTCTGAACCTTTTCTAATGCCACATCTGTACACATTATTCAAGATGTGGGCGTACAATGGATTTATATAAGGGCAATAAGATATTCTCCGTCTTATTCTCTATCCCTTTTTCAATGATTCCTAACATCCGGTTTGCTTTTTTGACTGCCGCTGCACACTACATGGCTGCCTTCAGAGAACTATCCACAATGACTCCAAGATCTCTTTCCTGATTAGTTGTGGCTAAATTAGCCCCCAGCATATTGTATGTAGAGTTGGGGTTATTTTTTCCAATGTGCATTACTTTACATTTATCCACATTAAATTTCATTTGCCATTTTGTTGCCCAATCACTTTGCTTTGTGAGATCTTTTTGAAGTTCTTCATAGTCTGCTTTGGTCTTAACTATCTTGAGCAGTTAGGAGTTTTCTAAACTTAATTTCCCCAATACTAATTTCTCCCTACTGTTACTCACACCTTCTTGTCAACTGTCTGTAATGGGCCACTCTCTTACCACTTCAAAAGTTATTTTTCCTCCCTTGGTATCCTGCTGTTAATTGATTTATCTTGTTAGACTGAACTCACGCTTGGTAAAGCAACCCCCATCCTTTCATGTATTTGTACCTGCTCCTGTATTTTTCACTTCATGCATCTGATGGAGTGGGTTCTAGCCCACAAAAGTTTATGCCCAAATAAATCTGTTAGTCTCTAAGATGCCACAAGGACTCCTCGTTGTTTTTGTATTTGCTCAGGTTCTGATTCAGAAAGGTATTTAATCACATGCTTAACATTAGGCATGTGAACAGTTATGTTGACTTCAATGGGACTGTTCACATACTTAGTCACATTTTAAAATTAATTGGGGCCTTAGGAGAGATTCTGGATTGGAGAATTTTATAGTCCTGTAAATGAAGAAGCAATGTAAAAGCCATTGTGCTATACTAGGCACCTCCAAGCCCTCTCACATTGGGAAAGATGTTGGACAGCATAGGAGAACTGCACAGTCATGAAACAAAGGAATAGCTTCACTCTTGTATCAGAGCGTTGGACCCCCATTCTGAAATGGTAAATCCAAATTAATCCGACCTATCACAGTATTTATTTATAGAGAAATGAGGCTGTGACATAGAGACTATTTGGCAAAAAGCCCCTGTTATTTGCAAGCAATTTTCACCTGGGAGCTGACTAACTCAATGCAACAAGCACATGCTTTACAGGATATTTATTCATAAAGAGTAGCATGTAAGGTATCTACAGAAAGCTCTCAATTTGCCAAGATTCTTAACCATTGTGAGATATATGTATGGGTAATATTTAATGTATTTATATTGAAAATGTGCTTTATGGCCTTGGAGTAGAAATTAGTCACCAGGAGATAATGTGCCTCAGAGATGACTCATTCAAGCAAGAAGGAACTGTCACCTGTCTCTAAATCAGCCAGTGAGGTAATGCAAGGTTCTATTGTCTACTCTTGCCACATCTCAGAACAGTCAATGGGAAACCATTAAAGACAATTGCAATGATCTGAACCACTTGGCAGTAAAAAGGGACATTATAGCTGGCAGGAGATTGCCCTGGCTATGAATAGAGGCAAAATTCTGTTTCAGAACAACAAAGAGTAGGTAGATGAAGTCTTGATCCATTCACTGTGGAAAGCCCTAAAGGAGTGTGGGGCTTTCATTAACATTTGGATCCTGGTTCTTGTGAAATCAGCCAGCTCTGCAACAGACTGAACTTGGGGGGGGATGGGGAATCTACTTTATTACATAGGAAAGGTAACTACTGGTAAGTGTAGACCCAGATTCATGTTTTGTGATTTTGTTTTGTATTGCAACCTGTTGTTTCCACTGCTCTCTCTTGTTTCTACTTAAATATTTATTCTTTCTTAAAAATTTCTTTCTTTCATCATAAGTCTGTACAGTTTACAGGAGTGGGGGTTTAAGGTAAAACTGGTAAATGGAGCTACCCTGCACTTTTGGAGGCAAAGGATCTGGAATTTATCTGAGTAGCCAGAATCAGGGGCTAGATATCATGGGGGAACGTTTCAAAGAGATTTAGAAATGGGGGTGTTAGTGATGGCATAGCCCAGAGGAGAACACTTGAGGGGCTGAAAGGCTAGTGGTATTAGGGAGCTGATATCTAGTTACAGGGCCGGCTCCAGGCACCAGCATCCCAAGCAGGTGCTTGGGGCAGCAATCTGCAAGGGGCGGCAGTCCGTGTGTTTTTGCCCCCCAAGCAGAGCGCCGAATTGCCTCCGCAGACGGCGGGGACAGTCCGTGCACCTTTAGGGTGGCAGGCGCGTTTCCGCGGTGGTGGCAATTCGGCGGCAGCTTCTATGTTCAGTTGTCCGCGGCGGCACAGCTTCTGTCTTCCGGCTGAAGACAGAAGCTGCCACCGAATTGCCACCGCCACGGAAACGCACGAGCCACCCTAACTGCACACAGACTGCCTCTGCCATCAGCGGCGGCAATTCAGAGCGCTGCTTGGGGCGGCAAAAACAGTAGAGCCGGCCCTGTCTAGCTATCACAAGAAAGACTCCCTCACGCTAGAGGCATGGAAAAACAAGGTGACTCACAGTCCTAAGTGCTCAAGAACCATCACAAAGGCTAACTGGTAACAGACACTTACTAGGAATAAAGAAGATTATTTTAAAGAATGAAAAAAGAGCCTTGCATCAGTTACTATATTAAAGTAGAAGCTCTTAAATAGTGAAAATTAATAAAATAATTGACAACATTCATAAGATGTATCAGAGGTAGAAAATGTATCACAGGCAGAAATTTATAAGCTGTATCACAGAAGGAAGATACTATGGTAAGCACCCACAAGACAGATAGATAAATACCAATCTCCCCAGGACCTAAGCTAGAATGATAACACTTATATTGTACATCAATTAAAACATAGTTAATTGAGCACGGTGGGGAGGAAGGGGAAAAGAAGAGCAGAAGAATCTGTTTCATAGGATATAAATTACCTGCAAACAGAACATTGTCTCTGTGGCTGGAGAGCTGTGAACATTACAATCACAGAGTAGTTACGAGGTGGGGCCTTCACAAATCTTCTGAATTTGTCTCCATTCATGCGGATGACTGAGCGCCTTGAGCTCCACTCCATAAGCTGTTCCACCTTTTCCGCTAACAGATTCTGTAATCAAATACAAGGAGGAGGCATGTTAAATACAAGCACTATGAGGCTAAATTCTGCCCTTGTTTGAACATATCCAATAGAAGAATTTGACCCTCATTCTATCTACCTTTAACAGCAATTGAGTTAAAGATGTTTTACAAATTGGATATAATTGAATTTGGTTTGAAAAAAATTAAACTGATTAAAGTAGACTTGTAAGTTACTACTTAAGGAAAACATTTTATTTCAAATTCTGGTGAGTACAGCGCTATTGTACAGGTATCTGTGTCGAGGAAGAGACACTTGTATGGCCTTCTTAGCATACAACACATGTCATCAATTTCCATTACAAGTAAGATTGTTTCACACATCTGCACAAAGAAAAAAAATCATAGAGTATAGCATTATGTTACGTTTGTTATGTAACAGTCAAGTCATAGCAGGACAATCACGGCCATTCAGATCTCAAATTAAAAGAAAAATAGAGCTGGAAGGGCCAGAAAAGCAGCTATATCTTTTTATAACACAATAATTAGTTTAAACAAAAGCAGGGAAAAAAGACAGATTTCCTTACAAGTGTCTACTATATTGTCACGGCATTTAAGTTATACTTACTAATAAGCATTGGTATTTTATTGTAGACAGGATTGCTACAGTTGTAATAATTGGTCTTAAAAATTTACCCTAATTGTGAGCTCAACTGTAAAAAGTATGTGAAAGTTCATGAGATGTCACAATAACTTACAATAACAAATGTTGATGGGAAAAGGTACAAAAGGAGACAGAGAAGCTGAATTAGCCAAACCAAAAGACCTAATTAACTCATTTAAGGACTGTGTTGAGATCATACTTGATAAAAAACAGAAGTGTGGAACCAGAATTGGTCTGTCAGAAACTAGGCCTAATTGGTGGACAAAATAGTAAAGGGACAGGCTACTTCACCCACCATTCCTTTGTGAGTCCTTAAAAAAAATACTGTGAGGAGAAAAACTGGCTATTGGAGTAAGTTTCGCCATCATAGCTGCCATCCTCACGAACTCCTGAGACCCCAGGCCTTCATCATCTTGATCCTGAGAGATGTCCTATCCAGAAGAGGCCAGAAAGCACCCAAATGACGACATCACCTCCACTGGCTCCAGCTGAATCCCAAACATCGCGTGGGATGAAATGGGATCAGACTTTATCAACAACTGCTCCAGGCCATTGAAACTAACTTCTTCTCTTTTCCCCCAAAAGGACAGTTATTGAGTTATTGCCATCTTTGTTGCCACCTAAGAGACTGTCAAACAAGGGATTTGTCCTATTAAAAACTCTCTCCAGCTAAAGGGAAAGGGAACACGAAATACTGTTAAAATGAAAGCTTTATTTAATACTTTACATTTCAAATGCTTTAATTGTTTGTCCTTTTCTTTATTGTTAATAAAAGGTTTAAATGATTTTAATGGTGTTTGCTGTGGTACTAAGCAGGCTTAGGTTTCTGCATACTAAACCCTGAACCTTGCTTAACACTATTTAATGTTGGACAGTGAGTAATTGGGTTATGTCATCTTTGGGACCCTATGTTCCATCTAAATTAATACAACAGTATCATAGTCTATTATTAAGTTTGCCCAACATTTCCTACAAGACCCTGGTTTCAGTTGCTTATAACTTTGCTAAACTTTACCATTCAAGCTGAAATTTCCCATTGAATGTTTCTGCTGCAGGCTGATGTCTTGGAAAATTTAGCCAAAACAGTTCAGCCACTTCTGAGAATGAGGCTATGAACAAAATACATTTTTCTCTCACTTTGAAAAATTCTGGTGATCTCTTTTGAGAAGCTTTAGCATCTCCATGCTTTGGAGAAGGGATGTGAAATTTGGCAAGCAGTGACATTTATGTCAAGAATGTGCATTTTCCCAATTCCCAATAATTCACCTAAATGTAGCAAGTTATATGCCTCTTAAAAATTGCAGTTTGCACATGCTCATTAGATTTATTAAAGATTTGCAGCTGTATTCCTTGAAGAATCAGTTGGCATTGAGCTTGCTCCAGAACCTGACTGAGCATGATTTTCCCTGCAATTGCAGAGCTACCGCATAGTGGGCTGAGGCTGGTATCGGAACTGAGTGAAGGCAGTCTCTCTCTCTTGTGTTCTCAGTTCGCCCATGCTGGCAGTGTGGAGTAAAGGAAGATATTTGTAGGACCCCCGCCTTGTTTATGGCATAAGTTGGAAGATGTGTAATGAATGAGACAGGCAACACACTTCTCAGTGCAGGAAGAGAAAAGATGGTCTAATGGTTAAGGAAGCTGAATGCTTTTCTGGGTAATTTGATTCTATCCCTGCCTCGGGCCACAGAGTTTCTGTGTGATGCTGGACAAATCACTTAACTCAAACTTTTCACAGTTGATCACTAATTGTGTGTTCCTCATTTTCTAGGCACCTGACGAGATGCCTTAGTGTCTGATTTGCAGAAGTACTGAACCCTGCAATTGAAGTCAATTGTTACTGTGCTTTGAACATGTAAAAGGTTACATAATGCTAAGCACTCTGAAAAATCAGGTCCTAGGTGTCTCAAATTAGGCAACCAAAATGAGTGGATACTTTTAAACACTCTCTCTGTGCCTCAGCTCCCCACTGTAAAATTGATATAATACCACCCCCTCATCTCACAGTGGTGTTGAAGATAAATGAATATTGAGAAGCACTCAGATGCTACGCAGATGAGCACCACAGAAAAGCCCATGAAGTATTTAATAATTCTGTCTCCAGAGCAGGGTTTGAATAGCGTGTAGTAAATAATGCCTTGTTCGATACACTGAACAAAGAGAAAACTAAATATTGAATAGTTGCTCATTAATTGAGCACCAACCATCCTGTAAACTGATGGATAGAGGCCTGTGCAGGTACCCATTTATATTCGCAGATGCAAATATCCACGGATATAAATCGGTATCCGTGAAACTGTAGGCCTCTCCCAGGAACCATAGCGGCAAAAGGAGCAGAACATGGGGCCACCACTCCCAGGAGCCAGCGCCTGCACCAGCAGTTCCTCTGGCACAGCTGTGCCACTCACAGCCCTGCCCTCGTTCCTTCCATGCAGCTGTCTGCGTCTCCTATTTAAGAGCAGTACGGCCACGCCAGAGGAGCTGCTGGCGCGGGGCACTAGCTCCTTGGAGCAGCAGCCCCAAGTTCTGCTCCTTTCACCACTGCAGTTCCTGGAAAGCCCTGCGGTTTTGTGGATACTGATTTATATCCGCAGATATAAATGTATATCTGCACAGGGCTCTACTGATGGAGGCAGTGGTTCTTATGTAAAAAAAATATGATGCAATCTAGTAATTAAAGACTATATAATAATGCATGTGCATTCACAAGGTGGGTGAATGAAGACTACATATGCAACTTTAATTCTGGCATTTCCTAACTTTTAAATGCTTGACTTTGCATCCTTAATGTCCTTTTTAATGTAGTTTTGTGTTTGTAATATGCATTTATTTTCATTGAACACATGTAGTAATTAACAGTCATTACAAATGAGCATCCCTTCAAAAGATGTACAACAACAGTCAAATAATACTGCCCAGACAAGATTGTTTATTAAGCAGTGCTCTTAGTGACCCCTGCAGTCAGCGCCCATTTATTCTTCAACTCCATGTTTGCAGTTTGCCATGGCATCCATGCTATTCTGCATAATAGTGTTCCAGAATTTGAACTTTCATTTAAAAAAAAACATTGCTAGCAGTTGTGGAAATAAATGTATGAACTGATGCAGTGTCACTTGCCTAGGGCTATGTCTACTCTTCAAATGCTGTAGTTAATCCATCTTCCCAGGAGGCAGTAGCTAGATTGACAGAAGAATTCTTCCATCTACCTAGTGCTCTCTGTACTGGGGGTTAGGTCAGCATAGTTATGTCTCTAAGGGATGAGAATTTCCCTGGAGAGATGTAGCTATGCTGATGTAAATTTCCAGTGTAGAGCAGTCCTAAGTCTGCAAAGAGCTTAAAGCAATAGCTCAGATGTGAATATCCAACTGAGCCCACTCAAGCCCACGTAAGAGTCAGATTCCATGACCACAGTATTTGGCAGTTTTTTAAGATGTCACGAAATTCTGTATTTCTGCCAGCATCCAGTGTTTTGTTTTCTTTCTCCCTGCCCCATTGGGACCTGCCTGCAGCTGCCTCATGCTCTCTAGTTTTCTTCATAGGGAAGTTAATTGGATTACAGTGTGCACTGCCTGAACTGTTCCATGGAGCTGAGCTCACTCCTCCAGAATTTACAGATGTGCCCTTGACAGTTTAAAGGAGCTCAGTCCCTATCTTTTTCAGCCAACATAATTCAGTGAAGAGGGCACAAGACTGAAGTCGGAAGACATGGATTCTATTCCGGACTCTGCCACTGACCTGACCTGCTATGTGACCTTGGGTATGTCTTAGTTTGCAGATCCCTAAAATGGAGAAGATGCTGGCTTTCCTAAAGCCCGCTGCCAACTCTGTCCACATATCTTTTCAAGGGACACCATCATAGGACCTAATCATATCAGAGACACTATCAGAGGCTTGTTCACCTGCACATCTACCAATGTGATATATGCCATCATGTGCCAGCAATGCTCCTCTGCCATGTACACTGGCCAAACCGGACAGTCTCTACACAAAAGAATAGATGGACATAAATCAGACGTCAAGAATTATAACATTCAAAAACCAGTCGGAGAACACTTCAACCTCCCTGGTCACTCTATTACAGACCTAAAAGTCGCAATTATTCAACAACAACAAAAAAAAACTTCAAGAACAGACTCCAACGAGAAACTGCAGAACTGGAATTAATTTGCAAACTGGACACCATTAAACTAGGCTTGAATAAAGACTGGAGTGGATGAGTCATTACACAAACTAAACTATTTCTCCATGCTAAATTTCCCCGCTACTGTAACTCACACCTTCTTGTCAACTGTTTGAAATGGGCCATCCTGATTATCACTACAAACATTTTTTTTTCCCCTAATAGCCCACCTTATTTGATTAGTCTCATTAGAGTTGGTATGGCAACACTGATTTTTAAATGGTCTCTCTGTGTGTGTGTGTGTATATATATATATATATATATATATATATATATATATATATATTCCTACTATATTTTCCACTGCATGCATCTGATGAAGTGGGTTTTAGCCCATGAAAGCTTATGCTCAAATAAATTTGTTAGTCTCTAAGGTGCCACAAGTGATACAGACTAACACGGCTACCACTCTGAAACCTGTCCGTATTAATGCTGTCACTCCCAATTCAGCAGCTTAGGAGTGTGGTATTTCAACCGTTACTTAACTAACAGGGTTCCTCAGCTCTCCCCATTTAGGAGGATACTGTGGGATACAGCAGTGGGATCCGATGGAGGTGTACTCATGAAGGCATAAAAGGGGTTACCTATCTTTCAGAACTCCTGCTCTCCAAATAGGCTTACCCTCATAAAGCCATATTGATCACCCCAACTTCCCCACTATCACTTGGCTTTACAAAGTAGAGATGAACTGCGGAATGTTAGGTGGGGCAGAGCTGTTTACATTCTCAGTCAAAAGGCTGATGGAAACACACACCTACGCCCACAAATGTTACTGCTGTAATAAAGATTCTACGGCCTCAGGTACACTTCAACAACAGGGTTCTGTGCCGGCACACTCACGAAGGAGAGCTTATATTCTAGCTTTCTACAGTCATACTTCCAGGAATAATGTCCCAGAACAGAGACCTCTGGCAGTCTGGCCTTTTCCAGCAGTGTAAATAAATAGGGCAGCCACCTGTCCAGTCTATGCTGAAATTCATCTAGGTTCTATACTCTGGCAAAGAAGAAAGTACGCAGCCCTAATGCAATATACCTTTGTTGATTTCCCTTATGTTTTTATTTGCCAAAACAAAACTATTTGGGCTTTATTATTGCCAATCAATAACAGCCAAAATCCTGCACTGAACTACATCCAGGGTAACTCCACAGGCTCCAATCTCTACAATCAAGGAGGTTGCATGAGTTGTAAATTAGTACAGAATTTAGCCCTGGATATGCAGTAGTTGGGGTCTGGAGTCTTTTACTTTGCATGGGTGGGGAGTAAAGTTTACAGCTAGTAATTTTGAAGAGTAAATACTAAAAGATATTTCTACCACCACAAATCCTGAATCAGTAATTTAAAAACATCAAATTTATTTTCACCTTGTTAAGTCCTGAAAACTAAAGGAAATGTTCATGCCTATAAAATGGTGTTCTGTGATTTAGAGCCACCAGTCTGAAGGATAGGTTCTTGATGGATTTATAATTCTGTTCATCACAGGCATGCAAATGAACAAATTCATAAAAAGAATTTTCCTGCCAAAAGAAATATTTGCTGTTTTGCTTACACGGAGGAAATATTGGAGTACTTCCCTGAGAGAAACAAACAGAACAGATTAAAAAGAAACCTATCCTCTGCTAAGTTTACTCAATACAGGGCATGGTTCAAATTGTAAGATCTGAATTAAACATTTTACAGGTAGGAAATATCTTATTTCTATTTCAAAAGATCTACCAGTTTTGGATGATGTGCTCTAGCTAGTAATGTTCAATAAAAATGCAAGAGATGAACTAACAGCAGCATAGAAAATATGATTTCTCTCTGCTACATTCACTGAAGCTAAGAGATGAAGTCTGTAGAAACTAATGAAAGGATAGAAAGATTTTCAAGTTTTCACATAGCAACCATAGTTTCCTTTTTGCCCTGTGTGGCTCCCAGAGACATAAAGGAATTTGCTTCCAGCAAAACAGGGTAGAGACCCCTTACCGATACTTTACAGATCTCCGAGAGCACTAGCAGAAGACTCTAGGCTGCTTGACTAGCAGAAACACAAGAAACAAATATCATCTGCACAGACCCTAGTAACTATTCCTGCCAAACTATAAATAACCTAACTAAGGCACCGCTTCTTTGATATTTTCAAATCGCCCAGGCTCAGTTGTTAGTGGGTTTATTTTTAAAATCCACCAGAAAAAACTTACTGCAAGTACAGTATTCTAAAAACCAGAAACAACTATGATTTTGCAATGTGCTTCAATGACACTGAAGGATTCCAACTCTCCTAAAAAATAAGACTTTCATTCAGTACATAGAGTGATAACCTGCTCCACTGAAATCAGTGAAAACCCCTGTTGATTTCAAGGGGGGCCAGGATTTCACCCAGGGTTCTGAGAGACTTCTGATTAATAATATCCTGGCATTTTCTGGTTTAATGCTATCCCAGGATGTCTCTTTTCATAACATCGTTGATACAAAAGATCTTCCCATGACTCATGATATCTGATCTCAGAAGCAAACTAGAAGTGCTAGGAGGATTTCAAAAACTGAAGAAGGCTTTTTTTAGTCATCGGAAAACCTATTTTCAGTATGTGCTTAACTGAGTTTTCATTTTAACTTTATATTTTAAAGTCTGACCACTTGAGCTCTGGAAGTCAGACATATTTCAGGTTATGCTTATAGTTTTGACTTCAGATCATGTGCTGAAAGTGACATCTACTTTTCTATCACTGGGCTCAGACAATTAAACATTTCCACTTAAGGAAAAATAAGTGTTTTGACACATGCTGCTACTGTTGGGACCCACTTTGGTGATTTCATGCTTCAGGAAATCTGTAAAATTTCCACAAAACCATTAGAAGAATTTTTTTGTGCTATGACAAGACCAAACTGCCATGACTTTCTCTTACTTAGTATGTAAGGAGAACACCTTAATCTGTTTAGATTCTTTCCAGTTGGAAAAAATTACTCATAAGCAAAGAGGTTTTAGAGAATCAATATTTCATGGATTAAAAATATCCTGTGTAAATTGTATCTCTCATGAATAAATTCCTCTTCCTGAAAAGTGGCAGTGTGCTGTAAGGGAAAAGTTAGTGGGGTAATTGCTGACAGAAAGCACTAACAGAAAATGCCCTGCTGATTTTAGATAGAAAGAATCCGATTCAAACAGTTAGCAAAGTCACTGTTTGAAAAGGCAGCAGTCTAGTTCCAAGTATCCCCACTGTGGGCTGTTCTGACTCAGATTAAACAATAAAAACAACAAGGAGTCCTTGTGGCACCTTAGAGACTAACACATTTATTTGGGCATGAGCTTTCGTGGGATAGAACCCACTTCACTAGATGCAATGTTGTTGTACCCAACTGGTCCCAGGATGTGAGAGAGCCAAAAAGGGTCAGGTAATATGTTTTATTGGACCAAATTCTGTTGGTGAAAGAGACAAGCTTTCAAGTACCACAGAGCTCTTCTTCTGGTCTGGGAAAGGTAATCAGAATGTCACGGCTAAATAAAAGGTAGAACAGATTGTTAAGCATAAAGAGTTAACACATGTTGCAAGAAACCATTCAAATAAAGGATGTGAGCAATTAAAACCTCTGCAGTCACAGATCAAAGGAGAGATAGTGGGTTACAGATAACTGTAACAAGACATAAAACCAATATCTGTATTAATCCTATTATGTTTCATGTCTAGCAGAGTTAGGCTCGTCTTTTGGAAATATTGTGCAGGTTTCCTTTGAGGATGAGTACCGAGAAGTCAAATATGGAATGATCTTTTTGTGAAAAGTGTATGCACATGGATAGTGCTTAATTTGTGCCAGGGCTTGCCAGGACTTAGACCCGGCACCTCTAGGCTTGGCAGTTCATAGTCCCAGCACCTCTGGGTTTGCTGCATCAGTTATCAATATAAAAAAGATGGTTGAACCCCAGCACCTAATTGCTTGAACCTGGCACCTCTTTCATTACAAATTAAGCACTGACCATAGGTGATAAAGTGTTTTTTGTCTTTTATCATTCTTCTGCGTATGTTCATTTACGAGCATAGAGATTGTCTAGCATCACCCACATAGTTATTGGTGCCTGTGATTCACTGGATGAGGTACACCACTTCTTGTGACAGGCATGTGCAGGACCCATGCATCTTGAAAGGTATGGTGTGAGGGGTATTGATCATCGTAGCAGTGAAGATATGGCTGCAGGATTTGCATCTGTTGTTATGGCGGGGTCTGGTACTGCTCTGAGTTGGGATGTCCTGGTCAGTGGGGAGCTTCCTTCTGACAATAAGCTTGGTGAAGTTGGGAGATTGTTTGGAAGGCCAAAAGAGGGTGTTTGGGAAAGGGCCACTTCCACCCTGATTGGCCTCATTAGCACTGACCCCCCACTTGATAAGGTAACTCCCATCTTTTCATGTGCTGGTCATGCCTAGTGGTCAGAGCAGGAATCAGGCGCCAGGAAACTTAGCTGGGAATCAAAACCAGAGGCCAGATACCAGAACCAAGGGGCAAGCCAGAGTCAGAGTCTGGAATTGGAGCAAAAGGTCAGAAATGGAGTCAGAGGCCAAAGCCAGGGCCAAAAATCAGAGCCAGAATCAGTGTCAGAGAATTGAGCCAAGGTTTGGAGCCAGGGCTCAGAAGTTAGTCAAGAAGGCAAGATCCAATGAAGCAGACATCCAGAAACTCACTCAGCTGAATGGACAATTTCCTGTGCCTCTTTACAGCTTAAATAGCATAGCCGGAACAATCAAAGGGGCTGGGTGTTCCTCCAGACAGGATTCTTGTGGACAGTGCCTCTGGTAGGGCTATGGTTCTGTTAGCCATCAGCCAACCAGGTAGTAGCAAGCTGCCAGATGGCAGCTGGAACAGGAGGGTTGCCTGGAGACCCATCGATCCTCACAAAGATATCCATTGCTATGTGTGTGTTAGAGAAGGCAAGACCAAAGAAATGTGCCTTGACTTGGAGCAGAAAATGCTAAGGTTTGTGATTGTCTTTAGTTCCTGGGGACAGTTCATTCCACAATCTCAACTGCCCACATGCACCCCTGCCTCCCAGAGAAATTCTGTCTCCTGGCGCAAGCTAGCTTTCCCCTTATTGTAGAAAGTTCCATTGTGTCAGAATAGCATAATTGTGGACAGCAGTTTTTGTCCATTGAGCTTGAGCAGTATGTCCTTTGAGCTTTAGACAATCTTTTGGATATTATGGGCCTACACCACTTTGCGATAAGTACCAAGTACTTAAGTACTTGATTTGAAATTCTATGGGAAGCCTTTGTAGAGAGCAGAGGACAGATTGGATGTTTCTGTAGTGGCCTGAGTGCTGAGGAGACACATTTCAGTATTCTGTACTAGTTAGAGTTCCCTAAATGCTGAAATCTTTATGCCCAGGTATACTAAATTGCTGTAATCCAGCAGAGAAGTGACAAGGGCATGAATAAATTAATTCAGGTCTTCATCCACCAGGATAGGACAGTCTCCTAGCCAAGCGGAGATGGTAGAAAGTGTTACTCATGGATGCTGCTATGCAAAAGCTCAGTATCAGATAGGAATCCAAGAGCACTCCTACAGTATGGACTGAACTGATCAGTGGTGGGTGGGTATCTTCAGCCAGTGGAGAATTCAACCTGGCTGCAAGATCTTCAGAATACCTTCCTCTGCCCACTAGCATCACCTTTGTCTTCCTTGGGTTCAGCTTCAGCAAGCTGTGGATACAGTCTTTCTCCTTGTTTGGAATAAGAGAGAGCATCTGTTGTTTTGACTCATTGAAGTTCCTGTAACTTGTTACACTGATCAAGAGATATAAACAACTGATCTTTCTTTTTATAAGAGTGATGAGAGGACCTCAGTGGAATATGCTATTCATGTATGTAAAGACTTTGGCCTTATTTAAATCAGTTTACTGATTTACAGAATTCTGTTGTGCACTTGCTAGCTGTATATCTGTAACTCAGTGAGATTATTTAGATACCTGAAAACTGCTATCATGTCTCCTCTCAGTCTTCTCTTTTCCAAACTAAACAAACCCAATTCTCTCAGCCTTCCTTCATAGGTCATGTTCTCTAGACCTTTAATCATTCTTGTAGCTCTTCTCTGGATCCTCTCCTGTCTACACTGTAAAGACTTCATTTAATATCAGTGGGAATTTATAGGTAATCTCATTGAAATTTAATGTTTTAAACCTGGCATAATCTGGATTCAGGCCAGGATATGGAACTGAAAATGACTTAGTGATGCTGATGGATAATATCCTCCTATTAATGGATAGAGAATTGATAACCATTATCTTTATATGACCTTTCAAGGTGATATCAGGTGATGCGGCTGTATCACCTGAGAAAGTGGTGGGTGTTCAAGGTAATGTGCTAAAATGGTTTGATTTGAGTCCTTCCTAAAGGGATGTTGGTGGGCATCTTGAAGAGTTCACAGCTGTGGGGAAGTTTACTTTGGTTGAGGTACACACCCATAACTGGTTAATTCGATCAAAACTGGTTAGTTTTGAACCTGTATAGAAAGATGTTTTGATCACCAAAAGTGTAATTTTTAACAAATACTCTATAAAATTAAAGGAACAATAAATGAAATAAATAAATAAACTCTAGAATTCACACAAAGTTCTTTCCTTTCTCACACTAGACTCCATAATGTCTACTTAAATCTTTTCATGCAAATCTATTTTACTGGGGAAGTGCTTAGATACCATGGTGATATTAATCCCTGAAATAGATATCACGAATTCTGCAATAAAATGTTGTCTAAATCAAATTTATTTTCTTCATAGTTTGCTTCTTCAACAATGAAAGTTAGAAGAAATACTATTACTCTTTTTATAAACTGGTCTCAAAGTGGCAACTCTTGTAACTAGGAATTCAGTTAATCAGATTTGTCTTTCTTGCTAATAGACAAACATATAGGCTAAAATATAAAGAAAGAAAGGGAGAAAGAAAGAGAAAGAATACTCACTAAAGTCCTAGCTCCTGTCTTTTCAAACTTAAAAGAACACTTTAGATTTAGTATCTGAAAATTCTGCTTCTTCATAAAGATGAAATTCTCTACTTTAATTCCAAGAAGCAGATCCTCATCTGTTGAATATTGTCACAACTCCATTGACTTCAAGACATTGCGTTAATGACAATTGATACTAGCTGAGAATCTACACCCAGATCTCTAACCGTGATTGCAAGTCAACTCATACTTCTAACCAAAACCATGTTCAAAACAAGTAATTTCTAGAAAGGGAATGAAGATTTCTTACTGGCTTGTTTGTAAGTTTGAGTAATTTTATGCCTGTATTCACTCATGTCTAAAGTACTAAGACCTACTTCTTTACTTTGAAGCAGTTCTTGAGGGAGAGAGAGAAGCATTTGCAGTACTGATACAGCGGCTCTCAACACATAAAATTAACTTATGCATATAACAGATTGTATTCTGCTAATATTGGTTACAGAGGTTTAATAATTGGAGATATACCTATCTCCTAGAACTGGAAGGGACCTTGAAAGGTCATTGAATCCAGCCCCCTGCCTTCACTAGCAGGACCAAGTACTGATTTTTGCCCCAGATTCCTAAGTGGCCCCCTCCAGGATTGACCTCATAACCCTGGGTTTAGGAAGCCAATGCTCAAACCACTGAGCTATCTCTCCCCCTCAAATGCTGACACAAACACTGTTACTTTCTGCTGCACAATGGCAGTAATCCTAGAAGTCTCATATTAGACTGACTTTTTTGGTGCCAATCTAGTTACAATACCTATTCGTAGATTCATAGATTGTAGGGCTGGAAGGGACCTTGAGAGGTCGTTGAGTCCAGTCCCCTGCCCTCATGGCAGGACCAAATACTGTCTAGACCATCCCTGATAGACATTTATCTAACATACTCTTAAATATCTCCAGAAATGGAGATTCTGCAACCTCCCTAGGCAGTTTATTCCAGTGTTTAACCACCCTGACAGTTAGAAACTTTTTCCTAATGTCCAACCTAAACTTCCCTTTCAGCAGTTTAAGCTTATTGCTTCTTGTTCTATCCTTAGAGGCTAAGATGAACAGGTTTTCTCCCTCCTCCTTATGACACCATCTACATCTTTCTTGAAATGCGGTGCCCAGAACTGGACACAATATTCCAGTTGAGGCCTAACCAGCGCAGAGTAGAGCGGAAGAATGACTTCTCGTGTCTTGCTCATAGCACACCTGTTAATGCATCCCAGAATCATGTTTGCTTTTTTTGCAACAGCATCACACTGTTGACTCATATTTAGCTTGTGGTCCACTATAACCCCTAGATTCCTTTCTGCCTTACTCGTTCCTAGACAGTCTCTTCCCATTCTGTTTTTTTTTTTTAAAAAGAAAGGATTCCCCTTCCTCAGATATGTAATTCATCTAATGTAATGCTGCTTACGGAATAAAGCCTAAATATTACAAACACTTAGGGCATATCTATACTACAAATTGAAGTCAACTTCAGTTAAGTTGACATCCAGCTGCCACAGTAACTAAGTCAGTAGCACATGTCCACACCATGCAACTTGTATCGGTGGAGCATGTCCTCGCCAGCAGCACTTGCATCAATGTAGAGAGCAATGCACTGTGGGTGGCTATTGCCGCAATGAAATTTGCCGCAGGGGGTTCTGGGATGGACTTGCAATGCCTCATCGGACCAAAACATTCTCATGGGGGGACTGGGAACAAGGCTTCAACATCCCATGATGCAGTTCTCTCTGTCCCTCCCCTGATTTCAGCTAGACCCCATAATATTTTGTGCCTTTCTTCAAAAAGCTGGCACAACCACACGTATGCCATATCCTGAGAAGCATGGACCCCACTCAGCAATGCATGATTGTTTTCCAGAGCTATGAGAAGAGTCACCATGCAGAACGTTGCAATGTGGGATGGTTGGGAGAGGTGCATAACGTGCACATCTTTAGGAACTCCTGTCTGTTCAGAAAGCTGCAAGCAGGGACTTTCATTCCAGAATGAACAATCACCATTGGTGACGTTGAAATGCCAATAATGATCCTGGGAGGCCCACCCTACCTTATTTCCATGTCTCATGAAGCCGGACACCAAGGACTGGTTCAAAACGTGCAGAGTGGTGGTGGAATGTGCATTTGACCATTTAAAGGGTCACCAGTTCAGTGTGCTTACTAGGTTAGACCTCAGTGAAAGCAATATCCCCATTGTTATAGCTGCCCGCTGTGTGCTTATAATATCTGTGAGGCAAAGGGAGAGAAGTTTCCACAGGGGTGGAGCGTGAAGGTGGATAGTCTTTCTGCTAATTTTGAGCAGCCAGATACCAGGGCCATAAGAACAGCTCAGTGTGGAGCACTGCATTTCAGGGAGGCTTTGAAAACCCATTTCAGTAATGACGTACAGTAATTTGCACTGTTTCTCTGTATTTTGCCTTCTCAGTGTGAATCTTGCTGTTACTGCCAGGTTTTTGTCTCCAGCACATCCCCTCCATTTACTCAGTTTACCTGTCTGTCTCCTTTCTCCTTCCCCCACTTTTAAATGAATAAAGATTAATTCATTCTGAAGACATGGACTTTTATTGAAGAAACATACTGAAAATTAAAGAACACGAATAGAATGTAACCTTGGATACATGGTGGAATAAAATTGGAGGGGAAAACCACAGTCAGCTTATCTTTAAAAGCACAGTGGCCTTGCTTGTCACCCACCATTGTATGTGTGGCTTTTATTCTTAGGACCCTCCTCCAGGGGTGAGTTGAAGGGATATTGCAGTTTCCCACGTCGCCTCCGGGAACGTTTAGGGGAGAGAGAGAGAGAATATTACAGTGTTGGAATGCCATTGTGCAGGGGCTGCAGAGGGAATCTAGCCTGAAGGTGATTCTCCTGAAGGTCAACCTGATGCCTCAACATGGCTGTTTGTTCCTTCACAATCCCCAGCATCTTCTGCTGCATGCCACACTCTCTCTCCTGCTCACTATGTCCATGTCCAGTTTTTCATAGAGAGAAATCCTCCACGTCCTCTGCTCAGTGTCCACTGTCCCAGAGGCATTTTTAATCTCATTAAACATGTCATCACATGTTCTCTTTGTCTTATCTGGTGATGTAGGTAGTCTGCACTTTCAGCTGTAAGCTATGGAAAGAACAAAGCAACCACTGTCAGTACAGACTCAGTGTCTAGTGCAGAGTTGCTATATAAAAATCACTCCCCTTATTTCATGCATGTTTAAGTCAGAACATTTTCATTTACACCAGGTATTCACTGTACTGGTTTGCTGTCCCAGCCATGGTGAGTATGGCACTGGGGCACGGGCACCGGATCATCATCAGCATGGGGTGGGCAACGTGTGGTGGGACCAGAGGTGAGCAGGGGACCATGCCACTTCCCCTTTAAAACATGGGCATTGTCTGGAGATCAGGGACCAGCATTCACCCTCCCAAACTACAATCCTTGGCAGAGGCTGTGCCAGGGGGGTGATTACAGTGGCGAATCCGAACCACAAAATTTCTCTTCTCTCCAGTCCACCCCAGTGCTGCTGCTGCTAGCTATTGCCCCAAACTCAGAGTTTCTAAAGGTCAATACTGACCCTGTCACCCAAACTACAGCCATGTTTTGGAAATTGGGATGTAGGGGTGGAAAAATCACAAGGGTGAGAGGAACACAGGCACTATTGTTTGGACAGACACCATCGTTTGTGGTACAAGTATCTGCAATGAAAACCACCATTGTCTCCCTTAGGTGGCCCTAGCTGATATCACTCTCCTGAGGGTAACAGATACAGCAAAGGAACAGATGCTGCATGTGTCTGGGTACAGACCAGGTCCATACGGTGCTATGCTGTGTACTGCAATGATGCCAGCTGAATTAATACTGGAGTAGTGGGAAAGTATCCTACAACAGTGGAAGAAATAAGGCAGCCCTCCAAAGAAATCTTCTGCAATGGATTGCAGAGTACCTCCATGGAAGTTTCCTGGAGATCTCTATGGAAGATTCCCAGGCCATCCCTATGTACATCAACAGCCTTTTTTGTGGGGGACCCTCTACCTAGCTGGTGCGGCCACTGGGAAGCAGATAGCCATTCTACCTCACCTTGTTAATTTTAATAAAAAATAGACTATAAGAACATGTGACCCCAAAATATTACTTGAAATACCATACTCACCAGAGGTTCCTTCCCCGGCACCACGCTTGGCCACGATGCTGTTCTGCAACTGGCTGGACTACAAACAGCTTTCTAGATCTCTGGGAGAATGGATCCCATTCTCCTCCTCTTCCTCATTCAAAACCTCCTCCTTAGCGTTGCCTGTGCTGACCCAGGTATCTGACTCCTCAGAGGTATCCACTCTGCTCTTGGGGGTCATGGTAGGGTTGCCGGTGAGAATCGCATGCAGCTCCTTGTAGAAGCGACATGTCTGTGGTGCTGCACCAGAGCGACTGTTCGCCTCCCTTGCCTTCTGGTATGCTCGCCGCAGATCCTTGATTTTCATGTGGCACTGCTGTCTGTCCCTGGTACAGCCCTTCTCGCTCAGGCCCCGTACTATCTCCTCATAGATGTCTACATTTCTATGACTGGATCGAAGCTGTGCCTGCACAGCCTCTTCTCCCCACAGACCAAGAAGAGCCATCATTTCCTGTGTACTCCGGTGTGACATTCCCCGGGTGTTATCTGGACCAGTGATCTGCTAGGTCATTCCAATCCTTGACTCTGGGAGCCAGCCTTACCCTGCTCTGCTGTGAGAACCCCCACTCCTGGGCTGTTCACGCACAGCCTCTGGCATGTAAGCTGCTCCTTGGATTGTGCAACCGAATGACACCAGCCAATACCGCTGGTCCCAGAAACAACCCTAGGAACCTTCATCTTGCAGTGTCCACTTATGCCCGCTGGACGCTGCAAGCTTATATGAGTTCGTCAATTTAACAAATTTATATGTACCAGACTTGTTCTCCCAAGGGGAGCCTCTGACAGGCTTCAAACCAAACACACTGCTTCAGGCAGAATAAACAAACAGATTTATTAACTACGAAGATAGTTTTTAAGTGATTATAAGTCAAAGCATAACAAGTCAGATTTGGTCAAATTAAATAAAAGCAAAACACATTCTAAGCTGATCTTAACACTTTCAATGCCCTTACAAACTTAGATGTTTCTCATCACAGGCTGGCTGGTTGCCCTTCAGCCAGGCTCTCCCCTTTGATCAGCACTTCAGTCGCTTGATGGTGATGTAGGTAGATGGAGGTGGAAGAGAGAGAGCCTGGCAAACGTCTCTCCCTGTTATGTTCTTTTTTCTCTCTTTGCCTTGCCCCGCCCCTTCAGAGTCAGGTGAGCATTACCTCATTGCAGTCCCAAACTAACCAAAGGAAGAGGGGTGACTCACTCGAGAGTCCAACAGATCCTTTTGTTGCTGCCTAGGTCAGTGTCCTTTGTTCCTGTGAGGCTGGGCTGGGTTTGTCCCATACCTGCCCTGATGAGGTGTGAATTGCCTCTCTGTTCTTGGAGAGTTTTTGCCTGGGCTTATTTTAAGTCATGAAGACACATTTTCAGCCTCATAACTATATACATGAAATTATAACCTATAACATTACTATAACATTGCTGTAACAACAGTGCTCAGTGCATCATGAGCCTTCCGAAGACACCCAACATGACAAACTTTGCATTGTATACCACACAATCATTTTACAAGAATAACCATGGGGGTGCTGGGTGTTCCCCTGAGGTACAGAGTGTCACACCAGGCTAGAGCGCGTTTGGAGCATGGAACCATCACAATCAGCTGGGCAAGTGAGCTTTCCACATCGAAGGGGCTGTTTCCTCTCTATAGCAGAGTTGAAAACATTTACCAGAGCAGTCAGAGCAGAGCATTGTGGGACACCTCCTGGATGCCAGTTAGATCGACTTAAGCAATGCAGTGTCTACACTGCCGCTACGTTGACCTAACTACATTGAATTAAGAGCTATGCCTCTTGTGGAGATGAGTAATTAAGTCAATGTAGCAGGCAAGTTATGTTTGCAGAAAGGATCTGGTAGTGTAGACACGTTCATTATTAACTTGACATAAGGCAGCTTACATTGACCCAGCTGTGTAGTTTAGACCAGTCCTTAGACTCATTTTTAACTTCATGAATGACTAGTACCAATATATTGAATAAAATTAATCAAATATAGTTTAACAGCGTGTTTGCTGAGCTGGGGCCTAGGAAAGAAATTTCAATGTTATTGTAGGAATTTTTTTCAATTACTGGCCAAGAACTAAAAGAATGGGGAAGTGGATATCAAATGACTTAATTATAAATTAAAAGGTTACTACAATAAAACCACTAGTTAAACCTCAAAGAATATTCTGTTTAGATCACCTTTACACTGAAAGTACACCTCTACCTCAATATAACGCTGTCCTTGGGAGCCAAAAAATCTTACCGTGTTATAGGTGAAACCGTGTTATATTGAACTTGCTTTGATCCACGGAGTGCGCAACCCTCCCCCCCCCCCCCGCGAGTACTGCTTTACCACGTTATATCCAAATTCATGTTATATCGGATGGCGTTATATCGAGCTAGCAGTGTATATTGCTCTGGGATAAGTATTATATAGGACATCCAGGAAGATTCCAAATAGTTTTTATATAGAAAAGCTAAAGAGGTTCAACTTACTCTCACTGCAAAATACATCAGGGTAATCCAGTAGAGAAGTATTATGAAGGAGTTTGATTAAAAGGAAACACAAATAAATAAATAAGGAAAATAATCCTTTAAAATTAGGGAATTCCAGCAAAATTATTTCAGTCAAGGAATACTAAAATTAGAACAAGTTGTCAAAACTAACAATAAAAATAATAAATGTGAAAAACCCTGTTATTGCAATCTGTAGAATGCCAAAGACAAATCCAAAGTAAAGAAATGCTGATGGCGGCGGGAAGTGGCGCGGACTGAGGGATGTGTGGCCACTGCTTCCCGCCGCCCCCATTCGCCTGGAGCGGTGAACCGCGGCCAGTGGGAGCCGTGATGGGCCAAACCTGAGGACGCAGCAGGTAAACAAACCAGCCCAGCCTGCCAAGGTGCTTACCCTAGCGGGCCGCGTCCCAAAGGTTGCCGACCCGTGTCCTATGTGATATACCTCTTTTCTTCTGAAAAAGGAAAGAAGAAAGTGAGAGAATCACAATACTAAGAATCTCCAGAAAGGAAGGTTAGCGGCACAGAAGGATATTGAAATGAATAGTCTAAGGAAAAACCTGATACTTACTAGTCTTTTAAAAAAACACATATACTTTGGCTCTTAATTCAGGAAAAATCTTTAAACATGTGCCAACAGGACTTAAGCACATATTTAACTGAAATCCCATTGACTATAACTTTTAACATTTATTAAAGTGCATTCCTGAATAGGGAAGCATTCCTAAACCCTCAGAAAGCATCCCACATCTACAAATCATTATGACATGCTGCAAGTTTCTTCTACACAAATTTAACATACTATCTTCAAATATTAGTATTAGCTAAGACTGTGTGTTTGCTGTAGCCCTTACCTCTGTGACTTTTAACATTTATTTTAATGAAATCAGTCTTTATCATCTTAATCCTTAATGAGGACTTCTCCTCCACGAATAAAATTTTCAAATTTAGCTAAACCCATTGTAGTGGATTATGGTTTAATAGTTTAAAGCCATCTAAAAATGTTGAATGGTTTTATATAATTGTTACTTAAAATAAAGGATATTGACTTCTCAGAATTTCCATAACAAATTAAAATATTGTGTTTTAAAGTAAAATTACTTTTGTATTTTTTGCCACGACAAACAGCTGGCCTCAATTACTACCTGGACTACATGAAACATATGTTCATTTGTTTCTCGGGGAGGGGGGGACAGAACAGAAAGTAGATATAACATTATCTTCTATTGTTTTCTGAACCTGGAGCCCAAAGTGTCTTTAAAAATGTAAAAAATTAACTAGTTCCCTAAGTTATGTTCCAGTTTCAAAATCTCTCTCAAGCACTCTCTGTGAAGATAATCTGAATATTCCACTGAACAATGCTATGTTATTAACTGTTGTTTGTAAACTTAATTGTAAACTGTTGCACTTTCTTAAACTTTCCTTAAGAAAACATCTTTAGTCTATAATTACTGTTACAGAAAAAAATATTGCAGAAGTTGGTCTTCCAGCATCAAGTAGTTCATGTGATAAGATACTTCCCACCAGATGAAACCACAACAGCTGCTTTCCATGCTATCACCCTATAAAAGCTGAATAGAAAAAGGAACAAAGAATTTCCCAACAACCAACAATTTCATGGATTTTTACAATAAAAAATAAGTTTGAATTTCACAAGAGAGCTTGCAGCTTCTTGCACAGTGACTTTTTAATAAAAATAAAATAAAGCTTTTCCAGAAAAACTGTTCAACATTATTTGTCCTGATATTTTCTGCAGCCAGCAGAGAAAGATAGAAAGAAAAGTCAAGTCAATGTTAATTTGAACGAGTGTTATTTTCTTTAGGGCACAAGTCTAGGAGTCAGGATATTGGTTTATACTCTCAATTTATGCCACAGACTTCCTGTGTGACTATGATGAAGACATTTAGTTCCTCTGTGCCTCAGTTTTATCTTCTGCAAAATGAGGCTAACACTGCCAGGCTCCTCTGGGGTGTTCAGAAACTTAAATTAATATTTGTGCAGCACCTTGAGGTCATTAGATGGAAGGCACAATATAAATGTGAAGTATTATCAAAATAATTTTGGTGTGCTGAAAAAATAGGCATAAAATCTACTAGTGGCAGAGAATGGCTCCCTCGTATAATTGGGCTCTTCGCAACATGGCTCATGCCCTCTTTTACTCAGAGACAAATCAATATAATGCTTTTGTACTTCATAATCTGTGTGGTTGTATTAATTGTACAATGGCAAACTATAAATGAGACTTGCTTAAGGAACTGTTTCCTGTGGAGTACCCAGTGTCAGTAAAATGTCCACAATGACTCTAAAAAACGGTTACTCACCTCTTGTAACTGTTGTTCTTTGAGATGTGTTGCTCATATCCATTCCAATTAGGCATGCGCGCGTGGTGTGCATGGCCATCGGAAAGTTCTTCCCCAGCAGCATCCGTTGAGGAGGCTGTGGAGTCCACTGGAGTGGCGCCTCCATGGTGCTCAATATATGACCCTGCCGACCCAGCACCCCCTCAGTTCCTTTTTGCTGGCTACTCCAACAGAGGAGAAGGGGGGCAGGTTTGGAATGGATATGAACTACACATCTCAAAGAACAACAGCTACAAGAGGTGAGGAACCGTTTTTTCTTCTTTGAGTGATTGCTCATCAATTCCAATTAGATGACTCTAAAGCCTTATCTAAGCAGTGGGGTCGGAGTTAGCGGAAGTATGCGTCCTTCATATCGAGGGAGGCATACCGGGATCCAGGGAGGGGATAATAGTGCCTAGGGAGACCATGTGGAACTTCAGCTTTGCCATGAATTTGTTGAGCTCACACAGGTCCAGAATGGGCCAAATGCCCCCTTTGGCCTTGGGGATTAGGAAATATCAGGAGTAGAACCGCTTGCCCCTTAGTTCCTGTGGAACCTCCTCCACTGCCCCCATGGTGAGGAGCGCATGAACCTCCTGAATAAGGAGTTGCTCGTGAGAGGGGTCCATGAAGAGGGCCGGGGGGCCAGGTAGAAACAGAATTAGAGAGAGCATCCCGTTTCCACAGTGTGAAGGACCCAGCGGTCTGAGGTTATTTGGGACTACGCACGATGGAAGTGGGATAAAGTATTCAAAAAGGGTGGGGAAGGATCCGGGGTTAAATCCAGTACGCTGTCCTCAGGTGTCCCTTCAAAAGGCCTGCTTGGAACCCAATGATAGTTTGGTTGGGCCCTGGCCTTGTCCCGACGGGGGGTTGGAAGGCTTCCTTCTGCCATTCCATCCCCTCTGCTTGTAGAAGTCCTGCCTCAGCCGAGGAGGGTAGGAGCATTGTTTCAGCTGCTGGGGCTTGAAGTACTTCTTCTGGGTTGCATACCCAGGGACTTGATAGTTGCCCTCGAGTTCTTTAGGCTATGCAGCCCAGAGTCGGTCTGTGAGCCTTCCCTGTCAAAGGGCAGGTCCTGCAGCATCTGCTGAACCTCAGGCAGTAGGCCCGAGGCTTGCAACCAGGAAGAGAATCTCATGGCAATACCTGAGGACAAGATATGCGCTGCTGAGTCCGCAGCATCCAGAGAGGTCTGCAATGAGGTCCATGCCACCATCTTGCCCTCCTCAGCAAGGGCCCAAAACTCCTCCTGGACTCAGGTGGCATAAGCTCCTTTACCTTGAGTATTGAGTTCCAAGCCATTTCAGACAAGAGTCGTGTGGAGGAGGGGTCACTCGTTGGCATAGGCTTGTTGCAGGATTTGCAGGGTTTGAATCCCGGGGACTTGGGCATGAGAGTCCTCATGGGACTCTCCCAAGGGAAAGCAGTCAGGGCAGAGGGAAATCCCCCAACCCAACTGCTACTAAATACAACAAAAACAAAAAAAAGCAACTACAAGAAAGAACTATTATTAGAATCAAGCTAGGGAAACATGGAGAACTTGCTAAGCAAGACGCCACAGTTCCAACAACTGTCATGAGCGGTAAGAAGGAACTGAGGGGGCGCCAGGTCAGCAGGGTCATATATTGAGCGCCATGGAGGAGCCACTCTAGAGGGTTCCACAGCCAACCCGACGGATGCTGCTAGGGGAAAAACTTTCTGATGGTCATATATGCAGTGCGCGCACACCTAATTGGAATCAATATGAGCGATCACTCAAAGAAGAACATTGTTTACTATCTCAGGTGCCAGAGGCCTGAGGTTTCTGAAGCAGTGCAAGGCAGCATGGTTTACCAGTTCCTCAAAATATTTCTCTTTCAACTTTTACAACTTCAGCTTTTCAAGAACAGACCAAAAAAATCCCAATAATTATGGCTTTCTACCTAAGAATATATAATAAATTATACTGGCTAGTAAAACTAGAGAAATAGGAGAGCAATAAAGATCTCACGTTGCACTGTTTTTCATATGATGTCCCTGTACTCTGAGAAGTTCAGACAGGTCACTTCTAACGTCCCTTTTATCAATAATAATAATAATAAATCAATCCAAATATTCAAGAGTTTGGAACTATTAAATGTGTGCAAGACATTGCTAGACTGAGCTCTTTCCATTGCATTCACCACAACCAACAAGATCAGTGGAATGAGTGTTCAATGAAGCAAACAGCATTTGAAATGAAGAGAAACTAAATGAGCATAGTCATTAAAAAAGCTGAAAGAGCTGTATGGCTCAAAAGCATGACTCACCATCAGATGTTGGTCCAATAAAAGATATTACCTCACCCACCTTGTCTCATTAAAAAAAGCTGTCATTTTGCTTAAATTGAATATTGGTAACACTTGCTCAGTGTTGCATGACAAAGTCACTCAGAATTTTAAATTACTAGAAAAAGTCTTACATGCCAAAATATGAAGGCATTGTTGACGACTCAAACTGACACCAGCACACATTTCAAAAAGTATGTTTTTGTATGCATATTTTGTGGCCCTAAAAATGTTGGCACAAAAGCATCTTTAGGATTTTTAAAATATGGTCCTCTCAGCAGAAGTACATTTAAGCGGGAACAACTTGACGGGTCAAGTGGCACTTTTCTCTTCAGCAATTCCTTAAGTCATTACAGTACTCTGGAGGAAAGTTTGAATTTGATGATCACAGTGGAAGTTCTATTCAGGTTTGAGGCTGTAACTCCTTCACTAGAGCATCAGTAACAAATCACTATTTGAGGGTTTGGGGAGTGCGAAAATCAGGGCACTGACAGAGCTATTCAATGTGATAGAAGAGACCAAGCTATATAAAATAGAATCCTCATAGACAAGTCAGGTAATACACAATTAGACTAAATATAAAAGCAAAAAGGAACAAAAGACACAAACTCACAGAATGGTATGGTCAACAAATATCTTACAGAAGAGAAGCAGACTTCTCTCCTTCCTCAAAGAGAAAAGGATGCTACTAGAAGGACACTTGGAACCTTTCCTCCCTTCTAAAAAAGGAAATAGCTCAGGAACATATGCAGAGTCACTGACGGCTAAACTCCCTTCACTATAGATGCACCACTCTAGAATTCTGAGCTGTTGCTAACTAAGAACTGCCCAGGAATCAGACTTTTCCGAAAAGACAAGACAAAGGCCCAAGAGAAGAGAAACTCAAAGCCGAACAGCAGAGTTTCCTCTGACTTTCACAAGAGTATATAATGCCACTCAGCGCAGGCAAGCCAGGAAGCCTGTTAACTACACCATTAGCATATCTGAAAATAAATATCCCTTTCCCCATTTTCACTAATTTACTTAGAATGAATTGAAATAAATACTACATATTAAAATACTATAAGATGTTGCCAGATACAAAGCTAGGAAAAAATACAGGGACCTAGACGGAATAAACTAATTTGATGAAGGGATAATGTTACATGTAAAAATGGAAGTCAACTAAAAATTAATACAGCTTTGGGAAAGACAGTGGTAATCCTGTTAGAAAAGAATGGGGTTGTACTCATAATGACTTCTTTTAAATTAGTGATGAAATCAAGTTGTAAGGATGTTTGCAATCAAGCATGCTTTTATTACCACAAATAAATAAAATATACATATGCTGGAAAAGGCAGTAATAAAAAGGGTTGAAACTAAATAATAACTTATAAGCACTTGATCACAGAGTGAAATAATCAGAAATGTAACTGATCAATAATGCTCAGACACAACTCAACCATATACACAGAAGTCCTACCATTATTGTTAAAATAAGGAGAAAAATAATGAAAGATTTATACAGTTATTCACATCTGCTGGAGAACAACAGTTCTTTAGATGAATTTGTGTTACTGCACAGCAGATTATTAAAGTTTAAAGAGCATTAAAGAATGTAGAGAGGCTCCACAAGAAACAAATTTAAACTAGATATTTCAGCAGTCAGCAGAGTGCTGATGAAGAAACTAGAACTTGGGCAAGGACAGCTATGTAAAGTCGGTGAGCAGATGCACCAGAAAGGGGTCTACAGAAAGCAACTTTCTGAAGTAGGTTGCTGACTAAAGCTCAGCCAGCAGATGTTCAGTGTATGTCCCAAGACGGTTGTACAAACAGCAGTGGCCTAACTTTTCTTTGACAAAGTGATATGGTACAAGATGTTCTTCACAAAAAGACTTTTCCAGACACAGTTGTAAGAATTCAAAAGCAATGGCTTGTTTTCTGATTGGATGGTGAATGGGGACATCTAATTTTGGCTGGTCATTTCAAGTGTTCATCACAAAGTACGGGTCATTGTATGGTCCAAGCCAGCTTCTATAAAAGGAGGAACCAAACTGTACCACCTAGCAGAAATGGGATAAAATACCCTGTCTCCTTCAGCACATTGCTTCCCAAAAGCTGATGGTACCTGCTAAAGAGCAGACTGGCCACCTGGGAATCCTCCAGCTATCAAGTACCTATCTTGGATAGGCACTTTTCTGTCTCTCTCTCTTTTCAAGCAAGTTTAGGTTGCCTACTAGCACATCAGGAAAATAACAGATTGTCCCTCATTTGCTCCACCAGTGTTTGCAGTATCAACTCCTGCTGTGAATAATAACTGAGCATAAAGCAGATGGCTAAGCAAACTTCTAATGAAAAGTAAACCATTTCCATGGAGTGACTACTCAAACAAGTCAGTTGACTATTTCCTGAAACTGGTTACCTAATTAACAAGGAAGTGTACATGCTTATATAGGTGTTTTAACATTTATCACAGAGCTCATGCACATGGGTGAGAGAGAGAGAGAGGTTCCAAATCAAGATTGTCGTAAAGTAGCTTTGAAACTGAACAACTTTGTTAACAAGATTGTGAAACACTGTACACATGTCTACCATACTTATTGGTTTCAGTTGTAAGTTTATACACATGCAAAATGCAAGCCTTGTGAAAGCCTTTTGAGCAATACTCATATACACAGTCTGTCTTAAAATGTAGGAGTTCAAGTTAGATAGTTAGGAGTGTTAATCAGATTCTGAATTAATATAATTTGTGTGGGTATAGGTTAAAAAGGTGGACTCGGAGAGTTCTCAGTGAACAGCATGTGAATAATAGACATAAGACAATTTGGGGCTTGGCTACACTTACAAGTTGCAGCGCTGGTGGAGGCTTTCCAGCGCTGCAATTACACCCCGTCCACACTTGCAGGGCACAACCAGCGCTGCAACTCCCTGGTTGCAGCGCTGGCTGAAAACCCATCCCGGCAGGGGTATAAGGAGTGCAGCGCTGGTGATCCAGCGCTGCTCAGCAGGTGTGGACACTCACCAGCGCTTTAAGTGTCCTCCAGGGAATAAGGAGTTATCCCAGAATTCCTGTTCAGCCACTCTGCTCATCAGTTTGCACTCTACTGCTCTTGCCTCAGGTGACCAGCCCTTTAAATGCCCCGGGAATTTTAAAAATCTCCTTCCTGTTTGCTGCAGCCAGGTGTGGAGTGCAATCAGTTAATCTTTCCAGGTGACCATGCCTCCACGTGGCAAACGAGCCCCAGCATGGAGCAATGGCGAGCTGATGGACCTCATCAGTGTTTGGGGGGAGGAATCAGTGCAGGCACAGCTGCGCTCCGGCCGTAGGAATTACGATATCTTTGAGCAGATATCAAGGTCCATGCTGGATAGGGGCCATGATCGGGACGCACTGCAATGCAGGGTGAAAGTTAAGGAGCTGCGGAGTGCCTATTACAAAGCCCGCGAGGGGAATCGCCGATCCGGAGCTGCCCCCACGACCTGCCGTTTTTACAGGGAGATGGACGAGATACTTGGGGGTGACCCCACTGCCAATCCCAGGATAACGATGGACACTTCTGAGCAGGCGGGGGGACAGGAGGAGGAGGCGGCGGCGGAGGCGGGGGGGGGAGGAAACCACGAGTGAAGCTACTGGGATGGGGGAAGACACCCCAGAGTGGGCATGCAGCCAGGAGCTCTTCTCAAGCCAGGAGGAAAGTACCCAATCGCAGCAGCCAGCAGTTGCAGAAGGACAAGCAGAGGAGCGGGTTAACGGTAAGCGGCTTTTATTTTCTGGGTGGAAATGTTTCTGGAGAGGAAGGGGGGTTATGGCTGCATGCATGCCAGCCTCTAGATGTGGAATAGCCCGTTGATGTGGTCTATCACGTCGCGGTAATCTGCTTCAGTTATCTCAGCAAAAGTTTCAGCCAGAGCGTGGGCAATATGCCTGCACAGGTTTATAGGGAGAGCCACTGTGTTTCTTGTCCCAGTCACGCTGACGCGTCCGCGCCACTGTTCCGCGAGTGGGGGGGGGATCATTTCTGAACACAGGCAAGCCGCGTAGGGTCCCGGGCGGAATCCACATTGCTGTAAAAGAGCCTCCCGCTGTCCCCTAGTGACTCGCAGCAGGGAGATATCTTGCAGGATTAACTCCTGTGAAAAATGTTGGGAGACTCTTTAGTGAAGAGATAGGTAGATAGTGAAGATCACCCCTGCAGCTGCATCTTCACTCAACCCCTCTATCACTCCAGATTACCCGAAGCAACCAGCCCCCCTCTATCAATCAAGCCCCACTTCTCCTTCTATAAGCACCCCTCACTCACCATTTCGTGGCTTCTGTCGTGTTATGCGTGTGGGAAAAGAATGTTAAAGTGCGAACTCCCTCAGTGTAACAATTCATGTCTGGAGATAGTGGATACAATGCTGCCCCTGTTAAATGTTTCATTTCTGGGTTTCTACAGTGACCTTGACTCCTGGAGTGGGCAGATGTTCCACAGCACAGAGGCTACAAAATTTGAGAAGAAATCCCCGAAAGAGCAAAGAGGACATGCTGAAGACTGTTCTTCATCACTCTGCTGCAGAGAGAAAGGAATTGAAGGAGTGGCGAGAGAAGGAAAGCATGATCCGCCAGAGACATTGGCGTAGAAACGCTGTGGCAAAGAAGAAAAGCACAAACCAGCTGCTAGAGATCCTGTCGAGCCAAGCGGACTCTCTCAAGGCTATCGTAGCCATGCAGGCAGAGCAGTCCCGTGCTGCCCCACAGCCCCCCCCGTCCCAAAGCTTTTTTCCTTGTGCCCCAATGTCAGCTCAAACCGCCTTTCCCCAGCATTCAGTTTCTTACCACCACCAGCTGCCTCCAACACCTGTACGTTCACCAACCAGCCCTGATACCTACCACCCTTACCCTCTGCACTCAACCCCCATAACCATGCAGTATATGCACCCTGAAGTGCAGGATTCGTTAAACAGCACTCCAGACAGGACATATGCAAACTTGTGACTGTACAGTTCACCAACCCACACCCCTTCCCTCTTGTGTTCATGAAATGTTGTGTGTCTGTCTGTCTGTCAAGGAATTTTTTTTCTTTACAATAAAACAATTCTTGGCTTTGAAAACAGTCTTTATTATAGCAGATAGTGAAAGATACCTTAGCCCAGTAAAGAAAGAGGCACTGCAAATCATTTTAGGGATAATAGAATAACAGTGTAAACAGTGCAATTCACTCCCATGCAAGTCAGCAAACATTACTGTTGGCTTTCAGCCTCAAATTCTTCCCTCAAGGCATCCCTAATCCTTGAAGCCCTGTGCTGGGCCTCTCTATTAGCCCTGCTCTCTGGCTGTGCATATTCAGCCTCCAGGACTTGAACCTCGGTGGTCCATGCCTCACTGAATGTTTCACCCTTCCCTTCACAAATATTATGGAGGGTACAGCAAGCGGATATAACCGCGGGGATGCTGCTTTCCCCCAAGTCTAGCTTCCCATACAAGCAACGCCAGCGTGCCTTTAAACGGCCAAAAGCACACTCCACAGTCATTCGGCACCGGCTCAGCCTGTAGTTGAACCGGTCCTTGCTCCTGTCAAGCTTCCCTGTATAGGGTTTCATGAGCCAAGGCAGTAACGGGTAAGCGGGGTCTCCAAGGATCACAATGGGCATTTCGACGTCCCCTACTGTGATCTTCCTGTCTGGGAAAAAAGTCCCTGCCTGCATCTTCCTTAACAGGCCACTGTTACGAAAGATGCATGCATCATGCACCTTTCCAGGCCAGCCTGTGTAAATGTCAATGAAACGCCCGCGGTGATCCACAAGCACCTGGAGAACCATAGAGAAATACCCCTTTTGATTAATGTACTCTGATGCCAGGTGGGGGGGGGCCAGAATAGGAATATGCGTCCCATCTATTGCCCCTCCACAGTTAGGGAAACCCATTTGTGCAAAGCCATCCACCATGTCCTGCACGTTCCCCAGAGTCACGGTCTTTCTTAGCAGGATGCGATTAATTGCCTTGCAAACTTGCATCAAAACGATTCCAACGGTCGACTTTCCCACTCCAAACTGGTTCCCGACCGACCGGTAGCTGTCTGGATTTGCCAGCTTCCAGATTGCAATAGCCACCCGCTTTTCCACCGTCAGGGCAGCTCTCAATCTTGTGTCCTTGCGCCGCAGAGTGGGGGCGAGCTCAGCACACAGTCCCATGAAAGTGGCTTTTCTCATACGAAAGTTCTGCAGCCACTGCTCGTCATCCCAGACTTCCATGACGATGTGATCCCACCACTCAGTGCTTGTTTCCCGAGCCCAAAAGCGGCGTTCAACGGTGCTGAGCATTTCTGTGAATGCCACAAGCACTTTGGTGTCACACGCGGCAGGAGAATCGATATCGATATCATCGTCAGACTCCTCGCTGTCACTTTGGAGCTGAAGGAATAGCTCGACTGCCAAACGTGTTGTGCTGGCGACACTCATCAGCACAGTCCTCAGCAGCTCGGGCTCCATTTCCCACAGAAATTGCGATTCACACACAGAGAGTAAAACACTCACAATGGCGCCAAACGTTGCCAGAAAGACAGAATGCTGGAATGTGAAGCGATGCACCACGGGGCGTTGGCACACAGGAAGCGGAATGACCCACACACTTCCTTCCCCTTCCCACAATACTCAGCGCCAAAACGGCGCCAAAACGGGACGAGGTGCTCTGTGGGATAGCTGCCCACAATGCACCTCTCAATACAGCGCTGGAAAGTGCTGCAAGTGTGGCCACACTGCAGCGCTGGTAGCTGTCAGTGTGGCCACACTCCAGCGCTGGCTGTAACTCCCAGCGCTGCAACTTGTAAGTGTAGCCAAGCCCTAGGTCATAGTTTTTGTGGGGAGGGTTCTGTACAGCGGCAGTCAGTTGAAAATTCAAACACAGTCACCATCATAGACTAATCATTGAATAACACGGTGTTTTGTTATGGTTGTGTTATGTGATTTTTTTTTTAAATAGCCTGGATGCTTTTAATGTTGACCAGTTTTTCCAATTTATGTAGTCTAAATCATAATTCAGTGATGTTTGGATTTTTGTAACCTATACTAATGATTGCTCTTGTTAAGGACAGATACCAAAACAAAAAAAAAACCCTCTGTAAAGTCAAATATAACTCTTTCCTTTAGTTAAGCAATCAACGGCCAAATAATCCTAATAAAGGTTGTACAGGTAATCAGTTGAGCACTTTTGCTTAACTAAGGTTTATTTTATATCCTATCTTTCTTTACAACCATCTACTCCTTACAATCCTGAAGTTGATCCTGCACAAGTAGACTCATAGGCATGTGTGGAGTCCCATTAGATCAGGGCAAAGCCTTGTGTTTCATCATTACAGAATTTTTTATCTGAAGATTTAGAAGACAAATAACATATTGCCATTCATCTTTTTTTTTTTCAGTTTCTAAGCTTATATTTTATTAATGTTAATTACTGCTACTCTTCCTGATTTTTTAATACTTTTTCAAGCCTTGGAAGAATTGAATAGAAAATGTCCTTAACAAATTAGAACAAATCAGCATTCTTGGGATGACAACTATTACACATACTAATTACTTTAAATTGGTTTACCTTTCTGTGTGCCTTAATTTGAGACAATGCCATTATAAAAGATATACGCACTTTAGTACCTACTGTATAGTATTCCCACAATATCTCCAGTGCTATAAATCTTTCATCAAATGGGATAACTACACAAATTTAGCTATACTACATTAGCTATTTATTGACAGCACAATTTATGTGCAGTAAAAACAATTCTCAAGCACATTTTGGAAGAAAAAAAAACCTCTAAAATTGCAACCTGGAAGAAAACTACAGATAGATTTTACTGGGTATCAAATTAAACAATAATAGTTTCTTTCATCCAGATTGTCACATTTAAAAAGACAAAAGTGAATAGTAATGCATCATGTTTCCATAAGACATCAACATTCTACTCCTGGGAATCTGGTAAACTGAAACTAGAAAACCCTTCCCCAAACTTCCAAAAGATATGTTTACTTTCAACAGAAGAACTGAATGCACTGGAAGTAAGTGTTTTGTATCCCATACACTGCTACAGACCAAATGACTAGGCAACAGTTTTGCAGAAAAGGACCTTGGGGTTACAGTGAATGAGAAGCTGGATATGAGTCAACAGTGTGCCCTTGTTGCCAAGAAGGCTAATGGCATTTTGGGCTGTATAAGTAGGAGCATTGCCAGCAGATCGAGGGACGTGATCATTCCCCTCTATTCGGCATTGGTGAGGCCTCATCTGTAATACTGTGTCCAGTTTTGGGCTCCACACTACAAGAAGGATGTGGAAAAACTGAAGTCCAGCGGAGGGCAACAAAAATGATTAGGGGGCTGGGGCACATGATTTACGAGGAGAGGCGGAGGGAACCAGGCTTATTTAGTCTGCCAAAGAGAAGAATGAGGGGGGGATTTGACAGCTGCTTTCAACTACCTGAAGGGGAGTTTCAAAGAGGATGGATCTAGACTGTTCTCATTGGTACCAGATGACAAAACAAGGAGCAATGATCTCAAGTTTCAGGGGGAAGTTTAAGTTGGATATTAGGAAAAACATTTTCACTAGGAGGGTGGTGAAGCACTGGAATGGGTTACCTGGGGATGTGGTAGAATCTCCTTCCTTAGAGGTTTTTAAGATCAGGCTTGACAAAGCCCTGGCTGGGATGATTTAGTTAGGGATTGGTCCTGCTTTGAGCAGGGGGCTGGACTAGATGACCTCCTGAGGTCCCTTCCAACACTGATCTTCTAGGATTCTATGATCTGTTAGATCTTTATCACTCCTTACTGAAAGTAAAGCCAGTTTTCAATTGTCCTGGTCACTGCAGGAAGACAGGACAGCAGGAATGTGGTTTAACTAGGCCATTAACACATCTATTCAGCAATAATCTGGTCATCCTTACTCTGTAATCTGTGCCACCTGCTGGATGGCTGCTATCAGCCCGCTACCTCATTAACCTAGTCCCAGCACCCCACCACCATCCCTCATCTGACAGCTAAGGGACTGAAGAGGAGGTTGTGTCCTTGCTGTAACTGTCATTAAGAGTTCCAGCACCATTCCCAACCTTCTTCAGGAGATGTATTCTAATCTGCTTCTAAATTCAGTTTATCAGGGAACGTGGTGCCCTATTGATCCATTACCTGCACTGCACACCTGCCAATTTGAGTTGAGACAAAAGTGAGTTTTACAACCTAACATGCTATAGATGGCAATTATAGATGATAATTGCTTAACTCAAAAAATGTTGGGGGAGACTTGGCATAAAATATCACTTGCAAGGTGAACTCTAGAGCCACGAACAGAAACAGCTAACAGTAGAGATTTGGAGAGCACAGCTGCTGACTATGCTTGAAGGAAGTGCAACTTGATGAGTGGTGCATTTGGTTCATCTGTTAAGATTGTTTGACTGTGTGTTTGTTTGTTCTCTGTGTATGGGCTGCATATCTGGGTTGGGGGGCCCTGAAGGGTAAGCAGCTGAGACAGGTCTGTTTGTTGGTGCTGTTAGCTAATATCATATTTCTAAAATGCTTTGTACTTATGCTAAATTGTATAACTACAAACAGTACTCCCAGAGTACCGTATCTCATGTAAGCTTTGTAGTGGAAATATATACAGAGCCACGCTCTGTTGAGACTTGCCAAATATGAACAAGTGAGCTAGGTACAGCTGTTACAATATGCTATGGGGTTAAACTAACAAGAAAAGGGAAAGGTAAAAAGAGGGATGATATGAGCACTTATTTAACATAAAATCAAGATGCTGAGCACAATATTAATCAAGGAGCCAAAGGACATGAAGAGAAGACAATTTTTAATCGCCTATACACTGCTGCTAGGAGCCAGGATACCAAACAAGAGGATTTGGTATCATAAACTTGAACTAGTTGCTATTACTGAAACTTGGTGGGATGATGTGGATGACTGGAATGTTAAAATCAATGGTAATAACCTATTTAGGAATGCTTGAGTGAGCAAAACAAGGTGTGGGGATGGGGAGTGGCACTATATCAAAAATGGCATTACCAGCTTCCAAGTCACTGACAACTCAGAAGAAAATTATCTTGCATGCTTATGGATCAATGTCATAACAGATACAGCACAAGATGGGGTGTTATTGTCTGCTACAGACAACCAAATCATACTAGGGAACAGAATAACTGGCTCCATACTCACCTATCTATAATGTGTAGGGGGGGTAAGCTATGTGATCATGGGGGACTTTAGTTTGAGTGACATATGTTGAGGGTCTCATGCTACCAGTAATAAAACATCCTTGGAATTTCTGAATATTATTGCAAACTCAAAAGGTTTTGCATCCAACATGGGGGAATTCTATATTAGGTCAATTCTTGGCAGCTAAAGACTAACTGATCACAGAACTAAAAATTAATGATAACTTAGGTACAAGTGATCACGACTTGACCACATTTGTAATATGCAAACAGAATAAAAGTCCAAACGAGTCATTTTATGTTTTTATACACGTGTGCATGTGTGCACGCACACACATGGTGCTTTCAAAAAGAGATAATGTCACAAAGCTGAAAACAAATTATGAGCCAAATCAGCTGGAAGGAAAAATAAAATCAGAAAAATGGGAATGGTAACTGGGAATTGTTTAAGAACACTTTACTAGATGTCCAAATAGCCACAATCTCCCCTTTTGAGGAAGAAAGCCATACTGGTTAAAAAACCTGACCTGGTTCAGAGGGGATATGAAGGCAGCTATAAAAAAAATGGAAGAAAGGGCAAGTCGATAGTAATGCATTTAGATCAGAATCTCAGAATTGTAGAAAATTGATAAGAGAAGTAAAGCGATACAAGGAAAAAAATCTATGACTGGCAATATTAAGGATAATAAGGAGTTTTTAAGTATACTAGGGACAAAAAGAATCCTAACAATGTTATTCATCAATTATTCGATGGAAAGGGTAGAATTATCAATAATTGTAGCGGGGCGAGCACCTGCTCCAGCCCTGAAGGGGTTGGAAAAGCCATACAGAGGGCTGGGGCTAGGGAAGGGAGCAAAATCCCGGCTGATTGGGGGAAGTGGCTGCAGCTGGGGCTATGCCCCTATCAGACTAACCAGGCCTTATTAGAAGGCCAGGGCAGCCAGAATCTCAGGACTCTCTCTCTGCTTGTGGAGAGAGAAGGGCCTGGTTGCTAGGGAGCTGAGCAGGGTACTGGGAGTGGAACAGGGCTGGGGGAAGGTTAGAAGATCTGGGGAGCTCTGGCCTAGCTGAGGGCCTAAGACCAGTACTGGGGCTGCAGAGGAGCAGCCCAGCTATAGAGAGAGGCAGCAGATCCAACCCAACCTTGCCTGTGATGAGTGGTGTATACTGCAGTCTGCCCCAGGGAGTGGAGCTAGATGGTGACTGGCAGTAGCCTTATGCTGAGGTGAGGTGGGGTTAGTGGGTGGGGGTTCCCCGGGTGGGGGTACTGCCAGGGGGTAGCAACCTGGAGAAAGGGGCACTGGGGGCACGAGGAACATGGGGGCCAGCAGTAAGGCAGATCGCCAGCCTGCAGAGGGTGCTCCAGGACGCTGGAAGAGCTAATTCCCATGGACAACCAGCAGGAGGTGCTGCAGGAGTGAGTCCACTCCCTTAAAATAATAATACAGAAAATGCATAAGTGTTCAATAAGCATTTTTGTTCTATAATTGGGGAAAAAACAGATAATGCAGTCATAATATATGCTAACACTCTTTCCTTTCCACTACTATGTCATGAGGATTTTAAAAGCAGCTATTAAAGTTAGACATTTTTAAATTAGCTGGTTCAGATAACTTGTATCCAATCGTTTCAAAAGAACTGGCTGAGAAGCTTGCTGGACTGTTAATGTTGATTTTCATTAAGTCTTGGAACACTGGGAAAGTTCCAGAAGACTAGTAGAAAGCTAATATTGTGCCAATATTTAAATAAAAAGGGTAAACAGGATGACCTAGTTAGTTATAGGCCTGTCAGTCTGACATAAATCCCAGGCAAGATAATGGAGTGGCAGACATTACAGAACAATATAATTAATGCCAATTCACTTGGGTTTATGGAAAATAGATCCTGTCAAACTAACTTGATTTTTTTTTAAATGAGATTACCAGTTTGATTGATAAAGGCAATAGTATTGATGTAAAGCACTTAGACTTCTATAAAGCATTTGACCTGGTGCCATGTTATATTTTGATTCAAAACTCTGAATAATATAAAATTAACATGGCATATTTTAAATAGATTAAAAAGTGGTAAACTGATAGGTCTCAAAATGTAATTGTAAAATGGGAATCGTCATTGCATGGCTGTGCTTCTAAGTGGCGTCCTGCAGGGAAGGGTTCTTGGCCCTACACTATTTAACATTTTTATCATTGGTTAGAAGAAAACATAAAATCATCACTGATAAAGTTTGCAGACAACACAAACATTGGGGGGCGTGGTAAATAAAGACACAACTTACTGATACAGAGCAATCTGGATCACTTGGAAAGATGGATGCAAGCAAATAATATTCATTTTAACAACACTAATAAGAACAAAAAAAAACAGTGGGGAGACTCTATTTTGCCTCTGCCTTTGCGGGTTTGTTGTGAATAATAAGCCTAACAGGAGTTCCCAAAGTGACTCTGTGGCCAAAAGGGCTAGATGCACACACACAGGAATCTTGAATAGAAGTAGAGAGGTTATTCTACCTCTGTATTGGGTGTGACCACTGTTGGAATACTGGGTGCAGTTCTGGAAGGATGTTGATCAATTGGAGAAGTTTCAGAGAAGAACCATGAGAATGATTCAAGGACTGAAAAACGTGCATTATAGGGATAGCTATGTAGATTGAGCTCCTTGAGTCTAATAAAAAGAAGGTTAAGGGTCAACTTGATTATAGTCGATAATTACCTATATGGGGAACAAATATTTGATAATGGGTTCTTCTGTCTAGCAGAAAAAGGTAACTATGTGATCTAATGGCCAGAAGTCAAAGCTAGACAAATTCAGACTCGATATAAGGAAAAAAATAACAGGGTAATTAATCATTGGAACGATTTAGCATGGGTCATGGTGGATTCTCCATCACTGGCAATTTAAAATCAAGATTTATTTTTTTTAATTCTGCTCTCATTCAAAAATATTTTTGGGGAAGTTTTATGGCCTGTGTTATACAGTAGATCAGACTTGATGATCACAATGGTCCCTTCTAACCTTGGCATCTATGATTCTACCTACCAGTTCCTTGGACTGCTGAGAGGAAAGTAAAGAAAACACACACTGCTCTGACCATCTGGCAGTAAGGGAACAATTCCTTCCTCATCCCAAAAGGCAACTAGCATGATGCTGTGATGGGGTATTCACCCCACATTTGCCCTAAAAGAGTTAATGCAAACTGAGAAGAGGGCTAATTAACCCAACAGGCCACAGCTAAGAGGAATCAGGTGGCTAAGATATTGCCTGTTTGAATGAGGAATCCCAGCTGAGGAGGAACAAGCTGGGCTGGGAGTATAAAAGCAGGAAATGGGCAGGAGAGGCAGGCCGGTGAGAGTCTGCCGAGGAATGCCAGGAAGATAGGAGAAGGCTCAGGGAAAGACAGTAAGGTCTAGAAGGGAATAGAACTTGACTACTAGCTAGAGGGTCCTTCAGCCAGAACCCAGAGTAGAGGGTTCCCCTCCCAGCCACTGTGGAAGTGGAACTATAGGGCAATGAATGGGAGGACTGCCTAGGACTGCTGAAGGAAGAAGTTGGTACTCCAGAAGGGGAAAGCATGTAAAGTGACCTGGTCAGAGTCATGAGGAGGCAGCAGCACCTTGTGGAGCAAGAGGGAAGTTGTAGTCCAGAGAGAGGGAGAGATGGAGTGACAGCGTGCAACTGCAGAAAGGGGTGTTGACCTTGTGAGCAATTATTTAGCCTTGACAAATGCAATGTTGTCCCATTCATATCCATTCAGAAGGCTGCTGCAAAGATGATTTTCCCAGACCACCACTTTGACCAGGTCTCCACTATTTCATTCCCTCCATTGACTTCCCTTCTCTATCATAAAGACTGCTTGTATTCACTTTCAAAATATTTCAGTCAGTCCCCATCTTCTATCACCTTTCATTCACTACTGAGCTCTCCATGCTCTCCTCCAGTCGGCCCACGGTACCAGCCTCCGCTGCCTACTTCTTATATTTCCTAATGAGCACTCATGCTTTCTCTCATGCTACCCCATATGCTTGGGAGGTACTCCACATAAACATCCACAAAACTACGTCATTATCTGCCTTTAAATCCCTCCTCACTCTGATTTGCTGTGATACCTACAAAAACAAAACAACAAAACTTGACAGCTGTTAGACTATTGCTGTACCTAGATCACCGCCTACCATGCTGACCAATAGTGTCTCATTGTTTACTTGTACTCCCCCATCTATCTATACCCATCTGGTGTCTCTTATCTTATCATTAGATTGTAAGCCCCTCAGGGCAAGGACTAGCTTTTTGTTTTGTTTGTACAACATCTAGCACAATGAGGTCCAGGTCCATGACAGAACTCCTAGGCACTACAGTAATACAAATAATAGTAATATTCTAATCCAAAGGGGGATACTTTCTTATTCCACAGAAAGAGCCTAAGAGCTGGTGAAGGGTTTATAAATCCTCCCATTAAGGGCACAGGAGCCAATATGCATTGCTATGGCTTTGTGCCTGCTAATCAGCCCCAGAGCCCTCATCCTCAAGACCACAAAGGGGCTGAATATCTACATGGTGGAGAGGCATGGAAACTCCTTAAAAGGGGCCAAGGATTTTCTTTCTTCTGGTGGCCCAGACGAAGCCCCTCAATCTGAGACCATGATGGGAGGGAGCATTTACATCACCAAAGTAAAAAAGTGTGAAGTCATTGCATTATTTATCGTAAAAACTTGTTACAGTGTATTCAACAAAATTAGACCCAACCATCCACAACACTAACTTTCTGCAAATACAGAAGCTGAAGTACAGCACCTGTGAGATGTAATTTCAATCATTCGCTTTTAACAGTTTTTACTAACTACCACCACATTATGTTCTTTATTAACTAGACTGCTTTATAAATATGAAGTATTTGTAAGACTTAGAAGGAAGTTCAGTCCATTAGACATTTCTTCTGAAGACAGAAGATGAAATTTAAGGGAAGAACAAGAACAGATTAGTTGTAATAGATTTAAGCAAAATTATCTGCAAAATGTTCAATGTTATATATACTGTAACCAGATTATGGCAAAGGAGGCCCAGAAAGATAGTTCATAGGATTCCATCCAAAAGCTAGTTAATCTTAGAAAGCTTTATTAAAAACATTGTTGAAACACAAAAGGTTGGATCATCATCAGGCATTGTGGAAGTTGATAGCTATGGGTTCCCAAGAAGATCAGGAGTAATATTGAAGCTAATGCCCCAGCATATTTGAGAGAAATACTCTTCTGAACTTTATAATGACAGGCCATTTATTAGCTTTTTGGAATGATTCCATTCCTTGTTCCTTACTAGACATCCAGTGAGGAAGTTGTATCTTTTATTGATCAACACTGTAATAAAGTACTGAGGAGAATTTTATCCCTGCAGAAGTATTTAAGGGGAGTAGAAGCAGCAAAGAATCCTGTGGCACCTTATAGACTAACAGACGTTTTGCAGCATGAGCTTTCGTGGGTGAATACCCACTTCTTCGGATGCAAGTGGTGGAAATTTCCTGGGGCAGGTATATATAAGCAAGCAAGAAGCAAGCTAGAGATAACGAGGTTAGATCAATCAGGGTGGATGAGGCCCTGTTCTAGCAGTTGAGGTGTGAAAACCAAGGGAGGAGAAACTGGTTCTGTAATTGGCAAGCCATTCACAGTCTTTGTTTAGTCCTGAGTTGATGGTGTCAAATTTGCAGATGAACTGGAGCTCAGCAGTTTCTCTTTGAAGTCTGGTCCTAAAGTTTTTTTGCTGTAGGATGGCCACCTTAAGATCTGCTATTGTGTGGCCAGGGAGGTTGAAGTGTTCTCCTACAGGTTTTTGTATATTGCCATTCCTAATGTCTGATTTGTGTCCATTTATCCTTTTCCTTAGAGACTGTCCAGTTTGGCCGATGTACATAGCAGAGGGGCATTGCTGGCATATGATGGCATATATTACATTGGTGGAAGTGCAGGTGAATGAACCGGTGATGTTGTGGCTGATCTGGTTTGGTCCTGTGATGGTGTTGCTGGTGTAGATATGTGGGCAGAGTTGGCATCGAGGTTTGTTGCATGGATTGGTTCCTGAGCTAGAGTTACTATGGTGCGGTGTGCAGTTGCTGGTGAGAATATGCTTCAGGTTGGCAGGTTGTCTGTGGGCGAGAACTGGTCTGCCACCCAAGGCCTGTGAAAGTGTGGGATCATTGTCCAGGATGGGTTGTAGATCCCTGATGATGCGTTGTAGGGGTTTTAGCTGGGGACTGTATGTGATGGCCAGTGGAGTCCTGTTGGTTTCTTTCTTGGGTTTGTCTTCCAGTAGGAGGCTTCTGGGTACACGTCTGGCTCTGTTAATCTGTTTCCTTATTTCCTCGTGTGGGTACTGTAGTCTCGAGAATGCTTGGTGGAGATTTTCTAGGTGTTGGTCTCTGTCTGCGGGGTTAGAGCAGATACGGTTGTACCTCAGTGCTTGGCTGTAGACAATGGATCTTGTGGTGTGTCCGGGATGGAACCTGGAGGCATGAAGGTAGGCATAGCGGTCGGTAGGTTTTCGGTATAGGGTGGTGTTGCACCGTGGTGTCTAGGAAGTGGACCTCCCGTGTAGATTGGTCCAGGCTGAGTTTGATGGAGGGGTGGAAGCTGTTGAAATCGTGGTGGAATTTTTCTAGAGTCTCCTTCCCATGGGTCCAGATGATGCGTAGGTAGAGAAGGGGCGTGAGTGGACGGGAGCTGAGGAAGCGTTGTTCCAGGTCGGCCATAAAAATATTGGCATATTGTGGGGCCATACGGGTGCCCATAGCGGTGCCACTGATCTGGAGATATATATTGTCAGCAAATTTGAAATAGTTGTCTGTGAGGATAAAGCCACAGAGCTCAGCAACCAGGTGTGCTGTGGCATCATCAGGGATACTGTTCCTGACAGCTTGTATTCCATCAGTATGTGGGATGTTTGTGTAGAGAGCCTCTACATCCATGGTGGCCAGGATGGTGTTTTCTGGAAGGTCACCAATGCATTGTAGTTTCCTCAGGAAATCAGTGGTGTCACGGAGATAGCTGGGAGTGCTGGTAGCATAGGGTCTGAGTAGAGAGTCTACATATCCAGACAGTCCTTCAGTGAGAGTTCCAATGCCCGAGATGATGGGGCGTCCAGGATTTCCGGGTTTGTGGATCTTGGGTAGTAGATAGAATAACCCTGGTCGGCGCTCTAAGGGTATGTTGATTAGTTCTGGTGTTAGTGTAGGGAGTGTCCTGAGTAGATGGTGCAGTTTCTTAGTGTATTCCTCAGTGGGATCTGAGGGAAGTAGCCTGTAAAATTTAGTATTGGAGAGTTGTCTGGCGGCCTCCTTTTGGTAGTCAGACCTGTTCATGATGACAACAGCACCTCCAGGAGTATTTACTGGTTGGCACCTGTTTTGGCAAAATAGTTCTCTAATATAAATAATACAGAAATTGTCCCCTCAGGTTGGGTGTCCAGTATTATCATTCCACTTTATAAAAAAGAGAAAAAAAAATACAGGAATTACTGACAAATTGGACGCTGCTTTAAAAATGTACATTACATATCTTTTGGGGGAGACTAGAAGATTGGGCAGGAAAAAAGTAATTTAGTTGCTGAGGAACAAGCCAGTTTCTGAAATGGCCGTTGCACTACAGATAATTGTTTTACTCTTTCTTATTTGATCCACAAATATATGCCTCCTAAGTGAGAAAAATTGTATGCAGCTTTTATTGATCTAAAATTGGCCATTGATTCTATGATAGGGACCATCTGTGGGGCAAGCTGGAAATGGCTTGACTAGCTCTCCAGTTATTTTCTTTCAAAAGCTCTTCACAGACAAACAGTGGCCAAAATTAGAATGTGGATGCAAAATTAACTGATTCCATCCTAATTGCAAAAAGGGAGTTCTGCCCTTTTTTATCAATGATGTTGCTTTAGCATTAAAAGGGGCTCAGTATCCCCTCCCCCAAAAAAATCATGGCTCTCCCAGTGTCTGTATTTTATGCAGATGATACATTTTACTGTCAAACACCTTTGGGATTGAGGCATTTATTAAAAATGTTTGGTTTATACTGTCAGTGGGAGGACTTCTCGATAATTTCTTTAGTTTGGGAATAAATTTATTAGGAAGATTCTTGGTCTCCCAAATAATAGCCCAGCTGGCTCTTCTTAGAATTGAGGCAGGTATGAATTCTATTCTGTCCAAAGTGCAACAGGGTAATTTTTTTTTCCTTCATATTTATTATAATATGCACCCACAGCATTTACCAAGGTTATGTTTAGAGGAACAGCTCAGCAGGACTTTCCTCACATAAATTTCCCTGGTTAGAATATATTCAAAATCCGTTGCATTGTCTAGGTTTCTTGGAATTGGAAATGATTAGATTAAAGTTTTAAAATGTGAAATCCCTAGTCAAGTCAAGAACAGAGGATATTAATAGGCAACTGGACATAGCAATTTTTTTCTATTTCAAATACAGTTGAACCCTGTTATGTCGCTGGCCTAGGGGTTTGCCAAAAAGCGTCGAGATAACCGATGATCGAGATAAACAAAAACCAATATGGCGGCAATACATTAACATGTGCTTGAAATTTCTTTATGTACATGATGTGCGTTAATAAATGAGAATGTACATGCACATGTTTTTGGAGGTTTTTTTACACAACAGCGTTGCCGCGATTTGTTTGATGAAGCGATCGGCATGCTATAAAAATGTACATACATGTTTGCTAACAACAAAAGGCATATGTGCACCAACTAACAGCAGAGATTTACCAGTATATTAAGAATAAAAGTTTACATGTCTGTATCATGGCTTTGGAGACCTTCTCGTAGGTCTTTGCATTCAGTTTTTTTGGAGCGCAGTTTTTTTGTTTACCAGTATACAATACAAACCACCGTCGATTCTCGATACAAACCTTTATTATATTCTCCAACATTGCAAACACAAAGATCGCTCACAAAATCACAAAATCACAAAAAACGTGCGGGGTGTAGTTCGTTTTTACAAAAAGCTAACCAGTGTCAAATTAAATTTGCGAGTCATTTCACTCTGACACAGCTCTGAAAAGTATCGTACACGCGGTTACTATGGTTTCTTTACAAAGTCTAAAATGCTTTGTTGCTTTTTGCCTTTAACAGTCTGCTTGAAAACAAATGCTTCAATATTATTTATGCTGTCTAAAACAGTTTCATCTCCTACAAAAGAACCATACCGTCGAATTTTCTGTAGCATTTCTACCACCTCAGCAGCTGAGGGAATTGGTTCCAAATCTTCGTCCGCATCTTCTTCATCTTCTTTGTCATTGCCGCATGCAGATGTGCTTGCCTGTGCTGACTGCACACTTGATACAATATCTTCATCGGTGATCACGCCATCAGTAACGACGTCTTTGTCGATTTCTATGTAATCTCGGAATTCCTGGACAGTGATGGCTAACTCCTGTGCCTCCTCTTCCAAGATAGCATCTGTAAGGCTTGATTTTCCCGCCACTTCCGCGAGTTCTTCTGTGGCTGCACGGCACTGTGCCTGAAACTCATCATCGGAAATATCCTGAATGACGCAGTGCATCCAGCAGTTTGAGATTGTTTCCTTCTTCACGTCATTCCAGGCTGATCTCAGGAAGTTCATTGCATCTAGAAGGGAAGGGGTGTACTGTGCCTTCTTTTCATCATGGAGCAGGTATTGGCGCATCAACATTTTCCTGTAGTACACCTTAAGCACTTGGATTATCCCCTGGTCCATTGGTTGGAGCTTACTGGTTGTGTTAGGTGGGAGATAAAAGATCTTAATGGCCTTGAGACCAGGAACATCCGGATGAGCTCTACAGTTGTCCACGATCAGTGCCACCTTCCTTTTCTCTGCTTGGAACTTCCTGTCCCACTTTTTCACCCATGCACTGAATAGATCTCCTGTGATCCAGGCGCTTGGCTGGCCATCGTAATCACATTGGAGAACTTTGGTCTGCTTAAAGCATCTGGGATTCTTGGACTTTCCTATAACGTAGAGCGGGAGTTTTTGGCTTCCATCCATGTTAGCAGCAACTAGCACTGTAAGTCGGTCCTTCGACTTTTTTCCACCGTGACAAGCCTCCCCACGAAACGCCATAGTCTTGTCTGGAAGGCATTTCCAAAACAGCCCAGTTTCATCAGCATTAAAAATGTTCCGAGTCTCATAGGTATCCAAAATTGTGCGCATTTGAGTCTTCAGCCATGAATCCACTTGTTCCTGTTGAACCGCAGCGCTCTCTCCACAAATTGCTTTGAAGACAATGTTGTGCCTCTTTTTGAAACGATCCACCCACCCCTGACTTGCTTTAAAGTCAGGGTGTCCTAGCTTTGCAGCAAGGATGTCCGCCTTCTCCATCAGCAAGGGACCATTGACGGGAAGCTTTGTTGCTCGCGTATTTGTGAACCATTGAAACAGTGCATCGTCGACATCTTTGTGCTCAGCCACTCTAAGTTTTTTTCTTGCTGGATCAAAGACAGACTTCTCGTACATTTGCTTTATCACGTCGGCCTTCTTTTTCCATCCTGAAATGGTGTTTGCTGGAATGCCATGCTGACAACTAAGGTCTGCCGGTTTTCTTCCTTTTTCTAGCTGCAGTATGATTTCATACTTTTTCTCTATTGACTGATTGTCCAGTTTTCTCTTAACACCTCCAGACATTTTTAGAAGGGAAAAAATAAACAGAATAGCTACAGCATGTTATCCTTCAGACAAGATCAACAAGAATGAGTGAACTGGCATGGGAGTGAACGACCATACGGACCGTGATCACGTGCTACGTGAACTCAGCACATGCGCAGTGAATCGAGATAACCGTCTTATACACGCTGCCTGCACGTGGCTGGATCCGGCGAAGCGGGACGGGGAAGCCGGGCCAGGCGGCCGTGGACGGGGACCCGGAGCCGGGCAGCCAAAGAAGCGGGACCCGGTAAGCGGGGCCGGGCGGCAGGCGAAGCGGGGACCGGGTAAGCGGGGCCGGGCGGGCGGCAGGCGAAGCGGGGACCGGGTAAGCGGGGCCGGGCGGGGCCGGGCGGCGAAGCGGGGACCAGGTATGCGGGGCCGGGCGGGCGGGCGGCAGGCGAAGCGGGGACCGGGTATGCGGGGCCGGGCGGGCGGGCGCCGCCGGGTGGACGGGCGGGCGGCGAAGCGGGGACAGGGTATGCGGGGCCGGGCGGGCGGGCGGCAGGCGAAGCGGGGACCGGGTATGCGGGGCCGGGCGGGCGGCAAAGTGGGGACCGGGTAAGCGGGGCCGGGCGGGCGGGTACGCGGGGAACTGCGGGGCTGGGGAGCCGGGGAGCGGGCGGCCGGGGACGCGGGGAGCCGGGCGGCTGGGGACACGGTGGGTCGGGGACGCGGGGAGCCGGGCGGCTGGGGACGCGGGGAGCGGGCGGCTGGGGAACCGGGCGGCTGGGGAGCCAGGGAGCGGGCGGCTGGGGACACGGTGGGTCGGGGACGCGGGGAGCCGGGCGGCTGGGGACGCGGGGAGTGGGCGGCTGGGGACGCGGGGAGCGGGCGGCTGGGGACACGGTGGGTCGGGGACACGGGGAGCCGGGTGGCTGGGGACGCGGGGAGCGGGCGGCTGGGGAACCGCGCGGCTGGAGAGCCGGGGAGCGGGCGGCTGGGGACACGGTGGGTCAGGGACGCGGGGAGCCGGGCTCGAGATATTAGGGTTCGGCGAGATTAAAGAATCGACATAACGGATGAGAAACCCATAAGACAAAGAGGGAGTTTGGTGGTTCCACTTCTAAAACGTCGACTTAATAGGATTGGCAAGTTAACCGAGGTCGAGATAAATGGGTTCGACTGTACTGTATGTCACCTTGGTTTCCCCTTGTTAAAAAGACTCATGAGCATGCCAGATATTTAGACAGTCTATGTAATAATATGCTAAAGAGGGCCTTTACAGCTCTCTGTTGTCAATCCATGAAGACATTTCTTACAGAGAAATGTAATCGCTTCTGCCCATGTGGTTTAGGGCAAGTGGTAGATGTCCTCCATTATTTATTACATTGTAATTTTTATTGCCATTTGAGGTCAACATAGCTTTCTGTGCTTTTGTTCCAGATGCCTTTTTCTACACCCTCTCAGAAAATAGAATATTTGTTAGGAACTGACATCGTATCTATGACCTGAGAGGTTGCCCTATTTGTACAGTCAGCAGCTAAAATAAGGAAAAGGGAAATGGTGCAGTGATCATATACAGCATAATGGTGCATGTCTGTTTTAGTGTATGTATGTAGTATAAATATTTTATAACTTTGGATTTAATTTGAACATTTTATTGTAATACTTCCTGTTTTCTGCACATTAGCTCAATGCTAAGTCACTATTAATGAACTATTACAACTTGTAATATACTGTAACTATTGTACAAGAATCTAATAATGATACATGAGGACAACTGGGCTTTCTTGCCAGATCTCCTCAGCTTTCCTGTGTGATCCTGAGTAATTCATTTAACACCCACCAGTTTACTCCTCTGTAAAATAATACCCTAGTCTGAGGCATAATTTATTAATATTTCTGAGGTGCTCAGGTACTAAATTGAGTGCCACAAAAAAGCCTATAAATAAAACATGCTTGACCACACACACTAAGCCCAAACAAGTGGTTATTCCAGCTCCTCTACTTGCAAAGCATGGATTTAGGACTGTAATAAATATCAGTCATTATGCGACTTGGCATTGGGGATGCAGCTGCATATATTCATGAAAATAAACCATGTACATTGTTGATGCTGATTATTCAGATGAACTACACTTTGACTGGACCATTGCTCCCGTCTAATTAATGCACTACTGTATATAGTTTTCTCAGTTTTACAGAGTTACTAAATACCACTGGTCATCAGACATTATCTGAAATTGTAGCAGATAAATTTCTAATGTTTAAGTGTATCTCATGTGCAGAGTCCTGCACTTAGGAAGGAAGAATGCCATGCACCGCTACAGGCTGGGGACCAACTGGCTAAGCAGCAGTTCTGCAGAAAAGGACCTGGGGATTACAGTGGATGAGAAGCTGGATATGAGTCAGCAATGTGCCCTCGTTGCCAAGAAGGCTAATGGCATATTGGGCTATATTAGTAGTAGCATTGCCAGCAGATCAAGGGAAGTGATTATTCCCCTCTATTCGGCACTGGTGAGGCCACACCTGGAGTACTGTCCAGTTTTGGTCCCCCCACTACAGAAGGGATGTGGACAAATTGGAGAGAGTTCAGCAGAGGGCAACGAAAATTAGAGGACTGGGGCACATGACTTACAAGGAGAGGCTAAGGGAACTGGGGTTATTTAGTCTGCAGAAAAGAAGAGTGAGGGGGGATTTGATAGCAGCCTTCAACTACCGGAAGGGGGGTTCCAGAGAGGATGGAGCTAGGCTGTTCTCAGTGGTGACAGATGACAGAGCAAGAAGCAATGGTCTTAAGTTTCAGTGGGGGAGGTTTAGGTTGGATATTCGGAAACACTATTTCACTGAGAGTGGTGAAGCACTGGAATGGGTTACCTAGGGAGGTGGTAGAATCTCCATCCTTAGCAGCTTTTAAGGCCTGTCTTGACAAAGCCCTGGCTGGGATGATTTAGTTGATGTTGGTCCTGCTTTGAGCAGGAGATTGGACTAGATGACCTCCTGAGGTCTCTTCCAACCCTAATATTCTATTCTAATGAATGTCCCTCTTTTTCCTTTTTTATTTTATCAGCTGGTATTTTTCTAGTATTATTAAATAATAGATACAATAAAATGTTTGCTGTACTACTGGAAACTGTACCTGCTCCAATCATCATACTCTGAAACTAAATGCATCTCAATATTCCTATCATGTTGCAATAAGTATTAAATTTAAGTTCTAGCTATATATTAAGAACATGTAAATATTTTAAACTAAATAGATGAAATGTGCCACAGTATTTTTTGATGGCTCACTATATCCTTGCCATAATAGATATCCTGTTAATGGCAATATACTACACTTCCAGTAAATAATTCTGTTTTGTCGTAAATAAAGTAAGCACATGGCATATGAAATCATACTGAGAGAAGGATAACTTATGTATTAACTGCACAGTCTGATTAAAAAAACAACTACCTCAAGTAGCAATGCTTGAAAGAACATGTGAGGTTATGTCACTCTGTTCTTCTACTGGAAATAAGAACTTCAGTTTTTAAAATTAAAGCCAAAGTTACTCTGTCACTTACAATGCTTATCTTTTTTAAAATAATGCTTATCTTTTTTAAAAAATGCAGTCATCTGAAGTGAGGGAGCTACTATACTTAAAATGTGCAATGAGATATTTAAAGTAATTTGTTTTTCAAGTTTACATGATGAGAGAATTAACACATAGTATAAAGGTTTATCTGCACATATTTGGGACGGCCGTGTTATTCACAAGTACGTTTGTAAGCTACTGGCCTGTCTCACTCAGTCCAGGAAATACTAATACCACACCCAAAGACAGTTTAAGGACACTCCTTTACAGCACAGTTTTATTCTTCAAACTCACAAAGCAAAGCTATTTCCCTGACCAAAGCAGGCTGCAAGCAAACAGAGGCCTTTCCCGGTGGATCTCTCCCCCAGGTTCCAGAGCCAGCCACAAAAACCCATCTGCTTCCTGCAGGTCCTCTCCCCAACTGAGCCATTTCTGGCTATTATAATTGTTCAAATAGCCTCAGCTGAAAGGTGACTGATCAGTCACAGGGGAGGCTGAGCCCAATTCCCCTTAAACGGCCAGCTAGGGTCATCCCCAAAAGAGTTCTGTTAATGAAACCTTTTATATCACAACACCCAAACACATTCTATATATGCCACAGACCAATTACTTAAGGCCCACTCCAGCTCCCGAACAGCACTGTTCCTAGAACTCCTCCTTTGTGGGAGCCAATGAAAAAAATTAATATAGCTTCCATCTGCATTATCTTTAGTAATAACGTTCACAGGTTAGGTGGGAGACATGAATCAAACTCACACAGTTTCCTGCCCCTACTCTGGGTTGGGAGTGTCGAGAGAGAAACACATGGCCCTTGATTCAGCTTACTTTTTAGTCACTAAACCCTGAGTTTAATTCTCGTACTTTATGACTATTGATTTGCAAAGAAGCCTGGGTTCTACACTATTAGTAACAGTTTCCTAAGGTAAACCGTATAGCTTTACCAGAGCAAGCAACTCTAGAAACACAATAAGCTTCTTTCCTAAGAAGCCAGGTCTTCTGGATTGCACATATACTCCCAGATGACTTCATAGAAGTTCACTGTCTTGGTTCCCCCAGATGGGCTTTACCATAGACCAGGGGTCTCAAACATGCGGCCCGCGGAGCTCCCCAGGGCCGCCCAGAGGGGGGGGCAAAGGGGGCAATTTGCCCCGGGCCCCGGGCTCCGCAGGGGCCCCCAAGAGAAAAGCGGAGGCTCCCGCCTCCGCCCCTCTCCTGGAGCCTCAGCGCATCAAGCGCCGAGTCTCCGCCGGGGCCCCTGAGCCCCGCCCCACTCAGAGCCGCGTGGTGAGGGGGCGGGGCTGGGAGCTCTGGGCTGAGCGCTGCGCTCGGCGTGGAGCTCACAGCCCCGCCCCCTCACCACGCGGCTCTGAGCGGGACGAAGCTCAGGCCTCGCTGGAGACGCGCTCGGGTAAGGGGGGGGGGAAGCGGGAGCCGCCGGGGCCGGGCCGGGGCCTGGGTGGGAAGCAGGACCCGCCGGGGCCGGGGCCGGGCCGTGGGGGGGGGGGGAAGGGAAGCGAGACCCGCCGGGCCGGGCCAGGGGGGGTTGGGGGAGGGAAGCGAGACCCACCGGGGCCGGGCCGGGGGGGAGGGAAGGGAAGCGAGACCCGCCGGGGCCGGGCCGGGGGGGGGGGGAGGGAAGCGAGACCCGCCGGGCCGGGCCGGGGGGTGGGAGAGGGAAGCGAGACCCGCCAGGGCCGGGCCAGGCGGGGGGGGAAGGGAAGCGAGACCCGCCGGGCCGGGCCGGGCCAGGCCGGGGGGTGGGGGAGGGAAGCGAGACCGGCCGGGCCGGGGGGTGGGGGAGGGAAGCGAGACCCGCCGGGCCGGGCCGGGGGGTGGGGGAGGGAAGCGAGACCCGCCGGGGCCGGGCTGGGCTGGGGGGTGGGGGAGGGAAGCGGGACCGGCCGGGGCCGGGGTGGGAAGCAGGACCGGCCGGGGTGGGGAAAAGAGGGACCCGCCGCCGCCGAAGCGCAGCCCGGTCTTCGGCGGTGGGGGGCCCCTTCTGTTCCGGGACCCGCCGCCTAAGTGCCCCGCCGCCAAGCCACCAAACAGCTGTTGGTGGCGCTTAGCACTTTCCAGGAGGGAGGGGGGAGGAGCGGGGAGCCGCGCGCTTAGGGGAGGAGGTGGAGAAGAGACAGGGCAGGGGCGGGGCCTCATGGAAGGGGTGGATTGGGGGTGGGGCCAGGGGCAGCAAGGGGGCGTGTCAGTGATGCGGCCCTCGGGCCAATGCACTAGTCCTCATGCGGCCCTCGGGATCATTTGAGTTTGAGACCCCTGCCATAGACCATTGATACCAAGCTTTATAAAATAATAAAACAACAAATAGAAGATGTACAAGTTAACATACTTTGTAACAAAATATAACTCAAGATGCTGAGAAAAGGAAAAACAACCAGGGGATATTGCTACCACAAGTCAAAAAATCATGGCAAGAGAGTCATTATTTCTTATGGTTTTCTAGTAGCACCATGTGCTAGGCTCTGTATAAATAAAACAACAGCCCCTGCCCCAAATACTTCACATTCTTTTTTTTAAAAATACATGACAATAAGAATGAAGCACAGCCATCTGAAAATGAAATTACGGAGGTCCTGAGTGCCAAGCAATAATAATCAGATTTCACCTTTGTTTTAGATAAACAGAAAATACTGAAAGAATTCCACAGCCTATCAACAAAGCTGGGAAGGGTATTTATTGGACATTCAAGAACATCAAGCTGAGTTCATTTCACTACAAGGAAAAATGCCAGCCAGGAACATTTGCTACTTATTGGCTCAAACACTAACTCTGAACATCATCAATTATGGACGTATTCATCTCCAAAAGTGCCTGAGTTGTTCTTACAATGTTAAAAATCTCTCTGAAAAATGAAGAAAAGATATACCGTAGCTCTTGTTAACTTGTTCCAGTTTTAATCTGGCATATCATACTCAGAAAATCTTTTTAGAAGTGCCGAGGCTTCAAATTTTATCAATGTGAAACAAATTCCTCTCCCCCATGCTCCCAGATCCAAAAACAGAGCACTATTTTGTTATTCTCTGCAACATAAGCCTTTTTTTTCCTTTTTCTTATTATGTGCAAGGAGTCTACCATATTTTTCTTACGTATACACACAAACAATAACCCCAAGTTAAAGCTGATTAGCACAAACAGTTATGAGTAGTATTTTTTTCTGCATTTGGTGAAATGGAAACTATGGCGTTCATCTATACATGCTGACCACTCAAGAAACAAAAGAAACTTAAAAAATACAGGTTATAGTTTTATTTAAATAAGAAACTCATTCCAATAGCTTCATATTCAACTCTATAGTCTTATTCCAGACTCACTAGAGGACAGCCTCATCCCATTTGAAAGAGCACATTTATCTATATCTACAGAGAAGAAAAGCATCTTTCTAACTCAGAAGGAGCCACTATTCTAAGCCGGGCATACAAAGGACACCACTGTATTCATTTGGTCATTAAACAAGAACCTGTCCTTACATACGTACAATACATCATTCACTATATAAATTAAGGAGCGAATCACATTTTACTGACAATGCAAGGCACTGTTTTTCAATATACTATCCTGGTTAACATTTTTCTCTCACCATGTCCCATCCGAAGATCTCAGTTTTGTATTCAATGGAATTCACCATATAGGACAGGCCCCATATTAAAAAATAACACAACAACGTTGTGACAAGCAAACTCTACTGAGGAAATATTTTATAAAATGCACAGAAGGCACAATAAATAATGAATTTCTTAGAAGAACATTCATTATTTTTTATTCTGTTTTTTATTTACACAAAAGCAGCAGTATCACTTCTAAGCCAGAAATTATATGAAAGTTAACTCACCCATGCCAGCAGTTTGCCTAAAAAGAAACACATATGTACTATTCCTAATTTTCTCTGAATATGTTAGTGATGTATTATCAATAGCTATACCCCAGCAACCACCGATGAAGTGGTTACTGGTACAAGGTGACATTTGATATTTTCAAAGCATTAATTTGCCTAAAGTATATGAACATATGGTTCAGAAGATCAATAAGCCTATAGAAAACCAAGTATTTAAAGATGCCATTAAATTTGTCAGCAGACAAAGTTCCTGGGCCAGATGGCATCATACCAGATCTTTATAAATATGTCAGTTGCAAAGTAGTGACTTAGTCACTCTACATGTACAAATTTCTACCATCAGGACAAGTTACCAGAATCTATAAGAATGATGTTAACAGTTTCATGCAGAGAAAGAGACACCCAAACTGAGATACAGAATATAGATTCGTTTAACTTCAAGAAAAGTTGACTTTCATAACAGCATTTTGAATAGACTGGTATGGGATAAATGAAAGGCTGCTGAGACAGTCTTTAGATGGGAAATGATAACCAATGCAAAAACAAGACTTTTAGCAATGAGGACTGTCAGGAGAGAACACATTTTAGAGAAATTAAAGGATGTAGCAGAAAACTGGGTGCAGGCAGACAAGAGCACCAAAGCTTGCACGGATATTATGGGTCTAAAAGATACAGAAGATAATGCAGTTGTAAATGGAGATAGAAGGGTGGGCAGGCAGGCAGGAGAAGAGAGATTTGGAATGCCAAAAAACGAATTTTTTTAAACAACTGGAGTTTCAGAATGTCTCTACATACCCAAGAAGTGATGTAAGACAGGCAAGACTAGATGAAGGAAGAGAAGATGATTTGGGAACCACCACCAGAGACAATGTTAATACAAAGATAGTATTTTGGCCCTAATTCAGCAAAAGCAGTTAAGCACATGCTGAAATAAGCAAGTGGGCAGTGCCGGTGACTTACACACGGGCCCTAAATGATTCCTCAACGATGTATTCAATTCACAAGTTATTTGTACAAAGATATTTTTCAACTGCAAGGCCAAGACATATTCTTTCCTTCTCTTATTACTAGTGATAAAAGTTCCGCAGACCAGATTAGCTCCACTGGAACACCTATGCACCTGCACTGTCTTCAAATTGTTCTCTCAGGCTACGTCTACCTATGAGCTAGCAGTGTTATTCCCAGCTCACATAGACATACTCGCAGTGGCTTTCATCTGAGCTAGTACACTAAAAATAGTAATATAGCCAGGATAGTGCAGGCAGCTGCAGCAGAAGCACCACAGGCTAGCCTCCCTGAGTACATACCCATGGCGATCAGGCGAGTTAGTATTCAGGGCCATTACTGCACCTACACTACTTTTTAGTGCACTAGCTCGGATGAGAGCTAGCATGATTATGTCTATGTGAGTTGGGAATCAGACCCTAGCTCATAATATAGACTTAGGCTGAAGTGGCATCCATATACTCCCATAAACTTTCAGTTGGTTGCACAGACAAAGTTAACTGGAAGTTGGCAAGCAATTCAGTTCGTAGATGAAGGTAAATTAAGGGAATATAATTCACCTGACTAGCTGTTTTGACTTTTCAGGACATGCAGAAGAAAAATGGTAAAAACCTTGTTTATCATTAACATTAACAGATGAGATTCTGAATAAATGGGGGACAGACCTGTAAGAAGGCATCATTTTTACAGAAAAAGCAGCAAAGAGTCCTGTGGCACCTTATAGACTAACAGTTTTGGAGCATGAGCTTTCGTGGGTGAATACCCACTTCATCGCATGCATCCGACGAAGTGGGTATTCACCCACAAAAGCTCATGCTCTAAAACGTCTGTTAGTCTATAAGGTGCCACAGGACTCTTTGCTGTTTTTACAGATCCAGACTAACACGGCTACCCCTCTGATACTTGACATTTTTACAGAGTCCATTTTCAGAGCAAAAACCTCACTGTAAAGGTATATTAAACCTATAAAGGCCCATTATTATGTCCCTGAAGTCCTAATTATTGTGATTCCAGTACCACCCACACTTTTGTTACAAGAACATTTACTCTTCTCTTTTAGATGACTTAATTATATCCATAATAGGACAGTATAAATGTAAAGGATACAGAACATAAAATATCACCTTATGCATATTTATTAAATTATTACAAACACTAAAGCATCTCTTCCCAAATTAATGGTATGGAAAAACTGATTTAGTTTACCTGCTAAATAGTTTGCAGGTACTTATGATGGGGATCTAGTCTCTTAGAATTGTTTGGAGGCAGCTTCCAAACCTTTGGTATTATCCCTGCAGTCTAAACCATATCCCCACTTTCAGATGATTATTTCCAGAGGTAACCCATTACAGCTTTACTATTGTAATCATCATGTGAAAATAACTTTGAAATCTACTTCACTTTCACTGAGTGGGCAGTTCCCTTTTCTTGTCTAAATTCCCCATTTTATAAAAATAATCCATCAAAGAAGGGATTAGATGGCAAAACAGGACTTTTTTGCAGACAAGCAATTTTCAATAGGAGTCTGGAACCTAACTACCCTCTGTTTGTTTGAGAACTGCAAAACATCATTCTTTGATGCAAACTCACCTGCCAATCCACATAAGGGAAACTTTCCCAACAGGCTGTAAGAATAAGAACTTGTTTATTTCACTGCAAGATAGATCTAAATTCTGCATGAAGGCACCCACCCTAGTTTCTGCTGCATACTGAAGTTCTGTAGGTACTTCAGCCTATTTTTAAAATTGAGCTTTTTGTTTAAATAAATGTGGAGAATATGTTCTGTTTTTTGTTTTTCTTTGAGCCTCTGTGAGAGTTTCTGACTGGGGCTCTTTGGCTTTTTCATAAAAGCAGATGTTTGAAATCTGAGTGATTAATCCTCCCTTATTAACGAGGAGGATTGCTGAGCAGTGAGGCTAGGTATGCAAGCTAGATCTGTGGTGAACTCCTGAACAGGCAAACAGAAGAGGCTAACAAAGGTATTTCTGATGGAGTTTCTAGGAAGGAGGTGTGACCGAAAGCACCCCTGTAGTCATACCCTACGTACTATTTATTATAATCAAAATTTGCTTTGTGAGCATGGAGCTTCCTTCACCACCAGACTCCATATCACCTTCTTTACTGTTTACTCCTCAAGCAAAGTTTGTACAATCTTCAGAAGAATCCACTTAAAAGGTTCACTGGACTATAAGAGAGACGGGCAGAGAACACCAATGGATCTCTCTCTCTTTCATCTAAGAAGACAAAGGCACCAGCACCTTTGCGCCTCGGGGAGAAATCCTAACCAAGGAAAGGGTCAGTCACCATCTTGCTGGAAGACTGTAGGTGAGAAAGGCCATTTTAAACAAAGCCTTGAACCAAAACTTACTAATTTAAGTTTTAGACTTTTAGATGAATGTTTTGACTTTTATTGGCTTGTAACTATTTCTAACTTTATCTCTTATACTTGAGCTCACTTTAAATCCTATATTCTTTTGTTAATAAACTTTTTATTTTTTAATCTAAACCAATCCATTGCTATGTTTAAACTGAACTGTTTGGTAACTCCAGTTAAAGTAGCAAACTATTGAATATTGACTCTTTACAGATACAACACACCTTTAAATATCTGAACTGTCCAGGAGAGGGCTGGAGAGTGCAGAATACATGATTTGCAGAAAATTCGGGACTGTGATTGGTGTGTGATTGACAGGCTGCCGGAGTCAGAGCTGCTGGACCAGGGATGCGGCTACACACAGACACTGAGACTGCGACCTGCATGCTAGTAGGCTGTTTGTGAGAGGCCCAGTTTTGCAGCTACAACAGAAAAGCATTTGTGAGGCACCCAACATTCTGGGGGCAAGAAGTAGCACAACCCCTCACTTGCCTCACTTGTCTTGATTGCACCCCAGAATGTGACAGGAGAATAGGAACATTTTCTTCAGGTACATTTCTTCTCAACCAATTACAGCAGCCAGTAATGGCACAAATTGTGAATGGGAAGGGATCTCTCATGTTCTCTTTCCTTTATGAAGGAAAACAATACCTCTACCTGAGATGCAACTTTTGATGTTTATACTGGAAGGAAAAGATTTATAGATTGTAAAGGTCAGCTATTGACCCTGCATAGCATCAGAGAGACATACTGGTCCTTGGACAGCCAGATTCAGAAAGCACCACTGCTGATCCAACTGAAAAATTAATTGGTTCAAGGAACCAGTAGAATGTGGAAAATAGAGAGGAGGATTGGCAGTTTGTGACAGAGTGAGGAAAGAGAACCAGCAGAAATTTAACACATACATAATATATACTTTCAGGTATTCAAGCATAGCACTCACAGAAAATGTCTTGAAGAGTCAAGTGAAGAAAAGGAATAAGGATCTCCATGGGACACACCTGAAGATGCATGCTCAGCCCAATCTGAGAGGAGGTTGAGCATGCCCAGAAGGCCACAGACCATACAAAGGAGACTGATAACCTTTGTCAGAGACGTGATGCTAAGCAAACAGAAAAAATATTCAGCAGGAGACAAAAAGGACAGCAAGACTGTGTACTGTCATCCTGCAGTGAAAACAAGACATTACTTACAATTTAGATGAGAGTCGGAAAATTGTGGGGAAAGACAGAAAATAATGGAAGCAAAGAGTTGGCTAGCCAAGGGCAAAAGTAGAGGGTTTGGTTTTGTGGAACACTGGCTCCTTTGCCACTGAGATGGAGGAAGTCCAAGCCATATATCCTCCCCTTCCCATATATGGAGGGCAAATCTTCTGGGTGATAAACTAGCAACTAAAAGGGAGGATAATAAGAGGGCATGTTTATTTATCATATTTTAACTAATAAATTCCAAGAGATACTGATGGGGTATCTGTTATAGACTACCAAATCAGACCAGGGAACAAGATAAACAGTTCATTAAACATCTATCTGTAATGGGGGATTTCAATCTGGGGGACATATGCTAGAGAGCTCAGGCTGTAACTAGTAAAACATCCTTAGAGTTTTTAAAAATAGATACAGTTTTCTAAGACAAAATATTGCAACCAACTCACGGTTGTATAGGTGCCATTGATCTCAGCCTAAGTTTATGTGCAAATTTAATACAGTCCCAATCAGTAACATACACTTGGTGTTTTAAAAAGGTGTAAGCAGTCATGAACAAATTTCAGCTAGAAGAAATTTTTTCATAAAAATGTGAATGATAATTGGGAATTCAAGAATGTTCTGTTAGAACCCAAAAAAGCAAAACTCCACAACCATGACATAGAAATGGCAGAAGTACTCAACATTTTCAGTTCAGTAGTTGGAAAAAAGTAAGATTATAGGCTTATCGTACATGATAAGGAAATACTTCTACACTAGCAGTGACAAGGGAGGATACTAAACAGCAACTATTAGTTATAAATTGTGAAAATCAGCAGGGACCAGATAACTTGTACTCAAGAGTATTAAAAGAATTGGATGAGCAGCTCTAAACCATTAATTTTGACTTGACTTAAATCTTAGAACACTGAGAAAGTTCAAGAGGAGTGGAAAAAGCTACGTTGTGCCATTATTTCAATAGGGTAAGTAGGGTGACTTGGGTAACTATAGATCTGTTAGCCTCACAATGACCCAGGCAACATCATGGAAAGACTGATACGGACCTAAAATATGGTATTAGTTATGCTACCAGTTAATATGGTTTTAAGGACGATAGGTCTTTTCAAACAAACTTTATATAGTTTGAGACTAAACATTTAGTTGGATAAAGGTAATGGATATAAAATACTTAGGTTTCTGTAAGGCATTTGAATTAGTCCCACATGATATTCTGATAAAAATAGCCTGATGCAAAAAATCACTAACCCATTTAATATGGACTACAAATTGATTAACTGGTAGAGATCTCAAAGTAATTGTAAATGTGGAATCATCATCATCATCATCATATGGGGTTGTTTGTAGTGAGCTCTTGCAGGAAAACGTTCTTAATTCACTACTATTTAATATTTTTAGTCATAATCTGAAAGAAAATACAAAATCATTGCTTCTAAAATTTGAAGCTGACACAAATTGGTATTGGAGTAAGTAATAATAGGCATAGTTCAGTTATACAGGCTCTTGATAAGGTGGGTTCATTAAAACCATGTTCAAACACAACCAAATTCAAGGTGCAGGTACGAACAAAGTAAGTGTGACCTACATGCAAGATGGCACACAGCATCATGGAATGCAGTGACTGAAGAGGCTTTAGGAGTAATGGTAGATAACCTGAGTTTCCAACTCACTGCTGTAGCTAAGTAGACAAATGTGATCCTTGAAAGAATAATCAGGGGAATATCAAGTAGAAGTAGAAATGTATTAACTTGGTACACAGAATAGTGGGACCATTGCTTTCACATTGTGTCCAGTTCTGGTATAAACATTTCAAAACGGATGTTGACAAATTGTGAAAGATTCAGAAAAGAACTACAACATTAATTTGAGATCTGGAAAACCAGCTTTGTAGAGAGACAGATTTAGACAAACTTAAGCGGTGACTTGATCAGTCTATAAATATCTACACCGGGAGGAGATTTCTGATAATGGACAGCGCTTTAATTTAGTAGAAAAATGCATAGAGATCTAATGGTTGGAAGCTGAATTTGGACAAAGTCAGACTAGAAATAATGCACAGATTTTTAAACAACGAGGATAATTAACCATTGAAACAACTTAACTAGGGATATGGAATATTCTCTATCACTTGAATTCTTTAAATCAGAACTGGATTTTTTTTCTGAAAGATATGCTATAGTTGTGGGCTTGATGCAGAAGTTACTGGTGAGATTTTATGCTTTGTGGTATGCAGGTTGTCAGACTAGATGATCGTAATGGTCCATTCTGTCCTGAATCTATGAAAATTAGTGACACAGTCAACAAAGTTCCCGTTGTATTTTCCAATTCAATTAATTTCACGCCACCTCTATGTTTTCAGTGTTTAGCGTTCCAGAGATTTTGTGACAACAATGCATAAATGTTTAACTGCATTGCACAAATGACATGAGCAAAAATTGGAAGTTTTCGTATCTGGTTATTGAACATTTGGGGCTTATGGTATTTGAACAATAGTGGGAGGCACTTAAGGATTTTGAAAAATACTAGTTGGATATTTCTACTAAAAAGTTCAGTGAAGTTAACAGATGCTTTAGAAGTCATCAGCCCATTAAGCTAAATAATTTCATTCATGCCTTCAAAGCTATTGTTTGAAAATGTCTACAAATGCCAGAAACCAGCATCAGTTTACAATCAAATCAGTTATCTGTTTGTCGGTTTTCATCATAAGCAGCTCAAGTTGTTTTTTAAATGAAAAATTCTGGAGCACAATTTTAAAGCACATAGCAGATATTTGAATTTCTGAGCCTTAAATGTGGGAAATGCATAGTAAAATAATTTGAAACAAAGTTATCAGTCACTATTCCTAGGGAGAATACCGAATGCCCCTTCTGCTGAAAGCAGTCTCTGATGACAAAAAGGCCATCATGTCTACTTTATAGTCACTATAATTGTGAACTTTTGACCAGCTAACCACTGTAGCTATTTCTTATGAAAATCCTTGAGTTCTTTCCACTAAGACACTGACAAAATACTTAGTTGTATGTGCTGTGAACTCATTCAATACAGCTTTCTTTCTAATGCTGTATGATTCTTTGATGCACACTTTATCCATCTCCCAGTGTTGGCTTTAGTTACTCTCTCTTGAATTGCCTGGTAGCACTGAACAGACAGAGCCATATATTCTTTTTGGAAATGTTGAATTTATTCCAAATGCTGCTTATTGTATCTAGTTACTCCAAGGCTTTTCCTTTAGATGACTAGGATTAGGACAAAATAAGGAAAGAGTTATTTCCCGCAAATGATGAAATATGTTGGAGTTCAAGGAAGTTCTGGGTTTAACACTACTTGGGAAAAGAAGCTCAGATATTTGACTGAAAACATGTTCAACTTTGGAATTCTTAAAGCAAAAATTGTTGGTAATGAATATTATCTTGATCAGAAAAATAAAATGAGGCCAAATGTAAGGGCTAGGGTGGTCTTTGGCCAGAGCATTTAACATTAAATTAAGGTTTCAGAGTGGACATCTATACATCAGCAAGGAAGCTAGTTTCTCTGAAGCCTTGAGAAAATCTCAATGGGCTGCAGAAGCGAATCATTTTGTCCCATGAAACACCATTCAGGTTTTGCCGAAATATTAAAAACTATTGAAAGTCACGATTTCCCTTATATTACCTGTTTCTCAGGAAACATGCCAAAATAACTGAACATGGACATTCTAAAGCTAAGCCCATGCAACCACTAAAACAACAGAAGACTGACTGCTGTGGGAATACTTAGGCACTCGGAACACCTAGAAGCTGGTGGAGCAGCTATATAGGGAAGGTTGGGGGAAGAGAGACAACATGGGCCACCGCAGTCATCCCAGTGGTCCATCTCCCCCAGTCCACCTTCTGGAATAGCAGCCTTCTTCTGCTGACAGCTAATATAGATAATCCTGTAGCCCAAGTGGCAGCAATCTCTACTCAAGGATCAGGGTTCAAATTACAATGATTGTCCATGATAGGGGTGGATTGTTATAGTCATACATAATAGAATTCATTTTCATGTTCTCTCTCTAAAAAGCACACATTAGGAAAATACATAAAAAACCTACTCTAAAAGAACTTTTAGGTATCAAAGTCAAGTACTCAAAAAGTAGGATATGCCAAATGTTAATGTTGTCTGCAACACCTTCATGCTGTGTCACTGTGCGTACTATTCTTTTCACAGGGCCCTGACATCATTCAGTGCACAGAAGAGATGGAGGAGAGGGAAGAATTGAGACTGCACAAGCATCTATAAATCTGGCATTTCCTTATTTTTGAGTACCTGACTTCACAACCTAAACAGTATGTGGGTTTTATATATATATATATATATATATATATATATATATATATATATATATATATATATATTAAAACAAGATAAGTTATTCCATAATAGCCAGGTCCATCTTGTGACTTTATCTTCAAAATTTATTCTTTAATCAGAAAGAGATGCTTAATTGAAATGGTTCACAAACAGGTAGATTTTAAGAAAAATATAGCAATTTTGGCAAGTTTATTTTTTGCAGTCTCTTTCCAATGCAGCTTAATGATTTTGTCCTAAGACCTGTTCATGAATACATGATTAGATTGAAAAGTATTTTAAAATGTGAGTCACTGATAATGAAGAACTTAGTAATTAAGACAGATTTCCCAGAGATGCTCTCACTAAATTAATATTTGTTAGGGCAACAAGGTACAACCAAATCACTATTGCTGTTTTCTGTAAGGACTCTGAGAATCAAAAGGATAAAAATGCATATTTTATTCACAAACACCTAAAAGTGGAGATGGTATACATTGACCATATCTTTTAGTTATAATGACTGCAATACCTAGTTGCTTTTTTATCCTTCTACAAGCCAAAAGAGCTGGTCTTTGATTTGCCAGTCAACTTTGAAACAAGGCAGACATATCATTCACCCAAAGATCAATGGAGGGAGAGAAGCGAAGTGATCTAGTCCCCTACTACATGCTCTAATAGGTTATTAATACTTCAATATATACTGAATTATCAAGCATCCACGGGATCTGTAGTTTCTGGATGCCTAGAGTGTCTCTTACCACCTTCTATTCTAAGAATGTTTATATAATATTGCCGTTTGTGGTGCACCAACCTTCAACAAAATTGTTTTCTCAGCAAATCCCAAAAATTCAAAGAACCTCAATTTGACCTATGGAGATTTTTACAGTGGGAAAACCAACATTAGAGAGAACATGTGAGTAGCTTTGCCAACTGTCTAATCGCACAAACCCAAACACCCTTGCCTCACCCCCTGCCCCAAGGCCCTGCCCCTTCACTGAGGCCCCGCCCACCACTCATTCCATCTCCCCTCTCTCTCTATCGCTCGCTCTCCCCCACCTTCACTCACTTTCACCAGGGTGGGGGCAGGGGGCTAGGGTGGTGGGGGGGGGGGTGCGCTCTGGGCTGGAGAAGTGGGGCCGAAGGGTTCAGAGTGTGGGAGAGAACTCTGAGCTGAGCCTGGAGCAGGGGGTTGGAGCCCAGGAGGGGGTACAGGGTGCGGGCTCTGGGAGGGAGCTTGGCTGCGGGAGAGGGTTCAGGGTGGGGCAGGGGGTTGGAGTGCAGGAGGAGATGAGGGGTGTGGGCTCCAGCTGGGCGTCACTTATCTCGGGTGGCTCCTGGGAGCGACCGGCATGTCCGGCTCCCAGGCTCAGGGGCGGCCAGGCAGCTCTGCGCACTGATCCTGCCTGCAGGCATCACCCCGCAGCTCCCATTGGCCGTGGTTCCTAACCAATGAGAGCTGTGGAGTTGGTGCTCGGAGCAGGGGCAGCACGCAGAGACCCCCTGGCTCCCTTGCGCCTAGAAGCCAGAGTGACATGCTGGTTGCTTCCAGGAGCCATGCAGAGCCCCGCTGCACCACCAACCGGACTTTTAGCAGCCTATTAAAATTGCTTTCAATACCCACTGGGAGATCAAGGCCAATCCCGGGAGACTCCCGGCCAACCCGGGAGGGTTGGCAACCCTACATGTGAGTGGCTGGGTGGCAGAGAGAGGGAGAAAATAAATAACACCATCCAGGAACTTCGGAACAATAGAAGTGCTATCTGTGGAACTGACAGGTTTCATACCCATTAAGAAAAAGGAAACAGGGTAGGGTGTATGCCCTTAGACAAGGCAGTTATGAACTGCAAGTGAGAGGAGATGGTGGACAGAATTTCAGTAGGAATGGAGCCAAAAGAACTCAGCTGCCTGACATGAAGTGGGTAAAGCAGGGGCTAAGCAGAATAACAGTATTAAGCTGTAGTAAGATGATCCTAACTGATGTCAGCCACAGATATAATGCTTTGGTAGAAGGGGATGGAACCAGGAAGAAGGGCACTGCCATGTATTTCTGAGACAATCTCAGGTGGAGTGTGTTCTTTTACTACTGTGATCTGAGAAAGTCAATATAATTAGGGAGAGAAAATTTTCAACACGAGCATTGCAGATCAAGTCAAGCAGTTCAGAGGCCAATCTTTGCCAGAAAGGCAAAAAGTTTATTTTCCCACAAAATCAGAATACACTGTGTAGCAACTTGTAGAACTTTTTAAAATGCATCCCCTGCAACCACAGAGGCAGTGATCTTTGTCTGGACTGGCAGGAAAAAGCGGTAGTGGCTCCTTTTAAGGACCTCCTCACCACCCCTCTGGGGTTGGTAGTGGAATGGTGTTAGGCAATATCTGAGCTGATGGGTGGGCTGGTGAGGCTCAGATAAGCCATTGGCCCCTGTGCACCATGCAAAGAGTATATAAGCCTGGCCCTTCTATCTTGAGTCCTCTCAGGCCTGGATTAGATGTTTCATTGAGACAGGTGTCCCATGCAGGTAATTGTTGCATAGGGGGCCCACTTTCCTTTTAAACTGAAATTGCAAGTGGACTTAGGGGAAAGCATCCCTAAAGAAGCTTGTGAACAGGTTTGGGGCTCCTGAAGTCCAGTACAATGAGACAACACCTTTTCTTCAACCCCTTAATCTTCATGCATGGGGAGGGTAATGGGGTCCCAGCAACAGAATGAACAGAAGATGCGGAGGGCTGACAGAAGACCTTCAGTAGGCAGAAACAATTAAGGAAGGCATGATGAGATGTACTGTGCAAGTTATTGCTGGATAGTTCCCAGATGGGTTAAATGAATAAAACAGCGGTTTAATTAAACCACAGCCCTTGCATCTTATCTTACTTTTCACGTCTCCATGACAATTTTCAGCAGCAATGGCTGCTGCAATATAGCATTTGTTTTGATTTTACAAGAGAAAATAGGACTGGCAAGCACTAGCCACAGTAGAAGAGCTGAAAGACAGTAACCCACCCCTAACAAGGCAAGCAACTTTTTAAAATTTGCCAACCAAGGGACAGTAGACTTGGCAGTAAAATTCTACAATTTGATTACTTGCTGATGCAAAACCCGGTTTGATTTTGTGAGAAGATGGCCTCTTTATAATACTGTCTTACAGCCTCAGAATTGAAAACTTAGCCACTGCTGCCAGCATCGGGATGTTTAATTTGCATTTCAATTCTTGGCTTCCACTCCATTTTAAACAAACTTCTATAATTACATACACACACAACTTGATTTAAAAATATTACAAACCTATCTGGAACACACTGAACTACACTAAGGTTTTATGGGTAAAAAACATCTGATTCAAATCAGCAGAGCATAATATAGATGATCTTAGGTAATTTTTACATAAAGCAATTGGCACTAAAAGACACTGGTACGCTAAGGAACATGTGAAACTACAATTCAAATTCTAGGACTGGAAGGGACCTCGAGAGGTCATCGAGTCCAGTCCCCTGCCCTCATGGCAGGACCAAATACTGTCTAGACAATCCCTGATATAAAGACACTTTCCAGAATTCATGGAAAACTAAATATTTCCTTTTAAACTTTTCAAAATTTGTACTTATCACTTTAAATTCCAATCAATATTTTGCCCATCTATTCAGCCAAATTCCAATCCTACAAAGCTAAATTATATCCAGAAATTAAGTTAATAAATACTCCAGGAAAATGGCAAAACCACAGCCACTGGAAGCTGGGGGAGGCCGTGCCTGTGGATAGTCAACGTAAACAAAATGCTTTGTGGCCTGCCAGCAGATTACCCTGATGGGCTGCGTGCTGAACGTTGCCAACCCCTGATCTATACCATTCCTGAGAGATTCCACAACCTCCCTAGGCAATTTATTCCAGTGCTTAACCACCCTGACAGTTTGGAAGTTTTTCCTAATGTCCAACCTAAATCTCCCTTGCTGCAATTTAAGCTCATTGCTTCTTGTCCTATCCTCAGAGGTTAAGAAGGACAATTTTTCTCCCTCCTCTTTGTGACAACCTTTTATGTACTTGAAAACGTGTATGTCCCCTCTCAGTCTTCTCTTTTCCAGACTAAAGAAACCCATTTTTTTCAATTTTTCCTCATAGGTCATTTTTTCATAGATTCTTAGGGTTGAAAGGGACCTCAGGAGATCATCTAGTCCAACCCCCTGCTCAAAGCAGGACCAATCCCCAACTAAATCCCTAAATGGCCCCCTCAAGGATTGCACTCACAACCCTGGGTTTAGCAGGCCAATGCTCAAACCACTGAGCTATCTCTCCCCGCCTTTCTAGACTCATGGCAGGACTAAGTCTTACCTAGACCATTCCTGAGAGGTGTTTGTCTAACCTGCTATTAAAAACTTCCAATGATGGATATTCCACAACCTCCCTAGGCAATTTATTCTAGTGCTTAACCACCTTAACAGTTCGGAAGTTTTTCCTAATGTCCAACCTAAACCTCCCTTGTTGCAATTTAAGCTCACTGCTTCTTGGTTTATCCTCAGAAGTTAAGAATTTTTTTTCTCCCTCCTCCTTGTAACAACCTTTTACATACTTGAAAACTGTTATCATGTCCCCTCTCAGTCTTCTCCAGACTCAACAAACCCAATTTTTTCAATCTTCCCTCAGAGGTCATGTTTTCTAGACCTTTAATCTTTTTTGACGCTCTTCTCTGGACTCTCCCCAATTTCTCCACATCCTTCCTGAAATGTGGTGCCCAGAACTGGACACAATACTCCAGTTGAGGCCTAATCAGCGCGGAGTAGAGCAGAATTACTTCTCGTGTCTTGCTTACAACACTCCTGCTAATACATCCCAGAATGATGTTTGCTTTTTTTGCAACATTACACTGTTGACCCATATTTAGCTTGCGGTTCACTATGACCCCCAGATCTCTTTCCACAGTACTCCTTCCTAGGCAGTCATTTCTCATTTTGTATGTGTTCAACTGATTCCTTCCTAAGTGGATTACTTTGCATTTGTCCTTATTGAATTTCATCCTATTTACTTCAGACCATTTCTCCAGTTTGCACAAATCCTCTTACACAGTGGAGTTTCACAAAGAATATAAATTGGTTTAGATAAAACAAGTTTAACAACTACGGAAGGATAGATTTTTAAATGAATACAAGTTATGAGGGAAAAGATTCAGAATAGGTTTCAAGAAAAATAAAAGTGAAAACTCATCTAATGCCTAACTTTACAAGCGAGGTGAATTCAAAGCAAAGTCTCTCTCACCACATGTTTTGACAACCTTATTGGCTGAATTTCTTTCAGTCAGGATCCCTTCCCCAGGCCAATACAGCTTTCTTTGTTTTTCAGGTGTTGGGAATGCCATGGGTAGAAAGAAAGGGCAAGATACTTTGGTGTGTCTACTCTCCCCTCTTATAGTTCTTTCTCTTCTTCCAGAAGAATCTCCTGCTGAGGTTCAGGAGACAGAAAGTCTGTGTGGATGGGAACCTCAGCTGTTTCATTGTCAAGATGTAGATTTTTTGCCCACACCCTCTTTCCTGCTGAAGAATGGCCACTTACCCAGGTGATGGTCCATTTGATTTTGTGAACACCTGTCTCAGGCATCAGCTTGACTTTTGTCTTTGAGGAACCGGTTTGTGGCTGCTCCCCAGACTTGGAACATGTCTCAGTAATACCATTCAGAGGAATCTTATAACTTTACATACAATGTTGCCACACATATTTTACCAGGACAATAATGATCAGAAAATTATGAGTTTTCAAATAATACCTCACAAGGCATACTTTATACTACATTTATCATAGTCCTGTAAAGGTGGAGAACATAGGGGCACAGATCATCACAATGTTACCATTTTATTATCTTCATAATGATGAGTTGTCTTTCTGTGGAAGCTTACTTTGTACAGACACTAACAGCAGGAGTTCCAAATGAATGTACCCTAGGACTCCAGTTATAGCAGAGCACTAGGCATGATTTGCTGTAGTTAAGATTGTACGATATTTTCCATTATAACTGCCTGTTTTCAGTTGTTTATAACTTTCTGAAACTTGACTCCTCTTTTGGATGAAATTTTTCTATGCTTGGACTTCATTTAAAGATGACTTTTTTGTAAAGTTGAGCAAAAATGTCTTTTTTTTTTATTATGACAAGAATGACTAGAATGATTGGGAAAATGCCTTATAATGAAAAAGCTCAAGAGCTCAATCTATTCATTTTAACAAAGAAAAGGTTAAGGTGTGACTTGATCACAGTCCATAAATACCTACATGGAGAAAAGAAAGCTGATATTAGAGGGCTCCTCTATCTAGCAGACAACGGCACAACAACATCCAATGGCTGGAAGTTGAGGCTAGACAAATTCAGACTAGATATAAGGAGCAATTTTTAACAGTGAGATTAAACACTGGAAAACTTGCCAAAGAGTGTGGCAGATTCTTCATCACTGGAAATATTAAAATAAAGAATGCAAGTTGTTTTTAAGATACATGCTCTAGTCCAAACAGGATTTAATTCAGGGAAGTCCTAGGGACTGTGATATATAGGAGGTCAAATGAATGATCACAGTGGTCTCTTCTGGCCTTATCTATGTATATTGGTCATGATAGACAGAAGTCTCAGCACATCAGAAGCCCAACCACTGTCAAATGTTCTGTAGGCATCACAGCAAAAGAAGAGTTTTAAAGAGTGATTTAAAGAAGGATAACAAGGTAGCTTTGTGGATGTTCATGGAAAGCTCCTTGAGTGACAGGCAGGGTGGTGACAGTGTTCACAGTGATCATGATTCAGTTGGGTGGTCAGGGCAGGGGAAGATTAGGAGTCCAGTTTTAGCCATAGAATCATAGAAATGTAGGGCTGGAACAGACCTTGAGAAGTGATCAAATCCAGCCCCTTGCCCTATGGACCAAATATACCTAGACCATCCCTGACAAGTGTTTGTTCAACTTGTTTTTAAAAGCTTTCAATGATGTGTACTCCACAATCTCCCTTGGAAGCGTATTCCAGAGTTTAACTACACTTATAGTTAGCAAGTTTTTCCTAATATCTAACCTAAATCACCCTTGCTGCAGATTAAGACCATTACTTCTTGTCCTACCTTCAGTGGCTATTGAGAACAATTCATCACGTCCTCTTTATAAAAGCCCGTAACATATGGTCACCCCTCAGTCTTCTTTTATCAAGACTAACCATGCCCAATTTTTTCAACCTTTCCTCATTGGTCAGGTTTTTATCATTTTTGTTGATCTCCTGTGGACTCTCTCCAATTTGTCCACATCCTTCATAAACTGTGGTGCTCAGAATTGGATATGTTTAACTTGAGTTGACAACTACACATCCATGAGATGATATCACTGACAGGCAGCGCAGATATTTTAGTTTGGACAGAAGATAACAAGTCTGGAGTAGAGAGGTAGATCTGCAAGTCATTAGCATAGAGATACTAGTTGAATTTGCATTTGCAGATAAGATCACCCAGAGGAAGAGTGTAGAGGAAGAAGTGAAAGGAACCCAGGGCAGAGCCCTGTGTAACCCCCAAAGAAAGTTGGAGGACAAGGAGGATCCTCCAAAGAACACACTGACAGTACAATGAGATAGGAGGAGAACCAGAAGAGGTCAAAGTCATGGAAGCCAGAGGAGGACAAGATTTCAAGAGTATGCTCAATTGTGTCATATGCAATTGACAAATCAAGGAGGACGGGGATGGAGTACAGATTTTGAGATTTAGATAGATAGCATTAATTCGAGACTTTGCCTAGACTAGTTTCAGTGCAGTGAAAGGGACAGAAGCCAGACTGAAGAGCGTCTAGGATGAAACTGAAGGAGAGGAACTCCACACAGCAATTGTAAACAGCATTGTCAATAAGCTTAGAGAAGGAAGAGAGATGGGGTGATAGCTGGAGAAGTAAGTGGGATCAAATATAAGATGGGAAAGACTAAAACATATTTTGTATTATGAGGGAAGAATCAGGGGAGTGTGAGGTTAAGGAGAAGCGTAAAGGATGGGATGAAAATGGGTGGAAGAGAGATCAAGAGATGGGATGGAGACCTTGCTGTATGTGGAGGGGACGGAGACAAAAGACAAACTTATTTGTTCTGTGATAAAGGACAAGGAGAAAGGTGGAAGGAAATGGGAGGCAGCTGAGGGGGGATTTTGTCCGTTTGTATTTTGTCCATTTTCCCTTGGAACAAGTCACTGAGAACCTGCAAGAAGAGAAGGAGAGACAGGAGGTGGGGAAGTTTGAGGAATGAATCAAAGGTGGCAAAAGGCAGCTGGGATTGCAGGTGTGGGATTCAATTAAGTTGGAGATGCAGAATTGCTCAGTTATGAAGATGGCAAAACTGGAGAAGAAGAAAGAGAATGAATCTATAGTGAAGGAATTTAACCTGGTCATTGGATTTCCTCATCCCTTGATTACATTTTTATGACTAACTGCATTTTGATTGTCAACAGCTCCACTAAGAACTCCAGTTTTAGGGTTTTGTAACTATCAAAATTTGTCTGTAAACACACACTTGCAATGCAGTCCATGTACAGGTTTAATTTTCCCCCTAAAACTAAAATATAAGCTGTTGACAGAAGAATAATTTGACAGGGTCTTTGTAATACAAGAGCGAGAGAGAATGTCAGCATTAATTTTCCCTTGTCTAATTTTAATATTTTCCAATACAAAATAAGCTTTAAGAGACTTTATTCTCTCTCAGAACAAAGTACCAGTTTGATTAGGAGAACAAATGCCTGTAAAAAGTCTTATACAAGTTACAAATGGAAACTCCCTGCAGAGTACTCTGTGCGATGGAAGCCAAAAGCAAGATACACCAGCTCTCTGATTTTGAAGATCACCAGAAAGAGGATGATATTGGCAAGGAAAAACAATAATCTTATCTTTGGAGGAGCTTTTCTGCTTTTATTAAGAAATCAAAAGTAAGCAGAAGATTAAACAAATGACAATCAGAACTTTCTAAAGGAATTAGCTGACAGTCACTAAGATTAGACTAAAATGTTTCTCAACCTGAGGGTCGCAAGATGGATTTGAGGGGGTCACAAGTGCATGGCCGGCATTAGGGGGTGACAAGCAGGGCAACTGCCTGGGACCCCATACCACAAGGCGCCCCGTTACACTACGTTACATGCTTCAGCCAATGGGGTGGCTGGACTCGGGCTTCAGCCCCACTGCCCGGGGCTCAAGCCAAAGTCCGAGCCACACCAACCGGGCCTCAAGTAAGTACCTTAGCTTTGTGGGGTCCCATGTAGGGTGGGGCCCGTGCAACTGCCCTGCTTCCCAACCTCTAGCATCAGCCTGAATATTATTAATAATTTAGTTAATGATATTTAAAGTCTTAGTATGCAGGTCACAAATTATTTTAAGTCCAAAGGGGGTTGTCAGCACAAAAAAGTTGAGAAACACTGCACTAAAATATAAAACTAAATGCAAACACAAAATTACATCAAAAAAACACCTAGTAAAGGTGCGGCAAAACTGTATTCAGTACATTTTGGGATACTTTGAGGTAACTCAGGAAGGGACCTAGTCAGAATAGTCTCCTGCATATTTCACTGCTTTTTTGACATACAACAATTTCTCCATTTCTTCCTTTTCCCTCTCTCCTATGTATATGATCTATTAGATAGTTCAAAGTCTTATGAAACTATCCCAAGTTGCAGTTATGCCCATTAGATCATAATCACTTTTTTATGGTGACATTTTCCCTTGGATGTGCTTTTGCACACATTAGCATATTAATGCTCCTTTTATTCTTCATCTTTTGTTTCAGAAGTTCATAATCTTCTGAATTACATTGTAATTTGGAAGTCAACATTAGAGCACTGGAGTTCTATTAATCCCCCCTCTTTCCTCATTTAAACACAGCCTAACAAGACCTGACAGTTTTTGATCCTACAGCTTGGTAACCGTTTTGTTTAAATGAAAAGCATCCAACCCAAACAGGTTCTCAACACAGAAGGCACAAACCTAGTAAACTAAACTAACAGAGATAATAATAATATATAAAGACTAAAACCTTAGTTTCTTTGAGATGAGGTCTACAGGCTTACAGATTTTTTGGGGGGTGAGAGGAAGAACATATAGGAAAAAAAATAGTTTATTCGGAGTTTGTAGTATATCAAGTTTCATATTGTGTATGCAAATATACCTTCATTATATTAAGCTTTCTTAATTGCTTACATTTGCTTTCCCTATTTATTTTGTGCAGAGTGGAAGGTCTAGCTTCTTAATAATGAGTGAAGGTTTAGTTATGAAGTCTGGTCCTTCCCACAAAATCATTTATTCCAAATTTACAACCGAATTTCTTCAAATATGGCCTATGTACAAGATTTCAATTTAATTTTAACTGTATGGAAACTTTGAAGAGTATCCCATTATAATAATATTAATAGAGTGTGTTTATGTGCACACGCGCATGCACACACACACAGGAACGCATGTATTGCATAGAAGTGCACCTATCAGTGTTTTGGGTTTGTTTGTTTGTTTAAGCATTCTTCTATAGTTAGGGTATAACATGAAGGAGAAAACCATGCACGATTTCTTCAAACTATGTACACTACCCAAAATTTCTTTTTCTTTAGGTGTCACAGTAAAAGTTGCCCGACTTTCTAAGGTAATGAGCAATGGGAGCTGCAAGTGCTCTGCACCTTAAAGTCAAGCTTGTTCTACTTATTTAAGCACCTAAGTATGCATTTCAAATCTTAACTTTAGGAACCCATGGTTCCAGATTTTTTTCACCCTCACTGCCCCATTTCCCTTAATCTTTCTTATGGTTTTAGTATTGCTTTCTCAGATGTTGTCTATGTCATCTGTATACTGCATACTATAAATCTGCATGAATATTTAAGATTCTGAGGATAGCATTTAAACATTAATTGCATGTTTGAAAAAGAACTATCCAATTGAAAAAAAATCTTCTGAATAGTACCGTTTTAGCTCAGTATAAAAAGCTGTGTATAAAAAGAATATTTTTGGTGTTCGTGTTCCAAGTTAGGAAATTGGGATTGTTTACTATATATTGGAAAGGTCCCCAGAAAGAGTGAAAGATCTAGAGGGTAATTATACTCATTAACTTTAATTATAAAAAGTTAGCCAAAGTTGCTAGCTAAACACTTTAAAGGTTGTTCATCATCAGTTTACCGTAATCAGCTTTATTTAAGTAGCAGCTAGCAAAAACTGGCAGTGGAAATGGCCAAGAGCTAATCTAGACAGCAATTGTTTTAGAGCTTTTATTAAGTACTTTGTCAGGTAAGCTGAAAAGGTAGTTGAAAGCAAGTGGTTTTAATCTGTCTTTATCTTCTTAAAAAAATTAGAGCTTTGAACGTAGTCCACAGGTTAGTAATGAAAATTTAAAACATTAAGGGCCAGATTGTGACAGAACCTTGTACAAAGGCTAGAGAAGGGTGCAAAGATCTTTCCTTCAGTCCCTATCTGTAAAAGGGCACAGAAATTGTTTTTCCATTCATGTACAAACATAAGGAAGACAAGCAGGACTCAGGGACATGGCACCTAATCCCACCTCACAGAGTAAGATGGCCACCACACCCTGCAGAGTCCCCTTGGCAGAAAGATTCAGAAAGGAATGTGCTCAGAACATAAGAACAGCCATACTAGCTCAGACTAGTCCATCTAGACTAGAATCCTGTCTTCTGAAGGGCCAGTGCCAAGTGCTTCAGAAGGAATGAACAGAACAAGGCAATTCTGAGTGATCCATCCCCTGTCATCCAGTCCCAGCTTCTAGCAGTTGGATGTTTAGGGGTACCCAGACCATGGGTATGTTCCCTGACCATCTTGACTAATACCCATTGATGGACCTATCTTCCAGAAGTTATCTTATTCTATTTTGAACCCACTTATACTTTTCGTTTGAGCCTCTATCATGGTGTTTTTAAATAGTCCCCATGCAGTTTGTAGGCATGTCACTCTTGTGACTGTTCCTTTTAATTTCCATTTATCTAGCTTCCTCATTTTTATGTAGTGTCCTTTCTTGAAGTTAAATGCTACTATGGTGGGTTTCTTTGGCAGTTTTACCCTTACAAGGATGTTAAATTTAATTACATTATGGTTCCTATTATCAAGCGGTTCAGCTATATTCACTTCCTAGACCAGATCTTGTGTTCCACTAGAGCAGGGATCGGCAATCTTTGGCACGTGACTCACCAATGGGGGTGGCAGGAAGCGGCGGCCAGCACATCTCTCAGCCCGCGCCGCTTCCTGCAGCCCCCATTGGCCTGGAATGGCGAACCGCAGCCAGTGGGAGCTGCTATAGACCGAACCTGCGGACTCGCCAGGTAAACAAAGCAGCCTGGCCTGCAAGGGTGCTTACCCTGGCAAGCCGCGTGCCAAAGGTTGCCGATCCCTGCACTAGAGACTAAATCAAGAATTGTCTCTCCCTGGTGGGGTCCATGACAAGCTGCTCCAAGAAGCAATCATTCATGGTGTCTAGATATTTTATCTCTGCATCCCTTCCTGAGATGACATATACCCAGTCAATATGAGTATAGATGAAATCCCCCATTATTAGTAGATTTTCTGCTTCTCAAAAGGTATGACTACACTGTGCATTTCTAGTGTTGGCATGCAGGGCGGCTATATGCTGCTGTGAAAGGCCAGCTGCATCAATCCTGTAGGGTGTAGCTACATGTGGCAATGAAAAACTCAGGCAGCTCCCCACAGTGGATCCTTTCACTGTAGTGAGGAAAGGCTCTGGTAGTGGGGAGACAATGGGAAAAGGCTCCAGAAACTTTACACTGCCAGAATTTTTCCCTATGGCAGTGTAAAAACACCACTGTTAAAAACAACAGTATAGAGAGGGGAGGCACTGCTTGGACATGTAGACAGTTGTGTAGGGTATATATCTTAGAGTTCTGGTATGGCTGTACTTTATTTGCTAAAGCAGTGCCTCACCTCTACAATGCTATTAATACCCATGCAAGGAAACATACAGTGTATGTTCCCTACACACCACCATAAGATTTGTGCTGTGTAAATCTACTCTAAAGGTACAATTTCCATCCAAATTTCTCATGGAACAAGATGGCTCCACACTGCACCCAATGAGGGCAAAATTTAATCCTAAAGAGTCTTGCTTCTGCTCAAAGGGAAATTCACAAATGAGGTTTAAAATACATACTTTTCAAAATCCATCAATTCTGGAATTTTCACTAAGGCCCCAATCCATAAAGATATTTAGGCACGTAAACTCCACACTTAGGTGCCTAAGTCTGGGTTTAGGCATCTAAGTCTCAGTGTTAGGTTCTACTGAGATCCACAAGACTCTCACTGAACTTTGAAGGTGCCTAAATTCACTTGATGTCTAATTTTTTAGTGTAGAAGTTAACTAGATGCCTAAGTTTCTGCTTCTGGGCATATGCACTGCAGCCTCATACTGGGCCTCTGGACACCTATCTCCCAATTAAGTCCCAAAATAAACCGTAAGCTGCAGGAAGATAGGCATTCACCCACCTATCTCACATGCAGGGCCCAAACCAGGATGTCTGCTCAGAGATCAGGTCCCATTCAAAATCTGACTGAAGAGTAGATAGTGTTCCCCACCTTATAACTTTTAGCACTTTTTAGTGGTTAGAGCACTTGCCTGGAATGTTGGAGACCCAGTTGAATTCACCACTCTGTCTAATTATTTATTTATCCACAGTGGAACAGTCATTGGGCAAGAGACAGTGTGCATGCAAAAGAGTGAGAATGACTCTGTAGTCCAGTGGGTAGGGCACTCATTTAGAAGGAGGGAGACCCAGGGTCCAGTCCCACTGGTCCAATCACCCTTTCATTATTTATACACAGTGGAACAGCTTCAACAGGAAAGACTGAGGGAGCCCCACATCAGAATATCCCATAGTGCAGTGGTTTGAACACTCGCCTGATAAGGAGAGACCCCCTATTCAAATCCCTTCTCCCTGTCAAACAGAGGGGAGAATTGAACCTCGGTCTCAGAAAAGACAGACATCTCCCTGCACCCTGGACTTAGATGCCTATATCTGCCAGAGGGATGGGGCTTAGGACATACCCCTTTTGTAGGCATGTCCCACTGACTAGCGTAGCAGGCTCCCCACCTAAAGTACTGCTTTTTGTGAATCACATTCTTGGGCACCTATTTCTCCTCTGTTATTGTATAAGGTACCTAACTCAGGCTTTGTGGATGGTAGTAGTGTTCCTGGGATTTTCTAAGCATCTAAAATGTTAAGTGCTGTGACACTGAAGGTTGCAACCCCCAAGTTCTTTTGTGGATCCAGGTCTAAGAGCCAGTTCACAGAACTTCCTCATTGAAAGAATGTAGTTCTACCTTCTTCCACTCATTATAAAAATGGAAAGATTAGATAATACATTGAGCAATTAGTGAAAAATAATGTTGCATTAACTTGATCATCCATTATTGACAACACATTAAAAGATGCTGTTTAGCTACTGTTTTTATATAATTACTATATACTGGGAAGAAAGAAAGTGACAATACTTTAGCTTCCATTACTGCAATTAGACAGAATACCACATGTGGTGTAATTAGTCTTGCACACCAAGAGGAGCAATTTGATTAGGTGATAAATTTAAATGCAGAAACTCAGTTTTAAATGTTTAAGTCTCTGACACTGTCAGACTTTCAACTTTTTGAAATAGTTCTGAAATATAAAACAGTCAGTTCCATAACTAACTTGCAGATATGGCTTTTTCTTTTGCCAGTGAGTTAAAAATTGGGGTCCACAATATTTAAAAAAGGATGAAAGAGAAACTGTAGTAAGATTCTAAGTTATAAATGGTGCAGCTACAGAACAAAAAGGAACTGGGGAATTATAGATCAGTCAGCCTAAGTTTGATACTTGGAAACATACTGGAAAAAATTATTAATCAAATTGTAAGCACCTACAGAATAATAGGGTGATAAGTAATAGCCAACATGGGTTTGCCTAGAACAAATCATGCCAAACCAACCTAATTTCCACCTTCGACAGGGTAAATGGCCTAGTGTATGGGGGAAAACAGTAGATTTGATATATATTGATTTTAATAGGCTTTTTACATAGTCTCGCACGACATTCTCATAAGCAAACTAGGAACATGGGGTCTAGATTACATGACTATAAGGTGAGTGCAAAACTGGTTAAAAAAACATACTAAAAGGGCAATGATCAATGGTTCACTGTCAAACTGGGAAGATGTCTCTAGTGGGCTCTTGCAGGAGTCAGTCTTGGGTCTAGTACTAGTCAATATTTTCATTAATGACTTAGGTAATGGACTGGAGAGTGTGTTTATTAAATTTGCAGATGACACCAAGCTGAGAGAGGTTTCTAGCACTTGAAGGAGAGGATTATAATTCAAAAGGACCTTGATAAATTAGATAATTGTTCTGATATCAACAAGATAAAACTCAATAAAGACAAGTGCAAAGTACTTCACTTAGGAAGACAAATCAAGTGAATGACTCCAAAATGAGGAACAAGTGGCTAGGCAGTAGCACTGCAGAAAAGATCTGGGGATTATAATGGATCACAAATTGAGCATGAGCCAACAATATAACACAGTCACAAAAAAGGCTAAAATTCTGGGGTGTGTTAACAGAAGTATTATAAGCAAGACATGGGAGAGAACAGTTCTCTACTCAGCTCTGGTGAATCCTCACTTTGGGTACCACACTTTAAGGAAGATATAAATAAATTGGAGAGAGTCAGTCCAATGGAAAGCAACAAAAATGATAGAAGGTTTTCTAACCCTGATCTACAAGGAAAGGGTCATGGTGTTACAGTGGATCACAAATTGAATGAGTAACCAATGTGATGCAGCTGCAAAAAAGGTAAATGTCATTCAGGGATGTATTGACAAGAGTGTTTTATGTACTGGTGAGGCCTCAGCTGGAGTACTGTGTTCAATTCTAGAAACCACACTCTAGGAAAGATCTGGACAAATTAAAGAGTCCAAAGGACAGCAAGAAAAATGACAAAGTAAAAAACATGACCTATGAGGAAAGGTTAAAAAAATGGGCATTTTTTATTCTTGAGTCCTGGGGGAATTCTGCACCAAAAAATTAAAAATTCTACATGTAATATTTTAAAATTCTGCATATCTTATTTGTCAAAACAACAATATAATCACACCAGTTTCAATTACTTTTGTAATTTCTTTCAAATACCTGTCAGCATGTATGTCTAACAATACAGACAACAAAAGAGATTCAGGAAATGTTTTTTGACAAATAGATTCCTTACTAGGCATATTAATACAGAACTTTGAGTAATAGTTTAAATGGATTACAGTACAGAAACGTGTTTCCTGCACCACACACAAGCAGGGAAAAGGCTTGGGTGAGTCTTGGATAATGGAGGAGCTGAGGGAGAGGGAAGTAATTGCTAGGAAGGAGCCTGGGAGTGAATCTGGAGGATTGTTGGGTGTGGGTGGGAGAAATATTTTGTTGGGGGGGATTGTTATGGAGTTGGGGAGCCTCCCCCATGCAGATCCTGGCTGACCTCCTAGCCTCTCCCATTCAGTCTTCCCCTGTCCTCATATGTCCCTGCACCATCACTGCTATTCATCCCTTGGCTCAATGCTGTTACCCAATTAACTCCTGTGCCCCCTGCCCCAGTCTGTCCACCCCACTAGCTCTTCTGAATCCTAGTCTGTGATGCCTGTGTTGTCATCTCCCCTCCCCCCATATCCCATGCCTCCTCACCTGGCCCCATGGGTAGGGTGCTATGAGGAAGGTACAGGCAAAGGGTATAATTGCAGCACCTCCCAGGCAGACTGTATTATTCTGTAGGGAAAAATTCTGCAGGGACATGAATTCTGCACATGCACAGTGGTGCAAAATTCCCCGAGGAGTAACATTTAGTCTTGAGAAAAGAAAAGACTGAAGGATGACCTGATTATAGTCCTCAAATATGTTAAAGGCTGTTATAAAGAGGACATTGATCAATTGTTCTCCATGCCCACTGAAGGTAGGACAAGTAATAATGGACTTCATCTGCAGCAAGGGAGATTTAGGTTAGCTATTAGGAAAAACATTCTAACTTTAAGGAGAGTTAAATACTGGAATCCCTACAGGTTCTTAAGAACTGGTTAGACAAACACTTATCAGAGATCATCACAGGGTGCTGGACTTGATGACTTCTCAAGTTTCCTTCAAGCCCTACATTTCTATGATCTATTATTACTGTGACAGAAAAAAAATGTTTCTCTTGTACAATTTATAGTGTGTAAATTTATGCAACTATATTCCCAACTTAATATTCCCTGTTTGTATGGGCTTTCATACAATAATAAATTACAGGGAAATCAGGAGCATTTTACAGCACTTGCGAGTTTGGGGGCACAAAAGAGGTGTTTGTTTTTAAATTAAGGTGACTAGATTTCAAATTGATAGTGTCCCATTAAATAAGGTCTGAAATTTGTTGGATGTGTTAAACTTAAAGCTGGCTTTTGAAGTGTGTTGACTTCTAAATGAATGGAAAGCTTTTAAACTAAAAAGTATTATATTACCAAACAGCAGATATCTGGCTCTTAACCAGAGACTAACTGTTTCTCCAAAGGAAAAAAAAATGGTAAGAATCCACCATCATGGCAGGACAGTCACCTTATTTCTTTGATTAAATTATGATTGTAAACCTAATCTGAAAGCACTGTGCTATTTGTTCTGGAAAATATTTCAAAATACTAAACACTACAGATCAAATTATTTTAAAAAAATTGTTGTAATTTAGTATATTGGGTTCAAAAGTTCCTCTGTGTAAACAGCAACCAGTTCCTCTGTGTAAACAGCAACCTCTCCACAAATGAAACATTTGATCCAATTCCAGAGGTTTGCTTACTTTATGTCCTTAAATCCCTCTGCGTAGGTATTTGAAAGTAGGACTAGGAACATCTGAAAAATTTTACCCACCCTCAATATTCACTCTCTAGGAGAAAGCAATAGCAAGTCCTAATTACTTTGAAAAACAAAGCTGCTGTATCAGCTAATGAACTTACACTGTACTCTTACAGGCAAGTAAGCATGAGTTCTGCATGACAAAACATTACCCTCACTACTAAAAAAAAAATTGCTAAACTAAATGTGTTGCTATAATGGAACTGCTTCAGTTTGCCAGTTTAAAATAGCAAGTTTTCTGAAACACCTTATGTAGATGCCAACAGTCTAATACAGTAACTTAGTATACGTATACTACTTGAACTAGGTGGGGCAAGATGATATCAGTTACACTTGAAAATATTTGCTTTGTTTTAATTTTCTGATAAATTACAATGTGCTTTAAATAGTGCACTGAAAGACAGACTGTATTTCAGTTGAAAAAGTATTCAGACTGTAAGCAAAGAGTAAAAAATATTACAGAAAAAAGTAAAAAATATTATGAACTGTAAGTGTATTTTCACACATCCCTTTCACTCTATCCTTCATTTGACCCAAGCTCTTCAACACTATAGAAAGTGCTTTTATGCAAATTATTTAGCAGTAAATTAATCTACTGGATAGTTGAAGATGGTGGAAGCAAAAATACACTGATTCACATATTATGCTGGCCTCAGACTGAACCACAACAACTGTTAATATGGATTAACTAATCTGCATTAAACAGTGTGGATGCTCTCATTCAGAATTAAAGTTGCCTTAATTGGATGTAATGTAATTCACTTTGGAAGCAATTTACACAAAACCAAATTAAGGTGGCCTTAATTCTCACTGAATGTACTCCTAACAGGAGTTTAATGCAGACTAGTTAATCCATGTTAACAGTTAATTCATGTTAATTTTCCTGAGTGTCTCTGTAAAGAAAAGCCCTTAAAGTAGATGATTTTGGAATTTTATTTTTATTCTGTAGCCAGTCAACACTGTAGCTAGATCTATTAGTGTTGTTCTAGTTTGCTGTCCATATATAAATAGATTAGTTATTTGCTTGTAACCAAAGTTCTTCCAGATGAACTTCTGCACACTCAAACACTTGGGATGCACTGACAGTGAAGCTTGGCCAAGTAGAACCTTCTAGCAGCAGTGTCTGTTAGAGCTCTAGTGTGCCCTGCCTCTTTCCACCTGTTTGGAGGGTGGGGCTACAGTGCACCAACCACCTCCTCAGATTTAAAGTTGTAATGATGATTCAAAGGAAGAGGGGAAGGTGAACACAGATTTTCTCTCTGGTTACAAAGGGACTAGCCTGCATTTCCTTGAGTGGCCCTGCACGTGCTCAGGCTATGTTTACACTACAAAGTTATGTTGACACAAATTACGTCAGCATAAAGCTACTGCAGCTAGTACAATTGCTTGTGTGTGCATACTTGGCTCCTTGTGTCAGTGGTGCATGTATTCACCAGGAGTGCTTGTATCAGTGCAAAGTGTGATACACTATGGGTAGTTATCCCACTGTGCAACTGGCCATCATCCAGCACACTGTCTTTTGGGAAGTTTTGGCAATGCATGATGGGCCTGAAATAAGTCACAGGGGTGGCTAGGAGCATGGGGTCAGCTTCCCAGTTTTCAACTGCCTCCATCCATAATGCCATGTCTAGCCACCATCTCTGAAAGAAGCATGGAGCCTGCACAATTCTTCACTATTTGTTATGAGCACTGAAAGTAAAAGGACACATGATCCCACAATATCTGCAGAGCCAAAAAAAGAACCAAATCACTGGTGAACATGATTATTTGTTGGAGAACAAGTTACTGTGGGATATAGCAAGAACCAATTGCAGGTTGTTGGTGATGTTCTTGAGGTGCTGCTTCTGGGCCCTGAGTGGTGAGATTGCATCATGATGCACGCTTTGGATAACTACCAGTGCCTAAAGAACTTTCAGATGGGGAAGGCCACATTCCTGGATCTGCGCACCAAGCTTGTCCACCCCTGGCATGAAGGGATACCAAAATGAGAGCTGCACTGACGGGATTTTCAGAAACCTGCAAGTAGGGACCTTCTTTCCTATCCAACAGATTACCATTGGGAATATTGAAATGCCAGTAGTGAGCCTGGGCAACTCAATCTAGCCCATACTCCCTTCGCTCATGAAACCGAACACTGGCCATTTTGACACCAATGAGGAATGACTCAACTACCAACTCAGCAGGTGCAGAATGGCAGGTGAACATGCTTTTGGTCAAATGAAGGGATGATGGCATTGTTTACTCACACAATGGGATATTTTTCAACCAGTTCCTTATCCACCTTTCAGTTTTCGTATTGATCCCCAGCTTTTCCAATTTAGCTAATAATTCCCCATGTGGAACCATATCAAATGCTTTACTGAAATAGAGGTAAATTAGATCCACTGCATTTCCTTTATCTAAAAAAATCTGTTACCTCTCAAAGAAGGAGATCAGGTTGGTTTGGCATGATCTACCTTTTGTAAAACCATGTTGTATTTTGTCCCAATTACCATTAACCTCAATATCCTTGACTACTTTCTCTTTCAAAAATTTTTCCAAGACCTTGCATACTACAGATGTCAGACTAACAGGCCTGTAGTTGCCCAGATCACTTTTCCCCCCCTTTTCTTAAAGATAGGAACTCTGTTAGCAATCCTCCAGTTATACGGTACAACCCCTGAGTTTACAGATTCACTAAACATTCTTGCTAATGGCTTTGCAATTTCATGCACCAGTTCCTTTAATAGTCTTGGATGAAGGTTATCTGGGCCCCCCGACTTAGTCCCATTAAACTGTTCGAGTTTGGCTTCTACCTCGGATGTGGTGATATCTACCTCTATATCCTCATTCCCATTTGTCATCCTACCATCATCCCTAAGCTCCTCATTAAAGACTGAGGCAAAGTATTTGTTTAGATATTGGGCCATGCCTAGATTGTCCTTAAACTCCACTCCATCCTCAGTGTTTAGCGGTCCCACTTGGCCCATCCTGTCAAATGGACAGAGTTTGGGTCCAGAGAGCAAATCTGACTTCCCTGTTAAGTCTGTCAGTTCAGAACTGCAGGAAGACAAACAAGCCTATGGCTATAGTAGATCTGACTGCCAATCTTGTCTCACCCAGACTGGAGTAACTGCATTATGCATAGATTTTTCTTGTTTGATTTTCTTGAAAAATCCCTGGATTAGAAGAACTAGATGGAATGCATTGAAGAGACTTACATCCCAAACTAGAACACACATCAGAGATGGACCAGCTGTCTTCTGCTCTGGAGCAAAACCTGATAGACCTATTTGCAGCAAGACACAACTCCAACTATCTCCAGATATCTACAGAGGGAGATATTTGCTGCAGAGTTCTTGCTACAAATCTTGGCTCAGACGGTCATCCAGTATTGTTCTTGCCCACAAAGGTGGAGAATTACAGGATAAATTTGTTGTACTATGCATCATTCCCACGAAGCCACAATCACTTTGTACAGCTGGCTGTAATGCATTCTCTCTTGCTTGTTCATGTGAAATATCACGGTCATGTTGTCAGTAAACTACTTTAACAATTCTGTCTAGATGGGATAGAAAGGACTTGAGAGTGTAAAGTATCACTCTGAACCCTGAGAAGTCTATATGGAGTTTGTAGACATTCCAGTAAACTTTAAGGGTTTAATACAACTCCTTTGAGAAACAGAAAGAGAAATTCAGGCAGTGCTGATTTCATAAACATCCTGTCTATATTTGTTATACAACATATTGGTATCCAGTGTTACAGAAGTCCCAATTTTAGTTATGCATACAAGAATACTGATTGGTTGTCAAAGCCTTAAGGACCATCAGTTTGAGGAAGACCATTACTGTTTAACACTTGTTTTCTTGTAGTATTTCTATTATTAAGAATTTTGAAATACCCTTTTCTGGAATCCAGAACTGCCCCAGTAAAACAGGTATTAACTGGGATGAAGCTGTGATTTCTTCCAGTTTATCTTGAACCTCAATGTTTGGAACAGTATATATGTTTGTGACATAGCTTTTGCTAAGCCTTACTGTGACGCCCCCAAGAAAAAAAAAAGACAAATGTCATTCTGGCATGTATTAATATAAATTAAGGCCTGGCTTGACAGAGCCCTGACTATAATGATTTAGTTGGGTTTGGTCCTACTCTGAGCAGAGAGTTGGACTAGATGACCTCCTGAGGTCTCTTCCAACCCTAATCTTTTATGATTCTAACAGGAATTTCATATGTAAGACATGGGGATAATTGTTCCTCTCTACTTGGCACTGGTGAGCCCTTAACTGGAGTATTGTGTCCAGTTTTGGGCACCACGCTTTAAGAAAGGTGTGAACAAATTAGAGGGAGTCCCAGAAGAAAGCAACAAAAATTATAAAAGCTTTAGAAAACCTAACCTATGAGAGCATGAAAGAACTGATTGTGTTTAATCTTGAGAAAAAGACCACGGGGGGGGGGGGGAGGCTTGGAGGGACTCACAGCAGTCTTTTATAAAAGAGTACTTAATACAAGGACCATGATCAATTTTCTCGTCCCCCAAGGACAGAACAAGAAGTGAATCAGCTTAGTTTGCAGCATGGGAGATTTAGGTTAGCTATTAGGAAAAGCTTTCTAAATATAGGGGTAGTTAAGTTCTCATATAGGCTTCCAAGGCCTCCAATGATGGGGATTCCACAAACACCTGTCAGGGATGGCTTCAGAGCACAGGGTTGGACAAGATCACCTTATGAGGTTGCTTCATTTCTGTGAATTGTCCAAATAAGGGTAGTCATGGATATTCTAAAATCTCCATGTGCTGTTTGAACCAGATTCACTGAGGTACTTAGGTGCCTCTGACATCCCCAAAACCACAGCTCAGCTGCACATAACTGGTGGCAAAGTTTCCACCAATAGGCTTGTGCAAAGCTGCCTAAGAACTTATGCTGCTCCACAACTAATGAGCTGCTCAGAGCCCTTGTGCAAGCTAAAGCCCCAGCTTTCAACTAGGTATTCTTCCACCTTCTCCCCTGCAGGGCTCTGAACATGCTTGTAGGATCAGGCCTCTCACAAAAGACAGCATGTGTGCAAACATCACTCAGCTTTACAACACCTAAGTACTTTTATATATCCTCAAGGTGCCACAGACAGTCCAAATTGAAAGACCAGTCATTATTTCTTCCCACAATAAGCCACAGTTATTTTCAATGTGAAGATCTCACTGAGATGTGAAAAAACACATTCTATAAGTTGAACCAAATCAATCTTAAGTGGATGAGGATATGGTGACACTAGAGTAAGCATTTGGAATTTGAACTTTCTGATTAAACAAATGAGCTGCTGAAGGCCTGGAATGGTTCACAGGCCTCTCTCTCTCTCTCTCTCTGGGATCAGAAAGTAAATAAAATGAAATAAAATCCCTTCCCTCAAAACTCTTCAGGAATTTCCACTATGGCACCCAACTAATAGTGAACAAACTTAGAATACTATCAAGTTCTCGTGAAAAGGATCCCTAATGAGGGTTGGGAAAAGGTTACAATGCAAGACGGAAGATTGTTTGATGGATAAACTACTACCAATGGAAACATTTAGAGAGGTGTCCTCTGCTCAAGAGATAAAGAAAGAGAAGGAACAGAAAGAATGAATATGGACACAGCTCTTTGGATGGAGTTATACATATATCTCAATATCATACAATCTAGGTATATCTGATAAAGATACCACTTACAGACATGAAAGTGATCTCTAAGTTAAGCCACATCACTCTTAGCATTGATGTCTGGAGTACTTCATTTTCTTTCCAGTGCATCCTAAGTAAGCAAAAGTTATGTGATGAACTTTTAGTGGAATTTTGAAAAGCCTCTAAGTGACCTAGAAGCACAAGTTTCATTAACGTTCAATAGTATTTATGCTTCTAAATCACTTAGATGCTTCTGAAAATTCCACCCTCAAAATGTAATAGTTTTTCCTATTAAATCTGAAGATTTAAATCTAGTAGAAAAATAGCGCAAGATCATTTTACAATGTTTCTTAAAGAAAAGGTTACTACTATATAGGAGGAGGAGGAGGAGAAGATTTTCTAATTCTAAATGGAATGCCTTGATCTAGCACAAATCTTTTGAAGTTGGTAATGCTACTAAATGAGTCAATATTTAATACAATTAGAGCAATGCAATATAAAAACATTTTAAAAGCTATCCATTTCCTGTTATATTGGTTTTGCCTTTTTTTAATCTGTGCTTTGTTAATCTACCTGCATAATCAAGTTTACAATCAACCCACTGCAAAACGCCTTTTGTCTTTGCCTCCAAACTCAAATAAGCACTTTGCAGAAAGGTCAGGAGTCCTTTGTGGATCTTCATAGGGCCAGAGTCTACAACTCTTACTCCAAACTGGACTTCAGTGGAACTACTCATGGAACAAGCTACTATTCAGCACGAGGGTGGCAAAATCTGGTCTCTAATGAGCATGGAAGAGGGGAGGTGCAGTAGAAAGTTGCTTGTTAATGGAGTTTATACACGTTTATAAAGCAGTAACAGAAGTTCTGTTTAAGACACATGGTTGTTCGCAGATAAGAAGCTATCTTATCAACATTAGTCATCCATCACCAGGAAAATCAATCTGCTTTGCACTGATTTTTTGCAATGCCCTACTACTAGATCCGTAGATAGCAAGAAAGCTCTCTGAAGGTTCAATGACAGTATAAATAGGGGCTGAAAATCTTTTTAGCATCTTTTGGAAATAAAGTCAGAAATGTACAACAGATCTACCACTAATTAGAGTTCTAACTATTGTGACAAATGTGAAAAGTAAAACATTGCAGTTAATGTCATATTATCCAATTAATGCCTTCCCCAAATTCTACTGAAATCTGATTGCTGGGAGTACAAAGAAAACAATTTGATAGATAGATTAGATAGCTATGTGTGAGATTCTGGGGTGCAGTTTGCAAGGGAATACCCTCATTTTGCCTAACCAATGAAAGTTAGTCTAAACAAAGGTCCCTGAAAAATCCTTATATCTTAATCCCCAAGTCTTTTTTTTTTTACAGTAGTTTTCTGTTCATATATCCCCCTTTACTTATTTCACCTCTCAGCAACAAATTGCTTCTTCTACGTAGTCATCAGTGCCACTCCATGTTCATAGTGTAGTCTGACTTTTATATTTGGGGGGGCAGGGGGTGCGGTGGTGAGGTGAAGCAGGGATCCATGTGTGGGAGGATGGGGCTCTGGATGCAGAGGATGAGTCTCGGCAGTATAGGGATTCAAGTCCCGGGGCAGGGGCTTGACGAGGGCAGTGTGAATGCAGAGGGCTCAGTGGAGGAGGTTCTGGGTGTGGAATGGGCTCCAAATGCAAGGAGGTTTGGTGGAAGGGGTTGGGGGGGCAGTTCCCATACAGTGACCCTCCCATCTGCGGCTGAGGAGTGATGGGGGCAGGAAGTGGGGAAGGAGTACAGAGCTTCCTGCAGCCAGGGAGGTTCCTGGGTGTGGGTCTGAGTTCCACTCACTCACTCACCTGGGCTGTACACTGCACAGACTCTTGGAAAGCAGCTCTGCCGCCTGGCTTTCCTGGGTTGCTGCTTTCCTGCCCTCCCCTTACACAAACCATCAGAGGGAAACCAAAAAGCTAGGAGAGAACATCTGACTGACTCCCCCCACCAAGGGGGGAGTCACCTAGGGGTCACCTGTGCTCACCTAGGGGTCCAATGGAGAGTTGGGCAAGCAGCAACACCAGATGCAGTGTGTCTGATGGTCAGTTTACCCACATGGTCTGTGCAGTGAGTCAACAGACGCTGCTCCCTTACACAGCCCACATGGGCAAACTGACCAGCAGGCACAGAGTGCCCTCCCCACCTGCCCCCTTGCAACATTACTCCACAGGGAGGAAGCAGGGCCAAGGGACAAATCTGAGCACTCCTCCCACGCATTGCCTCTACGACATATCCAGTTTGGGGGAGAAATGCCCCCCCATCTTCCCCCAAGTCCATGTCTGTTTTACCAAGTGGCCGTCAATCTGTTCTTCAAAAGTTCCTCTTGTCCAGGGAAGAAGCAGCCGGAATCCACATTAAATCATCAGACCAAGTGTTGCATTAGAACATGGAGAATCTTAGCGGATGCTGTTTTTTTGTAGCCAGATCCACAGATAAGGTTTATACTAATCACAACACTCTCCAGCTAAGCTGTTAACAGAATATTATGCTAAGTTCTAGAGCTCTTAGGCTGCATCGACAGGATTATACACTGTCTATTTCAATAAAAAGAAGATGTCACTGCACATATTCAAGCACTTCATTTGAGGGTAAATGGCCTTTGAGACATTCTCTGAAGATTCACAATTCGCACATCACAACATCTACCTGCTCAATGTAGCTTAGCCATTGTTTCTTCTTCCTCCCCACCACTCCCTCCAACATTGTATGGCATGTAATCTCCCTTGAAGCAACCAATTCTCTAGATCAGCATCTCCGAAACTTTACATACCACCTTCTAAAAATAAAAATTGTTGCGAAGTGAACAGATGGAACATCAAGCTCCGGTACCAGAGTTTGGGAACTTCTACATAGTCTGTTACAGATTTATGAGAAACCTTCATCAGAAATATGCAAAAAAAAAACAACCCAAAACCAGAAACAAAATAAAACAGAGCAGCAGTCAAAACAGAGATTCCTTAAATATCTAAGTGTAAATATGAATCTGCACTGGAACTAGAAGTATATTCAGTTTTAGTTACAGTTTACAAGGAAGAGATAAGGGGAGAAAAGGAGAACCATGATGAGTTCATGCTAGCCAAAGAAATGAAAAGGAATAAGAAAGGATTCCACAAATATGTTGGCAGTCTTAGGCAGGACAGAGGCAACAGGAGAGAGAAAGAAGGCCTATTAGTAACTATGAAGGAAGATTTATGGTGACCGAAGTAGCTAAGTGCTACTGCTTAAAGATCTAATTTTCTAAACAAAAAACAAGCAAGCAAACAAAAACAACAAAAGAGAAACAAAGACAAAGACATTCTTGCACTAGTTATTCATTAGCTCAAGACACATGCCAGGAAATGCCTCTTCTTTGATAGCTCAGCTCTGGATTCAGATCTTAATTTTAGGTTTAGGCCCCTCCCTACTATTGATAGGAAACAAGTAAGAACATATTTGAAGAGACTATATACGTAAGTCAGTACCTTATGGGATGCAGTGTTAAGGGAACTACCTAATGAATTTACTGAGCAGCTGTCTATTTTGCACAGTCATGGAAAAGAGGGAAGGGACCAAAGGATTTTGTAAAAACTACTAAAAAGAAAAATGAGTAGGCTTGGAAGGATTAATTTTTTTAATTGGTGAAACATTGATTTCTCTGTACATACACACAAACAGATGAAAGAATATTTTCATCCATAATAACTGAAATTTACAGATAGGTAAAATAAGAAAAATGCTGCTTGATAGCTTAGTTTGATTTAAGGTTATTTACTTTGTATATTGACATGTGATGTTGGGAATTTGTGATGTTATGGTTATAAAGCTTTAACTTTTTGAATCTCAACATCTGTCATTAAATTGTCTGAAACTTGTACAACTCTCTGCAACTGAAAATTGAAACAAATAAAAATTAAGTTGTTTATAAATAAACACTGATATTGTCCAAACGTTTAAGTAAAAATAGAATTCTGTTAAGCCTACAAAGGTGTTACCAACATTTTTAGAAGTTTTTAAAGAGTGATCTAGCAATTATATAGTAACCAAATTACAATCCCAAGAAAGACAACAATATATGTAAGGATTTGCAAAATAATATATCCCAAAGGAACAGACATGGAAAGGATTGTGAAAGCCACAAAATCAGGCCAAATTAACTGGCACACTTTTCCCCTATAAAATTATTAGAAGGGAAAGTAGTAGATGAAATATTTCAACATCAGTGAACATTTTTGCTATATTTGTTAAAAAAAAAAAAACACTTTCTAAATACAATCAAGTTGGCTTGCATCCGAGCATTCATTTGTTAAAACTCGCAGAGACAGTAGAAAAATAACGTAAGTGCAGGGATTGGCACTAAATCCAGTTTTATTGAACATCTTCATTAGTAATCTAGAAAAGGAAACAAACTGCACTGCTATCAATCAACTTAGGAGTTTTGCATGTACCACTTGGGACAGAATTATTAAACAGCAACTTGGA